>NC_133537.1:295688737-296888737 GCF_048544455.1 Silene latifolia
TACGTTGTTACCGGTACTTTCCTTTTCATAACACGCCATCTTTTGTTCTGTTTGATTCGGGGGCAACCCACTCTTTTGTGTCTAGGAGTCATGCCTTAGCTATGGGTTTAGGAGAATATGAACTGGTGAAAGATAATGTGTTTATACCTTCGGGAGAGTCAATGTCATGTTCTAAGTTGTATAGGGATGTGTCCATGTTGGTGGGGGAAGTAGACTTGACGGTTAACTTGTTAGAGTTTCCTATGGATGGGTTTGAGGTTATCGTCGGGATGGGCTGGTTGGGAAAGTATGATGCTAAGCTTGATTGTCGATAAAAAGGGTGTCTTTAAAGGGACCTAAGGGAGTCAAGGTATCACACAGAGGGTTCACAGTAAAACCTAAAATGAAGTTGATCGCGATAATGACTTTAAAGTCATGTTTGCAGAAGAAGTGTCCTTTAATCCTTTGTCATGTGAGGGACATGCGTGTGCAGGAGCCATCAGCGTCTGACATACCAGTAGTTGGGGAGTTTGGTGACGTTTTTCCAGATGAGATATTGGGTTACCTCCTAAGAGGGACATCGACTTCAGTGTTGAGCTCAAACCGGGGACGAGACCTATATCTAAAGCACCGTACCGGATAGGGCCTAAAGAGTTAGAAGAGTTGAAGAAGTAGCTGGATGAGTTGTTAGACAAGGGGTAAATTCGACCTAGTGTATCACCTTGGAGTGAACCAGTTTGTTTGTGAAAAAAAGAAAGACGGGAGTATGAGGCTATGCATCGACTATAGAGAGTTGAACCATGTCACCGTGAAGAACAGGTATCCTTTGCCAAGGATTGATGATCTTTTTTACCAGCTGAGTGGGGCAGGAGTGTTTTCTAAGATCGATTTGAGGTCGGGTTATCACCAATTGAGGATAGCAGATAAGGATATCCTAAAGACAATGTTTCGGTCGTGGTATGGTCACTATTGGTACGTGGTGATGCCTTTTGGGTTGACTAATGCACCAGCAATATTCATGGATCTTATGAACCGGATTTTCAGCCCGTTCTTAGACAGGTTTATGGTCGTCTTTATTAATGACATCTTGGTCTACACTAAGACTAAGGAGGAGCACGAGAAGCACTTGAGGTTAGTGCTTCAGACTTTGCGAGATAATCAGTTGTATGCCAAGTTATCTAAGTGCGAGTTTTGGTTGGAGAAAGTGGCTTTTATAGGAAATGTGATATCAAAAGAGGGTGTGTCGGTGGATCCTAGTAAGATTGAAGCAGTGACTGACTGGGAAGCACCAAAGAATGTTGCTGAGATCCGGAGTTTATTAGGTTTAGCTGGCTACTACAGGAGGTTCGTGAAAGACTTTTCTAAGATCGCCAGACCTATGACAGCTTTGATGAGGAAAGAAACCAGATTTCGTTGGGATGAGAGTTGTGAAAACGGTGTTCCAAACCTTGAAAAGGCGTTTGACCATAGCTCCTGTTCTAGCTCTGCCTGAGGGAAGTGAGAACTTTGAGGTATATACTGATGCTTCAAAGAATGGATTGGGTTGTGTGTTGATGCAGAATGGGAAGGTTATTGCTTATGTGTCGAGGCAGCTAAAACCGTATGAGGAGAACTATCCTACTCACGATTTAGAACTGGGTGTAGTTGTGTTTGCTCTAAAGATTTAGAGGCACTACCTTTATGGAGTGACCTTTAAGGTGTTTTCGGATCATAAGAGCTTGAAGTATATCTATACACAGAAAGAGTTAAAAACATGCGACAAAGGCGATGGATGCAGTTGATTGGGACTATGACATGGAGATCATCTATCACGAGGGGAAAGCTAATATGGTGCCATATGCCTTGAGTAGGAAGAGTGTACATTCGTTGTGCACAGCTATGTCTTTGATGAAGCTGGGGGATGAGATGTCTAAGATGGGGATCCACATGATTCGAAAGGGCGACACCATCGGGAACTTGACTATCGAACCGGGCTTATATGATGACATAAAGAGGAAACAGGAACTTGATCCCAAGATTCAAGAGTGGAAGTCAAGGGTAGAGAGTGGCACTGTTTTGAGGTTTTCTATCCACACATATGGGAGTGTTCGTTTTGATGGGAGATGGTGTGTACCTAGTGATGTGGACTTGAAGAAGTTGATCATGATAGAGGCTCATTGCACTCCTTATTCAGTTCATCCGGGTGGTGACAAGCTCTACAAGGACTTAAAGAAAACGTTTTGGTGGCCTAACATGAAGAAAGATGTGGCGGAGTTTTTGGCTAAGTGTTTAACATGTCAAAGAGTAAAAGGGGAACAACGAAGACCACAAGGTAAGATTTAGTCACTTGAGATACAAGAGTGGAAATGGGAATCGATCTCTATAGACTTCATCGTGGGGTTACCAAGGACTCAGCAAGGTAACAACATGATTTGGGTGATCGTCGACCGTTTAACAAAGTCATCTCACTTTATTCCGATGAAAGATCCAGTATCTGTCGAGTCTCTAACAAACACCCGATGATTATCGGACTACAACATGCTTAGGAATCGCAGTGTTTGAACGACAGTTTTGTACAATTATACGTCGCAAAACTTAAAACGACTTCAAAAACAAAACTTTTCAAAACTTTTCAAAAGTACCTGGAGTTTTTAATGCATGATGACGGGGTCGCAGTGACACTAACTAGAGTCAAAACCGAAACCGGACCAAAAACCGACTCAAAAATTCAAATCCCGACTCCAGCAACAAGTCAAACTGAGTCAAACACAAACAACAAAACTTTTCAAGACCTCTGTGTTAAGTATTTCCGGAATGCTTCATGGTCAAGTACAAATCATGTCATCCAAAACATAGGATAGAACAAATCATGATTTCAATTGCGTGATAGTGACAAGACACCTCGATGACCCGCGAAATGGCTTATACCTCTTCGAGCAGCCCATGCGGCCACGTCGCTCAAAATGCACACAACCACCCATTTCTCTATAAATACCCACCTTCACACACCATAACACCTTACGCGAGTGTCCGCCCCATTCATCTCTACCTTAAAACTCTAGACTCGACTTCTCAAGTCACAAACCGACACGTGTTTTCGACCTACCGATCGAAAACACAAGCCTTACACATTATTTGGTACCGTCTTCGTGCATTAAATAACTTGACCGACCATCTCGACTAACGACACCATCACTAAACTTAAAACACTCTTTTACATTGCTCAAAAGTTTTTCAAACCGAGTTTTCCGGCCGAACAAGTTGATACACTTCCGTCGATTTCTCTTCTCAAGCCTAGAAAGTAAGTATGAGGGTGTAAAAATCCTCTTCTATCATGTTTTCCATCTGTTTTATGACTATAACATGCTAAAACATGCATAACATGATTCAAACATAGGTTAAATGAGCCAAAACCGGATTTTAGCCGGAGACAGGGGCTGCTTGTATAGCAGGGAGGCTCGCGCCTAAACCCCCTCTCAGACCTTAATCCAGCCGTGTTTGGTCTCATCTTCCTCTTTATTTCATTTCTTATTTGTAATCGGTTTTTACCATTTCAAATATCTCAAATCATTTTCGCGATAAACTTTTAACCATGAAACATTTTTCACCCTTGGTTCCTAATACCATGACGGTTTAGTCCGTGTTTCGGTGATAATATTTGGTTAATTACATTTTAAAAGGCCTTTTAAAACCTTTTATTTCATTTCTTTACATTTCAAAAACAAACATATTAGTCATAAATACTAAATCATCCTTGGTTCCATATACCATGTCGGTTTTAAACCCGAGTACGATGATAAACATTGACTAATCACAAACAAATAAACTTAAAACAATTAGTTCATAATCATTTTCAAAATTATTCATGTCAAGCATGCAAAACCGAACCCTACATCGAATATCATCAATACAATGACGATTATTCAAGTCTCGTTCCTCATATCAACAAAAAAGCGGTCTAAACGACCTTTTCAAACCAAGACGGGTTCAAACACCCTTTTTTCAAACCACTTTACAAACGTTTTAACAGTCAGAAGACGCCCTTGAATCGTCTGCTGACTCGCGCCTAAACAGGCTAATCATTTTCCAATTTTCAAACTAGGACAGGCCTGTTTGCGTCCCCGGATGGCTCGCCCCTATATAGGCTGCCTGATGTAGACCCTATTTCCTTCCAGCACTTATCTAGGATGATCCCGACATCGGATAACCCGAATACAGGACGGATCAGATGACAAATCTGCTTTTTTACATTGTATTTTCAAAATGCCTTACTAAGACAATTGGATCACGTTATGCACCATAAACCTAACTCGGTAAATGGATGTTTAATTTCCATCTTGCATGCAAATCAATATTAAATCCAACTTGACATCAAATACTTGATACTTGGATTAAACAACCGACATAGAAAGCTCACATGTTAGGTTTAAACTTGTGGATGCGCATTCATGCATTTACCAGTTTTATCAACTTTCGCATTTAACCAACCAAGATCGATCAGTAGAGGTCGCTACCGCGAGCGGGATTGGGTGTCCGATTAAAGGGCTTCCCAATACATTCCTTCACCTCTTACTCAAAAACTTTGGATAGTGGACGACCTTATCCAGGGCGTACGAGAGTCATTCTAGAGATAGGATGCTAAAGAGGGACGACTCCTTATCTTTAGTACCTATGTCAAACACCGCTTTTTGCCTTGCTTGACCTAGGTATAAAGTGGATTCGTACGGGTTCAAAGCATCCCACAAATGCTTGGTTGCGACTCCGAACATCTTTTGCATCGTTTCGAGACCCTTTCCGAGACGAAACCGACCGATCTAAAACGATCCGGTCGAAAGCATTTTTACGCCGCCGAGCGTGGCTTTCAAAAAGACCGCTATACGTCCCCGGATCAGCCCGGCGTGTAGGTGGCTATGTCCACAGATTGGCGACTCTGCTAGGGATAACTAGGACACTTGTGTATTTGTGATCCCTAGATGGTGAGACTCGAATAAGGTCTTGGTTGAAATGCATTAATTGATATTATGGTAATAAGTTGGGTTCCTTGTCCGGGCCCACAACCTAACCCTTTTCGACCAATTCGCTCATCTCGTCGGCGTGAGATCCCCGCGTTTCGAATCCCGATTGAGTCAAGCATACCGTTGACGTTACACATTTATGTTTCATCAAAGAGCTTTCGTCACCTTTCGAGCACGAGGCTAGCGCACCCTCTTTACACATTTTGTTTGGATTGGTATCTCTCTCGAAAATCAGGGTTTGATCGCTTGGTGTGTAACCCACCCTTTTAAGCCAAAACCCGTGTCAGCATTATGCATAATATAATGAAACTGCGAATGCTTATGTGTTATGTGATCATAAGTCCTTCGGTGTCATTTCAAACTTTCAAAAACCCTTTTTACGCCGTTATAATGGCCGTTTCAAACCTCGGTCTTTCGCCTACCGTCGCATTTCAAAAGCACGCCTTTTTAGGCCGTCGTAATGATTTTCAAACCCGGTTTTCTACAACCATTTCAAAAGCACGCCTCTTTAGGCCGTCGTAATGACTATTTTCAAACCCGGTTTTCTACAACAAAAGCACGCCTTTTTAGGCCGTCGTAATGACGATTTTCAAACTTGGTTTTTTACAACAATTTCAAAAACACCTTTTTACGTTGTTATAATCGCCGCGTCAAGACACGAATTTTAACCCGTTTCGCGCCGACAGGATGACTCTTTCAAAACCCGAAAAGGCACACACCCCTTTTTCGAGACTTTTTCAAATCCCGGGGACCATACACCGTCCCCGAGACGTTTTCAAACCTTTCAAACCCCGATTTTTAAAACATACAGTTTTGAATTTCAAAAAACCGTCTTTAGAAATAGTACATTGTTTTCGGATCCGACTCAAACTCAAAACCATCTTTTGAAAACAAACATAAGACAACTTTTCATTTGACCGACTTTCGAAGATCCCTATTCTTCGGAAGCCATTTATAAAATGACAAACGAATCTTTTTAAAAATCCCTATTTTTGAAAACTTCAGTCCACCATTCCAATTCCGCCTCGTGTCTATCGAGTCGAAACAAGCGTACTTATGGGTCTTTACTTATGAGTCATCTCACCTCGAGACTCGTTCAACGGCGTCACGCCATTACGTTAAACGGAAGTCAAAGTCCGGTCAACACCGTCACATTATAAATCGAGTCAGCACCGAGGCACCACACACGGTCGCCCTCGTCTTGTCGAGTCTGATCTATTTTTCTGTCTCTCGTGTTGTCTGCGTTTAGTCGTTAAACCGTGTCAGATTGGGAAGTAATGTGAGCCATTTTTCTGCCTCAGAGCCATGTCCCCGTCTTCAGCTTCATCCAACAACAACAATGACAACAGAGACGTTACAACTGCTCAGCTCGCCAGCCTGCTCACAGCTCTTAAGGTCACCCTTGACCGTGTCGAGACCCGTATCGACACCCTGAAAAACAAGGAAACCGGAGAACACAACACTCCGCCTTTGACTGAAACCGAGAAAAGGCTCAAGCTCTTGGAAGAACAGCTCCTAGCCCGTGGTAACAACATCCACCTTGAGAATAATCGAAGGTTTGAACCCGTTGGGGATCAACTACCTGACAACTTTATCTTGACTGATGTACCCAAGTTTAAGGGAGTGGAGGACCCGCTCAATCACATTTGGGCCTTTATGGATTGCATGGCCATTAAGGGGGTCAAGCATGAACTTTTCACCCGGATCTTCCCGTCATCCCTGGAACCAATTCCCCGCCAGTGGTACTATTCCCTCGACCCCAAGAACCTTACTACTTGGGACGAAGTCGCCGTTGAGTTTGCCAAACAGTATGCCGACAATGTCTTAATCCAAGCTAACACCCGCACTCTTGAGGTCCTGACTCAGAATGATAAGGAAGGGTTCACAGAATTCCTAACCCGTTGGAGGAGGGTAAGCACTCAATTGATCAGTAAGCCGAGTGCATCAACTCTGGTGGAGAAATTTGTCAACAACCTCCGCCCGGGTTATGCCAACCTGCTGAGATATCAAAACATCAAAACGTTCCAGGACCTATAAATCCTCGGGACCCGCATCAAAGACGATCTCCGCAAGGGTGTGCTATCCAAAACCACTGGTAGAGGCTATCAGGGATCTACATCAACCAGATCTCGCCCTTATAGTCAAACAAACAAAATTGACGAGGTCAATCTCCTTGAACCAAACACACAGAAAACTGAACGTCCTCAAAGGGTATTCACAAACTTGGGGTCGACCTATGCCAGTGCTTTAAAAAGACTCGTGGACCAAGGGAAACTACATCCGATTAGGCCCACTCTGGACCCGTCCGAGGCTAAGAAAACTCGTTTCTCGAATCCCAATGCCTACTGCCAGTATCACCAGGGAAAGGGTCATGACACAGAGGCCTGCTTTAAACTGAAGCACGCCATCCAAGATATGATCGAGAAGGGACAACTACCTTTACCTCTACCCACCAAACCAAATAACAAAACAAACCCCTTGGGAATCCATACCATCTCTGACGACGAGTCAACCTGGGATTTCTCAAACCTCATCCTGCCAATTGATGACGAGGTGAATGCCTTGACAAGGATACCCGGACGGGATATTTGTATTCAGCGCCGCAACCATGCTCACCATGTTCCAAGAAGTTGAGGAATCCATAACCAGTCTCTCAGAAAGGATTACCCGACTTGAGAACGCCTACCACAGGTTGATTTTCAACCCACCAACACCAACCCCGCGCCCGAGGGAGGGTCCTCCAAGCACCCAAAACTGCCCTCAACAGGAAGGATTGCTCCCGCTACCATTCTGGCACGCACCCCACAATAATCAACCCCACAATAATCAACCCCATAATAATCGACCCCAAAAAAATTACCCCCACAAAAACTTCCCCTACAAAAACTACCCACTGAGTAATACCCGTCCAAGGTACCCTCGCGATCCCGAAATCAATGGTATCTAGAGAGACGACGCGGAGGATGTCTACATGGTTCCGTAAAAGGGCAAACAAGCAAAAGAGATCGGTTATCTTACCCGTTCCGGGCGTCCATACCAAAACCCGAACAATACAACAACCATTCCGACGACGAATGACCAATTGTCCCAGACGTGGACACTCAACCCAAGGTTCCCGAAAACTCGATCCTTAAACAACTGCAAAAACCAAAGGCCGAAATTTCAATTTGGCAACTGATTGCTACATCCTGTGAACATCGGCAGGATTTACTACAAGCCTTGGGAAAGTTGACAGTTCCCTCTACCTCCTCTCCTGAAGAAGTGGTGGCACATATGGCAAGGGATGCCCCCGACCTGAACAACTCGGTCATCTTCTCTGACGAAGATATCCCTCCATTCGGAGCCAACCATAACCTTGCCCTGTACATCACCGTACAATGCCTCAAGAAGAATGTGCCTATGGTTCTAGTGGATGACGGATCCGCGGTTAATGTCATTTCCCTCAAGACGGCTTACAAACGGGGTATCAAAGAAGCTTATTTGGTCCCAACTAACCAAGGAGTACGCGCCTTGACGGCACTTGTCGTATGGTTGCGGGGCTTATCACCTTGACCATTGCAACTGGGCCCTTGGAAAGACAAGTCAGTTTTCAGGTGGTCGACATCGACGCCTCTTTCAACATGCACCTAGGGCTCCCCTGGATTCACGACGTCAAGGCCGTCACCTCAACCCTTCTTCCGAAAATCAAGGTTCCTTTTAACGGGAAGACAATCACAATTCCCACTTCCCCGATCAAGGCTATCCTGAAGAAGGGAATAGCCTCTCAGGTCATTGAAAAGGACGACAGCGAAATGTAGGGATTCCAAGCCGTGAATGCCTTAACCAACGAATCAACACCCTTTGATTGTGACCCGTTCTCCAACCTCACAGTCAATCGCATTCTGATGCGCCAGGGTTACTTCCCGGGCTTACTCCTTAATCCGCTGAAGAACACCTTGCCTCCTATGAAACATGCTAAGGTCCCCAACATCCCCTTCGGGCTAGGCTATGAGCCTAGCGATGAAGACATCCAGGATATGAACCTCCTAATACGGAAGCGCAAAAAGCACGGAGTCATCCTCCGTCCCAATCATTTGACACTCAATGGATACTTCGTCCCCGAGGGAGAATTTGAGCTCTACAACGGCTTTCCTGAGCCAATCTAGAACTCCGTAGCTAAGGTCAAGCACCCGGGTGTAGAAGTCTTTCAAGACAGCTACTTCATCCCTGACAATACCAAAGTTGCACTGACCAAATCTGAGTCAACCCCATCTCTAGATGGGGAAGCCGTCAGTCTCCACTTCGGGGAAGAGAATATCAAGCACCTCGGCTATGAGGACATCATCAACATTGCTCTAAAAGATAACCAGTTCGATCCCACCGCCTTACTCTCTGATACTGACCCAGAGAAAGCTACACAAGGCTGGAGGAAAACTGTCAAATGGACCGATCGCCAAGGCCGCATCCTCAAGGTCACAACTGGAGAAGGCCCAATGTTCAAAGAGGAAAGTGAAGAGGGCTCTGAGTCTAAGTCAGAGTCAGCGTTTGTCTTAGCTCCTAGTATTCTTGATGTCCCGGTCAAAGTCCCATTTTCACTGTTTTATCACAAGCTTGTGGCTGCTTTAGAGGCCGAGTCAACTAAGGTTATCCCCACTCCCATGGAAGGTAGCAACCTGGAGCTTGCTCCAGGGGCCACCTCCTCTGTTGTGTCACCTCTAACTGCCCAAGAGATATTTGTCCTATCCGAGCTTTTCGCTCAAGTCGACTTAATGAACGCTAAGTTTGCTTATGACTCGTCTCATTTTAATTGCAATGCAATTTTGAACGAACATGGAGAATTTGACTTAAGTGACTACCCACCTCACCTAGCCAAAGAATTTGACAAACGAGAAGATAGGACCCCCATCATTGAGGAGATCGGGCCTATTAACGCAGGGAATGAGAACGTACCTCAAGAACTTAGGATAGGGACAACCCTTGACCCCTCGGAAAGACAGCAGTTCATCGACCTCATACAAGAATATAAGGACGTATTTGCATGGTCCTACAAAGACATGCCTGGGATCGACAAGGAGATTGAAAAGCACAGGATACCCATCAAGCCCGGAGCTAAACCTGTGAAACAGAAGTTGCGCCAAATGCGCCCTGAATCGGCCTTGAAAATAAAGGAAGAAGTGGACAAACAGTTCAAAGCCAGGTTCATCAAAGTGTCCGAATACTCTGACTGGGTGGCCAACATAGTTCCTGTACCCAAGAAAGAGGGGAGAATTCGGGTTTGCGTCAACTTCAGGGATCTGAACAAAGCAAGTCTAAAACACGACTTTTCTCTGCCACATGTTGACATTAGGGATGGCAATGGGCAGGGTCTGGGTCGGGTCCACCAAGACTCGGACCCGATATTTTCCCTTTGGACCCGTACACGACCCAGACCCGCAAGGGTCTAAAATTTGGGGACCCATACCCGGACCCTATAGGTAAAGGTCGGGTCTGGGTCTACCCGCGGGTCCAAGTTTCAGCCACTTTAATAGCAGGATTAACAGTTATGGGGTCTATAATATTAAAAAAAAAAATCCATACTACTTTAACATTATGAGTTTATTAATCTCTATTGAACACTACCAAATCTAATATACATACCAAAGAGATTAAGAAAGACAAAGAAGACCTAAATTAATTCTACCTCCAAATACATGTGAAAGAATCAAACTCGGAACCCTAAAATCAATATCGTACTTGATAGCCGTCTCCATCTGACTGTCGCTGGCTGTCGTTAATGGTGGTTGTCGGTCGCCGCCTATTAGAGAGGTGGTTGCCAGTCGCGTATCAGTGCTGTGGTGGTCGTTTCTTTATGTCAGTGGTGGAGTGGTGGTATTGTCAGAAGATTTTGTTGAGTTTTATCACTTTATGGGATGAGGGAAGAGAAAGAGACTTTAGTTCCTTTGGTTTCTACGGTCTGCCAGTATGAAATCAGAAAAGTTGTGATTTTTATTTTTTTTAATAAAGGGTCTAAGGGTCGGGTATGGGTCTCATAACTTAGACCCGGACCCGAAATATTTTTTTAAGACCCATATCTGGCCCATACCCATTGGGTCTGAAAAAATGAGACCCATACCCGACCCATTAGGGTCCGACCCTCAGGGTCTGGGTCGAGTCCAGTTGACATCCTGGTCGATAACACCGCAGAGCACGCCCTATTATCATTCATGGACGGGTATGCTAGATACAACCAGATCAAAATGCCAGAGGAAGACATGCACAAGACTGCATTCACTACACAGTAGGGTACATATTGCTACACGGTCATGCCCTTCAGTCTAATCAACGCTAGAGCGACCTATCAAAGAACCGCCACCACTCTCCTACATGACATGATGCACAAGGAGGTGGAGGTATACGTCGATGACATGATCGTCAAATCCAAAGAGTGGGACGGCTACATCTACGCCCTTCAGAAATTCTTCGCTCGCCTTCGAAAATACAACATGAGACTAAATCCTTATAAGTGTGCATTCGGGATTACCTCCGAAAAACTCTTGGGACAAGTCGTCAGCAAAAGAGGCATCGAAATTGATCCTACCAAAATCAAGGCTTTTCAACAAATTCCTCGGCCTAAGAAAGAGAAGGCGCTTCATAGCGAAGCTCACTATGATTTGCGAACCAATCTTCAAGAAGCTTCGCGCCTCCGAACACACCGATTGGGGCGACGACTGTCAAAAGGCCTTCGACAGGATAAAGGAAATCCTATCCAAACCTTCTGTCCTCATACCACCTCAACAAGGAATTCCCTTGTCCCTATACCTGACTGTCACCGACACAGCCATGGGAGCCATGCTAGCACAAACAGTCGATGGCGAAGAACGAGCCATCTACTACATCAGCAAAAAGTTCATCGAATACGAGACAAGGTACACCCAACTGGAAAAGACATGCCTTGCCCTAGTCTGGTCAACAAAGAAGCTGCGACACTACATGCTCAGCTACACGGTTCACATCTACTCCAAGATGGACCCGGTCAAATACATCTTTGAGAAACCCATACTAAACGGAAGGCTGTCTAGATGGAGACTCATGCTATCAGAATTTGACCTCAAATTTGTACCCCTCAAGGTTATCAAGGATAGGGCAGTCGCTGATTTCCTAGCAGAAAATCCCGTCAACGAGGATCCAACGACCGACACATGGTCACTTCCTGACGAAGACATCCTTTGTGCCGACACTGATGCATGGGACCTATACATCGACGGTGAATCAAACCTGAGAGGCTTCGGGGTAGGAATCCTTTTAATATCACCAGAGGGAGAACATGTTCCGATCTCAGTCAAGCTAGACTTCGCCGTCACGAACAATACCGCCGAATACAAAGCATACCTCATCGGCCTACAAGCAGCCATAACACTTGGCATCAAAAGACTGAGGGTCCACGGCGATGCCTCACTCATCATCAATCAGGTGTTCGTATCATGGAAAATCCAAAGCGACAGCTTAGCACCCTACCAAGCAAAAATCAGTCAGGGGGCCAAGTTCTTCGACCAAGTCGACTACTTCCACTTAACACGAAAGGAAAATCAATTTGTTGATGCCTTGGCAAAACTTGTTGCGCTCGTCAACATACCTGACAACATGACATCGATGCCCCTATATGTCGAGAGAAGGAGCGAACCAGCTCACGTCTGCGCCATCAACAACGACGAGGAAAACCATGTCGAACCTTGGTACCAAGCCATCCTCAACTACAAAAACAAAAACGAATTCCCTCCCAACTCTGATACCAGAGGACAAAGAGCCATCCGTTTACTTGCATCACAATTCGTGATAAACCAAGAACAACTATACAAAAGAACACCCCAAGGGTTTCTTCTCCTTTGCATCAATCACCATGAAGCCAAAAACGTCATGGAAGAGGTCCACGACGGAGAATGCGGCCCTCACATGAGCGCAATGATGCTAGCCCGAAAAATCATGCGATTAGGCTACTACTGGACCACCATGGAAGCCGATTGCTGAAACTACGTCAAACATTGCCACAACTGCCAAATCTTCGCCAACATACAACACATACCACCATTCCTTTTATACACCGTGACATCACCCTGGCCTTTCTCGACCTGGGGCATCGACATCATCGGTAAAGTCAACCCGGTAGGCACCAAAGGGCATTGCTTCATCCTCGTCGCCATCGACTACTTCACTAAGTCGGTGGAAGCACAGTCCTATGCAGTCTTAACTGCCAAACAAGTGGCCAAGTTCATCCAGGACAACATCATCTGCAGATATGGGGTACCCCATGAAATCATCAGCGACCAAGGCTCCCACTTCCGGGCAGAAACACAAGCCTTGCTGGACAAATACAAATCAAGCGGCATCGATCATCTCCCTATCGTCCCCAAACCAACGGAGCGGTAGAGGCAGCAAACAAAACTCTTGTCACCATCATCAAGAAGATGCAAGATAATTACCACGATTGGCCGAAAAAAATCCCATCCGCACTCTGGGGATCCCGAACCTCCATTCGAACACCAACAGGAGCACAGTGAGACTGAGTGACCTAGACGGAGAGGATTTCACAAACCCAACCAACCTAGACCAACTCAAGAAATACTACCCTTGAACCCTAGTAACCACAAACCATACCCTAGTTTCACAACTAGCAACAACAATATCCCTTTCAAGTCAAGTTCCTCAACGCGTTCTGATTTGAAATTGCATGTTTTATCGAGTCTAAGTTACGGCACCTTGCCATGCTTCAAACGACCTTTGATCTGGCAAAGGCAACATCCATTTGCACTCAAACCAAACACCTGAACTACGAGCATGGTTTGATTTCACCTTTTCAGATGGATACGTAGCCAGTCCTTTCTTACACAAGAAGGATACAACCACAACACCCAAAACAAAATTTACAAAAATTTTCGAACTACGATCATGGTTTGATTTCACCTCTTCAGGTAGATACGTAGGCAGTCCTTTCTTACACAAGAAGGATATAACCATCCCCACATACAGAAAAAAAATCGCCCATTTCAACTTCAAAAAAAAGAAAAGGGAAAAACATTCCCCTTTTCATAAAAATACAAAAAAGAAGCCTTTCTCCCTTCTCACAAAAATCTCATTTCCCAAGTGCAATGTTTAGGATGATCAAACCGAATTGCCTTCACAAAATGGATGGAAGAAACAAGCGTTCACAACTCTTTCAACACAAGCAATCCTCTAATTTAATTAATAATGAGAAGGATTACAAATTAGACAACAAATAAAGCTAGGCAAGTCTACAACTTGTCAAAGATAGAGTGTCGACTAAGACATCTCACATAGTAAAACTAGCACAAAATGCACAATACATAACTAATACAACATAATAAAAAACTCACAACACTAATACAACATAATAATAATAATAATAATAATAATAATAATAATAATAATAATAATAATAATAATAATAATAATAATAATAATAATAATAATAATAATAATAATAATAATAATAATAATAATAATAATAATAATAATAATAATAATAATAATAATAATAATAATAATAATAATAATAATAATAATAATAATAATAATAATAATAATAATAATAATAATAATAATAATAATAATAATAATAATAATAATAATAATAATAATAATAATAATAATAATAATAATAATAATAATAATAATAATAATAATAATAATAATAATAATAATAATAATAATAATAATAATAATAATAATAATAATAATAATAATAATAATAATAATAATAATAATAATAATAATAATAATAATAATAATAATAATAATAATAATAATAATAATAATAATAATAATAATAATAATAATAATAATAATAATAAAGCGGGTAATGGAGGTCTTCATTGTTCCATTCTACCCTTATCTTTTCCCTCGGGGTACATCTTCCCCTTGTTCTTCTTGTTGGCCCGCCTAGCATGAACTTCCTCTTCAGAACGGATCCTCAATGGATCTACAACGGCGACGGCCTCCGATCTCTTGCAAGACCCTATACTCGGTCCAAGACGAGCCCATACACGGCCCACTACCTCTTTGGAACCCGAGCTTCTCCTCTTTGGTGGCCTCATTACATCCGGCCTAGCGCCATCAACAAAGTCACCAAAGAAGGCCCGGTTGGCCTTGTCGGCCTCTCTACGCTTCAAATCGACGACCTCGTCCTTTCGAGACTTGGACCTTTCCTCCAAGGTTTGAGCTATTGACCACTTAACATAAGCGGGAGTCACCCATGTCGTGGCAACGGGGTTTGGTACCTCCCAAATCGGTCGAGTGGCCCACCATCTTTTGAAGACCTCCACAAGCTCGGAGTTTCGAAAAACACTCTCTTGGACGAGAGTATCTTGAGCGGGCACCTTTTGTTGTCGCCCCATTTGCCTCATAAGCGTTTCGGGATAAATGAAGGAAGCAACCTTCAAGCCCACCACCATCAAATAACAAGAACTAGCGGTCGATGCGGGCAACCCCGCGAAGGACCTCAAGTGCCACCATGGCACCACCCAACGGATATGAGGACCACCCTCCTCCACCAATCTCGAACTCCAATATGCCTTGGTAGATGCAAAACTATCCGAGTACTATTTCTTCCTCATAGTAAGATGACGGAAGGAGTAAGAAGAAGAATCGGTCGGAGGCTCTACATACCTTAGCCTCTCCAATAGCCACACTTGGAGGATCCTTGGAGATCCGAACGAGGGAGCTTCCACAAAAGAGCCCTTCTTGTCCAAAGCTTGGATGATCTCGCCAAGAACCAACCATGATGGATCCCTACCATGCTCCATTTGCTCAACTATATGCACAAGGGTCATACTACCATAACACTTTGACCCCTCCTTCTTCAAGGCATCGACAAAGAGGTATGCATGCACTAGGCAAAAGGCGAGAGCCCTTCTCCTAGCCACCTCCGAGACATTAACATCCAACCGGTTTGAGAAAATGTTGATAAGAGCCAACATATCCACACCATGGGGAGCAAGGAGAAAGTTCACTTGACATGTTGACAAGCCCAATATTGAACGAAACTTCTCATTGTAACACAACCGAGTCGGGGAAATCACCGGAGTACAACCCAGCCATCCACCAATGGCGCCTACTTCTTCGGCAAGAGGACAAATTTCATCTTTCGGGAAAACGAAAACATGATGTTTCGAAACCCAAAACCGAGAGCATGCTTCAAGAAACGATGATTGCACCTTGACTTGACGAAGCACCAACAATTGACCAACTCCCATTACAACGAGTTGATATTTCTCGGGAGGCGACAAATCCCGACACCAATGTCGCAACCTATTTTCGAAAGCATCCATGAATTATTTTGTGGAAGAAGAAGAAAGATTTTTGTAGAGATGTTTTTCGTGTTTCGGATGATGAAACAATGAGGCACAAATGTCCCTATTTATACAAAACAATCAGCGCTTCTTTCCGAAAAAATGGGAAGCTCACTTCGATCGCCTATGGCCTTGCGCCTCTTTGGGATAGTCCTCAGGATCTGCACCTTGATTTGTCCCTATCAAGTTGTGTTTCTTCCTGACACCTAGATTCTCTCGCCTTAAGGCTCACGCCTCTTCGGGCCTATCCGGGAATTTTTGTGTTTCCTCACACTCACATTTTCTTGTTTTCGCGTTTTATGAAATCTGGCACGGTTTCCATGAGGCAGTTTTAAACATACGGGTTTTTCTCTCTTTTTTTTAGGGGGGAAGAGCTAGTCGCCCTGATCCACGATGAATCGTTTCCATGTCAGTCGAAAAATCCGTAAATTTTTCGCTTTTTCGCATTTTTCCACAAAAATCGAGAATTGATAACACGACGTCAATTTTCTTCAAAAACTCAAGCTCTTACAAATCCGAGTCATGATATATCAAATCAAATACACTCGCAAAAATCTCTTTTAAAATTCATCCGTGACAGTTTGAGTTTTAGTTTTTCGAGTTGCAAATCAATTTTCAGCAAAATCTGATGCAATTTAATTCAAACACGAGTTAATTGCTCAAAATTTCAAATCAGTTTCTTTTAAAAAATACAAATGTGACGACCTGTCGCGGAATTTTCAAAATTTCTTCTCAAATTTCAAATTTTAACTTCGAGTCATCGTGGTTATTTTTGTTTTCATCAAATGCTTTTGCGTGCTTACGTTTATGCGTACGTGCTACCTGTTGCTTGTTTTCTACACTAACGATGCATGAACAAATGAAAAGCAAAGGGGAATCAACCGATGATCGTGCCTCTCCGAAACACAACACAAAAAACCCAAACAAAATGAACTACAATTCAAAAACACATATATACAAACCGCCTCACGCAAAATACATCAACACACATTTGATACAAACGACTGACCATAAAAACAGGATCCGGTACAAGTATTTATCATACAGACACTGGCCTAAAACAACTAACTGGGGGCTATCCGCCACCTACCAAACTAAGCACTCCCTATCATGCTGATCGGAAAAGAAAAGAAGCAACATGGAAAAGAAAGAAGTAACCGCGGAAGCAGAGGTGGTTACCATGACGATAATATCTCATTCCTACTCCATGACAAAAAGGGAAACAATGCCTGGCAGATTTCGGACGACATAACAATCATGAATTGTGACTAAATGCATCACCCCGATGTTAACCCCCAATCGTCGGAATACGGCGATGAGAAGGAGCCATGACATAGGGCGCCACCCCGATGTTGAACCCCAATCATCGGAATTCAACAACGATCAAAGACGGTAACATGGAACGATGCACCTGTCTTGACCCCCAATCATCAGACGTCCAAATCTCTGCAGACAACAGACAATGATCAACACTTGATCAAAGGCTGTGTGACACCCTCATTTATTGCGGAAAAGTAAACACGTAATTCTAGAATAAAACTGCATGGATATGTTTGTAATAGGTTCATTATAGTAAAAACCTGTAATTTTTAAAACCTGAACCTATTATAAAGATATCCAAATGGGAAGGTGTCAAACATGCAAGGTCCAAAATAAATCTCATGAATGAAACATCGCTAAAGTCGCGAAACAAAGTTATACAAACCAAATATGAGAAAGGGAGACATATGTCCCTCTAAAGTATATGACATAAAAAGTGTTTAAGGGTCACAATGAAATAAAGCCAATCTAGGTTCCAAGGTTACTTTGCTCGCTAGCTCGTCCATGTACCCCATATATGCATCACCTACCTGTCAATCGCATTTTATACAAATACGAAAGCCACAGTCAGTGGGGAGTAACTCCGAGTTCTCCCAGCCACGAAATGTCATAATTAATATAACATGTAAACATAAGAATATGAATATGAATAACACATAGCCTTAGCATATAAATGCTAGACAATCGTGCTTATCATGTGAACAACAATATAACAACACATAGTCCTAGCATGTGAATACTAGACCGACTCATACTACACTATCATGTGAATCACATAACATCCAGGAATCCAAACTCTATCAACCATAGCCGGCTTGCATCTCACCTTCTATGGTTCATAGAATCATCAAACAAGAAAGGGCAATATATCAAAGACAGGCATAAGTTCTTAGCACCGTCAATAGTCACTCTGTAACTCGAGTCTATACCACGAGGTAGGGAAGGTAATCGAACCGGTATCTTGGCTCAGAGGTTCTATCAAAACATGGCCAAGACACAACACAACCCTAGCCTAAAATCTGCGCAGACCTAGACATGCGGATACACACCACCGCACCCAAGACCCACAATTTTTATAAAACCATGTGAGTACCCTAAGGAGTCCACCAAAGGGTTGGCTAGTACTTAAGCTGACCACTTACTATCAAAATAAGTAACGAGGTCATGCCCCAACTTGGATATAAACCCACCAAGTCAGGAACACAAAGGCTATTAAGCAGTGAACATACACTCGTCAAAGACTATAATGACCTATCTATGATGAAGGCCTAAATACTCACCTAGGACCTAGTCCCAGCTTGAATACTTTAGCCCACACCACACAAGACAAGTAGGATACCTAATTAACCATAAGAGGGGCAAAGAGTCCAACTTACCAACATAAATGCTAACATTCTATCATGTGAAAGGCTATATAAATGTCTATTCAGCAGACAATCCAACCATATCCTCAATGTCATCAATAACCAAATTATAGCTAACCATTAATATCATAGTCCATGAGAATAAACTACAATGGCTAAAGGCAAACAAGACTCAAGCATAAGGCATCCAAAGCATCCAACAACCAACATGTGAAATGATAATTACAAATATCAAGGCATAACATAAAACCTCCAATAACAACTAATCTCACCTCAAAGACAAACCCTCGACCCGAGTCCCGCGACGGGTCATCGGTCAAATCGAGGCTGACCGGTTTAAACCTAGTTTGACCAAACTCGTTGGTCAACTGCCTAGCTCGGAGTCTTGGCCTACTTTGGCCCAAATCACAAAATTTATCGCAATATTATTCTCATGCTATTTCCAATTTCTATCATGTGAAAAACGAAAGTAAAACATTATCAATCACCTAAACACTTAACAAACAACAAACACAACATCAACTACTAATGTGACATTAATTCGTCGAGTAACTCGGAATAGTTACCTTACGCTAGCAAAGAGACAAGTAATAACTTGAGAAAGCTTCTAAAACCCAAAATTACTCTTCATCTTCAACCACATATGAGCCACCTAAAATAATTATGTGAAAGGACGATATTAACGAATTATCTTTATATAAAATATGAGACGGAAATTAATTTAATTATATTTTAAATAAACCAAACTAGCGTCAAAACAATTTATGGACACGGCTCAAAAGTTATTATGACAACCTCAAACTCGGCCTAACCACCAACTACACATGGCCTCAAACTCGTGACTTAGCTAGGCCACGGCCAAGCCACAGCTAGGCCACAGGGAGTCCGACACGACCACCACCCGACTACCCATAGCCACCCTTCACCCTACTTCATAACCTGATCCAAAAATCAGTCCAAAACAGAACCCAAAAGATGCCTAAGTTCGACCCCAACTCCAGTCCTCAAATGCAAAGTGAAAACCCACGATGACGGCTCTCGTCCCCGCCCAAAAAACAGTACCAATCGTCCCCTTAAGACTCCATTCTCGCGCCTAAAAACAGTCCTAGCTGAGCCAACTAAGTCAACATTTAAAACGGTTTTAGAGCGGAAATCCACAAGTATAAAGCAACTCAAAAACAGACCCTAAAGACTACAAAAATCGCCCCAACACAGAGTCCAAATTAGTCCAAAACAATCCCTACATGTCAGTATACACCGTCTCAACTATAAAACACACCAATTATCACCCAAAACAATCCATACATGTCAAAGATACACCGTCTTAAATATACCACTTACTAACTAGCATCCCAAATGATCCCTAGAGGTCAGTATACACCGTCTCAATCATCTCCACATATCAGTATACACCGTCTCAACTATACAACTGACTAATTAACATCCATAAGGATCCCTATATATAATTATACACCGTCTCAATTATAAAACAGACTACCCAAAGATTCGAAATAAACATATTTTACAAGTAATATTGAGTAACCTATCATTGTTACCTTTTTCCGATTGAACTAATCATTTATGACTAACAAATCTTCTACCTGCACCGTCTATCTCAAAGACCTACAACCGTCTTATAATAAATAAAGCTGAAAATATAAATTGGGTTTGTAAAAATACATGACGAAAATGAATTTTACTTACAACGGATTGACGAGTGATACTGTCGTTTCGTACCAAAAATAAAATACCTAAGTACAACTAACAGAAGTCAGCGGTAAGTAGGGTCGATCTCCACAGGGAGGCGGTGTACTATCTATTTGTCTATTTTATCCGTCTAATGTCACGATGGGGAAATTTGAATTGATTGTTTTGACTAACTAAGAGATTAAAGCAAGGGAAATGAATAAGAGAATTAACAAGAAGAGAAGGGTAGTATGCTAGAGTCGGTCTACCGTGGCAGCTATCAGATCTTATATTATCGAGAATACTAAGGCGATTAGACTATTGATAAGAAGAGCTATGGTCGTCACCTTTCGGTCCTTAAACCGCCCTAGAGCGTAAACAGCTTAACTTTCGCCCTCACTGCAATACCCTATTGTAATTAAGCAAGTCTTCCCTTCCAATCTTTCGATCCAGGTCGGGGTTAACTAGATTTATGGTCTCCTGCATGCATTCATTTGACCGGATAACATTTAAATTGCCTAATACAATTCCTATCGCAAGACTAATCTATTCAAGTCAGTTAAAACATCGCTACCACGGCTTCCCTAATCCTAACATACTAGGGGAATTAGCTAGACATGGAATAAATAAGAACAATAAATAAAGAGGGAGAGAGAACAATAAACATTAAATAAAAAGAGAGAAAGGAAGAAGGAATTACTAAATTAAGAGATCCGGAAAATGAAGGTAGAACAAAGGTAACAGTGACAGTGTATATGAAAAATAATAAGAGAGGGGAAGAAGGAGTCCTCCCGGATAAAAAGAGATGCTTTAAACTGACGTCCTAACTCCTATTTATAAGAAAATAGGAGTAATATTAAACCTAATGACGGAAATTAACTAAAAAGCCCAGCCCGTCAGCAAAATCCACTCGATCGAGTAACTAAATCACTCGATCGAGCAAGGGCATAAAAGGAACTGGTCGATCGAAAGGAAAAATAGTCGATCGAGTACTTATTCATCCTAAACCACTCGATCGAGAAGAAGTGGCTCTCGATCGAGCAAATGGGCTCTCGATCGAGCACTTCTCAGCGCGTAATTCCTGCTTCGCGCACTGAACTTCAAACGGCTGCCATTCCTTCGTTACTTGGTCAAACAGGGCGTGGTTGGTGGCGTTGGAAAGCTAAGAGGATAAGCTTCCACCTCCAACTGGAATCACCTTAATAGCTGTTGTAGAACTAGAGATATGGCTCTTACAAGCAGGAACTAGCAAATTGAAGCACTCTCTTGGCTCGCCTACTTCCTTACTCCAATGCGCATCTCAAAATAGCTTCATTCCCGCTCCAAATTCACTCTTCCTCCAAATGCATGCTAAAAGGATGGTAAAAGGCTTGATTTCACTACTTTTGGGTTCATTCCTGCAAATAAGACAAAACAAACCAAAGTAGCATATTCGGGGCATTTCGTAGCATAAAACCACGATAAAAGCATAGAAATACGTGCATAAAGTAGGCTAATAAGACTATATAAAATGCACGTATCAAATCTCCCCAAACCAAACCTTTACTCGTCCCCGAGTAAACTAAAATGCAACTAAAGGAACGGAAAAAGATAACTCAGAGCTAGCTACAAATGCCCACTTAAGCCAATTTAATGCAAACAAACTAACACCTATAGCAGACAGTCAAATGCAAACGAGTTATAAGATGTTTATAATAAAGCTGAACCGTCGACCTTGCAAGACCTTTAAAATCGGACTCTCACGGGTCACTCTTCTCTCATGAAGCAAAGGGTGAACATATATATGTAAGAGAGAAAGAAAAATAGTCGCTCACCTAGACTACGACCCACATAAATATGCATGCAACTAATATGATAGACAATTCTAACTACCGTACACACATTCCAACCAAACAAGGTCCTGTCACAGCCGAGGGCTTACAAAAATATGGTAAAGTGAGGCAATGGGTAGGAAAAGGCAAAACATTTATGGGAATGTGGAGGTATAGGCGGCCAAGCTAGTACCTAAACAGAACCATATGAAACATATCCATTTCCAACTCAATCTTGAAATTAAGCACATGCCCTTCAGTTGGCATAAAATCTCACCAAACAAGACTGCAAACACTCCTCAAATGATATAAGATAGAACATAGGAGCAGAAACCGTCAACCAAACAACATTTTTTTTTTTGAATTTTTTTCTTTATTTTCTTTATTTTTCTCTCGGTTTCTTCTTCTTTCTTTTTCGAATTTTTCTTTTTTTTTCAACTTCTCTTTTTTCTTCCTTTTTTTTTCAAGTCTTTTTTTCATCATCCTCCTTTTCTTCATAAATTACCAACTCCGAATCAACAGAATACGCGCCAACATTTGATACAATAGACAATATACCGCAGAACAATCTAAACTAGCTTGACAAGGCAGGCTAAATTTGGGATGTAGTTAAGGGTCAACAGGCAAATTTGGCTAATGTGGAGTTTGTGGGTAAAAATGAAAGAAAGGGAAATTGTAAGCACCTCCCTGCATGTGACACCAACCACTAACCCGAATGTATGAAGGCAAAAAGCAATTGAATTTCATATACGTGCAAATTAATGATACACGATATGCAAGGAGTAACTACTCACAATCCTACATGAAACTGGTCATAAATGACACCAGTTTATACGGCTCTAAAACTTAGAATTTATAAGTAGGTTGCCAAAATTTCAGGTCAAGTCTATTCGTTCAGCTAAATTTAAACATAAACTCGTAGATTATGCAATCAGACAAAGCTAAAAGATAACAGTTTAATGCAAGGCTTAAGCAAAAAGACAGTTGCAGTGCAATTTCATCATTGAAATTTACCGTTCCGACTCAACCTATATGCTAAATAAACATGAAATTTATTTTTTTTGAATTTTTAACAGTTTTTCAAATTTTTATTGAATTTTTGAATTTTTATGAAATAAATAACAATGCAAACAGAAAATTAAACGTGATAACAGAAATGCAATAAAAACAACATGCAGACACAGATATGGATGCATAACCTCCCCAAACCAAACTGTACAATGCCCCCATTGTACCAAAACATGGAAAGGAAATGCAAACTGAAAGGAGAAAGAGAGTAAATGCGGAAAAACTCACAAGATAGCGCGACTAAAGGGACCTCCCCAAACCGACCATGAACATGGGAGGTTGCAAAAGGCCCGGAAAACCGTCTCAGGAAGCTAATCCAAGTCAATAACACTCGATCAAGAGGGATAGTAGCTGATCGAGTAACATGGGCGTCTAAAACTGCTCGATCGACTGGAATAGGGATCGATCGAGTGGATTTCTTTCTGCAGGTGGTCGATCGAGTAGAGGAAATGCTCGATCGAATGGATTTGGCAGCAAAAGTGCTCGATCGAGTACAACAAGTACTCGATCGAGTGATCCTCAGCGTATTCCCGCAAAAATGCAATGAAAAACAGCCCCAATCGACAAAAACAAGCATTCGAGATAGTCTATGGTATAAAAACCATTTATTACAACTGAAATGAATTAAAATGCAAAAATAAAATCGCCGGGTTGCCTCCCGGGTAGCGCTAGCTTCAGACAGGTCCCAGCTCGACCTTCTTTTTCTTTGAGCCACTCAAATTAGTCACAATCAAAACAGCTCAAAGCGCGCAGCAACCTGTCAAAAAGCTGCGCATGTGCTACACAAAAGAGTAAGTAGCACCAAAGTGGAATAGCAATGTAGGAAATAAGGATATGTAAACATTTAAGTCTAACAAATTTCCTATGGGTGCTCCTAAATTTATCCACAAAATATAGGAGCGCGGGAGCAATTGTCAATAAAGTAGGGCTCCATTTCAGATTAACGAAATTAAAATGATAAGGAAGGTGAAAAATCGTCAATTTATACGACCTACTGGGAAGGGGTAAAACATTGGGATGCGCAGCAAAAGTCAACTGAGGCAATTTACTATTAAAACAAACAATAAATAAATTATCGTTTACTACCTCGTGTCGGTCACTCTCAATGACGGAATCATCGACAGAGGAAGATATTACCTCTTCCGTGCTAGGAGCAATTACCGACTCATCTGCCTCTTTGACACCCTTCTTAGTGGAATTCGTCCCGTAAATCGCAGCCTCAAGTGCATCCAACTCGGCTTTGAATAGGGAAGATTCACCGTATCCATTATCGTCATCGAAATCGTCATCAAAATCAAACCCAAATGACGAACCAAAGCTCCCAATGGCCAAACTACTCGATCGAGTAGAATCTTCATTCGATCGAGCAGTTTCCTCTTGATTTCCACTCGATCTAGTAGAATGTTCACTCGATCGAGCACTTTCTCCTGGAAAATCACTCGATCGACCAATAATTGTCACTCGATCGAGTGATTCCTCCTGTACAGCGCTGAAATCCTCGTGTGGGGCAGTGAAATATGATAGAAACTCGTCATCCGAGTCATAGAAGTCTTCCTCAGCATTGGGTAACACGGTATCCTCAGGGGAAGAACCGCTCTCAGCAAGGTATACTTCTTCTTCTTGCATCTCAGCTGCTATCTGAGCAACTACAGATTCAAGCTCATGGAATCGAGCGTCCATATTTTTATTACTCTCTTGCATTTGTGATACAAGCTTTACCATTGAATATGTCAGCTCCGCGATCTCTTCTTCTTCCATCTCAGCTGCTAGCTGAGCAACTACAGACTCGAGCTTATCAACTCGCGAGACATATTCTTGTGCTTGGAATGCAAGAGTCTCCATCAAGGATTTCAGCTCCGCAATGTCTTCTTCTTGTATATCAGGGGAATCTTGTTGCGGCGGCCATTGATAGGGTAGATGTGGCGGCACAACTACAGGTGCATTGTGCTCAGCAGAACCACATCTCCCGTAGCGAGCACCATTACATTCCATATAATGGGACATCGGTGATGGGTCAAAGGTACTCAAGCCTTCCCTTTGACTGTCTTTCACCTAGAACTGTCTAGGTAGTACCTGTAAGGCCTATCAAAACAGCACTCAAGGAAAAAGATTAAAACGGCCTCAAGGGAAAAAATCCCTTGAAGCTAAAAACAGATAAAATTAAACAAATAAATAAATAGATTGCCTCCCCGGCAACGGCGCCAAAATTTGATACTGTCGTTTCGTACCAAAAATAAAATACCTAAGTACAACTAACAGAAGTCAGCGGTAAGTAGGGTCGATCTCCACAGGGAGGCGGTGTACTATCTATTTGTCTATTTTATCTGTCTAATGTCACGATGGGGGCTGAATTGATTGTTTTGACTAACTAAGAGATTAAAGCAAGGGAAATGAATAAGAGAATTAACAGTAAGAGAAGGGTAGTATGCTAGGAGTCGGTCTACCGTGGCAGCTATCAGATCTTATATTATCGAGAATACTAAGGCGATTAGACTATTGATAAGAAGAGCTATGGTCGTCACCTTTCGGTCCTTAAACCGCCCTAGAGCGTAAACAGCTTAACTTTCGCCCTCACTGCAATACCCTATTGTAATTAAGCAAGTCTTCCCTTCCAATCTTTCGATCCAGGTCGGGGTTAACTAGATTTATGGTCTCCTGCATGCATTCATTTGACCGGATAACATTTAAATTGCCTAATACAATTCCTATCGCAAGACTAATCTATTCAAGTCAGTTAAAACATCGCTACCACGGCTTCCCTAATCCTAACATACTAGGGGAATTAGCTAGACATGGAATAAATAAGAACAATAAATAAAGAGGGAGAGAGAACAATAAACATTAAATAAAAAGAGAGAAAGGAAGAAGGAATTACTAAATTAAGAGATCCAGAAAATGAAGGTAGAACAAAGGTAACAAAGATGATGGCAGTGTATGAAAAATAATAAGAGAGGGGAAGAAGGAGTCCTCCCGGATAAAAAGAGATGCTTTAAATCGCGTCCTAACTCCTATTTATAAGAAAATAGGAGTAATATTAAACCTAATGACGGAAATTAACTAAAAAGCCCAGCCCGTCAGCAAAATCCACTCGATCGAGTAACTAAATCACTCGATCGAGCAAGGGCATAAAAGGAACTGGTCGATCGAAAGGAAAAATAGTCGATCGAGTACTTATTGATCCTAAACCACTCGATCGAGAAGAAGTGGCTCTCGATCGAGCAAATGGGCTCTCGATCGAGCACTTCTCAGCGCGTAATTCCTGCTTCGCGCACTGAACTTCAAACGGCTGCCATTCCTTCGTTACTTGGTCAAACAGGGCGTGGTTGGTGGCGTTGGAAAGCTAAGAGGATAAGCTTCCACCTCCAACTGGAATCACCTTAATAGCTGTTGTAGAACTCGAGATATGGCTCTTACAAGTAGGAACTAGCAAATTGAAGCACTCTCTTGGCTCGCCTACTTCCTTACTCCAATGCGCATCTCAAAATAGCTTCATTCCCGCTCCAAATTCACTCTTCCTCCAAATGCATGCTAAAAGGATGGTAAAAGGCTTGATTTCACTACTTTTGGGTTCATTCCTGCAAATAAGACAAAACAAACCAAAGTAGCATATTCGGGGCATTTCGTAGCATAAAACCACGATAAAAGCATAGAAATACGTGCATAAAGTAGGCTAATAAGACTATATAAAATGCACGTATCAACGAGAACGACGAAAGGAGCGCTATGGAACAAAAATAGTTGAAAACGAATGACAAACGGAGTGACGATATCGATTTTGAAGATCCAAAAACTGAAACAGGGAAAAAAATATGAAGAAAGAAGAAACGAGAAGAAGAAAGAGACGTGGAAGTGGGGGAGCAGCTTGCCTGCCTGCTATTTATTATACGTATCTTTCTTCATCGCTAAGAAACTTCGATAGTTATTAAAACCGTTTCGAGTTAAATTTAACCGGTTTAAGAAAGTGTCTCATAACTGAAACGGAATCAATAATAAATAAGTTTAAAGAATGAAAAATAAAATAAACTCAGATAGTTAACGGAAATAATAAGAAATCGGCTTGAAACGGAATTATTAGCGATTTTACTAAATTAGCGGATTTTAACGAAATTTGTTCATTTAGCAAAATAAATTCAAAATGGTTAACTCGATGACTTTTTCCCGGGTCCGAATAAATTAGCCTCATATATGAAAATGTGACGGTCAATAGTTAGACGGAAATAGAGACGGGAATTATTATTATTACGGTCATTATTATCGTCACTATTATTATCCGACCAAAAATACGTATATATATATATATATATATATATATATATATATATATATATATATATATATATATATATATATATATATATATATTATATAAATCATGCCTTAAAGATATAATTTAATCGTACGTATTTTTATATAAACGAGCTTTTATATAATACGTTTATAAAAATCGTGTTTGACATAAAATTAATTAAATTGAATAATTCAAAAATATGAAATAAAGTAATCGAACAGTTTAATAAATTTAAAATGTCAAAATGGAAAATTCGCGGGTGTTACAATCACCCCACCTTTTAAAAAGTTTCGTCCTCGAAACTTGAAAGTAGAAATGAAAGGTTATAAAAATAAAACTGAACTTTTAAAATTGGTAACCAGAATATTAAAAGGTTACAAATAGTAAGAAATAAAAATTCTTTCAAAAGTTTCAAATAAAATTTTCGACAGAACCAGATTCTCATCAAAGGAACGAAAGTGTTCTCGTTACGTATTCAAGAACATCACATTCCAAATCAAAGATAAGGTCAAAAGGCAAATTATTTGTAAAAATCCAAATCAAAACACTTTCAAAAACATTAACGGAGAGTTTTCAAAAGTATAGGTCTCATTCATGGAACGAAATTGCTCTTGTCGTGCACACAAGAACGCTAACCTTCCAAGTCAAAGACAAATTTAAAACCGAAAATCACTCGTCGACAAGAGTAGAACAAGTTATTAAACGTTTCTAATAACGAGTTCTAACATCCGATCAACGTTAAAATCAAAAGAAAAGGTAATCTACTCAAATTTTCTTTTGCAAAAAGCCAAAATAGAAATAAAGGTTTCACCTTTAAACTAAAAGGGGAGTTAAATTCCGGAAATATAATATTAAACTTTGACAAAGAAGTCATAAATAGATCAAAGTTAACAGAAATTGGATAAAATTTAAAGAAATCTCGGGTTTAGCGATTAAAATCATGATAAAGAAGTCTATACTCAAGGAACAAATATGGAATTAAATCAAATTTTCATTTTCAAATCTTTAAAAATAGGTTAGGTTTGCAGAAGTTACATAAATTTTCAAGAATGAATCGAAACTGGTAGCTTGGAAGTTTAGAAGTTGTACAAAAAGGAAAGTAACTTAGATAGCATAGAAACAAAGTATGTTAAGAGAGCTCAAACTTAATCAACAAGAGAGCTATAATGAATTTCATAGGGTAGAAATTGAAGTCAAAATTACAAGGATGTCAAAGATAGAGTTTCACAAGATACGAATGTCAAACTTAAAGGAGGAGCAAGATGAAGCGAGAAAAAGAGGTATGAATGGTAACGCTTATGATCAGGGAGAAAGGGAAATTAGACAACATGGAAACGCCAGATACTCAAATCTCAAACAACAATGTCATCACTCCACTAAGGAAACAAAGGGTAATAACCAGGTCAGGAAATGGTAGGAAATTTAAAAAGGGATATATGAACATGTCAAGATGTGAGACTAAAAGAGTCGAATCATAAAGATAACTAGTTAACAACTAGTAAGAGATATTAGAATTAGGGAGGTATTCAAGACAAGGAAAAAAAAACGAGTAAACTTTTATACTTAAAAATCAAATCCAACCAAGGTATGAACGAAAGGGAGGAAAACGATTAAAGGTATGAAAGAGGATTTTAAGGCTTAAACCATACGCTTCCTAAAACTTAAGGTTCTCTCTAACAAGGTCACGCCTATTAGGGTATTGTACCTTCATGACAAAACGACCAAATCCCAAACAAGGGTCAAGGTAAAATAAACGCTCGCTTAAGGGGTGATAAATCGGTTAGATACTTCTTCCACCTATCTTATCACATATTAGGATTTCCCTAAATCAAATCTACCACTCAAGTATAAAAGCATCTCTTTATCTCAAGCACTCGACACAACCTCAATGTTTTAAAGACCAAAGAATGAATTGACAAAGACTTCTCAACAAAGTTCTCAAGAAACAACTAACACCAAATCACATTCTCAATCTATACGGAATTGTTAACATCTAAAAATGGGTTTTCTTCCAAATTCATATTCTAAACTTATCTCATGTTTACTCCTAAGGTGACGACGCTCAACCTACTAAGCTTTCAAATCCCAAACATAAACAACAAAGCCAAGTTCTATAACTTTAATCACATAGGCAACTCATTCCTAACACAAAGAATCCACCAATCGATTATACTCACTTTGTCAATGAACTAGGTATAAGAATCACTAAGTATGTCTCATCACATTACCTAAGTCTTTCTAACATCACATCCTCTCAAAACCAGGGTTAAGGGTCAGACACAAACAATCTCCTCAAAAGTCGAATTTTCCAACCCAGGTCAACATTCCTCACAAGAAGGGGTACTATCAAATGGCGTTAAGGGAGGATAAGCAAAGAACAAAAGACAAGTTAGGAGTACACGCGTAGCTTTTAAAGTAAAACAGAAGGGAGTTTAGAAGGAGGATAAGCACCAAGAAATTAAGAATAAGGCGAGATACAAAAAGAACGAGAAACATCTTCAAGGAAGTAGAAGCATTCTTCAAAGGTTGAACAAATTTTCAATCCTCAGCAATAGGCACTAAATCTTGATCTTCTTAAAATATAAGTGTCCTTTCAATGGAACGGAGATACTCTTGGCGATCACTAAAGAACATCAATATTCCAATTCAAAGACATAAAAAATACATTTTTACACAAACAAATGATAAAACTAATTATCAGACGTCTCCAATAACATGCTTTAACACTAATTGACGTTAAAACCAGTGAAAAACATTAAAATATTTTCAAAACCTTTAGTTCAAAATTTTTTTATAATAAGGGTAATAACTCCATTAGCTATAGATAAGCTCACGGTCATTGATCCAAGAACGCAACAATTATTAAATGACAATCAACAAACAGGTTAGTACCTAACAAAGAGCAAACACAAAGAGACTACAACATAAGGTCCTAAGTCTACCCATCTTACCCATCTCTCAAGTTTATTATTTCAAGGTCAAGTTATTTATATTGGGGTGCACAAACGTGCGTCGGGAGCAAATATGCTCTAATACCAACTGTGACACCCTCATTTATTGCGGAAAAGTAAACACGTAATTCTAGAATAAAACTGCATGGATATGTTTGTAATAGGTTCATTATAGTAAAAACCTGTAATTTTTAAAACCTGAACCTGTTATAAAGATATCCAAATGGGAAGGTGTCAAACATGCAAGGTCCAAAATAAATCTCATGAATGAAACATCGCTAAAGTCGCGAAACAAAGTTATACAAACCAAATATGAGAAAGGGAGACATATGTCCCTAAAAAGTATATGACATAAAAAGTGTTTAAGGGTCACAATAAAATAAAGCCAATCTAGGTTCCAAGGTTACTTTGCTCGCTAGCTCGTCCATGTACCCCATATATGCATCACCCACGCCAATCGCATTTTATACAAATACGAAAGCCACGGTCAAGTGGGGAGTAACTCCGAGTTCTCCAACCACGAAATGTCATAATTAATATAACATGTAAACATAAGAATATGAATATGAATAACACATAGCCTTAGCATATAAATGCTAGACAATCGTGCTTATCATGTGAACAACAATATAACAACACATAGTCCTAGCATGTGAATACTAGACCGACTCATACTACACTATCATGTGAATCACATAACATCCAGGAATCCAAACTCTATCAACCATAGCCGGCTTGCATCTCACCTTCTATGGTTCATAGAATCATCAAACAAGAAAGGGCAATATATCAAAGACAGGCATAAGTTCTTAGCACCGTCAATAGTCACTCTGTAACTCGAGTCTATACCACGAGGTAGGGAAGGTAATCGAACCGGTATCTTGGCTCAGAGGTTCTATCAAAACATGGCCAAGACACAACACAACCCTAGCCTAAAATCTGCGCAGACCTAGACATGCGGATACACACCACCGCACCCAAGACCCACAATTTTTATAAAACCATGTGAGTACCCTAAGGAGTCCACCAAAGGGTTGGCTAGTACTTAAGCTGACCACTTACTATCAAAATAAGTAACGAGGTCATGCCCCAACTTGGATATAAACCCACCAAGTCAGGAACACAAAGGCTATTAAGCAGTGAACATACACTCGTCAAAGACTATAATGACCTATCTATGATGAAGGCCGAAATACTCACCTAGGACCTAGTCCCAGCTAGTCCCAGCTTGAATACTTTAGCCCACACCACACAAGACAAGTAGGATACCTAATTAACCATAAGAGGGGCAAAGAGTCCAACTTACCAACATAAATGCTAACATTCTATCATGTGAAAGGCTATATAAATGTCTATTCAGCAGACAATCCAACCATATCCTCAATGTCATCAATAACCAAATTATAGCTAACCATCAATATCATAGTCCATGAGAATAAACTACAATGGCTAAAGGCAAACAAGACTCAAGCATAAGGCATCCAAAGCATCCAACAACCAACATGTGAAATGATAATTACAAATATCAAGGCATAACATAAAACCTCCAATAACAACTAATCTCACCTCAAAGACAAACCCTCGACCCGAGTCCCGCGACGGGTCATCGGTCAAATCGAGGTCGACGGTTTAAACCTAGTTTGACCAAACTCGTTCGGTCAATCTGGCCCAGCTCAGAGTCTTGGCCTACTTTGGCCCAAATCACAAAATTTATCGCAATATTATTCTCATGCTATTTCCAATTTCTATCATGTGAAAAACGAAAGTAAAACATTATCAATCACCTAAACACTTAACAAACAACAAACACAACATCAACTACTAATGTGACATTAATTCGTCGAGTAACTCGGAATAGTTACCTTACGCTAGCAAAGAGACAAGTAATAACTTGAGAAAGCTTCTAAAACCCAAAATTACTCTTCATCTTCAACCACATATGAGCCACCTAAAATAATTATGTGAAAGGACGATATTAACGAATTATCTTTATATAAAATATGAGACGGAAATTAATTTAATTATATTTTAAATAAACCAAACTAGCGTCAAAACAATTTATGGACACGGCTCAAAAGTTATTATGACAACCTCAAACTCGGCCTAACCACCAACTACACATGGCCTCAAACTCGTGACTTAGCTAGGCCACGGCCAGGCCACAGCTAGGCCACTGGGAGTCCGACACGACCACCACCCGACTACCCATAGCCACCCTTCACCCTACTTCATAACCTGACCCAAAAATCAGTCCAAAACAGAACCCAAAAGATGCCTAAGTTCGACCCCAACTCCAGTCCTCAAATGCAAAGTGAAAACCCACGATGACAGCTCTCGTCCCTGCCCAAAACAGAGTACCAATCGTTCCCTTAAGACTCCATTCTCGCGCCTAAAAACAGTCCTAGCTGAGCCAACTAAGTCAGCATTTAAAACGGTTTTAGAGCGGAAATCCACAAGTATAAAGCAACTCAAAAACAGACCCTAAAGACTACAAAAATCGCCCCAACACAGAGTCCAAATTAGTCCAAAACAATCCCTACATGTCAGTATACACCGTCTCAACTATAAAACACACCAATTATCACCCAAAACAATCCATACATGTCAGCATACACCGTCTTAAATATACCACTTACTAGCTAGCATCCCAAATGATCCCTAGAGGTCAGTATACACCGTCTCAATCATCTCCACATATCAGTATACACCGTCTCAACTATACAACTGACTAATTAACATCCATAAGGATCCCTATATATAATTATACACCGTCTTAATTATAAAGAGACTACCCAAAGATTCGAAATAAACATATTTTACAAGTAATATTGAGTAACCTATCATTGTTACCTTTTTCCGATTGAACTAATCATTTATGACTAACAAATCTTCTACCAGACCGTCTATCTCAGCACCTACAACCGTCTTATAATAAATAAAGCTGAAAATATAAATTGGGTTTGTAAAAATACATGACGAAAATGAATTTTACTTACAACGGATTGACGAGAACGACGAAAGGAGCGCTATGGAACAAAAATAGTTGAAAACGAATGACAAACGGAGTGACGATATCGATTTTGAAGATCCAAAAACTGAAACAGGGAAAAAAATATGAAGAAAGAAGAAACGAGAAGAAGAAAGAGACGTGGAAGTGGGGGAGCAGCTTGCCTGCCTGCTATTTATTATACGTATCTTTCTTCATCGCTAAGAAACTTCGATAGTTATTAAACCCGTTTCGAGTTAAATTTAACCGGTTTAAGAAAGTGTCTCATAAATGAAACGGAATCAATAATAAATAAGTTTAAAGAATGAAAAATAAAATAAACTCAGATAGTTAACGGAAATAATAAGAAATCGGCTTGAAACGGAATTATTAGCGATTTTACTAAATTAGCGGATTTTAACGAAATTTGTTCATTTAGCAAAATAAATTCAAAATGGTTAACTCGATGACTTTTTCCCGGGTCCGAATAAATTAGCCTCATATATGAAAATGTGACGGTCAATAGTTAGACGGAAATAGAGACGGGAATTATTATTATTACGGTCATTATTATCGTCACTATTATTATCCGACCAAAAATACGTATATATATATATATATATATATATATATATTATTATATAAATCATGCCTTAAAGATATAATTTAATCGTACGTATTTTTATATAAACGAGCTTTTATATAATACGTTTATAAAAATCGTGTTTGACATAAAATTAATTAAATTGAATAATTCAAAAATATGAAATAAAGTAATCGAACAGTTTAATAAATTTAAAATGTCAAAATGGAAAATTTGCGGGTGTTACAGGCTGGACAAAGGCCACAAGGGAGAAACACAACTCGACAAGGACAAGGCAACAACCATCTCTCTTCCTCCTTGATCATCCTCCTCCTCGAAAGCCTCAGCAACGGACCCAGTGGGCCCAGAACACTCTCTTGCAATCAGGACAAAACAAAAAAATGCCAGCCAAAATTTCGGCATTACGACGGCACAAAATGAACAAATCCAAAAAAAAGACAAAACACCTGCAAATGCAAAACACAACAAGGGAAAACCCGCCCAAACCTATCCACAAAAACACTCCACAAAAAGCGCAAAAAAAACGACTCGCCCTTCCTTTCAAGCAAAAGTCGAGTCAAAACAACGACAAAAATTTCAAAAACCACCCAATGCCTCAAGGCCCACACAAGGCCCGCAAAACAACAGAAATTCCCGACACAACTGGGTATTTTTCACAGCTCAAAAAGGCAATTTTACGCCAATTCGGGCACAAACAGGTCAAAAATTCAAAATACGACCACAACAAAACAACGTGATTTAATCACGTCTCAAAGTGACCTAAACTACCGTTAAGGTCCATTCCAAGACAAACTGGCTTAATTTGAGCTCAAACAGATGCTTATTTCGTCAGACATAAGACCGTCTCAAAAATGAAAAAAATCAAATTTTGCCCACAACGCCCAACGAAGGTTCAATATAGCAAAAGTGGTCTTCCCCGGCTACAATACAACCTAGTGGGGTACACAACTCAAGCAAACAAACATGGCATTGTGAAATGAGACGGTTTTCCATCTCACTCACGTTTTTCGAGCCTAGGGAGCGGGAACGGGGACCAAAATGCAAACTAAAAGCACCCCTATACTCCTAAACAGGTTTTTAACCTAATGCAATCATCAACTTCACTCGAAAATGGGCTACACAAAAACGCCCAAATCGATTTTCAAAGGGTTAGGGTTTCGCACTAATTCGATCAGCGAAAAAGACAAACAAATTCAAATGGATTCAAGAGGGTTTACATACCTTGAGATGACATGATGACAATGGCACGAAAACAAGCAAGGAATAAGATCGAAAATGGCGATTTTATCGGGTTTTTGTGATGTTGTGTTGAAGAAGACGACTAAAATGGGGAGCGTTCTCTTCTCGCATCTTTTTACAGAAAATAGGGAAGCCTCCTTCCCTCGCAAAACATCTCACGCCTCAATCAGGCGTTCCCTGCTTTATTCAGCGGAATTTTGGCTTTGGCCCAATTCCCATACAAACCACAAAATTTCAACGACGGAATTTAAAACCGTCATGAACAAAATAGTGAAATTCAAATTCACTATTTTCACAAAACTTCAACGGCGGAATTAAAAACCGTCATCTTTCAAATACAAGAACAAAATAGTGAAATTCAAATTCGCTATTTTCACAAATTTTAAATTTTCAGCGATGGCATTAAAAACCGTCAAACCTTCAAACAGGATAGTGAAATTCACTACCCTTCACAAATCTCAAATAATGGGAAGGTGAAATCTAAACCGCTATCCCGAAACACACATCGAATGGCAAAATGTACATCTGCCATTTTCTACAAACTTCCAACAAACGGCAATAAAAACCGTTACCTCTCTTCGAGAATCAAAATGATCGCCAACCACGGGAGCTAGGCTCACGAGCCTATCCCTTTCCGGTGCCACAAACATCCAATACAATCACCGAGATTCCCCAGTAGGATATCGAAGGCTTCCTCACGGAGCCCGCTAAACCCAAACGACCTCCCGAAATAGACCTGTCCGACGCGGCTATTTCCCACAATCAATCACATTCAAACATGGCTGGCGAGCCTCATAACGCACATTCAACATGGCTAGCGAGCCTCACAACGCACATTCAACATGGCTTGCGAGCCTAAAAACGCATTACATTCAAAAGCGGCTGGCGAGCCCCATCATATCCGCAACATGGCTGCGAGCCTCAAAACGCATCACATTCAGTAGCGGCTAGCGAGCACCTTCATCCGCAACGCGGCTAGCGAGCCCCTTCATATCCGCAACGTGGCTGGCGAGCCCCTTCATATCCACAACACGGCTGGCGAGCCTGATGCGATCCCGCTAAGTGTTCACAAATTAAGATGTGGTCGTTGGTCACGGTCGAATCAAAACACAATTTATAGCTCCACAAACAACTCTACAATTAGTAAAGAGGCAAGTAAAGGTCGGATCCCAAGGGACGGGAGTTGAAGTGAGATTTCTATTGTAACTAGTGGTGTCTAAGGGGGTGTCACAAATTGGGTTGATGTAGAAGGTTACTAAACTAGAATAACAATGAAAATAAACAAGCAAGATGAATAAAAGGGGTGTAAACAATTGATTAAAGGCACTAGGGTGTCATGGGATCATAGGGGAATCATGGGATATGATCATACAAACATGTTTTCAAATTATAAGCAAGCAATTATTGTTGTGATGGATTGAGTTGGGTTATATCTTACAATCCTAGGAAAGTTTGGGTCCCGGAGCCGAATCGATTAGATTGTACAACACCTACAAGTCGACTTAATCTTCCCTACTCAACAACATGCATGGTCTAATGAGACTCGAGTTGGGTTATGTCTTACAAGTCTCATTGAAAAGATAGGAGATGATAGTAAATGCAAGGATTCATAGGCTTAGCATTTCATCAAATATAACATGTGCATGAGTTGAGATCAAAACAAGCAAGCAAATAAAACATGAAAGCATATTAATTTAAGCATGAATCATTCCCCATGTTGGTTTCCCCTAATTACCCATTAACCCTAGCTAAGAGACTACTCACTCATTATCATGTTGATCATGCTAGCAAGGTTGTCAATCATACCAACAATATGAAACATGATGAATAAATGAAAGTAATTAGCAATAATTAAAAAGGGATTAAGAGATTATACCTACTAATGATTCCAATAATAAAGCAAGAATAAAAGAAGTACTTGATGTTTGATTGAGAGGTTGTCAATCTCCCAATAATAACCCAAATAATCTTCAATTACCCAAAATAAAGGATGAACAAGAGAGAGATTAAAGAACTAAAACTTGGATTAAAACTTGATTAATACTTGATTACAATATTGAAGAGAGATTTGATTGATATTAACTACACTAATTATTGATAAGAAGAACATGCTCCTCTAATTAGACTAATGGGGTATTTATAGTGAAAATTAGGGAGGATGCATTAGGGTTAACTAAGGGCTAAACTAGTAATTATACTTTTTAAGTTGAGCAAGGAGGACCCGGTATTTTTGGAGAGAAGGGCTTCTCTTTTCGTAGCTTGAAGAAGACAACCCGTGCTGTGAAGAAATTTGGGCGGAATAGGGTCGGGACGGGCGGATTGCACCGTTGGAATCCGAGCGGATTCTGGGGAATCCGGGCGGATTGTTGAGGGGGAATCCGAGCGGATTCAGTGCAAGGACGCTCGATTGATTGTCTTGGGGCTGGACGGACGGATTGTTGACAATCCGCTCGGATTGTCAACAAAGATAGTAACTTCTTCTTTTCTTCCCTTTTCTTCATAAATTCCTTGGGGATTTCCTTGGGGACTCAAGGATCGTCCCTCAACATTGCTCTTCTACTTTGATATGTACAAAGGCCTTCTAATCTTGTCTCTCCTTGATGCTTGGTCATTGGATTCGATCAATTTAGTCTCGTTTTGCCATGAAAATGCAAGATTCTTACTCCTTTCCTACCAAGGGATCAAAATCTCAAAGAATATGCAAAACAAAGAACTAAAGATAGGAAATGACCCAAATAAGCACTAAAAAGCATGGAAACAAGGTTAATTCGGGGGCTAAATATGCGCCAATTATGGTCACATCAAATATCCCCAAACCGAACCTTTGCTCGTCCCGAGTAAAGAGGTGACAAAGACTAGGACCAATACTAACCTATCCTAATAATATAGCCGATATGAGACAATTAGCGGGTCTCACTCCGCCCCTTCAACTCACAACAAGACAACCATGAGGTAGGATTCCTTCTTGCCTTGCCAAAATGGCGACACATCCAAACATTAAGCACACAAAAACACATAATGGATGCATCTACAAAAAGAATAGCCACTCCTTCATCAAGTGGCGGAAATTATCTACAAGGGAAGCAATTCAAGGGTACACACTCCTTCATAGATGCAATTTGTTCAAACTACTAAGCCTAGAAGGATACCAATAAATCACCTCCAAGTTGTGTCAAGCTAGGGTACCTTTGTCCTCAATCGTTAAATGCTTTCGTCAAGAATAGACTCCCTATGGTGTTAGAAACACTGGAGGATCGCGGAATTCCCCCTCTTGCCTAGACAAGAAGAAGGGTCGTCCCCTCTCTACCATGCACAAAAATGGATATGATGGATAAAGGGATCAATAAAATTTGAGTTTCATTTGGGAGTTTTGCTTTTGTTTTTGTTTTCCCCCCAATTTCTTGTGGCATATAACATTTGAGAACACTTTCTTGCCGTTTCTTTTGATTTTTGGCATTTCAATACTTGACAACTTTTTTGCATTTCTTTTTGAACATTTTCAAAGTCACCCCAATTAGTAACGAGGGTGCGTTGTATTTGAAGCTTAGGAGTTCTATTTTTGCTCCTCTTTTCATTTGATGCATTTTTGCAAACTTTCTTTCACTTTTCATTTCATTGAACTCAAATTGATTTCTTTTTTTTTTGTGCCCATTCCCTTTTTGATGACAAAAATGTATGGTAGAACATGGATGAATGATGGTTGCATGGTTTCAAGGGTCACCTTGGAATAAACGATAGCCAAGGAGTTATCACACCACAAGGTACTCTTGACTAGGCCTTAATCCATGGGTCAAGGGATACTAGCATGACACATCCTAGGGTGTTTTACAAGCATTCTAACAAGCAAAGTCTTAAGAAGAAAAAGCATCTACTAGGGCCTATATACACTTGTCAAGCTTCCCAAGTAGACGGTTTCGCAAAATTTCTCTAACATGCAACTACATGCCATGATGCAACTAGCATATAAACATCCTAATGCAAATGATTCTACCAACTAATATGACAAACAATCTAAATGCAAGTCCTAGATTCACATTGTTATACCGTATCAATCAAAATAAAGCCACATAGTTATTAACATAAAGAGGAAAAAGGAGATTGGAAAGATCATACCATGCGGTCTTCAATATCCTCATGTCTCGGATGTGGCGTAGTCAATCAATGTGAACAAGGATAAAACAAACACGATATATACAAGACAATATATACAAAGGAAATGAACTTGTTTTTGGGTTTTTCAATTTTTCCAATTTTTATGATTTTTGAAATTTTTCAATTTTTTTTGATTTTTGAATAAGAGTTAAATGTTAGAATTCCCATCCCCACACTAATATGGGCATTGTCCTCAATGGCCAAAATGATGGAAATTATGCAAAGATGATGCATGATTTCTATACTAAATGCAATCTATACTAAGCTATGCTACATGATGCATGGTTTTTGTTATGACGGAGAGGATAATTTAGATTACCTCCCGTTGCGTATGCATTAACTTCCCCAAACCGAGTGAGACACTATTGCTAATGTCCAAGGATGGGTATAGTTCATGCACACACTATGCTATGCATGAAACTAATTTGTCATTTTGGATTTTACAAATGGGAACAATAGAATGAGAACACCTCAATGGTACCGAGGTGTGAGTCCTTTGATGTTGCTAGGACTACTCCAACAATGATCAAAATTAAATAAAATACAAAGAGAGAAATAGACAAACCATGAGAGTGTAGGAGTCTCCAAGGCTTGCTAGTCTTCCATCATGCTATCATCATCACTTCCCTCATGAGAAGTGGTGACATTGCCACTTTCCTTGTCATTTGCTTCTTCACTTTCTTCCTCATCTTCATCTTCACCATCCTTTTCTCCTTCACTTGCTTCTTCCTCAATATTATCATCAACTTCTTCATCATTTCCAACAACCTCATTGTCACCCACAACGCCCCTAGATTCACCCGGAAATAAGACTTCTCTATCCGCCCAACTAGGCAAAGGACAAGATGGATCAAGGAGTCCTTGCCTAGCTAAATGTAGGAGGGGTGGATATTGAGCCAAATAAGCATTTTTCCGATCTTCATAGGCTTGCTTGTGCATTGCTTGCAAGAGAAGAGTCACATAGTCTTTCCCAACTTCAACTCCTTCCGGCTTGAACTCTTCATACTCAAAGGGGTAAGGTGGTATGACAATGGAAGAGGAGGGAGCTTCAAGATCACCCTTTTGTTGTTGAATGATATACTCGGCTTCTTCGGAAAGGGGTAGTAGATAATTGGTCCGGTGGACGCTTAGAGGACAAATCTTCGAGGGCAAGGTGAACGATCTAGCTTCACTAGTTAGCCATCCATACTTAGTGTCAAGGGGGTTTTGGGCAACCCACTTGAACTTGTGAATCATAGTATGCATATCAACAAGATGGCCACCCTCCTTTGCTTTGTACTTGTTATCCTTATTGAAGTTAGGATCAAAGTGCTTAGCTAGGACCGTGACTAGGCCGCCATTGACAATAACGGTTGTGCCCTTCTTCCCACTATCGATGTTGAGCCATCTATCTACCAAGAGCCTCAAAGAGTTGTAAGGCTTGGTATGAATTCTTCCGATATTCAAAGCCGATTCAAGGAGAATAAAATCGAGTCTTGTGAAATGATTAGCAATTATGGTATTTCCCACAACCTTGTGCCATACTCTTATGCCCGGATGGTGGACCAAAAGAGCACGACTCGCATGAAAATCCTCAAATTTCTTCCCGGAGATTGCCTCCCAAAGAGGCTCGGGGTCATACTTTCCATAATGCTTAAGATAACGCGATTCATCACTAAGACCCCAAATTTCACCCAATTCCTTAAAGGTAATGCGTCTACTAACATTAGCTAGACGAAACTCGAGATTTTCCCTATTCTCAACTTTGGTGACTTTCAAAGAACTTAAAAATTCCAAGGTAAGGGAGGGGTATGTCAATTCCCTTGTTTCAAACAATTTCTTTAACCCCATGGCATTGAAAAAGGCTTTTGTTTGTTCAAGAACACCCAATTTTTGTAAGGTATCTTCACATATGAATTTGGTGGATTGTAATGACTTCATAGCAAACTTGACAAAGGTATTTCTATGGGTATCGGAAATAAAAGTTACCTCCGGATAATGCAAAAGTTGATTAATTACCGGAGTAGAAGGTGTTGTTGCTCCCATAGAAGGTTGTTGTTGTTGTTGCACTTCCAAGTTTGGTGTTGCTACCACCATAGCCAAAGCTTTCTTTGTTTGAAGAGCCTTTTGCCTTTGTGAGAGTGCCTTAGCCTTTGGTGCCTTTGTTGCCTTTGTTGCACCCTTAGTCCTTGCCATTGATGAGCTTAACCAAGAAAAGAATGAAAAATCTTCAATTTGTAGTATGCCCAAATCGATTTGAAGGTGAAAGGCTTTGCCTTTATGAAAACAAAAATCGACTCAAAGGTTGAAGATTTTGTTCTTGGTTTGATTTTTGTTGAAGAAGGAGTGATTAATTTGGTGTTGGAAGGATGGTTTGATTTGTTTTTGTTGAATGTTGTTGAGGGTTTTTGTTTTTATGATAGAGAGGATGAGGGTTTTGATGTTGTGGGTAGTGTTTATGAATGAATGAATGAATGAATGAAGGTGGGAGGGGTTTTAAAGAGGCCGAAAATTTCGAATCTGCAGGGGCAATCCGTGCGGATTCTTCACAATCCGTGCGGATTCTCGCTCTTTGGGCTTTGCAAAGCTCGCCTAAAGACGGGCGGATTTTTGACAATCCGCTCGGATTTGCTGAACACGGGACGGGCGGATTTGCTCAAAGACGGACGGATTTCTATCCAGAGAAATTTGCTTGTTTTCCTCAGCTGCAAAGACGAACGTCTTTCTCCCACGACGGACGGATTCTTCAAGACGGGCGGATTTTCAGAAATCCGCTCGGATTCTTTAACAGTCAAGAAAATTTCAAAATTCAGCTCAGTTCAAGACGGGCGTCTTTTCTGCAGGACGCTCGGATTACATAAGATGGGCGGATTCTTGGGAATCCGCTCGGATTCTTCCTCTGTGTACACGGATTCAGTTCCACCCGTGCACAGCGCATTTCCCTTATCATTCTTTCATTCTTTCTTCAAGTCTTGTGTTCTTCATTGTGGGGGCACTACTAAGGCATGGATAGCCTAGGCAATTGCCATCCCCACACTAAGGTAAAGCACTACACATCAATTGAAATTGTTAGTCCCTCCCTCACTTCTCTCTTACATGACAATTATTTTGATCAAAGTAAATAAAAATCCAAAGATGACAAAAATGCAATATAAGAATTGAAATGTAAGTTAGGGAGTTAGAAATATTTACAAGTGGTGGTTTAGGGAGGACTCCACCAAACTCTCATTCTTGATGAGATGTCAAGGGGGCATGTCCAAGGTGTTGTTGATGTTGCTCAACACCTTGAAGAAGTAATCAAAGGCTTGTTCATTATCATGGTAGAGGTTCTCAATGGACCGTGGCCCTTGTTGTTGATCATGATCGATGGCATGTCCAATGTAGGGATTAAAAATCCCTTCAAATTCGTCATCCCAAAGACCACAAACTTCATTGAGTTGATCATTGAAAATCTCTTGCTTAGATGGAGACAACTCTCCCAATTTCTTCTCTTGGCCAATGAGGCCATCCTCTTCTTCCTTGGTTGGTTTTGATGAGCTTTGCAAGCTCTCTTTGTCACAATTCACTTGCTCTTTGAATGGAGCATCTTCAATTTTCTTCTTCCATTGGAGTTCCGATTTCTTCTTCTCATCTTTTCGGCTATAATGATCAATCATGAAACATGGCTCATGCAAACGAGGAGCTCTCATAGTCTTGTCAAGATTAAAAGTTATGCTTTCATCTCCCACTTCTAGAGTGAGCTCACCATGTTTCACATCAATCACCGCACCGGCGGTGTGTAGGAAAGGTCTTCCTAGGATGATTGGAATGTTGGAATCTTCCTCCATATCAACAATGACAAAGTCCACCGGGATGAAAAACTTCATAATTCGCACGGGGACATCTTCCCATATCCCTAACGGTGTCTTCGTCGATCTATCGGCCATTTGGAGTGTGATGTTGGTGCATTTAAGCTCTCCCATCCCCAACCTTTTACTTACCGAGTATGGCATGAAACTCACACTAGCCCCTAGATCACATAAGGCTTTGTTGATCGTCGTGTCGCCAATGGTACACGGTATTGAGAAGCTTCCCGGATCCTTTAACTTTGGAGGTGAACTCCCTTGAAGTATTGCACTACTCACCTTAGTGAAGGCGATAGTCTCAAGTTTCCGGATCGACTTCTTCTTTGTGAGGATATCTTTCATGTACTTCGCATAGGCCGGAACGTGATTGATTAATTCCGTGAAGGGAATTGAGACTTCTAAATTCTTCACAATTTCCATGAATTTTCCAAGTTGATCATCAAATTTGGGCTTGGCTTGACGACTTGGAAAAGGAAGTCTAATCACAATGGGCTCCTTCTCCTTGTCCCTGTCTTCATTTTTCTTTGAACTTTCTTCTTTTGATGATTCTCCATCTTTGGAGTTTTGCACAATTTCTTCCTTTTCACTAGCTTCCACAACTTCATCCTCAACTTGCTTCTTCGGTGCTTAATACTTTGTACCACTTCTCAAGTGAATGGCACTAACCGTTTCATGTCTAGGGGGATTACTTTGAGGTGGTAATTGCCCCTTTTGTCTTTGTGAGCTTGAAGATGCTAGTTGAGTCAATTGGGTTTCCAACATCTTGGTGTGAGCTAGAATGTTGTTGATGGTGGTTTCTTTTGCTTGGCTATCTTTTTGCATTTGAGTGAAAAATTCTTGTTGGTTCTTTTGCATTTGGAGGACCGCTTTTTGGACATCAAAACCTTGGTCATTTTGGTGATTGTATGGATTTTGATTTTGGTAACCTTGGTTTTGATTGTAAAAGGGTCTTTGATTTTGGTTTCTCATGGGTGGTGGAGTGTATGTTGTTTGAGGGTTTTGAACATTTTGGCTTTTGTATGAGAGATTTGGATGGAATTTGGTGTTTTCATTGTAAAAGTTGGAATAAGGGGTACCACTCTTGTATGCTTGGAAAGCATTCACTTGTTCATTTGTTCCCCTACATTCACCTTGGTCATGTCCCAAAGTTCCACAATTCTCACATATCCCACTTGGGATTGATGAGGATGCCGCCATGGCATTAACATGATGCTTCGATGATTTTGAGTTTTCCTCAAGTCTAGCCATAGCTTGTTCAAACTTCAAGTTGATTGTGTCAATGTGAGCACTAAGTTGAGCACCCAATTGAGTAACGGAGTCCACTTCATGCTTTCCTCCTCTAGTAGCCTTGCGAGGTCTACTATATTGTGAGTTATGGACCGCCATTTCCTCAATCTTGTTCCATGTTTGATTGTCATCAACTTCGGTGAACATTCAATTTGATCCCATATTGAGAATGTTCCTAGAATCTTCATATAAACCATTCCAAAATTGTTGCACCAAAAACCATTCGCTAAGTCCATGGTGAGGACATGAGCGACAAATACCTTTAAACCGCTCCCAAGCTTCATACAAAGACTCTTCATCCCTTTGCTTAAAACCCGTAATTTGAGCTCTTAGCATGTTGGTCTTTTCCGGTGGGTAGAATTTTTTGTAGAAAGCTAGAGCCAACTTCTTCCAAGAATCTATTCCAAGGGTGGCCTTATGAAGGCCCTTCAACCATTGCTTTGCGGTGCCAATTAAGGAAAAAGGAAATAAGACCCATCTAATTTGGTCTTGAGTCACGCCCGTTTGAGAGATAGCATCACAATAATCGCAAAAGGTTTCCATATGAGAATGAGGATCCTCACTAGGCATCCCCCCAAATTGGCTCCTCTCAACTAGTTGGATGAAGGCGGACTTGGCAATAAAATTTCCAGTGAGATGTTGCGGTGTAGGAGTACCATTTGGTAGATTCTCCTCGGTGGGTATGGAGTGTGACGAGAATTTTGGCATTGTAGGTGGTTTTTGTGGGGTATTGTGTAATGGGTTTTCTTCTCCTTCTATTGCGAAAGGATTGACAAACTCACTAGTGGGTTGAACAACTTCACCAACACCTCTCAAATTCCTCCTAACAAGTCTCCTATTGTTCGTCAAGGTTCTTTCGATTTCACGGTCAAAAGGTAACAAATCACCTTGTAACCTTCTAGACATGCAAAATATCAAACAACTCAAAAACAATTAGAACAAACCTTGAGGAGTTTTACTTCCTCAAGGCGAAGAAAGACATAACTAATAACAAAAAGGAAATCTAAGTCAAACAAACACCGTCCCCGGCAACGGCGCCATTTTTGATGCGATCCCGCTAAGTGTTCACAAATTAAGATGTGGTCGTTGGTCACGGTCGAATCAAAACACAATTTATAGCTCCACAAACAACTCTACAATTAGTAAAGAGGCAAATAAAGGTCGGATCCCAAGGGACGGGAGTTGAAATGAGATTTCTATTGTAACTAGTGGTGTCTAAGGGGGTGTCACAAATTGGGTTGATGTAGAAGGTTACTAAACTAGAATAACAATGAAAATAAACAAGCAAGATGAATAAAAGGGGTGTAAACAATTGATTAAAGGCACTAGGGTGTCATGGGATCATAGGGGAATCATGGGATATGATCATACAAACATGTTTTCAAATTATAAGCAAGCAATTATTGTTGTGATGGATTGAGTTGGGTTATATCTTACAATCCTAGGAAAGTTTGGGTCCCGGAGCCGAATCGATTAGATTGTACAACACCTACAAGTCGACTTAATCTTCCCTACTCAACAACATGCATGGTCTAATGAGACTCGAGTTGGGTTATGTCTTACAAGTCTCATTGAAAAGATAGGAGATGATAGTAAATGCAAGGATTCATAGGCTTAGCATTTCATCAAATATAACATGTGCATGAGTTGAGATCAAAACAAGCAAGCAAATAAAACATGAAAGCATATTAATTTAAGCATGAATCATTCCCCATGTTGGTTTCCCCTAATCACCCATTAACCCTAGCTAAGAGACTACTCACTCATTATCATGTTGATCATGCTAGCAAGGTTGTCAATCATACCAACAATATGAAACATGATGAATAAATGAAAGTAATTAGCAATAATTAAAAAGGGATTAAGAGATTATACCTACTAATAATTCCAATAATAAAGCAAGAATAAAAGAAGTACTTGATGTTTGATTGAGAGGTTGTCAATCTCCCAATAATAACCCAAATAATCTTCAATTACCCAAAATAAAGGATGAACAAGAGAGAGATTAAAGAACTAAAACTTGGATTAAAACTTGATTAATACTTGATTACAATATTGAAGAGAGATTTGATTGATATTAACTACACTAATTATTGATAAGAAGAACATGCTCCTCTAATTAGACTAATGGGGTATTTATAGTGAAAATTAGGGAGGATGCATTAGGGTTAACTAAGGGCTAAACTAGTAATTACACTTTTTAAGTTGAGCAAGGAGGACCCGGTATTTTTGGAGAGAAGGGCTTCTCTTTTCTTAGCTTGAAAAAGACAACCCGTGCTGTGAAGAAATCCAGGCGGAATAGGGTCGGGACGGGCGGATTGCACCGTTGGAATCCGAGCGGATTCTGGGGAATCCGGGCGGATTGTTGAGGGGGAATCCGAGCGGATTGTGCAAGGACGCTCGGATTTGTCTTTGGGGCCGGACGGACGGATTGTTGACAATCCGCTCGGATTGTCAGTCAGCATAGTAACTTCTTCTTTTCTTCCCTTTTCTTCATAAATTCCTTGGGGATTTCCTTGGGGACTCAAGGATCTTCCCTCAACATTGCTCTTCTACTTTGATATGTACAAAGGCCTTCTAATCTTGTCTCTCCTTGATGCTTGGTCATTGGATTCGATCAATTTAGTCTCGTTTTGCCATGAAAATCCAAGATTCTTACTCCTTTCCTACCAAGGGATCAAAATCTCAAAGAATATGCAAAACAAAGAACTAAAGATAGGAAATGACCCAAATAAGCACTAAAAAGCATGGAAACAAGGCTAATTCGGGGGCTAAATATGCGCCAATTATGGTCACATCAGAGCCTCTGCCCGCGAACAAGAAACAACTCAAGGACATATCCCGAAGATGCCTCAGGTATAACTTCTTCTTATGGTTGGCGAGCCTTCGTACGTAGTCTAACGGACTTTAAACAACCCGCACGGACAGTCAACAAACTCTAAACTATTCCCGATGACATGTCCTTGACTCGTAACCCTGAGTCGCCTTGGCGTCGCCCTTCCCGACGACATTTCCTTGGCCCGAACCCTTTCGAGCCGCCTCGACGTCGCTTCGGTCTCTAGATTATAATCTTCGATTGACCTGGGGGCTATACTATGACTTTCGCCCTGTCCAAGCCTCAGTCAAAGTGGGGGCTCTGTAGATACCCAGTATCTGTCGACTCTCCAACAAACATCCGATGATCATCGGACTACAACATGCTTAGGAATCGCAGCGTTTGATCGACAGTTTTGTACAACTATACGCCAGAAAACTTAAAGCGATTTCGAAAACAAAACCTTTCAAAACTTTTCAAAAGTACCCGGAGTGTTTAATGCATGACGACTGGGTCGCAGTGACACTAACTAGAGTCAAAACCGACACCGGGCCAAAAACCCACTCAAAAATTCAAATCCCGACTCCAGCAACGAGTCAAACCAAGCCAAACACAAACAACAAAACTTTTCAAGACTTCCATGTTAAGTATTTCCGGAATGCTTCATGGTCAAGTACAAATCATGTCATCCAAAACATAGGATAGAACAAATCATGATTTCAATTGCGCGCGAAATAGCACGCGCCTCTTCGAGCAGCCCATGCAGCCACATCCCTCAAAACGCACACAACCACCCATTTTTCTATAAACGCCCACCTTCACACACCATAACACCTTACCCGAGTGTCCTCCCCCTCATCTCTCCCTTAAAATTCTAGACTCGACTTCTCAAGTCACAAACCGACAGGTTTTTTCGACCTACCGATCGAAAACACAAGCCTTACACATTGTTTGGTACCGTCATCGTGTATTAAATCACTTGACCAATGATACCCGTCGTTGTGAGTACCAAAAATAATATTTATAAAACCTATTAAAACTAACGGAAGCTAGTGGTAACAAAGTCGAACCACAGAGAGGCAGATGTAATTATTAGTTGTCTTAATTTCGGTCTTAAAGTAATAGAGTGTGGGGGTTGTTTGAGTTGGTCTATAACTAAAGGCAATGAAATATAAATTAAACTAAAGAAATCTGTTAAATCAAATATAAATAAGGGTACTAGGATGATCGATTCACTATAGTTTCGGCGGCAGCATACTAAGTAGGTCTAAATCAAACACGTGAGGCGGGAAAACAAGAGGTCCTCTCGGTCCACTCTTAACAAGTAGCATCTTTCGATCTCGCTACAGGTCCCTAATATCACTAATACTGACTTTCGTCTTGAAAAGTGACTCAAAAGGCTAAACTAGCATATCTTTCGATCTCGCTAATTTAGTCATTTTAATTGGTGGTCTAGCTACTTCCCCTATCTTTCGATCTATTGGGTCAGTCAAAACCTAAATATTCAACCAGTCGCGTGCACTCGATTTGTCAAATATAAAATTAAATCAATTAAAACGAAGGTAACACCTCACGTGGCCAGTCGATCGACCAGGTATGGCGGTCGATCGACCAACACGCGATTTCAGGCCATATTAATTCTAATGCCGCCTAACTATAGGTTCCCTACATCCTAGCACGAATAATTTAGCTACTCATGATATTGATAAAAACAACAACTAAATTAACGAAATAAACTACTGAACTCATGCTTGAATTAAATAAACAAACAAATAACATAAACGATAAATCGGTTTCGGGAGATCTAATCCTAGCAATTCTATACTATGAATGAAATCAAACAAACTGAATATTGAAACAGATGAATACCGTGTAGAGGAATTGCAGAAGAGAGATCAAAAACCGATTGCAAAACGAACTTTATTAATTAAAGAGCAATAATCTACGAACCCTAATTATTTCCCTAAAGTTTTTGGTAAAAGACTAGATTAAAGCTTGATAAAAAACTGGATCCTTGTTCTGAAAACCTAGCATACGTTATATAGAATACAACGTGGTTCTTATTTCCAAAACATAACTACTATGGGCTTGCTATTCCTCGATCTTTTAATTCACGTCAAAGTAGCGGTGTGGTCGATCAACTAGGATAGGCAGTCGATCGACTGGTAAGCTCTAAACAGTAGCTTCTGGTTGTCGTGCATTGGTCGATCGACTAAGGGCAGCGGTCGATCGACTGATGTAGCTGACCGTCCGCTTTTAACTTCTCGTGGATTTGTCTTTCGGGCCTCGAAATGCGCACCAAGCTCATTCCTTGAGTAAATACTTTACGTCAAATGCAGTGCAATGTACTCGGGGACGGATTTGGCTCAATATCTACTCATTTCCGCATAATTCTGCAATATTACAATAAAATACGAAAGTAGACGAAATGGGGTAAATAGTAGCATAAAACTACACAATTGAGCTCTGAAATGCGTGTAAAATGGGGTGTAAAACATCATATAATTAACACGCGTCAAATTTCCCCAAACCAAACCCTTGCTTGTCCCCAAGCAAGAACTAGATTTGATCCTAAAACCTAATGGAACGAGTTCAATCTCAGAGCGAAATGCAAACTGAATAGCCTAAACTAATTTAATGCACAACTAACAATCAATTAGTAATATGAATCATGCAAACGAGTTATAGAGTCGTTAAAAACTGCTGAACCGTCAGCTGTAGAGACTTATCAAATTGGACTCTCACGGGTTGTTCAAATCACTCAAATAAGCACAAGGTGAATATATGTGAAAGATAGAAAGAATTCATTTTGTTAGTGACACTCACCTAACTACGATCTATAAGAACATGCCTGCAATATAATATGAAAGCAATCTCTACAACCGTACATATGCATTCCAACCGAACAAATGACCATGACACATGCCGAGGTATATATGGGATATGTGAGGTAATGGGCAGGAAAGGCAAAACATTTATGGGAATGTGGGGGTACAGGTGATCAAGCTAGTACCGTAACAAAACCATATGACAATATCCACTTCTTGCACAAACTTCAATCTACACGTTGCTATAGCAAGCACAAAACTCAAAATTTCCGAAATTATTATAATCAATCAACTCCCCATAAGATATAAATGCAACATGGGAGCAAAAATCGCCATAAAATAAAACTTTAAATCATGCGAATTGATCCTTCTCTTTTCTTCCTCGGGTTGCGGTCGATCAACCAAGTAGAGCGGTCGATCGACTGCATTAAACAGTACAACGCTCTTTTTTTCTTTTTCGAATCATTTTTTTTTCTCTTTCTTTTTTTTTCTTTGTTCCGTTCTTTCTTTCCTTTTTCTAACTTCCCAACTTCATCTCAAAACGAGCATATGCCACCAAAAACGTAGTAACAATCCCAAAAACTAAACTACTAGCTTGACAAGGGCAGGCTAAATGTAGGATGTAGTAATGGGAAAAAATGGCTGTTTTTGGCAGTGTGGAGCTTATGGGTAAAATGAATAAAGGGAAACCTCTACCACATGTGTCAACAAACCACAAACCGAATGCACACAGGTATTAAGCAGATTAAGTTCATATTTGTGCACATTTATGTAACATGTCTCATAAGGAGTAACTACTCACAATCCTAGATAAACTGGTCATAGATGTCACCAGTTATAGGCTCTAAATCTAAAAAAATATAAGTAGTTTGCCAAAAATCTAAGTCAAGTCTCAAGTCCAGCAAATACATTAACGAAAACTCGTAGACTATGCAAATGATTATACTAATAACATGTCAATCAGCAAGGCTTAGGCAAAAACAGATGCAAATGCAATGTCATCATTGAAATACTACCGTTCCGACTCGACCTATATGCTAAAATAAACGTGCATTTTTTGAAATTTTTGAAATTTTTTTCAAATTTTTTTTTTCGAAATTTTGTATATATAAAGGAAAATGAAAGTAAATGAAACAACAATGCAAGACAAAATGTAAACGTGAATGCAAGCAAATGAAATGCAACGCAAAACCCTTCCCCAAACCAAATCGCACAATGTCCCCATTGTGCAAAATCATGTAATGAAGAAAAGGAAAACTGGAATTTGCGAGAAAAAGTAAATAAAGGAAATGAAGTGAAGGACAGGAACTCACAAGACTTTAAGCGCAGCAAAAGGAAACCTCCCCAAACCAGCGTGAGCTAGGAGGTTTCAGTAGCCAGCAGTGCTACCAATAAGTACCTGAAAAGACAACATATACCACGCATAAACCAATAAAGCAATGTGGAAACGGTAATTGTGTGCAAAAGATAAATAAATGGAAGAAAACAGAATTATGTCGGAAAATAAAGAGGAGGAAGACTCCCTCAATTCCGCGAAACGACCAAACACAGCAGGGGAAAGGTCGTGAACAGGTACAGCAGCAACAACGGTCGATCGACCATAGCAGGCAGTCGATCGACTGGAATGAACATGAACAGAACCTCCTGGAAGTCGCACCTCAGTCGATCGACAGAGTAGGCGGTCGATCGACTGGAAATACTGCTGTAATTTTCTGATTTCTTCGAATTAGCTCCAGAACTTGAGCTAATATGGTCTACAAACCTGCAAATGCACATAATACCGCGCCCAAAATTGCGCAAAACCCAAAGTAATAGTCTAAAGTATTTAAAAATCCCAAACAAACTTAAAAGAGCGAAGTCTCGCGCACACGAAAAACGGTAAATAGTCTTAAAAAGCAATAAAATGTTTAGTTTGTAAAGCATTCGATCAACTAGTAGTTGATCAAGAACGGCCACGAGATGGCCCACTTGGTCGGCTTCTGGTTACTAGAGGTAGCCTCAATAGTGCTCATCTTCTCAGCTGCACTCTTCTCAACTCCGTCATCCGCAGAACTCAACGGATCAACATGTCGAACATCTTTCCATTCGATGACCTCTTCGGAGTCGTCGGAATCCAGATCAGACTCCGTTGCCTTGACTTGCTCATCTTCGGGCTTCTCATCCGTGCCATAGCAAAGTCATCCTAGACCGCCTCTTTGAACTATCGGCTCCTTCACAGCTGGAGCAACAGGTGGCTCTCCATTCCCCAAACCAGCTCCTGCAATATCTAAAACAGAAGAATCTTCCTCCACTTTGCTCCCAGTCTGGGGCGGAAGTGTCACAACAGGAGTAGGGGTAGAGATAGGCATATCATGAAGTATAAAATAAGATTTCTTTTCAGAAACCGTATTGCAAGTGACGGGCCACATGGGGTCTTTCTTCCTAGCCGTCTGGGCAAAGACAACGGAATGCTTGCTGATACCCGTCGTGAGGTGTCAAAAATAAATTTATAATTCCAACTACAACTATAGCTAGCGGCAGTCGGGTCAAACCACAGAGAGGCAGATGTAATTTCTAGTTGTCCAATTCTGGTCTAAGGTAACAATGATGTGGGGGTTTGAATTGATTTGATCTATAGCTAAAGGCAAAGAAATATAAATTAAACTAAAGAATTGTATTAAATCAAATATAAAAAAGGGTACTAGGATGGTCGGTTCACTATAGTTTCGGCGGCAGCATACTAGATAGGTCTAAATCAAACACGTGAGACGGGAAAATAAGAGGTCCTCTCGGTCCACTCTCACAGGTAGCATCTTTCGTTCTCGCTACAGGTCCCTAATATCACTAATACTAACTTTCGTCTTGAAAAGTGACTAAAAGGTCTAAAATTTACCTATCTTTCGATCTTAGCATAGTTTAGTCATTTTAATTGGTAGTCTAACAACTTTCCTTATCTTTCGATCTAATGGATCAGTCAAATACTAAGCATTCAACTAGTCGCATGCATTCGATTCGTCAAATATAACAATTAAAGCAATTAAAACGTAATAAAACTCACGGGGTCAGTCGATCGACCAGGTAGGACGGTCGATCGACCAACACGCGATTCAGAGTTCCCTAATTCTAATGCCGCCTACACTATTATTCCCCTACATCCTAGCACAATGAATTTAGCTACTCATGCTAGGGATAACAACAATAAAATTTGCTAATAAAACATAGGAATTCATGATTGAAGCGACGAAATAAACAATGAACATAAGGCGATAAATTGGCTTTGGGAAACTAATCTAACAAATCCTATACTACGAAAGAAATAAACAACGAAACCGAAATAAGAATAGTAGAATACCGTGTGAAAGAAATCGCAGAGGCATGATCAAAAACCGAACAAAGATAAATTGTATAAAATACCGAACAAACTTAGAACCCTAATTATTTCCTTAAAGTTTCTGATAAAAGACCTCCTCATTAATGCTTAATGTCAGTTACGTTATATAGAAGTATACGTAACACTTATTTCCAAAACCTAAAATACAATGGGCTTTGAGTTTCTCGATCTTTTAATTCATGTCTGAATTAGCGGTGTGGTCGATCGACCACTGTGACCGGTCGATCGACCGCTCTGCAGTGTACAGTAGCTTTTGTAAGTCGTGCATTGGTCGATCGACTAAGGGGGCCAGTCGATCAACTGCTTTAGCTGGTACTTGACTTCTAACTTCTCGTGGATTTGTCTTTCGGGCCTCGAAATGCGCACCAAGCTCGTTCCTTAAGTAAATACTTCATGTCAAATGTAGTGCAAGATACTCGGGGATGGATTTAGCTTGATTTCTACCCATTTCCGCATAAATCTGCAATATTACATAAAAATACGAAAGTAGACGAAATGGGGCAAATAGTAGCCGTAAACTACATAAATGAGCTCTGAAATGCGTGTAAAATGAGGTGTAAAACATCATATAAAAGACACGCATCAAACTTCCCCAAACCAAACCCTTGCTTGTCCCCAAGCAAGAACTAGACTCGATCTAAAGGAACGAGTTTAATCTCAGAGCGAAATGCAATTGAATAGCCTAAACCGATTTAATGCACAACCAACAAATTGGACTATAGAGTCGTTAAAAACTGCTGAACCGTTGACTATAGAGGCTTATCAAATTGGACTCTCACGGGTCGCTCAAATCACTCAATAAATACAGGTGAATATAAGTATAAGATAGAAAGAATTCATTTTGTTGTTGACACTCACCTAACTACGACCTATAAGAACATGCCTGCAATTTAATATAAAAATGATCTGTACAACCGTACATATGCATTCCAACCGAACAAATGACCATGACACATGCCGAGGTATATATGGGATATGTGAGGTAATGGGCAGGAAAGGCAAAACATTTATGGGAATGTGGGGGTACAGGTGATCAAGCTAGTACCGTAACAAAACCGTATAACAATATCCACTTCTTGCTCAAACTTCAATTGACCGGTGTTATAGCAAGCACAAAACTCACAATTTCCGAAATAATTATAATCAATCAACTCCCCATAAGATATAAATGAAACATGGGAGCAAAAATCGCCATTTGAATAAAGACTTGAATCATGCGAATTGATTTTTCTCTTTCTCTTCTCGGGTCCCAGTCGATCGACCGATGATGCCAGTCGATCGACTGCCTACACAGTACATCACTCTTTTTTTTCTTTTTCGATTCATTTTTCTTTCTTCCTTTTCTTTTTCTTTTTTTTTCTTTTTTAATTCTTTCTTTCCTTCCATTCATCTTCCCAACAACATCTCAAACATGAGCATATGATACCAAAAACAAAGTAACAATCCCAGAACGTAAACTACTAGCTTGACAAGGGCAGGCTAAATGTAGGATGTAGTAATGGGACAAAAAGGCTGTTTTTTGGCGGTGTGGGGCTTATGGGTAGAATGAATAAAGGAAAACCTCTACCACATGTGTCAACTAACCACAAACCGAATGCATACAGGTATTAAGCAGATTAAGTTCATATTTATGCACATTTATGTAACATGTCTCATAAGCAGTAACTACTCACAATCCTAGATAAACCGATCATAGATGTCACCAGTTATAGTCTCTAAATCTCAGAAATATGATGTAGCTTGCCAAAAATCAAAGTCAAGTCTAAGGTCCAGCAAATAAGTTAACGAAAACTCGTAGATATGCATTTATGATTCTACTAATAACATGTCAATTAGCAAGGCTTAGGCATAAACAGCTGCAAATGCAATATCATCATTGAAATACTACCGTTCCGACTCGACCTATATGCTAAAATAAACGTGCATTTTTTAGAAGTTTTTCAAATTTTCCAATTTTTTTTTTGAATTTTCTGTATATATGAGAAAGTAAACAACAATGCAAGACAACATGTAAACGTGAATGCAAGCAAATGAAGTGCAACGCAAAACCCTTCCCCAAACCAAATCGCACAATGTCCCCATTGTGCAAAATCATGTAATGAAGAAAAGGAAGAAGGGAATTTGCGAGAAAAATAACGAAATAAGACGTAAAGTAAGACTCGGAAACTAACAAGACTTTAAGCGCAGCAAAAGGGAACCTCCCCAAACCAGCGTGAGCTAGGAGGTTTCTGTAGCTAGTAGTGCTACCCATAAGTACCTGAAAAGACGATATATACCACGTGTAAAACCGAGAAAGCAATGTGGGAGCGATAATTATGTGTAAAATTAAGAAAATGGAAGAAATCAGATATATGACGGAAAATAAAGTGGAGTAGAAAACTCCCTTAATTCCGCAAATCGACCAAACACAGCAGGGGAGTGATCGTAAACAGGTACAACAGCGTCCTCGGTCGATCGACCACTTTACTCAGTCGATCGACCAATGTATCAGGAACAGAAGCTCCTGGAACTGTGCAGCTCAGTCGATCGACCATAAGGGTCAGTCGATCGACTGGAATAACTGCTCTAACTTTCTGATTTCTTCGAATTAGCTCAATAACTTGAGCTAACGAGGCCTAAAAACCTGCAAATACACAATAATACGGGCCCAAAATTGCGCAAAACCCAAAGTAACCATCTAAAGTATTTAAAATCCTAAGCAAACGTAAAATGCGAAGTCTCGCACACACAAATGCAATAAATAAAAAGGTTCAACGAAAGCAAATAAAGTGTATAGTTTGTGAAAAAGCTTCAATCAACTAATAGTTGATCAAGAATGGCCATAGAATGGCCCACTTGGCTGGCTTCTGGCTACAAGAGGTAGCCTCAACAGTGCTCATCTTCTCAGCGGCACTCTTCTCAACTTCATCATCCGTCAAGCTCAACGGATCAACATGTCGGACATCTTCCCACTCAATGACCTCCTCTGACTCGTCAGAATCCAGATCAGACTCTGTTGCTTTGACCGGCTCATCTTCAGGCTTCTCATCAATGCCATAGCTAAGGTATCCTAGACCACCTCTTTGAATGATCGGCTCCTTCACAGCAGGAGCAACATGTGGCTCTTCCTTCCCTAAACCAGCTCCTGCAATGTCTAAAACAGAAGAATCTTCCTCCACTTTGCTCCCAATCTGGGGCGGAGGTGTCACAACAGGAGTAGGAATAGAGACAGGCATATCAGGAAGTATAAAATAAGATTTCTTTTCAGAAACTGTATTGCAAGTGACGGGCCACATGGGGTCTTTCTTCCTAGCCGTGTGGGCAAAGACAATGGAATGTTTGCCTACCTTAAAGGTCAAAGTACCCGAACCAACATCAATAACTGCACTAGCAGTATGCAGAAATGGTCTACCCAGAATAATAGGAATGTGGGCATCCTCGGGCATATCAAGTACAACGAAGTCAACAAGGAAGAAAAACTTCCCTATTTGCACGGGGATGTCCTCTAAGACTCCTATTGGCTGGACCGCAGAGCGATTAGCCATCTGTACTGTCATGTTGGTCACTGCAAACCTAGTCAATTTGAGCTTCCTAGCAAGATTCAAGGGCATTACACTAATACTGGCTCCTAGGTCACATAAGGCTTTCTCTATAGGAAAGGTGCCAATATTACATGGGACTGAGAAACTACCCGGGTCTTCTAGCTTAAGGGGTGCAGTGTGGGTCAAATAAGAACATGACTCCTCAGTGAGTGCGACAGTGTGCACAGTTTCAAGTGACTTCTTTTTAGACAAGAGTTGTTTCATGAATTTTGTGTAAGCAGGCACTTGATTGACTAATTCAAGGAAAGGAACTTGTACATTTAAGCTACGAATAACCTTCTCAAACTTAATAAATGATACCTGTTCCTTCGTCGGCACCAATCTCTCCGGATAGGGGGCTGAAAGTAGAAACTTTGCCCTCTCCTCTAAATCTCTCATGCCGGCATCGGTGGACTTAGGCTAGAAGTCCACAACCTTCTCCTTGTTGTAGCTTGATCCTTCTTCAGACCGTCTCAAATGTGAACCATTAATTGACAAAGGGTCGTACTTCGGAACCGGAACGGACCCATCAGCATTCGGGTCTGTCCTCAATATTTTCGGGGCAGTTGTACCTCGAAACAAGTGATCCCTCAGGTTGTCGGGCATTGGAGGACGAAAATAATCACCTTCAGCAGCAATCTCAGTCGATCGACCAGGTTAGTCAGTCGATCGACTGACTTCAACAGGACCAGAAGCTACTGTTTGTCGTACTTCAGTCGATCGACCGGGTATGTCAGTCGATCGACTAACATACCTGCTGATCGTCTTTTTCTTGTTTTTATTCGCCACTGCCTTCTTCTTGCTTGTTTCCGCCTCATCTTTTTCAGTGACATCCTCAACCATAATGGGCCCATCAAGGGTAGACCCACTCCTCAAGGTAATGGCATTAAGGGTCTCCTTTTGATCAGTTTGAGTCGGTAAATGTCCCGGAGCTCGAGTTGTATTCTTGCTAGCCAAGTGGGCAATTTGGCTTTCCAACATCTTCATGCCGGCCTCTCTAGCCTGGGATTCCTTTAGCAACAAATTCTTCAACTCATTGAAATCAGAACCTTGGGCTTGTTGCTGCTGCTGTGGGACATATGGGGGCTTTTGGTACTGTTGTTGCTTATGAGGGGGCACATAGTTCTGCTGTTGCTGCTGCTGTGGAGATTGAGTCTGATTCAAGACATTTTGGCTACTCCACCTCAAGTTGGGGTGGACATTCGGCTCATAGTAAGTATTTGTCTGCCTATAATGTTGAAAGGCAGCACAGGACTCAAATAGACTAGGACAATTTTCTGAAACATGTCCCTGAGCTCCACATCTTTTACAGACGAAAGGACCGTCTGAAACAGCATTTACATGGTAAATCCCTCCTTTGGAAGCTCCTCCCAACTCGTACTTGTCAAATCTCGCCGTGAGAGCTTCTAATGCAACTACAGAAGGAGATTTAGCAGCTCTCCTTTGATTTCCCCGGAAATTTCCATACTCAGCTTTGTGGGTGGCCAAGTCATCAATGATCTTGCACCCCTTAGTCTCCCCCGTATTCTCCTGGAATCTGCCATTAGCCGTCGCGTCCAGGATAGCCCTCTGATCGTCATAGAGCCCATTGTAGAACTGATTGCATAAGCTCCATTTCTCAAACCCATCATGCGGAATGGTTCGCACCAGGTTCTTGAAACGGACCCATGCCTCATGAAAGTTCTCATCAGGCCCCTGTTTAAAGCTCGTGATTTGAGCTCTAATAGCATTCGTCTTCGAGGCAGAAAAGTACTTCTTGTAGAATGCCAAGGCCAAAGAATTCCAGTCGGTGATCCCATTAGCAGCTCGGTCCAAATCTCTGTACCACTCCCTTGCAGCATCGCGGAGTGAGAATATAAACATAGTCTCCTTTATCTGGTCTTGGGTCACACCGGTCGGCGGGGGTATAGAGCAGCAATAATCGATAAATGTCTCCATATGCTTGGCTGCATCTTCATTTGCAGCTCCCCCGAATTGGTTCCTCTCAACTAAGTTGATATAGGAAGGATTCGGTTCGAATTTTCTATCAGCTCCTGGTAATTCGAACCCCTTGTATAGTTTTTCAGCTGTCGGCTCAGAGTGACTTGCTATAGTTGCTTCTTCAGCCATGACTGGAAATTCCGGAGATGTGACTATCTCAGCTGAAGAAGTGGAAATGGGTGATGAAGGTGGATCCTCCTCGTATAGCTCGTTCTCGTAGTAACTAGACAGAGTACTCAGCTCTTCCTCTGTCGGTAATATCCTGGATGATCGTCTCAACTCACGCAGGGTCTTCTCAATCTCGGGATTGATCGGTAGTAGTTCACCACCCTGTGACCTGCGCATAAGAAGAAACTACAAAAAGAATATGAGAATAGTTTAAGGAACGAATGTCCCTTAAACTAAGAAACATACTAAAATAAAACAACTAAAAATTAGAACAATTGCCTCCCCGGCAACGGCGCCAAAATTTGATACCCGTCGTGAGGTGTCAAAAATAAATTTATAATTCCAACTACAACTATAGCTAGCGGCAGTCGGGTCGAACCACAGAGAGGCAGATGTAATTTCTAGTTGTCGAATTCTGGTCTAAGGTAACAATGATGTGGGGGTTTGAATTGATTTGATCTATAGCTAAAGGCAAAGAAATATAAATTAAACTAAAGAATTGTATTAATTCAAATATAAAGAAGGGTACTAGGATGGTCGGTTCACTATAGTTTCGGCGGCAGCATACTAGATAGGTCTAAATCAAACACGTGAGACGGGAAAATAAGAGGCCTCTCGGTCCACTCTCACAGGTAGCATCTTTCGATCTCGCTACAGGTCCCTAATATCACTAATACTAACTTTCGTCCTGAAAAGTGACTAAAAGGCCTAAACATTACCTATCTTTCGATCTTAGCATAGTTTAGTCATTTTAATTAGTAGTCTAACAACTTTCCTTATCTTTCGATCTAATGGATCAGTCAAATACTAGGCATTCAACTAGTCGCATGCATTCGATTCGTCAAATATAACAATTAAAGCAATTAAAACGTAATAAAACTCACGGGGTCAGTCGATCGACCAAGTAGGACGGTCGATCGACCAACACGCGATTCAGAGTTCCCTAATTCTAATGCCGCCTACACTATTATTCCCCTACATCCTAGCACAATGAATTTAGCTACTCATGCTAGGGATAACAACAATAAAATTTGCTAATAAAACAGAGGAATTCATGATTGAAGCGACGAAATAAACAATGAACATAAGGCGATAAATTGGCTTTGGGAAACTAATCTAACAAATCCTATACTACGAAAGAAATAAACAACGAAACTGAAATAAGAACAGTAGAATACCGTGTGAAAGAAATCGCAGAGGCAGGATCAAAAACCGAACAAAGATAAATTGTATAAAATACCGAACAAACTTAGAACCCTAATTATTTCCCTAAAGTTTCTGATAAAAGACCTCCTCATTAATGCTTAATGTCAGTTACGTTATATAGAAGTATACGTAACACTTATTTCCAAAACCTAAAATACTATGGGCTTTGAGTTTCTCGATCTTTTAATTCACGTCTGAATTAGCGGTGTGGTCGATCGACCACTGTGACCGGTCGATCGACCGCTCTGCAGTGTACAGTAGCTTCTGTAAGTCGTGCATTGGTCGATCGACTAAGGGGGCCAGTCGATCGACTGCTTTAGCTGGTACATGACTTCTAACTTCTCGTGGATTTGTCTTTCGGGTCTCGAAATGCGCACCAAGCTCATTCCTTAAGTAAATAATTCATGTCAAATGTAGTGCAAGATACTCGGGGACGGATTTAGCTTGATTTCTACCCATTTCCGCATAAATCTGCAATATTACATAAAAATACGAAAGTAGACGAAATGGGGCAAATAGTAGCCGTAAACTACATAAATGAGCTCTGAAATGCGTGTAAAATGAGGTGTAAAACATCATATAAAAGACACGCATCACTTGCCTACCTTAAAGGTCAAAGTATCCGAACCAACATCAATAACTGCACCTGCAGTGTGCATGAATGGTCTACCTAAAATAAAAGGAATGTGGCATCTTCGGGCATATCGAGCACAACGAAGTCAACAGGGAAGAAAAACTTCCCTTTTTGCACGGGAATGTCCTCTAAGACTCCTATTGGCTGGACCGCAGAGCGATCAGCCATCTGTACTGTCATGTTGGTCACTGCAAACCTAGTCAACTTTAACTTCCTAGCAAGACTCAAGGGCATTACACTAATACTGGCTCCTAGGTCACATAAGGCTTTCTCAATAGAAAACATGCCAATATTACATGGGACTGAAAAACTACCCGGGTCTTCTAGCTTAAGAGGTGCAGTATGGCTCAAATAAGAACATGACTCTTCAGTAAGTGCGACAGTGTGCATAGTTTCAAGTGACTTCTTTTTAGATAAAAGTTGTTTCATGAATTTCATATAAGCAGGCACTTGATTTAGTAACTCGAGGAAAGGAACTTGTACAATTAAATTACGGATAACATTTTCAAAATTATTAAATGATACCTGTTCCTTCGTCGGCACTAATCTCTCCGGATAGGGGGCTGAAAGTAGCAACTTAGCCCTCTCCTCTAAATCTCTCATGCCGGCATCGGTGGACTTAGGCTGAAAGTCCACAACCTTCTCCTTGTTGTAGCTTGACCCTTCTTCAGACCGTCTCAAATGTGAACCATTAATCAACAAAGGGTCGTACTTCGGAACCGGAACAGACCCATCAGCAGTCGGGTCTGTCCTCAATATTTTCGGGGCGGTCGTACCCCGAAACAAGTGGTCCCTCAAGTTATTAGGCATTGGAGGACGAAAAGATTCACCATCAGCAGCGCTGTCAGTCGATCGACCAGGTTGGTCAGTCAATCGGCTGACTTCAACAGGACTAGAAGCTACTGTTTGTCGCACTTCAGTCGATCGACCGGGTATGTCATTCGATCGACTGACATACCTGCTGATCGTCTTTTTCTTTTTTTTTGTTCGTCAGAGCCTTCTCTTTGCTTGGTTCCGCCTCATCCTTTTCAGTGACGTCCTCAACCATAATGGGCCCATCAAGGGTAGACCCACTCCTCAAGGTAATGGCATTAAGGGTCTCCTTTTGATCAGTTTGAGTCGGTAAATGTCCCGGAGCTCGAGTTGTATTCTTGCTTGCCAATTGGGCAATTTGGCTTTCCAACATCTTCATCCCGGCCTCTCTAGCCTGGGATTTCTTCAGTAACAAATTCTTTAACTCATTGAAATCAGAGCCTTGGGCTTGTTGCTGCTGCTGTGGGACATACGGAGGCTTTTGGAACTGTTGTTGCTTATGAGGGGGCACATAGTTCTGCTGCTGCTGCTGCTGTGGAGGTTGAGTCGGATTCAAGACATTTTGGCTACTCCACCTCAAGTTTGGGTGGACATTCAGCTCATAGTATGTGTTTGTCTGCCTATAATATTGAAAAGCAGCACAAGACTCAAAGGGACTAGGACAATTGTCTGAAACATGTACCTCAGCTCCACATCTTTTACAGACGAAAGGACCGTCTGAAACAGCATTTACATGGTAAATTCCTCCTTTTGAAGCTCCTCCCAACTCGTACTTGTCAAATCTCGCCGTGAGAGCTTCCAATGCAGCTACCGAAGGAGATTCAGCAGCTCTCCTTTGATTTCCCCTGGAATTTCCATACTCAGCTTTGTGGGTGGCCAAGTCATCAATGATCTTCCATCCCTTAGTCTCCCCCGTGTTCTTCTGGAATCTGCCATTTGCTGTCGCGTCCAGGATAGCCCTCTGATCGTCATAGAGGCCATTGTAGAACCGATTGCATAGGCTCCATTTCTCAAACCCATGATGCGGAATGGTTCGCACCAGCTTCTTAAAACGGACCCACGCTTCGTGAAAGTTCTCATCAGGACCCTGTTTAAAGCTCGTGATTTGAGCTCTAATAGCATTCGTCTTCGAGGCAGAGAAGTACTTCTTGTAGAATGCCAAGGCCAAAGAATTCCAGTCGGTGATCCCATTAGCAGCTCGGTCCAGGTCTCTGTACCACTCCCTTGCAGCATCGCGGAGTGAGAATATAAACATAGTCTCCTTTATCTGGTCCTGGTTCACACCGGTCGGCGGGGGTATAGAGCAGCAATAATCAATAAATATCTCCATATGCTTGGCTGCATCTTCATTTGTAGCTCCCCCGAATTGGTTCCTCTCAACCAAGTTGATATAAGAAGGCTTCGGTTCGAATTTCCTATAAGCTCCCGGTAATTCAAACCCCTTATATAGATTTGCAGCTGTCGGCCCTGAGTGACTGGCTATACTCGCTTCTTCAGCCATGACTGGAAATTCCGGAGATGTGACTGTCTCAGCTGAGCAAGTGGAAATGGGTGATGAAGGTGGATCCTCCTCGTATAGCTCGTTCTCGTAGTAACTAGACAGAGTACTCAGCTCTTCCTCTGTCGGCAGTACTCTAGATGATCGTCTCAACTCACGCAAGGTCTTCTCAATCTCAGGATTGAAAGGTACTAATTCACCACCCTGTGACCTGCGCATAAGAGAAACTACAAAAAGAATATGAGAATAGCTTAAGGAACGAATGTCCCTTAAACTAAGAAACAGACTAAAATAAAACAACTAAAAATTAGAACAATTGCCAACCCGGCAACGGCGCCAAAATTTGACACCCGTCGTTGTGAGTACCAAAAATAATATTTATAAAACCTATTAAAACTAACGGAAACTAGTGGTAACAGAGTCGAACCACAGAGAGGCAGATGTAATTATTAGTTGTCTTAATTTCGGTCTTAAAGTAATAGAGTGTGGGGGTTGTTTGAGTTGGTCTATAACTAAAGGTAATGAAATATAAATTAAACTAAAGAAATGTGTTAAATCAAATATAAAGAAGGGTACTAGGATGATCGGTTCACTATAGTTTCGGCGGCAGCATACTAAGTAGGTCTAAATCAAACACGTGAGGCGGGAAAACAAGAGGTCCTCTCGGTCCACTCTCAACAGGTAGCATCTTTCGATCTCGCTACAGGTCCCTAATATCACTAATACTGACTTTCCTCCTGAAAAGTGACTCAAAAGGCTAAACTAGCATATCTTTCGATCTCGCTAATTTAGTCATTTTAATTGGTGGTCTAGCAACTTCCCCTATCTTTCGATCTATTGGGTCAGTCAAAACCTAAATGTTCAACTAGTCGCGTGCACTCGATTCGTCAAATATAAAATTAAATCAATTAAAATGAAGATAACACCTCACGTGGCCAGTCGATCGACCAAGTATGACGGTCGATCGACCAACACGCGATTTCAGGCCATATTAATTCTAATACCGCCTAACTATAGGTTCCCTACATCCTAGCACGAATAATTTAGCTACTCATGATATTGATGAAAACAACAACTAAATTAACGAAATAAACTACTGAATTCATGCTTGAATTAAATAAACAAACAAATAACATAAACGATAAATCGGTTTCGGGAGATCTAATCCTAGCAATTCTATACTACGAATGAAAGCAAACAAACTGAATATTGAAACAGATGAATACCGTGTAGAGGAATTGCAGAAGAGAGATCAAAAACCGATTGCAAAACGAACTTTATTAATTAAAGAGCAATAATCTACGAACCCTAATTATTTCCCTAAAGTTTCTGGTAAAAGACTAGATTAAAGCTTGATAAAAAACTGGATCCTTGTTCTGAAAACCTAGCATACGTTATATAGAATACAACGTGGTTCTTATTTCCAAAACCTAACTACTATGGGCTTGCTATTCCTCGAACTTTTAACTCACGTCAAAGTAGCGGTGTGGTCGATCGACTAGGATAGGCAGTCGATCGACTGGTAAGCTCTAAACAGTAGCTTCTGGTTGTCGTGCATTGGTCGATCGACTAAGGGCAGCGGTCGATCGACTGATGTAGCTGACCGTCCGCTTTTAACTTCTCGTGGATTTGTCTTTCGGGCCTCGAAATGCGCACCAAGCTCGTTCCTTGAGTAAATACTTTACGTCAAATGCAGTGCAAGGTACTCGGGGACGGATTTGGCTCAATATCTACTCATTTCCTCATAATTCTGCAATATTACAATAAAATACGAAAGTAGACGAAATGGGGCAAATAGTAGCATAAAACTTCACAATTGAGCTCTGAAATGCGTGTAAAATGGGGTGTAAAACATCATATAATTGACACGCATCAACCGACCATCTCGACCAACTACACCATCCCTAAACTTAAAACACTCTTTTACGTTGCTAAAACGGTTTTCAAACTGAGTTTTCCGACCAAACAAGTTGATACACTTCCGTCGATTTCTCGTCTCAAGCCTAGCATGTAAGTATGAGGGTGTAAAAATCCTCTTCTATCATGTTTTTCATCTGTTTTATGACTATAACATGCAAAAACATGCATAACGTGATTCGAACATAGGTTAGATGAGCCAAAACCGAATTTTAGCCGGAGACAGGGGCTGCTTGTAAAGCAGGGAGGCTCGCGCCTAAACCCCCTCTCAGACCTTAATTCAGCCGTGTTTGGTCTCATCCTCCTCTTTATTTCATTTCTTATTTGTAATCGGTTTTTACCATTTCAAATATCTCAAATCATTTTCATGATAAACTTTTAACCATGAAATATTTTTCACCCTTGATTCCTAATACCATGACGGTTTAGTCCGTGTTTCGGTGATAATATTTGGTTAATTACATTTTAAAAGGTATTTTAAAACCTTTTATTTCATTTCTTTACATTTGAAAAACAACCATATTAGTCATAAAAAAAAAATCTTCCTTGGTTCCATATAACATGTCGGTTTTAAACCCGAGTACGATGATAACATTGACTAATCACAAACAAATAAACTTAAAACAATTAGTTCATAATCATTTTCAAAAATATTCATGTCAAGCTTGCAAAACCGAACCCGAAATCGAATATCGTCAATACAATGATGATTATTCAAGTCTCGTTCCTCATATCAACACAAAAAGCGGTCTAAACAACCTTTTCAAACCAAGACTTTTGGCAGTAATTAGAGTACATTTGGAGTCCAGGCCTAAAACCGTCTTCATTTTCTGATAACCATTAAAAATGCCGAGTCAGAATGTTCTGGAATGTTCCGTGATATGTCTGTCGTGTACCTATCAAAAATAAACTAACTAAACTAACTATATAGCTAGGGAAGTCAGGTCGATCTCCTCAGGGAGGCAAGATATCTGTAGAAGTCCGTCTATTTGGTCACAAATGGGGGGGGGGTTGTTTGAATTGTTTTCTAGACTACAAAGTTTACAGGAAGAGAAGTAGAGAAAAGAGCAGTAAAAGCAAGAAAATAGGATTAAACTATCAGATAGAGAAGGGACATGTCGAGAATTCGGTTCACTACGGTAGTCCGGTGACTCAGCTGTAAACAACTCAGACGAATTAAAGCAAGACGGATGTGGAAAGGTCCTTTCGGTCCACTTTCTATCCTAAAATACCACTAACTTAACTTTCATTCTCGTCAGGGTAGTCCACTGTTCATAGCAGGCCTATTAAGTCCAATCTTTCGATCTAGGATTAATTTTAGCCAGATTAAAGAGATGACTCAGAAGCGTGCACTCAACTAAGTCGATAAATACAATTAAATTGCTATGGTGACAGAATCTCACAATTAATTCATCTATTTCATTTACTACATCGTCACATTCCTACCGCAGATCCCCTAATCCCAACATGCATTAAATTTAGCTACTCATATCGCTATTAATATCAAAACTAATAACAAATGACGAATTAACAATAAACCTGATGAAATAACAAATAAAATGCATAAAAGTGAATTAGGGAAAAGGAATAAATGAGGTATACAAGGAATTAAAGCAAACAAACGATTGATTATTATTAAGAGAAGAGAAAAGAATTACAATCGTGCGAATCCGGCGTAAAGAACAATCAAATCCGAGCGAAATAAATCCCAAAGTAAAGTTACAGTGAAGAGAAAAGTAACGCAGTAAAGTTTGATAGTAGAAAATTCGATAGAAATCAGATGCCTAATAACCTAGTAACGTAGTGCTTAAATAGGAAAATAACTAAGTTTATCAAAATAAAACAACTCACGGGCTAATTAAAGCCCATGAAACAAAAACCACTCGATCAAGTGGATTAAAACCACTCGATCGAGCAAACCTCAGCATAATCTACTCGATCGTGTAGAATAGTTACTCGATCGAGTAACTCTCTTTTCAGCACCTTTGGATCGAGTAGAAAACTACTCGATCGACCAACTGGGAGCATAAAAACCACTCGATCGAGTGGTAAAACTACTCGATCGAGTCTTCTGTCTTCAAATCAGCTCACGTTCACGCCCGACTGCCTCGTAATCCGTGCCTTCACGCATTCCAATGCAGTATCTCACTCTGGAAAATCTCGTCTCCTCTAAATGCATGCAAAATGAACGAAAAAGGGTACGATTCCACTACTTTCACGTTCATTTCTACAAAACGGACAATACGAAACAAAGTAGCCAATTCGGGGCAAAATACTATATAAACAGTATAAAAATGCATAGAAATACGTGCTGAAATAGGCTAAAAAGACTATACATTAGGCACGTATCAAATCTCGCCAAACCGAACCTTTACTCGTCCTCGAGTAAACTAAAATGCAACTAATGGAACGGAAATGATAACTCAGAGCTAGCTTAACTTGTCTACTTGAATCAATTTAATGCAACAAAACGACGATTAAAGCTAAGCGGTCAATACGCAAACGAGTTATAAAGTGTTCGTAAATATAGCCAACCTATCGACCTTGCAAGACCAACAAAATCGGACTCTCTCGTGGTCACTCTTCTCTCATGAAGCAAAGGGTGAATGTTATATGTAAAAGAGAGAAGAAAAGACAGTCACTCACCTAACTGCGACCTACATAGCATGCATGCAACAAAAATGAAAGACAATTCAAGTACTAATGCACACACTCCAACCAATAATGTCCGTCACAGCCGAGGGCTTAGAAATAACATGGGAATAGTGAGGTTCAGGTGAGAAAAGGCAAAACAAGTTATGGTAATGTGGAGGTAAAAGCGTCAAGTTAGTTCCTAAACAGGACCATATAAGACCATCCGAATCTCAACTGACTGAAAAACTACGTACAAGTGCCCTTCATTTGGCACATAGCTCACTAAACTCAAACACAATCTCCTCAAAAATATAGAATAAGAATGGAGGAGTCAGACGGTCACAAACTTTCCTTTTTTAAACACCGTCTGAATGAATCACAACAAACAAATCAACTTTTTTTTTTCCAAACTTCTTTTTTTTCTGTTTCACGTTTTCAGCTTCTTTTTCATTTTTTTTTTCTTTCTTCCTTTCTTTCACGTTTTTCCTCTTTTTTTTCTTTTTCTTTTCTTTTTTTTCTTTTCCACCTTCCTCTACTTACACCAACTCCATACAAAGAAATACGGGCCAAACTGCAGACGAAAAATCATACCACAAAAGACATACTAAACTAGCTTGACTAGGCATGCTTAATTTGGGATGTAGCTAATGGGTCAAAAAGGCAAGTTTTGGCTTATGTGGAGCTAAATGGGTGAAAAATATAAGGAAAAGGGAAAAATTGCAAGCACCTCCCTGCATGTGACACCAACCACAAACCCGAATATGTGCATTTGACAAGAAATTGAATGTCATAAAAGTGCAAAAATGATGAACATGCTATGCAAGGAGTAGTACTCTCAAATCCTAACGAACTGGTCATGAATGTCACCAGTTATGGACTCTAAGACTCAGAATTTAACAAGTAGTTTGCCAATTGGTCGGTATATGGGGTTTAGTTTTTCAGTGCTTGTCGTTAGGAGCACCTAGACCAAAACACAATTTATAACTTCACAAACAACTCTACAATTAGTAAAGAGGCAAGTAAAGGTCGGATCCCAAGGGACGGGAATTGAGATGAGATTTCTATTGCAACTAGTGGTGTCTTAAGGGGTGTCACAATTGGGGTTTGATGTAGAAGATCACTAAACTAAATAGCAATGAAAGTAAACAAGCAAGATGAATTAAAAGGAATTTAAACAATTGATAAAAAAAAAAGGCACTAGGGTATCATGGGGTCATAGGGGATTCATGGGAATTGATCATACAAACATATTCTCAAGTTATAAGCTAGCAATTATTGTTGTGATGGATCGAGTTGGTTTATATCTTATAATCCTAGGAATGTTTGGGTCCCGGAGCCGAATCGATTAGATTGTACAACACCTACAAGTCGACTTAATCTTCCCTACTCAACAATATGCATGGTCTAATGAGACTCGAGTTGGTTTATGTCTTACAAGTCTCATTGAAAAGATAGGTGATGGGTCAAATAGCAAGGATTCATAGGCTCACATTTCATCAAACATAACATGTGCATAAGTTGAGATCACAACAAGCAAGCAAATAAACTATGAAAGCATATTAATTTAAGCATGAATCATTCCCCATGTTGGTTTCCCCTAATTACCCATTAACCTTAGCTAAGGAAACTACTCACTCATTATCATGTTGAACGTGCTAGCAAGGTTGTCAATTATACCAACAAAGTGAAACATGATGAATAAATGAAAGTAATTAACAATAATTAAAAAGGGGTTAAGAGAAATATACCTACTAATGATTCCAATAATAAAGCAAAGAATAAAAGAAGTACTTGATGCTTGATTGGAAGGTTGTCAATCTCCCAATAATAACCCAAATAATCTTCAATTACCCAAAATAAAGGATGAACAAGAGAGAGATTAAGGAAATTAAACTTGTATTAAAACTTGATTAAATGTTGATTACAAGATTAAAGAGAGATTTGATTGATATTAACTACACTAAATATTGCTAAGAAGAACATGCTCTTCTAATTAGACTAATAGGGTATTTATAGTGGGGATTAGGTACATGAATTAAGGTTAACTAAGGGCTTAAATGACGATTAAGTCCCTTGTTGAGGAAACGCCGGTCTCTTTTGGGAGACTCCGGTCTCTAGGGAGACTCCGGTCTCTAGAAAAAGATGTGCATCCTTCCTTGAAGCTTGAAGAAGACGAAATGGGACTGTCTGGGAATCCGGGCGTCTTTAGCACGGGACGGGCGGATTTAGCGGTCTCTGCCCGGGCGTCCAGGGGGTGAAGACGGGCGTCTTCTGGAGCTTTTGCCAGGGCGTCTTCTGGAGAAGCCGCTCGGATTGTGGCGTGCAGGACGGGCGGATTCAAGCCAATTCCCACGGATTGTCAGGCAGTCTTATTCCTTCTTCTTTTCTTCCTTTTTCTTCATAAAATCCTTCAGGATTTCCTCGGGGATGCAAGGATCTTTTCTCATTATTGCCCATCTACTATAGTATGTACAAAGGCCTTCTAATCTTGTCTCTCCTTGATGCTTGGTCATTGAATTCAATCAATTTAGCCTCATTTTTTCATGAAAATGCAAGGTTTGCACTCCTTTCCTACCAAGGAATCAAAACCTCAAAGAATGTGCAAAACAAAGAACTAAAGACAATAAATGACCCAAATATGCACTAAAAAGCATGGGAACAAGGCTAATTCGGGGACTAAATATGCTCTAATTATGGTCACATCAAATATCCCCAAACCGAACCTTTGCTCGTCCCGAGTAAAGTGGTGACAAAGACTAGGACCATTATTTAAACTAACCTAATAACATAGCCGATATGAGAAAATTAGCGGGTCTCACTCCGCCCCTTCAACTCACAACAAGACAACCATGAGGTAGGATGCCTTCTTGCAAGGCAAGGTGGGTCTTGCCAAAATGGCGACACATCCAATCATTAAGCACACAAAATCAAATAATGGATGCATCTACAAAAGAATAGCCACTTTCCTCATCTAAGTGGCGGAAATTATCTACAAGGAAAGCAATTCAAGGGTACACACTCCTTCATAGATGTAATTTCTTCAAACTACTAAGCCTAGAAGGATTCCAATAAATCACCTCCAATTTGTATCAAGCCAGGGCAGCTTTGTCCTGAATCGTTAAATGCTTTTGTCAAGAATAGACTCCCTATGGTGTTAGAAACACTGGAGGATCGTGGAATTCCCCCTCTTGCCTAGACAAGAAGAAGGGTCTTCCCCTCTCTCCCATGCACAAAAATGGATACGATGGATAAAGGGATCAATAGATATTTGAGTTTCACTTTGGGAGTTTGCTTTTGTTTTTGTTTTCCCCCCAATTTCTTGTGGCATATAACATTTGAGAACACTTTCTTTTGCCATTTCTTTTTGATTTTTGGCAATTCAACACTTGACAACTTTCAACTTTTCTTTGCATTTCTTTTGAACATTTTCAAAGTCACCCCATATATAGTGAGGGTGCCATATATTTGAAGCTTTAGGAGTTCTATTTTTGATCCTCTTTTCATTTGATGCATTTTGCAAACTTTCTTTCACTTTTGATTTTATTGAACTCAAATTGATTTCTTTTTGTGCCCATTCCCTTCGATGACAAAAATGTGGTAGAACATGGATGATGGATGGATGCATGGTTTCAAGGGTCACCTTGGAATAAACGGTAGCCAAGGAGTTATCACACCACAAGGTACTCTTGACTAGGTCTTAATCAATGGGTCAAAGGATACTAGCATGACACATCCTAGGGTGTTTTACAAGTATTCTAACAAGCAAAGTCTTCAGAAGAAAAAGCATCTACTAGGGCCTATATACACTTGTCAAGCTTCCCAAGTAGACGGTTTCACAAAATTTTTCTAACATGCAAACTACATGCCATGATTCAACTAGCATATAAACATCCTAATGCAAAATGATTCTACCAACTAATATGACACATGAACTAAATGCAAGTCCTAAGTTCACATTGTTATACCGCATCAATCAAAATAAAACCACATAGTCATTAATATAAAGAGGAAAAAGGAGATTGGAAAGATCATACTATGCGGTCTTCAATATCCCCATGTCTCGGATGTGGCGTAGTCGATTAATGTGAACAAGGACAAAACAAACACAATATATACAACAATATATACATGACTACACTACAAAGGAAATGAACTTGTTTTTGGTTTTTCAATTTTTCAAATTTTTATGGTTTTTCGAAATTTTTTGATTTTTTTGGATTTTTGAATAAAAGTTAAGTTAGAATGCCCCATCCCCACACTAATATGGGCATTGTCCTCAATGGCCAAAATGATGGGAAATCATGCAAACATGATGCATGAATTCTACACTAAATGCAAGCTATACTAATCTACACTACATGATGCATGTGTTTTTGTTTATGACGGAGAGCGTAATTTAGATTACCTCCCGTTGCGTATGCATGTACTTCCCCAAACCGAGTTAGACATTATTTTTAATGTCCTAAAGTTTGGGTAGTTCATGCACACAAGATGCAATGCATGAAACTAAATTGTCATTTTTTATTTTCAAAGGTGGGAACAATGAAATAAGAACACCTCAATGGGGCCGAGGTGTTAGTCCTCTATGTTGCAAGGACTCTCCAACCATGATCAAGATAAAGTAAATAAAACAATTAAATAAGTAGACAAACCTCAAGAGGGTAGGAGCCTCCAAAGCTTGCTAGTCTTCCACCATATCATCATTGTCATCATCTTCCTCAATAGAAGTGGACTCATCACCACTTCCCTCTTCACTTTCTTGCTCACTTTCTTCCTCATCCTCTTCTTCTTCTTCATTAGCCTCTTCCTCAATGCTATCATCAACAACCTCATCACTGACAACCTCATCGTCACCCGGAATCTCACCCCTAGATGCACTCGGAAAGAAGGCTTCCCTATCCGCCCAACTAGGCAAAGGACATGAAGGATCAAGTAGTCCTTGCCTAGCTAAATGAAGGAGGGGTGGATATTGGGCTAAGTAAGCATCTTCCGGATCCTTAAAAGCTTGTTTGTGAATCGCTTGCATAAGTAGAGTCATGTAGTCATTGCTTGCTTTAACACCTTCGGGTTTGAACTCTTGATACTTGAATGGATAGGGTGGTGTGACAATGGAAGAGGAGGGCATTTCAATTTCACCCCTTTGTTGACGGATGATGTATTCGGCTTCTTTTGAGAGGGGAAGAAGGTAGTTGGTCCGATGGACACTCAAACAGCATATCTTGGAAGGCAAAGTAAAAGATCTAGCCTCATTGGTGAGCCACCCATACTTGGTGTCAAGAGGGTTATGAGTGACCCACTTATACTTGTTAATCATGGCATCCATGTCAATGAGATGACCCCCCTTTTTCGCCACATACTTGCTATCCTTGTTGAAATTCGGATCAAAGTACTTAGCAAAAAGAGTGACTAGACCTCCATTTATAATAACAGTGGTGCCTTGCTTTCCACAATCAACATTTAGCCATCTTTCCACCAAAAGCCTTAGAGAATTGTAAGGCTTGGTGAATTCCCTTTCAATATTTAAGGCCGACTCAAGAAGAACACAATCGAGCTTGGTAAAGTGGTTAGTGTCTTTTCTTGCAATGATAGTATTCCCGATGACCTTGTGCCACACTCTAATGGCCGGATGGTGGACTAATAGAGCGCGACTAGCATGATAGTTCTCAAATTTCCTCCCGGAAATCGCCTCCCAAAGAGGAGCGGGGTCATACTTTCTGGGATTCTTGTAATAGCTAGGTGAATCACTGAAACCCAATGCTTTACCAAATTTATCAAAGGTGATGCGCCTACTCACATTAGCAAGGCGGAACTCGATGTTTTCTCTAGTCTCTACCTTAGTAACTTTCAAAGAACTCAAGAATTCTAAGGTAAGGGAGGGGTATGTCAATTCTCTTGTAGCAAACAAATTTTCCAACCCCATGGCTTCAAAGAAGGCTTTCATTTGTTCAAGGACACCCAATTTGTTCAAGGCATCTTCACATATCAATTTGGTGGATAGAAAGGATTTTCTAGCATACTTGGCAAATGTATCCCTATGGGAGTTAGAAATGAAAATTACCTCCGGATAGTTTGATAATTCAGCAATTTCCGGAGTTGTTGATGTTGTTGCTTCCAAGGGAGGTTGTTGTTGTTGAACTTCCAAGTTTGAACTAGCTACCACCATAGAAAATGAGGCTTTCTTTGCTTGAAGACTCTTTTGTCTTGTTGAGAGTGCCTTTGCCTTAGGTGCCTTTGTTGCTCCTTTTGTCCTTCCCATTGATGATTTAACCAAGAAAAGAGTGAAAATCTTCAATTTCCATGTATACCCAAATCGATTTTAAAATGAAAGGCTTTGCCTATATAATTTCAAAAATCGACTCAAAGGTTGAAGATTTTGGTGCTTGGTTTGATTTTTGTTGGAAGAGGAGTGATTAATTGTTGTTAAAAGGAAGTTTTGATTTGATTTTGTTGAATTTGGTTGAGGAAATCTTATTTTGGTGATGGAGAGGATGAGGGTTTTGAGTTTTGGGGTTTATGGGTAGTGTTTTGAATGATGGAATGAAGAAATGAATGTGGGATGGGTATTTAAAATACCCGAAAATTTTTGAATTGCAGGGGGAAGACGGGCGTCTTTCCTTCGGGATGCTCATATTCTGCCTCTTTTGGTTCAGGATTTCTCGCCTAAAGACGGGCGTCTTTTAGCAAATACGCTCGGATTTATTGACTGCGGGACGGGCGTCTTCTGCTGAAGACGGGCGGATTCTCAGACAGTGAGATTTATTGTTTTTCACAGGCAAAAAGACGGGCGTCTTTCCTTCCAAGACGGGCGGATTTCTGAAGACGAGCGTCTTCTCTTCCAGGACGCTCGGATTCTTCAACAACCCCAAAATTTTAAATTTTCAGCTCAAATGGACAAACGGATTTTTACAAAGATGCCCGGATTGCCTAAAGACGGGCGGATTCCCACGAAGACGCTCGGATTCTCCCTGTTTTACCCGGATTCAGTTCCATCCGTGCACTTGCATATCCCTTGTCATTTTTCATTCTTCAAATCCCGTGTTCTTCATTGTAGGGGCACTACTAAGGCATGAATAGCCTAGGCAATTGCTATCCCCATACTAAGCTAAAGCACTACACATCAATTAAAATCATTAGTCCCTCCCTCACTTCTCTCAAAAATGATAATTATCTTGATCAATGCATAAAAATCCAACAATGACAAAAATGCAATGTAAGAATTAAAATGCGAGTTAGGGAGTTAGAAATATTTACAAATGGTGGTTTAGGGAGGACTCCACCAAACTCTCATCCTTAGTGAGATGTCATGGGGGCATGTCCAAGGTGTTGTTGATGTTGCTCAACACCTTGAAGAAGTAATCAAAAGCTTGTTCATTATCATGATAAAGGTCTTCAATAGACCTTTGCCCTTGTTATCGGTCTTGATCGATAGCATTGCCAATATAGGGATTGAAAATCCCTTCAAACTCATCGTCCCAAAGACCACAAACTTCATCTACTTGATCAATAAAGATCTCTTGAGTTGATGGAGACAACTCTCCCATTTTCTTGTCTTGGCCAATGAGGCCATCCTCTTCATCGATTGACTTTGGTGAGCTTTTCAAGCTCTCTTTGTTACAATTCACTTGCTCTTTGAATGGAGCATCTTCAATTTTCTTCTTCCATTGGAATTCCGACTTCTTCCTATCATCCTTCCGGCTATAATGATCAACCATAAAACATGGTTCATGCAAACGGGGAGCTCTCATGGTCTTATCAAGATTGAAAGTTATGATCTCATCTCCCACTTCTAGAGTGAGCTTGATACCCGTCGTTGTGAGTACCAAAGATAAAATTTATAATCTCCTATTAAGACTAACCTAGGCTAGTGGTAACAGGGTCGAACCACAAGGAGGCAGTTGTAAATTTTAGTTGATTTATGTTCAGTCTGAGGTAACTATTGTGGGGGTTGAATTGAATTGGTCTACAGCTAAAAGCGAATAAAGATAATAAACTAAATAAACGATTTGAACAGATAAAAGAAGGGTACTAGGATGGTCGGGTCATTATAGCTTCGGCGGCAGCAAACTAAGTCGGTCTGAATCAAACACAGGTAAGGCGGGAAATAAAGAGGTCCTCTCGGTCCACTCTTTACAAATAGCATCTTTCGATCTCGCTATAGGTCCCTAATATCACTAATACTAACTTTCGTCCTGAAAAGTGACTAATGGTCTAAACTATACCTATCTTTCGATCTTAGCACAGTCTAGTCGATTTAATTGATGGTCAAATAACTTTCCCTATCTTTCGATCTAATGGGTCGGTCATAAAATAGGTATCTAACTGGTCGCATGCATTCGATTCGTTAAATACAAGATTAAATTCAATTAAAACGAAGGAAACCCTACGAGGTCAATCGATCGACCGACAATGTCAGTCGATCGACCAACACGCGAGACAGTCCGTGTCTAATCTAATGCCGCCTTTGCCATAAATCGCCTACATCCTAGCACTATAGAATTAGCTACTCATGCTAAGGGTAAAAACAACAATTAAACTAATAATGATTACTGAATTCATGCTAAAAGTAGAGAACAAATAGCGATAATATGATAATTGGCTTTAGGGGTACTAACTAGCAAATCTATACTAATAACGAAAGTAAAACAATAAACGGAAATTAGGGCAGAAGGAATACCGAGGTTTCAGAGGGAAGATTAAGAACAAGAACAGAAATCCAATGCTAAAACGATGTTCCGAACCCTAATTACTCGAATAAACCAAAACTGAAAGTTACTGTATGAAATTGTGATAAAAACTTGGATCTAAAACTGAGATAAAAACTTGATATCAAACTGACTGTTTTATGTTACGTTATATAGCAAATAACGTAACATCTTATTCCCTAAACCTAGTACCATGGGCTTGCGCTTTCTCGGTCTTCTAATTCTCGTCTGGAATAGAAATCTGGTCGATCGACTGATAAGGCTGGTCGATCGACTGCTCCTCAGCAAACAGTAGCTTCTGGAACCCGAACATTGGTCGATCGACTGAGGATTATGGTCGATCGACTAATGGAGCTGCTACTTGACTTCTTTTAACTCGTGGACTTGTCTTTTGGGCCTTGGATTGTGCACCAAGCTCGTTCCTTAAGTGATTCCTTTACGTCATTTGCAATGCAGATTACTCGGGGACGGATTTAGCTTGATTTCCCGTTGAATTCTCCACATTTCTGCAATAATGTACAAAATACGGAAGTAGACGGAAATAGGGAGAAATGTAGCATAAACTACAAGAATGTGCTCTGAAATGCGTGTAAAATGGGATGTAAAACATCATATAAATAACACGCATCAAACTTCCCCAAACCAAACCCTTGCTTGTCCCCAAGCAAGAACTAGACTCGATCTAATGACCTAATGGAACGAGTTCAATCTCAGAGCGAAATGCAAACTGTTAAACCTAAACCAATTTAATGCAAAACCAACAATCAATTAGTAATGCGAATCATGCAAACGAATTATAAAGTCGTTAAAGATTGCTGAACCGTCAACTGTAGAGACTTATCAAATTGGACTCTCACGGGTCGCTCAAATCACTCAATAAGCACAGGTGGTATATATGTAAGATAGAAAGAATTAATTTTGTAGTGACTCTCACCTAACTACGACCTATGAAAACATGCCGGCAATAAAATATGAAAATGACCTGTACAACCGTACATACGCATTCCAACCAAACAGATGACCAATGACACATGCCGAGGTATATATGGGATATGTGAGTTATGGGTAAGAAGGGGCAAAACATTTTATGGTAAAGTGGAGGTACAGGTGATCAAGCTAGTACCAAAACGGAACCAAGTGGCAACATCCAACTTCTTGCTCATAATCAAACGAAACTTGGTCTTTGTAGCAAGCACAAAACTCACAATCTCCAAACTATCAAATAAATAAACTCCCTATAGGATATAAATGAAACATGGGAGCAAAAATCGCCAAAAGATAAGGATTAAATTATGCGAATTGATCTCTTTTCTCGAATCTTAGTCGATCGACCATATTTGGCAGTCGATCGACCCATTTGAACAGTACAGAACCTCTTTTTTTATTTCTTTTTCGAATCATTTTTTTTTCATTTTTTTTTCTTTTGTTTCTTTTTGTTTCTTTCTTTTTTTTCTTTCATTTTCCAATTATCATCTCAACAGAGCAAATGCCACCAAAAATGAGTAACAATCCCGAAAACACAGACTACTAGCTTGACAAGGGACAGCTAAATGTAGGATGTAGTAATGGGACAAAAAGGGGTATTTTTGGCAGTGTGAAGCTTATGGGTAAAATGAGAAAAGGAAACCTCTACCACATGTGTCAACAAACCACAGACCGAATGCATACAGGTATTAAGTAGATCAAATTCATATTCATGCAAATTAAGGAAACATGTCTCATAAGGAGTACTACTCACATTCCTAAATAAACCGGTCAAGAATGTCACCAGTTATAGGCTCTAGTTCTCGGAAAGTATAAGTAGTTTGCCAATTATTAAAGTCAAGTCTCAAGTCCAGCAAGGTAATTAACGAAAACTCGTAGATATGCATTTACGATTCTACTAATAACATGTTAATCTAGCAAGGCTCAGGCGAAACAGGTGCAAATGCAAAATCATCATAGAAATACTACCGTTCCGACTCGACCTATATGCTAAAAATAAACGTGCATTTTATGGTATTTTTTTTGAATTTTTTCAATTTTTTTTGAATTTTGATGTATATGAAGAAATAAACAACAATAATGCAAAACAAAAAATAAACGTGAATGCAAGCAAATATGCGACGCAAAACCCTTCCCCAAACCAAATCGCACAATGTCCCCATTGTGCAAAATCATATAGTGAAGAAAAGAGAAATGGGAATTTGCGAGGAAATAAATAAGCAAGACACAAAGGAAAGATATGGAACTCACAAGACTTTAAGCGCAGCAAAGGAAACCTCCCCAAACCAGCGTGAGCTAGGAGGTTTCAGCGAGTGATGCTACCAATAAGAGTGCACGAAAGCAGAAAATACCACGCATAAGACTGAGAAAACAATTTTGAAACGGTAAAATTGTGCACAAATAAGAGAACTTGAAGAAAGAAGTAATATGACGGAAAATAAAGCGGAGTAGAAAACTCCCTTAGGTCCGCATATCGACCAAACACAGCAGGGGAGAGGTCGTGAACGAATATAGCAAAGCAGTGGTCGATCGACCCCGAGATCGATCGATCGACCAGGTGGGCGTGAACGGTAGCTCCTGTAAACCCGCAAATCGGTCGATCGACCATAAAGACCCGGTCGATCGATGAAAACACTCTTTGCAACCTCCAATTTCTTCGTATTAGCTCAATAATTTGAGCTAACAAGCTCTAAATACCTGCAAGTACACAATAAAACGTGCCCAAAAATTGCGCAAAACCCAGAATAAAGTCTAAAATACTTAAAAATCCTAAACAAGCAAAATAAAAGCGAAGTTTTCGCGCACACAAAAAACAATAAAAATGTCTTAACAAAGCAAATAAAATGAAGTTGATAACGAGATCGATCAACTAATAGTTGATCAAGAAGGACCACGGTATGGCCCACTTCGTCGGCTTCTGGCTACTAGAGGTAGCCTCAATGATGCTCATCTTATCAGTTGCACCCTTCTTAGCTTCAACAGTCGGAGAGCTCAATGGATCAACTTCGTCATCCCCCCAATCAAAGGCTTCCTTGGGTTCAACGGAATCCAAGTCAGACCGTCTCACCTTGGTTGGCTCATCTTCCACTTCCTCATCGGTCCCACAGCTTAGGCATCCAAGACCTCCTCTTTGAATGATAGGCTTTGTCGTGGCTGGAGTGACCTGCAGCGCATCCTTCCCCAAACCAGCTCCTGCATTATCTAAAACAACAGATTCTTCCTCCATTTTGCTCCCAATCTGGGGCGGAGGGGTTAACACAGCAGTAGTAATAGGGACAGGCAATTCGGGAAGCACAAAGTACGATTTCTTTTCGAAACCGTATTACATGTAATGAGCCACATGGGGTCCTTCTTTTTAGCAGGTTGGGCAAAAATAATAGAATGTTTCCCAACTTTGAAGGTCAACGTTCCAGAGCCTACGTCAATAACTACACCAGCAGTGTGCAGAAACGGCCTTCCTAAGATGATCGGTATATGGGCATCCTCAGGCATGTCAAGGACAACAAAGTCAACAGGGAAGAAAAACTTCCCTATTTGGACGGGTATGTCCTCTAGGACTCCTATAGGCTCGACCGCATATCGGTCAGCCATCTGAACTGTCATGTATGTGATAGCAAACCGGGTCAACTTAAGCCTCCTAGCTAAACTCAAGGGCATGACGCTTATGCTAGCCCCTAGATCACACAATGCCTTCTCAATTGAGAAGGTACCTATTTTGCAAGGAACAGAAAAGCTACCCGGGTCCTCTAACTTATGGGCGCGAGTGTGAGACAGAGATAGGAGCAAGACTCCTTGGTGAGTGCGACAGTGTGCCAATTGTTTCAAGTGACCGCTTTTTGGACAACAGTTGTTTCATAAATTTAGTATAAGCGGGCACTTGGTTAACTAACTCAAGGAAGGGGACTTGTACATTCAGACTACGGATAACTTTCTCAAACTTACTGAAAGATACCTGTTCCTTCGTCGGCACGAGTCTCTCCGGATATGGGGCTGTGAGGAGTACCTTAGCCCTCTCCTCCAATTCACGCGCGCCGGCATCCTTGGACTTAGGCTGAAAGTCCGTCACCTTCTCTTTGTTGAAGCTGGACCCCTCCTCAGACCGTCTCAAATGAGAACCATTAACCGTCATTGGGTCGAACTTCGGGGCCGGGACCGACCCATCAGCACTCGGGTCTGGTCCAAACACCTTCGGGACTGTGGTACCTCGAAACAAGTGGTCTCGTAGGTTATTTGGCATCAAAGGACGAAATTCTTCAAAGATCGCAGCGATCTCGGTCGATCGACCACTCTCCTCGGTCGATCGGCGAGATGTACGATTCAGTTAAGCTCCTGTAACCCGTGCTTCAGTCGATCGACTAGGTATATCAGTCGATCGACTGAAATACCTGGCAGACGCCTTTTTCTTTGCTTTGTTCGTTGAAGCTTTCTCATAACTTGTTTCCAGCTCATCTTTTTCAACAGCGTTCTCGACCATGGCAGGACCATCAAGAGTGGACCCACTCCTCAAAGTGATGGCATTTAGGGTCTCCTTTTGTTCCGGTTGAGTCGGTAAGTGTCCGGGAGCTCGAGTGTTACTTTTTCTAGCCAGTTGAGCAATTTGGCTTTCTAGTAGCTTCATCCCGGCCTCTCTTGCTTGGGACTCCTTTAGCAACAGATTCTTGAGCTCGGAAAATTCAAAAGTCTGTGATTATTCTTTTTGCGGCGGCACATAAGGGGGCTTTTGATATTCTTTGTTGCTTTTGATGAGGTGGTATATAAGGTTGTTCTGCGGTGGAGCTTGAGTTGGGTTAAGGACATTTTGGCTCCTCCAACTCAAGTTCGGATGGGTATTCGGCTCATAGTAGGTGTTGGTCTGCCTATAGTGTTGAAAGGCTGACACAAGATTCGAAGGGACTAGGGCAGTTTTTCGAGACATGGCCCTCACCTCCACACCTTTCACAGACGAAAGGACCGTCTGACACAGCATTAACTTGGTACATCCCACCTTTAGAAACTCCTCCTAGCTCATACTTGCCAAATCTCGCAGTGAGAGCCTCAAGTGCAAAGAACAGAGGAAGATTCGGCGGCTCTCCTCGGTTCCCTCTAGAATTCCCATACTCGGCCTTGTGGGTAGCTAGATCGTCAATGATCTTCCACCCCTTGGTTGCTCCCAAATTTTCAGCGAATCTTCTATTGGCTGCAGCATCCAAAATGGCTCGCTGATCGTCCTACAACCCATTGTAGAAATGGTTGCACAAGCTCCACTTTTCGAACCCATGGTGCGGTATGGTTCGCACCAACTTCTTGAATCGGACCCATGCCTCGTGGAAATTCTCATCTGGCCCTTGTTTAAAGCCCGTGATTTGAGCTCTAATCGCAATCGTCCTTGAAGCAGAAAAGTACTTCTTGTAGAATGCCAGTGCCAATGTATTCCAATCGGTGATCCCTTGGCGGCTCGGTCCGGATCTCTATACCACTCCTTGCAAAGCATCACGAAGGGAGAAGATAAACATGGTCTCCTTGATTTGATCCTGGGTCACGCCAGCTGGTGGGGGTATGGAACAGTAGTAGTCAATAAAGGTCTCCATGTGCTTAGCTGCATCTTCATTTGCAGCTCCCCCAAACTGGTTTCTCTCAACCATAGTGATGTACGCAGGCTTTGGTTCGAATTTCCTGGCATCTCCAGTAACTCGAACCCCTTGTATAAATTGTCAATTTGTCGGTGTCGGCTCAGAATAACTAGCTATACTTGCTTCCTCGGCCATGATTTGGAATTTAGAAAGTATGCTTGTCTCGGTGAAGAAGTGGAAACGGCGAAGATGGTGGATTATCTTGAACGATTCGTTCTCGTAATAGCTTGACAGAGTACTCGGCTCTTCCTCTGTCGGTAATATCCTTTGTGTTCGTCTCAACTCGCGCAAGGATCTTTCAAGCTCAGGGTTCAACGGTACTAATTCTCCACCCTGTGACCTGCGCATAAGAAGAAACTACAAAAAGAATATAAGAAAAGTTTAAGGAACAGATGTCCCTTAAACTAAGAAAGACTAAAAATAAAAACAACTAAAATTAGGACTATTGCCTCCCCGGCAACGGCGCCAAAATTTGATACCCGTCGTTGTGAGTACCAAAGATAAAATTTATAATCTCCTATTAAGACTAACCTAGGCTAGTGGTAACAGGGTCGAACCACAAGGAGGCAGTTGTAAATTTTAGTTGATTTATGTTCAGTCTGAGGTAACTATTGTGGGGGTTGAATTGAATTGGTCTACAGCTAAAAGCGAATAAAGATAATAAACTAAATAAACGATTTGAACAGATAAAAGAAGGGTACTAGGATGGTCGGGTCATTATAGCTTCGGCGGCAGCAAACTAAGTCGGTCTGAATCAAACACAGGTAAGGCGGGAAATAAAGAGGTCCTCTCGGTCCACTCTTAACAAATAGCATCTTTCGATCTCGCTATAGGTCCCTAATATCACTAATACTAACTTTCGTCCTGAAAAGTGACTAATGGTCTAAACTATACCTATCTTTCGATCTTAGCACAGTCTAGTCGATTTAATTGATGGTCAAATAACTTTCCCTATCTTTCGATCTAATGGGTCGGTCATAAAATAGGTATCTAACTGGTCGCATGCATTCGATTCGTTAAATACAAGATTAAATTCAATTAAAACGAAGGAAACCCTACGAGGTCAGTCGATCGACCGACAATGTCAGTCGATCGACCAACACGCGAGACAGTCCGTGTCTAATCTAATGCCGCCTTTGCCATAAATCGCCTACATCCTAGCACTATAGAATTAGCTACTCATGCTAAGGGTAAAAAAAAACAATTAAACTAATAATGATTACTGAATTCATGCTTAAAGTAGAGAACAAATAGCGATAATATGATAATTGGCTTTAGGGGTACTAGCTAGCAAATCTATACTAATAACGAAAGTAAAACAATAAACGGAAATTAGGGCAGAAGGAATACCGAGGTTTCAGAGGGAAGATTAAGAACAAGAACAGAAATCCAATGCTAAAACGATGTTCCGAACCCTAATTACTCGAATAAACCAAAACTGAAAGTTACTGTATGAAATTGTGATAAAAACTTGGATCTAAAACTGAGATAAAAACTTGATATCAAACTGACTGTTTTATGTTACGTTATATAGCAAATAACGTAACATCTTATTCCCTAAACCTAGTACCATGGGCTTGCGCTTTCTCGGTCTTCTAATTCTCGTCTGGAATAGAAATCTGGTCGATCGACTGATAAGGCTGGTCGATCGACTGCTCCTCAGCAAACAGTAGCTTCTGGAACCCGAACATTGGTCGATCGACTGAGGATTATGGTCGATCGACTAATGGAGCTGCTACTTGACTTCTTTTAACTCGTGGACTTGTCTTTTGGGCCTTGGATTGCGCACCAAGCTTGTTCCTTAAGTGATTCCTTTACGTCATTTGCAATGCAGATTACTCGGGGACGGATTTAGCTTGATTTCCCGTTGAATTCTCCACATTTCTGCAATAATGTACAAAATACGGAAGTAGAGGGAAATAGGGAGAAATGTAGCATAAACTACAAGAATGAGCTCTGAAATGCGTGTAAAATGGGATGTAAAACATCATATAAATAACACGCATCAGAGCTCTCCATGCTTCACATCAATCACCGCACCCGCGGTGTGTAAGAAAGGTCTTCCTAGAATGATTGGAATGTTGGAGTCTTCTTCCATGTCAACAATGACAAAGTCCACCGGGATGAAAAATTTCCCAACTCTTACGGGAACATCTTCCCATATCCCTAATGGTGTCTTCGTCGATCTATCGGCCATTTGGAGTGTGATATTGGTGCATTTAAGCTCTCCCATCCCTAACCGTTTACTCACCGAGTACGGCATAACACTCACACTAGCCCCTAGATAACATAAGGCTTTGTTGATCGTGGTGTCGCCAATGGTACACGGTATTGAGAAGCTTCCCGGATCTTTGAGTTTTGGAGGTGAACTCCCTTGAAGGATTGCACTACTCACCTTAGTGAAGGCGATAGTCTCAAGCTTCAAGATTGACTTCTTCTTTGTGAGGATGTCTTTCATGTATTTTGCATAGGCCGGCACGTGATTGATTAATTCCGTGAAAGGAATCGAGACTTCCAAATTCTTCCCGATTTCCATAAATTTTTCAAGTTGGTCATCAAATTTGGGCTTCGCTTGACGACTTGGAAAAGGAAGTCTAATCACAATGGGCTCCTTCTCCTTGACCTTGTCTTCATTTTTCTTTGAAATTTCTTCTTTTGATGGTTCTCCATCCTTGGTGTTTTGCACAATTTCTTCTTTGTCACTAGCTTCCACAACTTTATCCTCAACTTGCTTCTTCGGTGCTTCATACCTTGTACCACTCCTCAAGTAAATGGCACTAACCGTTTCATGTCTTGGGGGATTACTTTGAGGTGGTAATTGCCCCTTTTGTCTTTGTGAGCTTGAAGATGCTAGTTAAGTCAATTGGGTTTCCAACATTTTGGTGTGAGCTAGGATGTTGTTGATGGTGATTTCCTTTGCTTGACTATCCTTTTGCATTTGAGTGAAAAACTCTTGTTGATTCTTTTGCATTTGGAGGACCGCTTTTTGAACATCAAAACCTTGGTCCATTTTGTTGATTGTATGGAGTTTGATTTTGGTAACCTTGGTTTTGGTTGTAAAAGGGTCATTGATTTTGGTTTCTCATGGGAGGTGGGGTGTATGTTGGTTGAGGGTTTTGAACATTTTGGCTTTTGTATGAGAGATTTGGATGGAATTTGGTGTTTTCATTGTAATAGTTTGAATAAGGGGTACCACTCTTGTATGCTTGGAAAGCATTCACTTGTTCATTTGTTCCCCTACATTCACTTTGGTCATGTCCCAAAGTTCCACAATTCTCACATATCCCACTTGGGATTGATGAAGATGCCGTCATGGCATTAACATGATGCTTTGGTGATTTTGAGGCTTCTTCAAGTCTAGCCAAAACTTTTTCAAACTTCAAATTGATGGTATCAATGTGAGCACTAAGTTGAGCACCTAATTGAGTAATGGAGTCCACTTCATGCTTTCCTCCTCTAGTAGCCTTGCGAGGTCTACTATATTGTGAGTTATGGACCGCCATTTCCTCAATTTTTTTCCAAGTTTGATTGTCATCAACTTCGGTGAACATTCCATTTGATCCCATGTTGAGAATGTTCCTTGAATCTTCATAAAGACCGTTCCAAAATTGTTGTACCAAGAACCACTCGCTAAGTCCATGGTGAGGACATGAGAGACAAATTCCTTTGAATCGCTCCCAAGCTTCATACAAAGATTCTTCATCCCTTTGCTTAAAGCCCATAATTTGAGCTCTTAACATGTTAGTCTTTTCCGGTGGATAGAATTTTTTGTAGAAAGCTAGAGCCAACTTCTTCCAAGAATAAATTCCGAGAGTAGCCTTATCAAGGCCTTTCAACCATTGTATTGCGGTGCCAATTAGAGAAAAAGGAAATAAGACCCATCGAATTTGGTCTTGAGTTACACCGGTTTGAGAAATCGCATCACAATAGTCGCAAAAGGTCTCCATATGAGAATGAGGGTCTTCACTAGGCATCCCCCCAAATTGGCTTCTTTCGACTAATTGGATAAATGCGGATTTGGCAATAAAATTTCCGGTTAGATGTTGTGGTGTGGGAGTACCATTGGGTAGGTTCTCCTCGGTGGGTACGGAATGTGATGAAAACTTAGGCATTGTGGTTTGATTTTGTGTTAGATTTTGTATTGGGTTCTCCTCACCTTCTCTTGCAAAAGGGTTGATGAACTCAATAGTATTTGGTTGAATATCTACAACCTCACCAATACCTCTCAAAGTTCTCCTAGCAAGTCTTCTATTGGTTGTTAAAGTCCTTTCAATTTCGTGATCAAAGGTAACAAGTCACCTTGTGACCTTCTAGACATGCAAAATATCAAACAACTCGAAAACAATTAGAACAAACCTAGAGGAGTTTTACTTCCCCAAGGCAAAGAAAGACACAACTAATAAAAATATAAGAGAATCTAAATCAAGTTAACACCGTCCCCGGCAACGGCGCCATTTTTTGGTCGGTTTATGGGGTTTAGTTTTTCAGTGCTTGTCGTTAGGAGCACCTAGACCAAAACACAATTTATAACTTCACAAACAACTCTACAATTAGTAAAGAGGCAAGTAAAGGTCGGATCCCAAGGGACGGGAATTGAGATGAGATTTCTATTGTAACGAGTGGTGTCTTAAGGGGTGTCACAATTGGGGTTTGATGTAGAAGATCACTAAACTAAATAGCAATGAAAGTAAACATGTAAGATGAATTAAAAGGGATGTAAACAATTGATAAAAAAAGGCACTAGGGTGTCATGGGGTCATAGGAGATTCATGGGAATTGATCATATAAACATATTCTCAAGTTATAAGCAAGCAATTATTATTGTGATGGATCGAGTTGGTTTATATCTTACAATCCTAGGAAAGTTTGGCTCCCGGAGCCGAATCGATTAGATTTTACAACACCTACAAGTCGACTTAATCTTCCCTAATCAACAATATGCATGGTCTAATGAGACTCGAGTTGGTTTATGTCTTACAAGTCTCATTGAAAAGATAGGTGATGGGTAAAAAATGCAAGGATTCATAGGCTCACATTTCATCAAACATAACATGTGCATAAGTTGAGATCACAACAAGCAAGCAAATAAACTATGAAAGCATATTAATTTAAGCATGAATCATTCCCCATGTTGGTTTCCCCTAATTACCCATTAACCCTAGCTAAGGAAACTACTCACTCATTATCATGTTGAACATGCTAGCAAGGTTGTCAATCATACCAACAAAGTGAAACATGATGAATAAATGAATGTAATTAACAATAATTAAAAAGGGGTTAAGAGAATTATACCTACTAATGATTCCAATAATAAAGCAAAGAATAAAAGAAGTACTTGATGCTTGATTGGAAGGTTGTCAATCTCCCAATAATAACCCAAATAATCTTCAATTACCCAAAATAAAGGATGAACAAGAGAGAGATTAAGGAAATAAAACTTGTATTAACACTTGATTAAATGTTGATTATATGATTAAAGAGAGATTTTATTGATATTAACTACACTAAAGATTGCTAAGAAGAACATGCTCTTCTAATTAGACTAATGGGGTATTTATAGTGGGGATTAGGTACATGAATTAGGGTTAACTAAGGGCTTAAATGACGATTAAGTCCCTTGTTGAGGAAACGCCGGTCTCTTTTGGGAGACTCCGTTCTCTAGGGAGACTCCGGTCTCTAGAAAAAGATGTGCATCCTTCCTTGAAGCTTAAAGAAGACGAAATGGGACTTTCTGGGAATCCGGGCGTCTTTAGCACGGGACGGGCGGATTTAGCGGTCTCTGCCCGGGCGTCCAGGGGGTGAAGACGGGCGTCTTCTGGAGCTTTTGCCCCGGCGTCTTCTGGAGAAGCCGCTCGGATTGTGGCGTGGTGGACGGGCGGATTCAAGGCAATCCGCACGGATTGTCATGCAGTCTTGTTCCTTCTTCTTTTCTTCCTTTTTCTTCATAAAATCCTTGAGGATTTCCTCGGGGATGCAAGGATCTTTTCTCATCATTGCCCATCTACTATAGTATGTACAAAGGCCTTCTAATCTTGTCTCTCCTTGATGCTTGGTCATTGAATTCAATCAATTTAGCCTCATTTTGCCATGAAAATGGAATGTTTGCACTCCTTTCCTACCAAGGAATCAAAACCTCAAAGAATGTGCAAAACAAAGAACTACAGACAATAAATGACCCAAATATGCACTAAAAAGCATGGGAACAAGGCTAATTCGGGGACTAAATATGCTCTAATTATGGTCACATCACCAATTTATCAGGTCAAGTCTAAACAGTCAGCTGAACAGAAACTCGTAGATTATGCGTATGACAAAGCTAATAACTATCAACAAAAGTGCAAGGCTCAAACAAAATGACAAGTTATAGTGCAGTTTCATCACGGAAATCTACCGTTCTGACTCAACCTATATGCAAAAATAAACGTGAATATTTTTGGATTTTTTTGAAATTTTTCTATTTTTTTGGAATTTTTGAATTTTAATGAAATAAATAAAAAATGCAAGCTGAAATAAATAAACGTGAATGCAAAACAAATGCAGATACAGACTCAAAAGGACACAATACCCTCCCCAAACCAAAATGGACAACGCCCTCGTTGTCCTCCAGCATACACCAGCAGATATATACAGGGGAACGGGAATATACAACCAATAATAAAATAAAAACAATAAAATAAAGAGGAGAGAAAATAAAAGAGTAAGAGATACATACAAAATACGAACTTCCCCAAACCAGCCAGAAAACTGGGGAAGTGAGTAGACCAGTAGCTACTCATCATCGTCCTCGTCACGGACGTCCTCCACCCTGAACTCCGGATCAGCCTCCTCCGCTCCTCAGCGCGAGCTCTCTCCACTGCCACCTCAGGGTCCTCGTCCTCCTCCTCCTCAGCAGACTCCGGGTACCCCTCAGCTGGGTACTGGTAGAAGGAAGGGTGTGGCCAACCCTCTAGGATTGGACAGTGTCACATCAAGTGGTACTCGTATAGAGGGTGCAAGGTAAGAGCCAAGTCCCTCTCCATACGAGCCTGTCGCTCTGCAATCTCAAGCAACAAACCGCCACGGCGCCCTTGGTGCATGACCGCGGACGCCACAAAGGGTGGAGGTGGTACGAAAGTAGCCGGTAGTACCGGCTGTGCCTGTGTTTGGTCGGTTGGAGTGGGAGTAGGAGTGGGAGTAGGGGTCGGGATGGGAGTAGCCGTGGAAGGCTGGGTACTCCCTGAAGGTGTGGACCCCTCTCCAGTCTCAACTCTACGCCGCTTCTTGGCGGCGGGTACAGTGGGAGGTGGTCGGAGTGGAAGGTGAAAAGCAGGTGGAGGTGGTAGTTGGGCGCCCCTAGCAACAGTAGGTAAGGGGTCTAGACGGGGGAGAGTGTCACAAAGTAAGTCCACAGACAAGGAACCGTCTATCTTCCATGTCTGGTAGTCTGGGGTCAGCCAATGCTGAGAAAGCATGGCATCCAGACTCGGAAACCTCTCTTCCTAGAGGTACTGCAAGTCACGAGGCCAGACGGGGCAGAGGGAACGGGCAAGAATGGTAGTTATGCCACCGCAAGCAATAGATCCCGTCTCCTTCAGCCCCTGGGCCTGAAAGTAGTGGGCGGTCAGGTAGGCAATGTTGAGGGTAAAAGGACCCTCACAGTCAACGTTCAGGGAACTGCCCAGGATGGAGAGCTCGGTGTTTGTGATGTTGTTCGGCTCCTTTCGGCCGAAGATGGTGCTCGCCATCAACCTAAGAGAATAACGGGCAGGGGGAAGGTGGACCTGTGCGAGCTTTCGCTCGGTAAAAGTGGTCTGGGCCAGGGTCCTCCAAAGCTGACGAATGACCCTCCTAGGGGCGGTAGTGTCGCCCGTAGAGGAGAGGCCAAGTCTCCTACCAAACTCCTCTAAAGTCATCTGAAAAGTCCGGTTAAACAACCGGAAAGACACTGAAGAACTAGCGGGGTCAGCATCGTATGCCCCGAAGGAGAAGGTGAAGGAGCTGAGGAACTCAAGACTCAGCTCCAGAAAGGTACAACCGCTCATAGTAATGAGGCCAGTCATCCCCATGCCCCGTAGAAGCTCACAAATCGACTTGTAAAAACCGAGTCTCTCAAGTACCGGTTTATTTAAAAACCGGGAAGGTACAAACTTGCAGCCTAGGAGGTGATAAAACCTCTTACGATGTAAGGCGTTAACAAAAATTACCTGCGGATAGTCTGGGTGAGAGTCGAGGGAAGTATCCCCTCGAACAGTAACCGTGCCAGAAGTAGAAGGAGCAGCTGAAGTAGATGGTGCAGCAGAAGTAGAGGTAGCAGGAGCTGGTGAAGAACGGTGACGTCCACGACCTCGACCCCGGCCTCTAGAACCCGAAGTAGAAGCCCGTGCAGTGACGGTGCTAGGAACTAAGGCTGCTCAAAAGGCTGCTGCAGCTGCAGGTGAGTCCGCCACAGGTCTGAAAACAGCGGCTGGAGTAGAGGGTGTGGCTGCTGTGGCCACCACTAAAGAAAGACTAGCAGCAGTGCTAGCAGTGGTGGTGGCCGTAACGGAAGTGGCAGCCGAAACAGAGCTAGCGGTAGAGCTAGCTGGGGTAAAAACAGTACCGGCAGCTGAAACCAAGAACACGGGTTTGCGGTACTAACTAAAGTGGAGGCGGTGGTAACAGCAGGGACCACCGTCTCAGTCAAGGATGGACTAGAAGACGAGCTAGTGGAGGGCAGAGAGCTAGAATCCATCCTGTATACAAAGGGGCAGGGGACATGATAAGATAACAGCGGCTAACAGCAAGAAAACAAGCATGGTAACGGCATGACAGTCCCTAAACAGTCGAAAAAATTCGACTTCGGCCCAAAAATTCCAAAAATTCCTCAAAAAAATTTCGAATTACAGCATTTAAGCATCGATAGGGGCGGGATAGCAGTCAACAACAGCAGCATTTAAGCAACAAACGAAGTTAACTAAGCATTTGACAGAAGCAAAGACCAATTTTCAGTCGAAAATTGCGACTGTAAGAACCCCTAATTGCGAAAATCGTGCAAAATTCGAAATAATCATGCAACAAACAATGAGGAATGGGGATTGATCATCAAGTAAGGCAAAGAAAGGCAATCAATGACAGTATAAGTCGAAAAACTCGACTAAACCAACAATTTCGAAACCCTAATTTCAAATTACCTCATAAAAATGCAAAATTAATTAAATGGAAATGCAATGAGGTGAAAAAATCACTTACTTGATGAGAATAAACCTACAAATTGCAATTAATCTTCAATTAACAATCAAAAGTGGCGATTTTTTTGATCAAAAACCGCGAACCCTAAACCCGCTATTAACCCGTGTAAACTAGCATAAATTAAGGGGGAAATAAGGGGTTTTGAACGATTAATTAGCAAGCAACAATTTGTAGGTGACGGATTTGGTATTAGAGCAAGAAAAATGGGGATTTGGGGGATTTTTTTATCGCAAATAGGAAGGGTTAGTCGAAAATTTGGGGGAGAAATGAATTAAGAACAAAAACAATTGAGTTTAAGGAAAAACTCCCTGTGTCCTTTGCGAATTCACTCGATCGAGTGGTTTAGAACTACTCGATCGAGGACTTTGATGATCCATCTACTCGATCGAGTAGAATTCTACACGATCGAGAACTCCCCATATGTGCTTTACTCGATCGACTGAAAAAGAAGCACTCGATCAACCACAATTCACTCGATCGAGTACAAAAAGTACTCGATCGAGCTCTTTTACTCGTGCAAGCTCCTTAATTCGTCTTTCTTCCTTTGAACTTGTGTAAAAATTTCCCAAACCTGCATAAAAACACGTGCAAAAATATCCCAAAATACCAAATATGCATAGTAACAGTCTATAGTCTTAAATCTACGCTAGAAATTGTCTAAAATCTAATTGTCCTAATTAAAAGCAATAAAAGAAATTCAACGAGAAATTCAAAAATTGTTTTTACAAGGTGTTACACGAGGCATTTCCCCGCTCACTTCCCAATGCAATTCAGTAGCCCCTTGGAGGGCTCCTGACTGGAGGACGTCATCTCAGCAACATTGATTGTCCTCTTCAGCTTCCATGAGCTTGAATTTGAATCATTTAATTCTTTAGGAGGGGAATAGTTCACATCCACATATGCACGAACTTTCCTCGTCCTTGCTCCTTTATCACCGTCTTTAGCATCCTCACTTCCAATTTGATTGATAATTGTTGCACACTCCCCTTTGACAGCTCCTTCATTGCTTTCATCTGTACCTGCAGCAAGGAAAACAGACGAACTTTCCTCCTTTTTGCTCTCAACTTGAGGCGGAGGGGTAACAATAGCAGCACAATACTCCAAATTTTCATTTGGAGTGTCAATAATAGGGTCAATAGAAGAGAGGGCATTGCAAGGTTGAGCTTGCATGGGAGCCCTCCGGAACTTAGACTGATGGAATATCAGCTCCTCGTCCCCTACCTGAAAGGTCAAAGTCTTCCCCCCGACGTCTATAACTGACGGGCAGTAGACAAAAATGGTCTCCCTAAAATAATAAGGGTATGTGTATCTTCGGGGATGTCTAAGACGACGAAGTCAACGGGAATAAAGAACCTCCCGATCTTTACAGGTACGTCTTCTATTACACCTAGTGGCCGTGATATACTATGGTCGGCCATCTGGACAGTCATGTTGGTGCTATTAAACTTTGTCAAACCAAGTCTCTTAGCTAGAGACAACGGTAAGACACTCACGCTAGCGCCTAGATCGCATAACGCGTTATCAATCAAATGGGTACCGATATGACACGGAATTGAGAAACAACCCGGATCTGACTGTTTCGGAGGTAACTTATTTTGAACTAGGGTCGTCCCCACCTCAGTCAAGCCTACCATCTCATTATCACTAATATGCCTCTTACGCGTCAAAATTTCTTTCATAAATTTAAGGTAAGAGGGTACCTGTGTCAGCAGTTCGGCGAATGGTACAGTGACCTGCAAGCTTCTCAAAATTTCAGCAAATTTGCCAAACTGTTGGTTAGCTTTAGTATTCTGTAGACGCCTCGGGAAGGGAACCGTGATGGGTATCTCGAGTCCCTTGTTTCTCTCTTCCAATGTATCAGCCGGAGCAAGCTCTGTATCCTTTGGACGCTTCTTTCCTTTCGAATGAGGTCTTTCAGGTGATTTCTCGCTTAATCGAGCACTAGCAGGCTCTCGATCAAGCTCTCCGTCATCCAAACTACTCGATCGACCAAAATTCCCATTCGATCGAGTAGTTTCTTCAATAGAACCACTCGATCGAGTAGAATTTTCACTCGAAAGAACAGTTGCCTTTTCCTGTTCACTCGATCGAGTAGAATTTTCACTCGATCGAGTACTTTCTTCATCAACTCTACTCGATCGACCTCCAGAAACCAGTCGATCGAGTACTTTCTTAGCCGTCAGCTCATTTCCTTCGCCAGAACACTGTTCATCATCAGTTATAGCCTTCCTTGGGTCTAATTTTTGCATTTCCGGTCCCTCATATGAACGACCGCTTCTCAAATTGATTAAATTTACCGTCTCATGTGGATTTTTCTCAGTTTGAGACGGTAATTGACCCTGCTTTCTTGTGGATTGATTCGTGGCTAACTGCGCAACTTGAGTTTCAAGTGCCTTAATGGATGCATCTTTCTGTTGATCACTCAGCTGCCACTGCTTTGTAAAGGACTGCAACATAGACTTAAGCTCACCTATTTCACTCACCCCTCCAGAAGATGATGCTCCGTGATTGGGAGGAGGGAAGGAAGGAAGCTTCTGAAAGCCTTGTTGATTCTTATGTGGAGGAACATACGGCTACTGCTGGTGCGGAGGAGGGGTAGGATTGAGCACATTTTGACTAGTCCACCTCAAATTGGGATGGACTGCCCCTTGGTTGTTGTAATAGGAACCCCCTCCTTGCCTGTATTGTTGAAAGGCAAGAACTTGTTCCTTCTCCGTAAGACAGCCAACAGCAGTGTGACCGTCATTGCTCCCACACCTCTCACATGTGACGGTCTCCCCTCTAGTAAGAACATGGATCGTCTGAGGCTCCCCAGCCGCATGTAACTCCAACTTGACAAATCTAGCATTCATGGCTTCCAGCTGAGCCAAAAACTGCTTATCGACTGCATGAACTGTTCTTATACTATCCCTCGGGTTTCTATACTCAGCACTGTGATTCGCCATCTCGTCATAAGGGCCCATCCCTTATCATCATCGGTATTTTCCTGGAATCTCCCACTAGATGACGCATCAAGTATGGCTCTGTGGTCATCATACATCCCATTGTAGAACTGGTTAGCTATAAACCATGGGTCAAAACCATGGTGAGGAATAGACCTCACCAATTTCTTGAATCGGGACCACGCCTCATATAGAGTCTCATCGGGAGCCTGCCTGAAACTGGTAATCTTGGCCCTCAGCAGATTGGTGCACTGTGGAGGGAAATATCTCTTGTAAAAGGCAAGAACAAGAGACTCCCAATCTGTAACCCCTGCAGCTGTGCGGTCCAAATCAGTCAGCCACTCCCTGGCTGAGTCGGTCAAAGAAAACGGAAATAAGACCTCCTTAATCTTGTCTTGAGTTACCCCCTTGGTGGCGGGGATAGTAGAATAGTAGTCTGTAATGACCTCCATATGCTTCCTTGGGTCTTCACCTGCCACACCTCTATATAGATTTTTTTTCCACCAGATTGATATAGGAAGGACGGATGTCGAATGTATTCCCATCCTCAGTCTGGAGATTGAAACCCTTTGGAATCGAGGTTGCTTTAGGTACCGAGTGACTAGAAAGTTTTGGCATCTTTACTTGTTGATCGGCAAAAATAGGAATGTATTCTGCGAAAAGAGAATGATGTAGCTCTGGCTCGAAAGTACTCAAGTCTTCATTTCGTGATTTTCTCTGCAGACGGAGTCTATACCTGAACAATCTCTCTGGTTCTGAATCAGCTGAAACTAACTCAAACCTGTCTGACCTGGGCATAAACAACACTGAAAGAAAATAAGTGAGAACTGCCTCAAGGAATAAAAATTCCCTGAGACGGATAAAATAAACGAAACAAAGACAGATAGGGCAATTGCCTCCCCGACAACGGCGCCAAAACTTGATACGTCTGTCGTGTACCTATAAAAAATAAACTAACTAAACTAACTATATAGCTAGGGAAGTCAGGTCGATCTCCTCAGGGAGGCAAGATATCTGTAGAAGTCCGTCTATTTGGTCACAAATGGGGGGGGGGGGGGGGTTGTTTGAATTGTTTTCTAGACTACAAAGTTTAAAGGAAGAGAAGTAGAGAAAAGAGCAGTAAAAGCAAGAAAATAGGATTAAACTATCAGATAGAGAAGGAACATGTCGGGAATTCGGTTCACTACGGTAGTCCGGTGACTTAGCTGTAAACAACTCAGACGAATTAAAGCAAGACGGATGTGGAAAGGTCCTTTCGGTCCACTTTCTATCCTAAAATACCATTAACTTAACTTTCATTCTCGTCAGGGTAGTTTACTGTTCATAGCAGGCCTATTTAGTCCAATCTTTCGATCTAGGATTAATTTTAGCCAGATTAAAGAGATGACTTAGAAGCGTGCACTCAACTAAGTCGATAAATACAATTAAATTGCTATGGTGACAAAATCTCGCAATTAATTCATATATTTCATTTACTACATCGTCACATTCCTACCGCAGATCCCCTAATCCCAACATGCATTAAATTTAGCTACTCATATCGCTATTAATATCAAAACTAATAACAAATGAAGAATTAACAATAAACATGATGAAATAACAAATAAAATGCATAAAAGTGAATTAGGTCAAAGGAATAAATGAGGTAAACAAGGAATTAAAGCAAACAAACGATTGATTAATATTAAGAGAAGAGAAAAGAATTACAATCGTGCGAATCCGGCGTAAAGAACAAATCAAATACGAGCGAAATAAAGCCCAAAGTAAAGTTACAGTGAAGAGAAAAGTAACGCAGTAAAGTTTGATAGTAGAAAATTCGATAGAAATCAGATGCCTAATAACCTAGTAACGTAGTGCTTAAATAGGAAAATAACTAAGTTTATCGAAATAAAACAACTCACGGGCTAATTAAAGCCCATGAAACAAAAACCACTCGATCGAGTGGATTAAAACCACTCAATCGAGCAAACCTCAGCATAATCTACTCGATCGAGTAGAATAGTTACTCGATCGAGTAACTCTCTTTTCAGCACCTTTGGATCGAGTAGAAAACTACTCGATCGACCAACTGGGAGCATAAAAACCACTCGATCGAGTGGTAAAGCTACTCGATCGAGTCTTCTGTCTTCAAATCAGCTCACGTTCACGCCCGACTGCCTCGTAATCCGTGCCTTCACGCATTCCAATGCAGTATCTCACTCTGGAAAATCCCGTCTCCTCTAAATGCATGCAAAAAGGACGAAGAAGGGTACGATTCCACTACTTTCGCGTTCATTTCTACAAAACGGACAATGCGAGCCAAAGTAGCCAATTCGGGGCAAAATACTATATAAACAGTATAAAAATGCATAGAAATACGTGCTGAAATAGGCTAAAAAGACTATACATTAGGCACGTATCATTCCGGATATTTCTATTCCATATTTTATCAATCTTTTAGTCTTTGGTAAACAATTTCCCGTAATATTCACACAAAATATTAAGGAAAACCAAATTATTCCGTTATTCCATAAACTAAACACGGAAATCTTTTTTCTACAGGAGGAAACCACTTGGGAATAGACGCAGCAGGTGCTGCGCCTCTTCCAAGAGACGCAGTGCTTGTTGCGCCTCTTCCCATGTCCTTTTCTGCGTATTTTTTCGTATCGTTTCATATCTTTTCGAGATTCACTTCCAAAGTTTCTCCGAAAACCCTAATTCCGTGATTAGTATAAATAGAGACCTTCGGTCTCACATATTTCTCACGCGAGTGTCCGCCCTTCTCTTCTCCCTTTGCATTCTAGACCACGTTCTTACTTTTTGGCGTCTACGTGCTTGAACTTTCGACCACGTAAGCTCGGATCCGTCTGAGTACCAGCCTCGTTTTGCATGACCGACCAATTTGACCAACTCCACCATAATCAACTTTAATCAATTTGTTTTAATTCCTCTTACGAGGGCACTTTCGTATAAATTCGAGTCGAGCATCACTAATCGTAAACTTAGTTCATCTCGTTTCGTCAAAAATGTAAGTCTGAGGGTGTAAATCTCTCTTTTCATTTATTGTTATTCATTTTTTGTAATCATATTGTAAGATTTATATCGAAAATACAATTAAAACCGATTTCTAAAACCCTTTCCTTAAAACCCTTTTTACGGATTATCAGAGGACAACCGTCGAGAAAGGACGCAGCAACTGCCGCGCCTCTTCGAAGGGACGCAGTACCTGCTGCGCCTCTTCGTGAGGTTGCCGCAGTTCCTGCTTCCTTTCTTCTTCCTTCGTCTTTCGTTGATTCGTTCTTTTGTTTTCATTTGTTCCTTGTTTTAATATAACAATCTGAACATAATAATTTGACATATTAATTGTTCATCACCATTAGTAATTAGTTCATCTCATTAATTCCCGACTTAAATCCCAAGTAATTAATATTTGCGGGTTTTCGTCATTAAAGTCAAACCGAGTTGTAGAAATTCGATTCATTTTTATTGGGTTTCTGAAATTCGATCTTTGATATATTCTCACCTGTTTATTATCATACTCATCATTAGTCCGTCATTAATTCATCGTATTTAACCTAATTAATTTGTTTAATTTATTAATTTGTTAATTAACCTTATTAATCCTGTATAATTCGTCCTAATTAGTTTTTATCCGTGTTTTATCGTTTTTATGACCCTTAATCACATGTAAATAATCTGATAATCACTTTCATCCGAGTAAATAATACTAATCAATCATTAAAATCACCAACGAACATTAACGACTTGCAATTCCGGCTTCACAGCCAAAACTGAGCCAAGGAACAGACGCAGCGACTACTGCGCCTCTTCCAAGGGACGCAGCTCTACTGCGCCTGTTCCTGGTTGACTTCTGTCTCTGAACTCCCGTTTTGCCTTGATCTAGTTTATTAATTACGTATTTAATTAACTATTAATCGTATAATCTATTCGTTAATTATTTTATTTATTCTTTCTTTTCTAAATTATCCGTTTTAGATGTATTTTCGACATAAATCATTAAACCCGATGTAATTATTGTAATTTTCATTATTGTAATTTTCCTTTATTGTATTTATCATTGTACCTTTTTATTGCTTGTATGCTTTCACATGTAATTGAACTTAAATCCCGATTCGACCCAATTGTATGCTAAAACTACATGTTTCACCGACTTAGTATTAATCTTCACATGCTAGGATTAATTCTATGGATGTTGCATTGCATGCATATAATCGACAATATATCGAGTATAGATAATTTCCCTAATCATTAGTAGAGGCCGCTATCGAGGCGGGCGGGATTAGGTGTTCGATCAAAAGAGCTTCCTAATACGTACCCTCACCCCTTACTCCAGATCTATGTGAACATCCGTGTTCATTGGCATCCACGATAGTCATTCTAGACATAGAACGCTAAGGGTAACGAGTTCTTGGTGTTCATGTCACTACTTTGTGTCTTGACATGACACGAGGTAGTCGAACGGTTTCCAATTTTCCACGATAAATTGGTGGCAACTCCACAAATGCAAACGCTTGTTTCCCAAGCGCCCCCGTGGCCCGTGTCCACAGTTTGGCGACTCTGCTGGGGACAATACACTTACGTGTAGCCAAGGGTGACACTTGAACAAGGTTAGGGAATAGTTTGTACAAGACAATTGTCGGTTTTCATAACTCGGTCTTCCTAGATCGTTTCATTCGGCCTTCCTAGGCCCAACCCAACCCATTCGACCAATCATCCCGTCTAAACGGTCCTAATTCTTATTTGGGCCTAAGGATGGATAGAGATTGACGTCATCCATACCATGGTATTTACTCTTGTTTGTATCAGGGACTTTCACTACTTGAGGAAATGGACTAGGAATCGGCCTTACTCTTGTTTGGTACGAGCCTCTCCACAGACTTCGGGTTTGATTGTTCGGTATGGCAACCCACCCTTTAAACCAAAACCCATTTAAATGCACTCAGCATCCCGTTATAATGCTTGTATATTGTTTGTACCATACGTGATCACCCTTTTCTAAACAAAACCATGACGATTTCAAAAATCCTTCTTTAAAATGTAAAATTTCGAACTTAGGCCTAATATTAGCGCAAAACAAGCCGAAACTCTGTCCAATGGTCGAGTCAAAGTTCGGGCCTCAAAACCCATTTCAAAACTTCACTTCGAGTCCACTCCTACAACTACACTAAAGTTGACTAGGACCAACATTTTTCAAACTCTGTCATTTCCTCAAAACTCACTGACACAAGTGGCACACTCCCACTTCACGAGTCAAAACATTTCTTTTCAAGTAAGTGTGCTAGAGTGGTCGATCGTGTTTTGATTCATCGTCGATCTCTTATTCAGTTTCCAAGATGCCTGGAACAAGCGACGTGAACTTCAATCAACTCCAGGATAGTAACGATCAAATCCTAACCGCGCTAGCTCGTCTCCAAGTTACTCTAGACCAAGTGTATGATCGCCTTGACACCATTGAGGGCCGAATATATGTCGTGGAAACGAGGATGCCTCCTCGAGAAAGTGAAATCGCTGATGACTTCGTGAATGACTTCGGGGACGAAAACCCTCCCATGGGTATAACTTCAGCTGAGAAACGACTCCAATACTTAGACGAGCAATTGATGTATCTTAAAGGGGATGACATTTATAGGGAGAATAATCACAAGTATGAGGCCGTGAGTTCCAAGTTGCCAACCAACTTCAACATGACGGATATCCCTAAATTCAAAGGGCATGAAAACCCTTTGAACCATATCCGTGCCTTCAAGGATTACATGTCTATCAAAGGCATTAAACCCGAGATGTTCTTAAGGATCTTTCCTTCATCTCTTGACACCATCCCAAAACAATGGTACTATTCGCTGGATCACAAGAAAATCGCTACTTGGGACGATGCCGCAATCGAGTTTGCTAAACAATATGCGGATAATGCTGAAATCCAAGTCAACATGCGCAGTTTAGAGGTTCTTACCCAAAATGACAAAGAAGGTTTCACCGATTTCCTAAGTCGGTGGAGGAAGACTAGTACTCAACTTGTTGAACGTCCAGATGAGGCTACCCTTGTGGAGAAATTCGTGGACAACCTAAAGCCCATCTATGCAAATCATTTGAGGTATCAAAACATCAAGACTTTCAAAGATTTGACCGTACTAGGGACTAGGATCGAAGATGACATTCGTAAAGGGCTCTTGTCCAAAACGATAGGTTGTGGATACCAAGGCTCAACAAGTCGTTCTTACGGCTCTACTAGAAAGATTGATGAAGTTAACCTCCTTGAGCCATCGAAAAAGAGTACCCCTCCAAGGAAATTCACAAATCTAGGGGACACATATTCCAACGCTCTGAAAAGATTGATGAAACTCGGGAAACTTCAACCCATAGGCCCTACGCCTGAACCAGAAAAGAAGTCCAAGTTCTGGGATGAGAATTCGTACTTCGTATACCATAGAGATAAGGGATATGATACAGAGAAATGCTACGAATTGAAAAATGTACTTCAAGACATGATTGAAGACGGTCGCCTACCAATACCACCTGGAGGTAAGCCTAACAACACTAAGAATCCTCTTGGAGTTCTAGTGATTACAAATGAAAAATCTACCATAGATTGTTCACATCTCATTTCCCCAGTCGAAGACGATGTTCATGCAATAGAAAATGAAGGGAACTACTCCACCATTTCCCCAACCATCACTGATTTCATCGCATGGGCTAAAAGTGTGGATAGGCAAGTCTTGGAACTAGAGAGTGCAGTGGCAACCTTACGTGGCCCCAACGCCACACCTAGAGAACATGTACCACTAGTTCTTTCTCAAAACACTACAATGCTAGAAGTAGTAGCCATGGTTGATGAACTAGTCGACCAGATTATCCAATTAGAAGCTGTAATCATAAGAAGAGGGCGCTTGTCACTATCAATGGAATATGGGCCGACGATGATGAAGATCTGTATCTCACTCAACACTACTTAGTCAAAGTCAATGAGGAAATAGTCCATAATTGTGAAGATCAAGATGTAGATCACCTCACTCGTTCAGGACGCCCATACCAAAATGCTTCTCAAATGGTCCCATAGCAAACGGTCCAACCAATGTAGTCACACCAAGTGATAATGAAGAAGGCTCTACCGACCATCTACTAAAGCAACTACAAAAGACAAAGGCTAATTTTCAGTCTGGAAACTAGTGTCAAGCTCATTCCCACATCGCCAAGCTTTACTACAAGCTTTGGCCAAACTAAATGTGGCACATAACTCCACACCCGACGACGTGGTCAACTTGGTTTTCCAAGAATCACCAAAGCTAAGTAATCCTATTACTTTCTCGGATGAGGATTTGCCACCCTTCGGCGCTAGTCATAACTTTGCTCTTTATATCACCGTTATTTGCTTAAAGAAGAATGTGCCAATGACCTTAGTAGATGATGGCTCCGCAGTCAATGTCATACCCTTGAAAACGGCATATAAATTAGGCATGAAAGAATCAGATTGGACTCCTACCAATCAAGGTGTTCGCGCATATGATGGTACACGACGAAAGGTGGTCGGACATGTTGACCTAACCATAGCCAAAGGGCCGATTGAGCGAAAGGTCAATTTCCAAATAGTAGACATTGAGGCATCCTTCAACATACTTTGGGAAGACCCTGGATTCACGCTTCCAAAGCGATAACATCCACACTCCACCAGAAAATCAAAATCACACTAAATGGTAAGGTGGTGACGATCACTTCGTCGCCCATCAAGGCAATCATCGAAAAGAAGTCAAGCAATCAGGTCCTTACAGATCCAGTACACGAGCTTGGGGGCATCCATATCATAAACGTCATAGAGAGTGCATTGTCACCATTATACTTTAATCCCTACTCTAACCTAGTGGTCAACCATATACTCAAAACCCAGGGATACTTCCCGGGAATGCATTTGAATCCTATCCGAAGGAGCACCATTGCCCCCTACAAGGAGGGTAATTCACAAAGAATGCCCGTTGGATTAGGATACAAACCCACCAAAGAGGAAGTTCTCGAGATGCCCACTCAAATTCAAAACCGTAAGAATGTGGGAATCCAAATGCGACCCTATCTCCCTACCCTAAATGGATACTTCGTTGGGGAAGGAAGTCAAGAACTCTTTCATGGATTTCCCGAACCTTGGCATTATCTCGAAAGGAAGTTAGCCGGAATTGAGATCTTTCACGATTGCTACTTCATTCCTCCAGAAACGGTTCCTACCGTCAAGACTCGTCAAACAACTTGCCTAGACGAACAAGTCGTGAGTCTACTATTTGGAGAAAATCGATTTGTTAGAGCCGCGCAGGACGAGATCATTACTATGATACTTCAAGATGATCACTTCAACCCTACCGCGTTAATCACAGAAATCAACACCAATCAGCAGAAAGGATGGAGAAAATCGATGAAGTGGACAAACAATCAATGAAGACTCTTCAAGCTCACTACTGGAGAAGGAGAGATGTTCAAAGGAGAACCAGAAGACGATGAATTCGAGTCAGAGTCAGAGTCGGAGTCAGAGTCGGAGTCTAGAGAAGTTCCTAGAGAGTCTCCTCCTATCGTCATTCCCACTCCCCTCGTTTCTCCTAGCCTAGTATCGAATAGCAACAGTAGTTCGGGAAATGTCCCAACCACGGTCCCTTTACCGCCACTGACGACAGATCAGATGGCTTATTTGTTTCAACTTTTCTCAAATCTTAATATGAATAAATCAGGTTCTGCTTACTCTTCGTGTTATCTTGAATGCAATTCTGTTTACGATGATAATGAGGATGACCAGGACACTCGACTCAATCGAGATACCTCCTACATAGCTAAAGAAATACTACAAGAGGGGGAAGGGGACCAAGTGATAGAAAAAATCTTGAACCCATCAACGTAGGAACTGAACTAGAACCCCAAGAACTTAGGATAGGGACAACCCTGAGCCCCACCGAAAGGGCCAATTTCATAGACCTCCTACACGAGTTCAAAGACGTTTTTGCTTGGTCCTACAAAGATATGCCAGGGATCGACAGGGCGATTGCAGAGCATAGAATCCCAATCAAACCATGGTTTAAACCCGTGAAACAGAAGCTTCGAAGAATGAGGACAGAATGGGCTCTTAAGATTAAAGAAGAAGTCGATAAACAATTCAAAGTCGGGTTCATCAAAGTTTCCGAGTACTCAGACTGGGTAGCTAACATAGTACTCGTACCCAAAAAGGATGGGAGAATCCGTGTTTGTGTTGACTTTAGACTTAAACAAAGCAAGCCCTAAGGATGACTTTCCTCTACCACATATCGACATATTAGTGGATAATATAGCGGATCACGCGTTGCTATCCTTCATGGATGTATACGGGGATATAACCAGATCAAGATGACCTTCGAGGACATGCATAAGACCGCCTTTGTCACTCAATGGGGGACCTACTGCTACACGGTTATGCCGTTTGGGTTAATCAACGCCGGAGCTACATACCAACGCACCGCAACTACGCTCTTACATGACATGATGCATAAAGACGTTGAGGTATAACTAGATGACATGATTGTCAAGTCCAAAGAAAGAGAGGGACATATTGCGAACCTTCGCAAATTCTTCTCAAGGCTACGGAAGTACAACATGAGGCTCAATCCTCATAAATGCGCATTCGGAGTAACATCTGGCAAACTCCTGGGATACGTGGTTAGCCAACGAGGTATAGAAATAGACCCTTTAAAGATCAAAGCTCTAATAGAGATGCCACAACCTCAAACAGAGAAAGAAGTTAGGGAATTTCTAGGCAAGGTACAATACATCAGTCGATTCATATCGAAACTCACCATGATCTGCGAACCCATATTCAAGAAGTTAAAGAAAACAGATCACATCATGTGGGATGATGACTGTCAGAAGGCTTTCTATCGAATCAAGGAAATACTAGCCAAACCGCCAGTGCTCATGCCACCCCAACGAGATCAACCTCTTGGTTTATATCTCACGGTAACTGAAACGGCCATGGGCGCCATGCTAGCTCAAACCGTAGGAAAAGAAGAAAGAGCCATCTACTAGCTTAGTAAGAAGTTCTTGGAGTACGAGTGCAAATACACACCACTCGAGAAGACATGCCTCGCTCTTGTGTAGGCAACGAAGAAGCTACGCCACTACATGCTTAGCTACTCCGTCAAAATATTCTCAAAAATGGATCCTGTCAAGTACCTCTTCGAGAAACCCGTTCTCAATGGACGTCTAGCGAGATGGACTTTGATGCTCTCTGAGTTCGATCTTAAATATGTACCTTTGAAAGTCATAAAGGGGCGCGCCGTTGCCGAATTCTTCGCAGAGAATCCCATCAATGATACACAAACGATAGACACTTGGTCATTTCCGGATGAGGATATACTCCAAACAGATGTAGACTCCTGGGACCTCTATTTTGATGGAGCATCGAACTTAAGAGGATTTGGAATAGGGGTGTTGCTCATTTCTCCTGAAGGCAAGCATACACCAATCTCTGTCAAACTCGACTTCGAGGTGACAAATAATGCTGCAGAATTCGAAGCCTGTCTCATTGGATTGCAAGCGGCAGTAAGTTTAGGCATCAAGAATCTTCGAGTACATGGGGATTCCTCTTTGATCACCAATCAAGTTACGGGATCTTGGAAAATTCGAAGCGAAAGCCTGGCACCTTATCAAGCCAGAATAGACCAAGTAGCCCAATTCTTCGATCGAGTAACCTACTTACATCTACCTCGATAAGAAAATAAATTTGCGGATGCTCTTGCAAAAATCGCATCTTTGATTAACATGCCGGATAGTATGGTAGAAATGCCTTTATGCATCGAACGACGATCAGAGCCAGCTTATGTGCACCAAATCACCGATGAAGAGGAAATTACGGAGGAGCCTTGGTTCCAAGCAATCCTAAACTTCAAACTCAACGGCACCTATCCACCAGAGATGGACAAAAGGGGACAACGCGCTATCCGTTTACTAGATTCCCAATACGTCCTCATGCAAGGAGAGCTATATAAAAGAACACCTCTTGGTGTAATCCTACGTTGTCTTGATCATTCACAGGCACGAAAAGTGATGGAAGAAGTCCATCATGGAGAATGTGGCCCTCACATGAGTGGACCCATGATGGCAAAGAAAATCACACGTTTAGGATATTATTGGACCACGATGGAATCTGATTGCGTCAAATATGTGAGACATTGGCATAATTGCCAGATCTTCGGGAATGTGCAACATGTTCCTCCCTCATTGATTTACACCATGACATCTCCCTGGCCATTTTCTGCTTCGGGAATTGACATCATCGGCAAGATCACTCCAGCCGGAACAGGAAGTCACTATTTCTACCTAGTAGCAATAGATTATTTCACCAAATTGGTGGAAGCGGCTTCCTACACCAGTCTCACAGCCAAGAACGTGGCAAAGTTCATACAAACCAATATCATTTGTCGATGTGGTTGCCCACATGAGATCATCAGTGACAATGGATCAGATTTCCAAGCTGACACTGAGCAATTGCTAGCCAAGTACAAAATCAGGCATCACCACTTCTCGCCATATAGACCACAAACCAATGGTGCGGTAGAGGCAGCAAACAAAAACGTTGTCACAATTCTCAAGAAAATGATTGACAACTATAGAGATTGGCCGAGCAAGATACCCTTCGCTTTATGGGGATACTGTACATCCGTTAGGACGCCCACTGGGGATACTCCTTTCTATTTGACCTACGGCATGGAAGCCGTACAACCAGTCGAGCTAGAAATACCATCCTTGCGTATTTTACTCGAAAGTCAAATACCCGAAGCCGATTGGAAGAGGGATAGATATGAAGAACTCATCCTCCTGGATGAACGAAGGTTACGTGCATTACATAATGTGCAAACATATCAGGCGCGTATCAAACGAGTCTTCAACAAAAGGGTTAAGCCAAGGAACATCAAAGAAGGAGATTTGGTCCTCAAATCCATTAGGGCTCTTTTACCCGTCGATCCACGAGGAAAATTCAAACCCAATTGGGCCGGGTCACTCCTAGTCAAGTCCATAATACCAGGGGGTGCGGTTAGGATCACATACCTAGACGAGACCGAATTTACCAACCCAACAAACCTTGACCAATTAAAACGTTATTATGCCTAGAATAGGAGCAAAAACGCGCCTCGCGTAACCTCACGTGTCGCTCTTGTGGCACGAAATAAACGGCCCCTGGCCAAGCTGAATCAAGCTAATGTCATCTTGCTCTTGCATTGTGACAATTTGTCATTCTCATATCATCAAATAAACTAAATTGCATTTTCGGATTAAGTAAAGCACATGCTTATTTTCTAAAAAGTTCATTACAAGCTCTTGCTTAGAACAATTATTCTTTTACATTTACTCGAACTACGCGCAAGGGTTTGATTTCATTTTTTAATGAATACGTAGGCAATCCTTCATGGGATACAACCCACTTAATTGCTTTAAATGTAAATAGAAGGACATTTGCAACTGCATTTGAAATTTGACAAGAATAATGAAAAAGAAAACCACAACGGTTTCATAACCAATCAACCTCTTTTATTTCATTCATAATAATAATACGTTACATAATAAAATCATAATAAAAATAAATAGGCTAGGATTCTAAAAACCCCACCTTCTTATTACAATAATAATAATAATAATAAATAATAATAAAAGACATAGGCTACTCTTCCATTTTTCCTTTGCCTTTGTCATTTTTAATCATACTTCTTGTCGCGACCTCGAGCCGGACGCTCCTGCGCCACTTCCGACCTAATCACCAATGGTCTCTCTCGTGGTCTCGCTTTGCCATTCTTACCAACCACCATCTCGACGGCAGGAGAAGTCTTCGGTTTCTTCGAAGGATGAACAACTCGAAACCGGGCTTCTTCCTCTCCCTCGGTCAGATGCTTCTCCTTCTCCTTCTCCACCTCGCGAACCTTATAGTCAATAGGTTCACGCTTCCTTAGTCGCTCGCGTTCCTCCGGAGTAGCAGCTTTCCTCCACCGCATATAGGAATCTGACACCCATAGAGCACTGATAGAAGAATTCAAGAACCAAATGTTCCCCTGAGCCCATTTGATGGCCAACTCTCTTCGACTCTCCGTAGTAAGCGCCACGGCGGTCTGCGGGACTGTGTCAAGCTTCACGATCATCTGCTTAAATCCAACCTGCCTCATCAACCTCTCCGGGAAGATGCATATCATAAACTCCAAACCGGGAATACGAACAGCTCGGGTAGGATCCAGGGAAGATACTCGAGTGACAGATTTAAGATGCCACCATGGCATGATCCATCTAATTAAGGGGCCATCTTCACTTTACAATTTGTTTTCCCAATAAGTGCACACTCGAGTGAAGTCCACCATGTAAAGCCTGGTCCTCATTGCAATCGAACGAGCATGATAAGCAGGAGCATTAACTGGGGGCTCGATCAATCGAAGACGCTCCATAAGCCAAACCTACCAAAAGCAGGTATTAAAAAAAAAAAAAAAAACAAAAAAAAAACAACGAAAAAAAAAAGAAAAAAAAAAACAAAAAAAAAAAGAAAAAGAAAGAAAAACTATCTTTTACCTGCAAAATAATGGGACTCCCTAAGTAAGGTAGGTCGCGATTGGTTTTCCTGTTATCCAAGCCTAATAGGATCTCTCCTAAGCACAGACAAGCTGGGCTCCTGCGCAGCTCCATTTGCTCAATCAGGCTCAAAAGACGAGGGTCGCCCCTCATGTCCTCATCAACACGCCCTTGAAGGACATATACATGTAATAGGCAAAATCTGAATGCCGTTCTCCTTGCAACATAAGAAACAGTAGGATCAGCCTTATTGATGAAGCGATCGATGAAATCCAACATCCGCACTCCTTTTGAAGTCACAAGACGGTCAACATCCACTCTGGCCAATCCAAGCAAGTCTCTAAACTTATTCTTATACCCTTGAGAAGTGGAGGGAATAGCAGGCAAATGTTCCTAATCCCAACCACCAATCGCAGCAATCTCCTCGGGAAATGGTCAAATGTCGCCTTCAGGAAAGGCAAATACGTGATAATTCGGGTCCCAGTAGTCAAGACAAGCATCGAGAAACGGTTTGACTACCTTGATCAATTTCAAGCTCAAAAGTGCTCCAAAATTATAAGCACCCATGTCATACTTCTCCACACTAGAGAACTCATTTGTCCATTCTTTTAGACGAATTTCAAGAGTATTCATGTTGTAGGCTTATTTTGGCAGTTTTGTCTAATAAGACGAAGAAAGACGGAAGAATTATGTGAATAAAACCTCCTTCGACGTCTCTATTTATACTAAAAGCTGTTTCCTAAAATCCGTCGGAAACGGACTTGGGGAACAAAGAAACAGCGCAGCAGTCTTGCGCCTCTTCGAAGGGACGCAGCTCTTGCTGCGCCTCTTCCTCAGCTGTTTTTCTGTGATTTTCTGCGTTGGATCTTTCCTAAATTCCTCAACGAATAATTTCCTATTCATACGGGTTATTAATTTGGTAAACGCGTCAAGTTACCATATTTCGTGTTTCCTAATTTCGCGGGCACGCATCTCGAGACGATATCGACATTTTCGTCATTTTAGCACAGTTGTACATTTCTTTTTAATTTTGTTTTTTTGAGGAATCATTTCACCAATTTAATTTCATTTATTTTTATTATTTTTTTTATTTTTTTTTTATTTTGGTATTATATCATTTTTTCGAAGTTTACCTCTTTTCCTTTTGGGGAATCATTTCACTCTCCAATTCAAACTTACATGTTTTTATTTTTTCTTTTTTTAGGTGGTAACCCTCCCTACCGTCCGGTCATTTCCGACCAAATTTTTGCATTTTTTGCCATTTTCGACCAAAATTTTGCATTTCTGGTCATACGTTTTCGCATTTTCGAGTCATTGTTTTGCGCTAATTTAGGCCATATGTACAAATATATGTTATGTGTGATTTCTGTGTAAATTTCGGCAGCATGACGGCGTAAACCGTCATCTACCAAACCTGTTCAAAGCTAATCTGCAGGAACAAGCAAGGCAACCCAACAACAAACGCACGCAAGCCATCATATATACAACAAAAAAAGGGATATGTACACCAAACTGGGGGCTCGAGCCCCAAAACAAAATCCAAATGTCCTAAAATGTATAAATGTACAGAAATACAACCAAAAAAAAAAGAAGCAACATGAAAGCTACTGCTCGTCGCCGTCTAGCTCAGCAACTCTCGCCTCGAGAGCAGCAACCTCGGCGTCGCGAACCTCGAGCTCCCTCTGCAGGCGAGTCGTCTCCTCCCAGGATTGGGCAAGCTCGCGCTCCCTCTGCAAACGACAAAACTGGCTCATGTCAATCATTTCAAGCATAAAGGAAGACTAGAAAACTCAAAAATAAAGTAAACGGAAGGTTCATACCTGACGCCCTCGGCCACAAGCGAGTGCCTCGACGGCGGTAGCCCGCAACCGGTTGGCTACCCTCCACAATGCCACGAACCAGGATGGCGCGACCTGCATTTCGAAAGAAAAATGTTTACCAATTGAACAAACTTGAGCAAATGCGTTCTTACGCAAAACTATACAGGCTAGAAGACTCACCCTCCGGATCAGATGCTGCCAATCGTCCAAGCCAGCATCTCTCACCGCGACGTCAAAGTCCTGTAGCTCGGAGATCGTCGTGTCGGTTTAATCAAGGGTCTCGGGGTACTCTGGGGGCTCGATGCCTGCCGCCTCGACCTCCTGCAAAGTCAGATGATTTCCGTTAACCGATGATCCTTCATCATATGCTCAAATGATCAAAAAAATGAAAAAGGGCAAAGCACTAACCACAACCGGCCAGTACGCCAACCTCCCGTACAGGAACGCCGAGTAGTCCTCACCAGGAAGGAGGAGGGCGTCGCCACTGACGCCAGCCAGGTCAGCCTCCCTCTCAGCCTCATAAGGCTCCCTAAACATCGTCCGAGGAGGATCGATGGGAACCGTCATGACATCCCGAGAGCACTGCCGAGCCAAGCGCTCGCCCAAGTACCACACATGACCCATCGACGTCCTCAGCAGCAGCCGGCTCGAGCTCCTAGGTCGAAGGACCTCAGCCACGAAAGGAGGAGCGCCAGCGTACTCCTCCCAAGGCCTAGGCACCCACTAGAAAAGCAATCGAAGGGTCATCCTTATGATCAGTTCTAAAATAAAGAGAAAGTAAGACAGGCAAATGTAAGGTAAAATACTCACGCCGTCCAGCTGAAGAGCATTCACCTCCCGCCGACAGACGTCGTGGAAGGAACGCCGACTCCTCGTGCGGCACATCACCCAATCTCTCACGACGGGGTAGGCCTTCTCCACCGGCTCCGTCCTCTTGGGCGCGAGGCCCATAAAGTAGGAGTACACCCACGCCTGTAAATCAAGATAATCAGCAACGATCTTTCGAGATTTGATAAGAAAAAGAAATGATGTTTCATGAGAAGAAGTGAAGGTTCATACCTTCAACAGCAGTCCAGGGCCGACAGCAGCAGGAGAAGTTCCCTTCTCCATCAACTCCGGACGAACCATGGCCCTCATGAAGCGGATGAGGACCGCAAAACCAGCAGTGAAGCAGTCCCAACGGCCTAGGGAACTCAGGTCAGAAAGAAAGGGAAGAAGCTTTGTCGAAAGCCTCTCTCCCTTGTCTCCGAGGTAAATCGAAGACAAAAACCACCAGAGCCACAAGCGGACTCTGCTCTGCAGTGTAGGGAGGAGGAGCCGTCTCCCTCTCCTCGATCACCACCAACGCTGGGGTCTTCCCCGCGAAGTAGTCCCGCACGTAAGAACTAGGCACCAAGGCAGGTATCGCAGCCGCCTTCGGCGCCAAATTCCAGCCGATCAACCTCCTAGCCTCCGCCGAGTCAACCCTCATGGCCGTCTCTGGCCACTCCACCACCTCAGTCCCACACGGAAGACCAGAAATCATGCCGTAGTCCTCCAAAGTGACCCCCACCTCAACAAAAGGCATGTGAAGCGTGGAGGTCGTGTCCCAAAACCGGTCCAAGAAAGCTCGGACGAGACTGAGGTTAGCCCGAAGCTTCCTCCTCGCAATATCCCTCCAAGCCTTCACCAAGGCACCGAACGCTCCCCGCTCGATCATGGCCCGCTCCTCAGCCGACAGCCTCTCGTAGCACCCCAATGTCGTCGTGTAGCCCGAGAACGACCTGATTTCCCGGCCTCCTATGATGATTTGAAACAAAAGCTATCTTTAGCTCAAATGAAGAAGAAAAGGAATGACAAACAGAGATGAAAAAAGATGAATGAAGAGTTATGAATCGTATTTACCAAGTTCCTCACCGTCCTATAGGACAGGTGACCCTCGGCAGCCTAGAGCAGGTGCCTACTGTCCCAGGTCTCAGCCCACGCAGGTGCTCCCCTCAGCTGGCAACCACCTCGTCCGACGTTGGCCCGTCTCGGGGCCTCCTCCTCCTCCTCAACAGCCTCCTCCTCTAGGACCTCGTCCTCAGCAGCCATCACCGCAGCGGTGAAAGCCTCCTCCAATGCCTCCTCAAGCACCTGAGAAGGGTCAACAGCATTGTCCACGTCCATGGGAGCCCTCCCAGACTTAGAAGCCTCGTCACCTGCAAAATTAAGGTAAATTTAGGCCGCGTCAAGTGACGACAAGCCTTGATTAGGGGATTTTTAAGTTTTCGGAGCCCTGAAATCGCTCTTTTCTCCCAATCTTTGGCAATTTTCCCACAAACCCGTCCGCTCCTGTGGTAATTTGGGTCAAGTCAAGCCTAAGTTGAGACTAGTCATGGGTTCGAGTCGGAATTTCGGCAGCATTTCGTTATAACGACAATTATGCCCTAGAAAAGCGTCCTGAAAAACCTGTCACAAACCAAAATTCCGAGATGGTAGGAAGTTTACCCATCATACAAGGATTCCAAATATCAAGTTTCGTCACAAATGGGAAATCCTAAGGCTGTTTTCGAAGCAATTTACGGTTCAGCTGTGAAACCGTCTCAATTTCACTCAAATGCTCAAAACTCAACGAAAATTCGAAACAAATACATGGTTATGATCCTTATATTACCAATTGGCCACTTACAAAGTCAATTTTTCAAGGCAAAATAATTTGGGGGAAAAGCCCCAAATTTACGACTAATTAGGGTCGAAAACCCTAATTTTGTCGATCCCATTTGAGCAAATACGGAAGATAAATGCAAGATTGATACACATACCTCGATTAGTCATGGCAAATGCAAGCTTTTGGATCAAGTTTTGACGGAAATGGTTGGAATTTGAGAGAGTAATTGAGATTTTACGTTTCGAAATAATGAAATGAAACCCCTGTTTCATCGGGTTTTTACGCAGAAAAGCCACACCCAGAAATAGACGCAGCAGGCGTTGCGCCTCTTCCAAGGGACGCAGCTCTTGCTGCGCCTCTTCCTCAGCTTTTCTTCATACGAGTTTTCAAAAATTCGTTATGAGTTTGTTATTTTTGTGGGCCCATCTTTGGTGCGCCTCTTCCTTGATGCTACATCACATATTTGGTCCGTTTGACGTATGTTCTTCGCCCGGATCCAACTCTTCCAGGCCAACAACAAATTATCGCCTTATTTTTTACCCAAGACCTAGCTTGTCACAACGAGCATCCCTCTTTAACAGGTGTTTCGACACACCTTTATTCTGTTCCCCCAACGAGAGTACACGGATAAACTTTCCCTCTCGAGACATGGAGATCAGTTCCCGATTATGTTCCCCCAGCGAGAGTACATGGATAGACTTTCCCTCTCGAGACATGGAGATCAGTTCCCGATTATGTTCCCCCAGCGAGAGTTCACGACCGACGGTCACTCTCTCTCGAGACATGGAGATCAACATCGACCCTAAATTCTTCCGAAGTTTATTTGAAACTAAACACAAGCAGATTTCTCCCAGCAGTTCCAGACTGTGTCCTGCTGTCTTCTCCCAATATCGCGTTTTGTTTTCCCTGGAGTTTCAAAGAATTTTAGGTATGGTTTCTTCTTATGGCTGGCGAGCCTCCTTACGTAGTCTAATGGACTTTAAACGACCCTCCCCGATAGTCGACAGACTCTAAAATGTTCCCGACGACAGGTACTTGGTTTAGACCTCTTGAGCCGCCTCGCATCGCCATAGTCGTCAGGTTGTAATCTTCGATTGACCTGATGGCTATACTTTGACTTTCGCCTTGTCCAAGCCGCAGTCAAAGTGAGCGCTCTGTAGATACCTCATTTCTGCACCTCCCGCAAACCACCCGGTGATGATTGGACCACATGTTTGGTACGCGGAACGATTTGTGACAATTCGTAAGTTTATCATCAAGTGATCGCTCAAACATTTATGTCTACCTCTTAAATGTCATCTACGTGCCGATACGGTCGTTTTGGCAGTAATTAAAGTACATTTGGAGTCCGGGCCTAAAACCGTCTTCATTTTCTGATAACCATTAAAAATGCCGAGTCAGAATGTTCTGGAATGTTCCGGATATTTCTATTCCATATTTTATTAATCTTTTAGTCTTTGGTAAACAATTTCTCGTAATATTCACACAAAATATTAAGGAAACCCAAATTATTCCGTTATTCCATAAACTAAACACGGAAATCTTTCTTCCGGAGGAGGAAACCACTTGGGAATAGACGCAGCAGGTGATGCGCCTCTTCCAAGAGACGCAGTGCTTGCTGCGCCTCTTCCCAAGTCCTTTTCTGCGTATTTTTTCGTATCTTTTCATATCTTTTCGAGATTCACTTCCAAAGTTTCTCCGAAAACCCTAATTACGTGATTAGTATAAATAGAGACCTTCGGTCTCACATATTTCTCACGCGAGTGTCCGCCCTTCTCTTCTCCCTTTGCATTCTAGACCACGTTCTTACTTTTTGGCGTCTACGTGCTTGAACTTTCGACCACGAAAGCTCGGATCCTTATGAGTACCAGCCTCGTTTTGCATGACCGACCAATTTGATCAACTCCACCATAATCAACTTTAATCAACCTGTTTTAATTCCTCTTACGAGGGCACTTTCGTCTACATTCGAGTCGAGCAATACTAATCGTAAACTTAGTTCATCTCGTTTCGTCAAACATGTAAGTCTGAGGGTGTAAATCTCTCTTTTCATTTATTGCTATTCATTTTTTGTAATAATATTGTAAGATTTATGTCGAAAATACAATTAAAACCGATTTCTAAAACCCTTTGCTTAAAACCCTTTTTACGGATTATCAGAGGACAACCATCGAGAAAGGACGCAGCAACGGCTGCGCCTCTTCGAAGGGACGCAGTACCTGCTGCGCCTCTTCGTGAGGTTGCCGCAGTTCCTGCTTCCTTTCTTCTTCCTTTGTCTTTCGTTGATTCGTTCTTTTGTTTTCATTTGTTCCTTGTTTTAATATAACAATCTGAACATAATAATTTGACATATAAATTGTTCATCACCATTAGTAATTAGTTCATCTCATTATTTCCCGACTTAAATCCCAAGTAATTAATATTTGCGGGTTTTCGTCATCAAAGTCAAACCGGGTTGTAGAAATTCGATTCATTCATATTGGGTTTCTGGAATTCGATCTTTGATTTATTCTCACCTGTTTATTATCATATTCATCATTAGTCCATCATTAATTCATCGTATTTAACCTAATTAATTTGTTTAGTTTATTAATTTGTTAATTAACCTTATTAATCTTGTATAATTCGTCCTAATTAGTTTTTATCCGTGTTTTATCGTTTTTATGACCCTTAATCACATGTAAATAATCTGATAATGACTTTCATCCGAGTAAATAATACTAATCAATCATTAAAATCACCAACGAACATAAACGACTTGCAATTCCGACTTCACAGCCAGAACTAAGCCAAGGAACAGACGCAGCGACTGCTGCGCCTCTTCCAAGGGACGCAGCTCTGCTGCGCCTGTTCCTGGTTGACTTCTATCTCTGAACTGTCGTTTTTGTTGGGAAATGTGTCCTCAACAATAGTGCGATCACATGATTTAAATATCATTATTAAATCTCATTACAAGAATACGGAAGGGATGATACATAATATATAGTCAACTGGTCCACACATATCGGTAATGATTGGCTGGCTAGAGTTTGACATTACTGTCGTGCGACGGTGGTGATCAGTTGATCCCTTGAGGTCACACCTAAAGGACGATTCCCTTAATTGATAAGGTTGATTAGTTGTATACCGATACAGATTAATTAATTCCTTAAAATTGAACAATTCAATTTGTAAGAGAGAATATTGATATCTTATTTTAATGGGATTGAATAAGATTTATTTTAGTAAATAAAATGCTTTATTACTAAAATTGTTTATTGTTTGAGAAACAATAAAGATAAGAATGAATGGTTGATTATAATTACAAGATATTGTGAATTATAAATATATGACCCATTTTATTTATGTGATCAAGTATCACTAGTCAATTTGTTGAATGTTATTTAATTAATTTATAAAATGATATTTATGTGATAAATATGCATTTAATTAATTAGTAACATGTATCATACTACATGTGACATATTGTGTGACAAATGACAAATTGACAAATAAAAATGTTAGTCCATTTTATGTATATGGACCGAAAATGGAGGGTGTGTTAGTGGGTTTTGGTTGTTTTATTTTATTTGATAAAATAAACATAATGATGCCTACCTACAACTAGTCTTACACATCTTACACACCTATTTTTCTTGTGAAGACAAAAAGAAAAAGTAAGATGCTCTATACTACTACCCAAACCGTCCACCCTCTTCACAACCATCAATATTGAGAGTTTTTCTCTTATTATTATTCATTCACATGCAAAAAGTTTATGCATTACTCTCTCTCTCATGTTCATCTTTTCTTTCATCAAAAACATGAGATTTTGATTGAAATTGTTCATTTAGATTACTAAAATTACTAATGTAATATATGAGTATTAGTAATCAATTTTAAGGTATCCCACAATATAAATATCTAGTACATATTAGTTTGTGGTTTTGAGGGATAGTCTTGGGTGCAACTAATTGGAGGGCTTCTATTTTGAGGTCATGTATGTTCATCCATTAATGGAAAGCTCAAGAACTAACAAGAAGGAGATCTTGTTGGTGCCCTATATGACCGAAATTATTATGGTGAGAATATGATTTCTTTTCTTATTTATTTTAGTTTGCATGCATAAGATCTAGAATTTATTTTATGACCAAATAAATTTGAAACATATATGAATATGTTAATAATGAGATATAGTTATCCAACAAGCGGTATCAAGAGCCCAAGGTTGTTTGCATGCAAATCGGTTAAAAGTTTTTCCGAGTTATAAAGAATAACCTATAAAACTTGTATATTTTGTGTTATTATGATATATCACGAAATTAATCCATGCATGTTAATATTTCCGATCCTAAAATGTTTTTTAGGATATTTTGGTTATTTTACGGATTTTTATTGTTCATATTATACAATAATGGCTTTTAAATGTGATTTTATGAGTAAAAATGTCTTTTTGGACGAAAATTAGCTAAACTTCGAATTTTCCAGTGGTTTTTTGATATATTTTCACATATATTATTTTTAGATGATCTGGAAATTTTCATAATTTTATGAGTTTTTATGCTCGAAAAATGGATTTTTCATTATTAAATTCGGATTTAGGTGGAAAATAGGTTAATATGAGTTAAATTTCGAATCTGGTCATAGAAATTTAATATGTTGTCACATGCAATTTTACAAGATGTGTGTAAAATAATTGGCTATAAAGAAGTCTTTTTGCATGATTTATGGATTTTTGAAGAAAAATAGCATAAATAGTGACATTATTAGTGAAAAATTAATAAAACATAATCTATGGCTTAGGAAAAACGTCTAATGTTGCATTTTATTATCTTTTTCAAATCTAAAATTGAAAAGTTAATGAAAATAATTTTTCCATGTTTTTATGATTATTTTAGTTAAAACCGATCAACCGCAACATTGTTTTTCCGGAAAAATTTCGAAATTTTTTAACCTAAGATTTTGAAAATTATGAGTGTCATGGTATTTTTCCAGAATGTTCATGAGTTTAAATTTCAAATTTCAAATTTATTTGAATTTTTGTGATTTATTTGAAGTTTATAGCTTATTTTTGTAATTTTTGGTCCATTAATGAACAATTTTATAAATATAAGTTAATTATGGTCAAATTATTAGTGAAGACTAAATTTTGAGTTCTAAGAGGTTAGGGTAATTAACTTATGCATAAATATGAATTTATGTAATTTTTGTGATTATAAAATGTTGAAATCACGCAAATCCGTAAAAACCGAGTAATATACGATATTGGCTAATTAAAGGCGATTTAGCATAAAATTGGGCATGTTCATACATATTATAATGCTGCATTTTCCTTTATGATTGTCATAATTTTATTTTATGTAATTTTGAATTATGTAATTTTACTTAGTATGGCCTTAGTTTTTAATTGGTATTTCCCGAAATGTATGGGAATATCGATTCGGTTGTAATTTTATTGTGATCTCGTATTACCGTTTTGTAATTTAATAGATTTATTTTATTTTAGTTACAAATGTATAATAGGAAATTATGTAATTTATTATGTAATTTTATTCATTCCGGAGTTCCCAAAGACGGATATCTTCAAGAATGGCGATACATAAAGACGGTGTTACCTCGAGATGCGTGCCACAACCGAAGTTCTAGGGACCAATGGAGTTGGTTTCCGAATATGTAATAGTTAAATAGTTTTTCTATTTTAGGAAAGGCCATACTAGGATTTATTTATTTTATGCTTTGCATTTTATTTTATGTCGCATGCATCGCTAAATCGCCATAACTAAAACATGCATCCTTATTTTATCGAGTTTATCGACCGTGTCAATTAAAATTATCGTAGTTCACCGCTTTAGTTCACTTAAAACGTGATAGATAATAAATTGACATGACCTCTCGCTAAAACAATTAATTGAGACATAGCCTTACCAAATAGTAGAAACCATGAAAACCTATTTCGTGAGGGAGTGCACTCGGCCCTACCGGGGTACAAACCTTGTTACGTAGGGGAAGTGGGTGATAAATGTCTAATCCACCGAATTCATGTTGATGAGGGTTTCATCGGCCATACCGTGCCCAAGTTGATGTGGATTTGGATCATGGACACATTTATTCGAAATTTGGATTGAGCTCAACGGAAGTATTCGCGACCGTAGTTGCATGTGTTCCGGGCTATAGATAAATATTAGAGTAATTTTATCGACCAAGAGTTCTAAAAGTAGAATCGATTAAAGCGTTAATCCACCGAGTTATATTGATAAGGGTTTCATCGGCCATACCGTGCCCAAGTTAATATGAATTTGGGTCTTGGAATCATTTATCATAGTTGGGTAGAGGTCACTATGTAAATGCTTTACTTGTTATTTACAAGGATTAATAAAACGATAAATGTCAAGTTTTCCATTATTCCGTTATCATATTGTTCTATTTCTTTACCACAATTCATATACGATATCATTTCGATTTTGATACAAATCTCCATTAAAACATCGTAACTAAAGACAAAAATTTGAATTGCTTCTAAAACCTCAAACGAACCATTGCTAAGGATCTCTTGTAAAGAGTATAGATTAAAGTTATTCATTATCAAATAGGTTTTTGATTCTTGACTAACACTTCTACTTACAATGGATTATGTTTCATATACTTAATTGAATTAAGTACCTTGAAGCGATAAATTGTTTTGGTGATTAGATTTTCGAATTAAGTAATTAACCAAAATAACGCAACCACTTCAATGAAAGTTTTAAGACTAAAACGAACAAATGAAGAGTAATCTTCATGAATTCAATTTTGCTTCTCAAAGCAAAGACTCATTGAAATGAGTGGGAGCATTCTCTTAAACCGTTAAGATGAGGACGAGGTTAAAGAAGTAAAATTAGAATGGAATTGATACAAGGTTATGTTAAAGGTAAAGTTGTTGAGAATGACGATACTAAACCTATCAATCCCGACCGATAAAGTTTCCATTGTCTTAAATGTTGGACACGAGAAAGGAAACTACCCCAAATTATTGAAGAATCAACAAGTTTGTTGTGGAACATCTAATGGGATCTTCTTCTTTAAATGTTTATATGATTGACATAAATTTTGCTAGTACTACTTCGTCAATATTAGAAACCGGTGGTGGTTTTAATCATTATGTTTGATATATGGGATGATAAGAATATGACGACTAACAACAATAATGTCGAGAGATAGAGTAATTGTGTACTCAATCTAGTTTTTGGATTTAAAGTTGTACTTAATTGTGACAATTAAGTGCATAAACTCTAAATAAGAATATAAACTTGTTAAGATACAAAAGAGGTTTTCACTTTTGTGACCCTATACACCCCGATTTGATGTATGGCTAGCCCATCATCAAGGTGAGTATATTCTAAACCAAACTAGAATGATATATCATGTAGATGATGTAAGACTCAAATTGGTAACCCAAGATTAAACCTTAAATTTTGGAATGATGAACGCAAAGAGTTATCGAGTACTCTTGAAACCATTAGATTGTTAATGGTATATGCGTATCTTGTATTCAAAGCAAGATGTCTCGTGCCTTTTGGTTGAAAAGGAGATCGAGGTCATAAATCATCGATCCAAAATAGGTTGATCATCATCATCTTTTACCAACGATTTAAGTTGACACTAGTGTGTTCACTTAATAAGGTAAGTAGAGAAATCTTTGAAGAAGTTCAAGAGTTCAAGGAATCACGATTTAGTCGTGATGGGATTATCAAAGTGAAGACTTTGATATAAGCCAATGGAAATGTGATATAGTATCACAAGTTAATCTCTCTTAGCACGCATTATGGAATAATGTGTGATTAGATAAGAAATCAAACGCTATTCGATATGGTTTGGATTTCAATCAAGTTACATTGAGTTACTTGATCCTTTTGGGGATTTTATCATTTTTGTCTAAATTATTTTTCCACTAAATCGAATCATATGAGATATGAAATGGTAAGGGTACCATGGTTGTAAGTTTTCACAAGAAACAAATGCTCATTTTTCCCTTTCCAATTATCACGAGCACGACGGGTTTGCGGCTCATGAAGCTGTCTTTCTAAAATACAAGTTTATTTTTAGAAGACAGAGTGGGAGAAATTATTCAAGAGCTACAAAGAATGCCACAAAGAATGTTATGTCGCAAGAAACTGGTCTTTCTTGGCTACATGAGACGTTTTGTGTAAGACATTATACATTGTTTTTTCAAAACCTAGGAGGTTAAATTCGTCACTTGTTAAAACTGATGAATTCATGCTACTTTTAAGAAAGTAAAGAGCTTATAACTTACAAAAGAAATTGTTTGATTCAAGTTGATTACTTCTAGAAAGTAATGAACATATGACTTACATAAGAGTGTTTAAAGTCACAACTCAATACAAGGCTTAGAGCCATGAAAATCCGAAACAAAAGGGCTTGATTAGTGACAAAGGGTTTTGCACTAATAAAGAGAGATTTCAAAGCAAGATTGGTTGCAAAGGGTTTTGCACTAATTGAAATGATTAAGTCTATTTGGATCTTCTTAGGGATTGTGTTTCATTATGAGGATATGCATACAGCAAGTGAATCTAAAACCCACTTCTTCAATAGAAGGAATGTATTCAATACATGTCATAAGTTTTATAGATTCTTGCAATCCTAAGATAATGTGAAACTTAAGAGAGGATCTTAAGTAGGACATCAATGAGTTGGAATCAACATTTTGATCATGTGATAAAACATTTCTCGATAAGTCGAGAAGTTGTGTTTATACATGGAGTTTAGTGGGAGTTACGAAATTTTTAATTAGTCCGATATGTGGATGACATATTGATCATTATGAATGATTTAAGACTTTTGGAGTATTATAATACATCTTGAATATCCGGATTTATGAAGATAAATCCACATGATATTAGCGTCAGTAAGAAGTCTTATGTTGATAAGATTCATGACTAGTTCAATTAAATTGAACATATTTGATTGATTTCATTTGCATCCGCTGCCGAATCAATTAAAAAGAAAAAAAAATGTATAACACTTCATATACTTTGAGTATGATGAATTGTTTTCAAAATAGAATTTAAGTAATCTTTACCAAGTAAGCAATAAAGATTACCCTTAAGTGCTTGCAGAAGCATTAAGGCTATGATGCCAAGTGTTTATGATGCAATTTTGTGTAAGGGTGTTACACAAGTGACAATTGACAATTGAGATTGCGCATGGTTTCCGACAAAACCATAATCAAAACACATTAGGATGGTTAAGATACCATTGTGGCAATGTTAATTAAGAAGTAGATTTTCAAGAATCTTTCTAGGCAATAAAGAACAATGAGAGATATTTATAACGGAAATTGAGTACACTTGCGATCATGAGATGTGCAAGAAGGATGAGTCCCGCACACTGTGAAAACAGTGGGAGCTATTCTTAGGCTAGAGGGCCTATGTCTTGATTGGATGTCGACACGTTCTCAAAAGGTTTTGTAATGCAAATGTATACATTACAAAGGAAAACGAGTATGTAGTGAGGTTGAGTAAGGTACAAGAAATTGATAAAACCTACTTACCAAAGCCTTCTCAAAGGCTAAACATGATGAGTCATGTCATTTCAATTGAATTGAAATGGACAACTACGTACAAGATCAAATTAGATTATAGAACATGAAATAGTAATCAGGCATTGACTATTCATATGTGATAATCGCATTTGTCGTTCGAGTTTTACTTTAAAACTCTTTTATTATACTTTGTTACATCCAAACAGGTTGTAAAGACAATTGAACCCCGTTAAAGTGAACATGGATTAGCATTGTATTCGCCCATAGTAACTTATATGAGGTGACGTCTCGAAGTGACTAGAGTGTGATGCGATTGATGGCAAGTTCAAGTGCCATAGAGTCATGTGAGATGACTAGTCGATCACATAGGCAGACTGTTAGGAACACTTTGTCGGGCAGTGACCGCTTATAGAGTTCTGGCAAATTTATAAAGCCTGGTCGTGGCGAGAGCTACTATAGTATTCTAATGAGTCGATTCTTTGACTAAAGACTGTTCACCTAAGATGGCACAGTTTCAGATTAACTTTGATTTGTGTTACTACGACCTTCGTAAATGGGGTCAAATGGGCATATTTTGGGTTATGATGGCTGTGGCTAGTCGAAGGGAATAAGTGCGATAGGAATTGTCCACCCCCTTGTCAGGGTTAAAACAATATCTCAGGGCCACTCGAGGAGTAATGAACTGGAAATGCGTGGCCACGCTCGGAAGGTATCCATGGTGGATAAATTCCGGTCAATCAGTTATTCTCCAGATCGAGGAAACCACTCTCGATATGATCACTTGCAAGTACGACCCGAAAGACACCTTGCATTAAGTGGGAGATAGTAATAGGACAAGAGAATTGGTGACGCACACTTGTCGAGGACAAGTGGAGATTGTTGGGAAATGTGTCCTCAACAATAGTGCGATCACATGATTTAAATATCATTATTAAATCTCATTACAAGAATACGGAAGGGATGATACATAATATATATAGTCAACTGGTCCAAACATATCGGTAATGATTGGCTGGCTAGAGTTTGACATTACTGTCGTGCGACGGTGGTGATCAGTTGATCCCTTGAGGTCACACCTAAAGGACGATTCCCTTAATTGAAAAGGTTGATTAGTTGTATACCGATGCAGATTAATTAATTCCTTAAAATTGAACAATTCGATTTGTAAGAGAGAATATTGATATCTTATTTTAATGGGATTGAATAAGATTTATTTTAGTAAATAAAATGCTTTATTACTAAAATTGTTTATTGTTTGAGAAACAATAAAGATAAGAATGAATGGTTGATTATAATTAAAAGATATTGTGAATTATAATTATATGACCCATTTTATTTATGTGATCAAGTATCACTAGTCAATTTGTTGAATGTAATTTAATTAATTTATAAAATGATATTTATGTGATAAATATGCATTTAATTAATTAGTAACATGTATCATACTACATGTGATATATTGTGTGAAAAATGACAAATTGACAAAATAAAATGGTAGTCCATTTTATGTATATGGACCGAAAATGGAGGGTGTGTTAGTGGGTTTTGGTTGTTTTATTTTATTTGATAAAATAAACATAATGATGCCAACCTACAACTAGTCTTACACATCTTACACACCTATTTTTCTTGTGAAGACAAAAAGAAAATGTAAGATGCTCTATACTACTACCCAAACCGTCCACCCTCTTCACAACCATCAATATTGAGAGTTTTTCTCTTATTATTATTCATTCACATGCAAAAAGTTTATGCATTACTCTCTCTCTCATGTTCATCTTTTCTTTCATCAAAAACATGAGATTTTGATTGAAATTGTTCATTTAGATTACTAAAATTATTAATGTAATATATGAGTATTAGTAATCAATTTTAAGGTATCGCACAATATAAATATCTAGTACATATTAGTTTGTGGTTTTGAGGGATAGTCTTGGGTGCAACTAATTGGAGGGCTTCTATTTTGAGGTCATGTATGTTCATCCATTAATGGAAAGCTCAAGAACTAACAAGAAGGAGATCTTGTTGGTGCCCTATATGACCGAAATTATTATGGTGAGAATATGATTTCTTTTCTTATTTATTTTAGTTTGCATGCATAAGATCTAGAATTTATTTTATGACCAAATAAATTTGAAACATATATGAATATGTTAATAATGAGATATAGTTATCCAACAGTTTTGCCTTGACCTAATTTATTAATTACGTATTTAATTAACTATTAATCATATAATCTGTTCGTTAATTCCTTTATTTATTCTTTCTTTTCTAAATTATCCGTTTTAGATGTATTTTCGACATAAATCATTAAACCCGATGTAATTATTGTAATTCTCATTATTGTAATTTTCCTTTATTGTATTTATCATTGTACCTTTTTATTGCTTGTATGCTTTCACATGTAATCGAACTTAAATCCCGATTCGACCCAATTGTATGCTAAAATTACATGTTTCACCGACTTAGTATTAATCTTCACATGCTAGGATTAATTCTATGGATGTTGCATTGCATGCATATAATCGACAATATATCGAGTATAGATAATTTCCCTAATCATTAGTAGAGGCCGCTATCGAGGCGGGCGGGATTAGGTGTTCGATCAAAAGAGCTTCCTAATTCGTACCCTCACCCCTTACTCCAGATCTTTGTGAACATCCGTGTTCATTGGCATCCACGAGAGTCATTCTAGACATAGAATGCTAAGGGTAACGAGTTCTTGGTGTTCATGTCACTACTTTGTGTCTTGACATGACACGATGTATTCGAACGGTTTCCAATTTTCCACAATAAATTGGTGGCGACTCCACAAATGCAAACGCTTATTTCCCAAGCGCCCCCGTGGCCCGTGTCCACAGAAGTATAGGTCCCATGCGTCGGATTCGGCACAAAGGATGTCTTCGTCAAGAAGTGACCATGTGTCGGTCGTTGGATCTTCGTTGACGGGATTCTCTGCTAGGAAATCGGCAACTGCTCTTCCCTTGATAACCTTGAGCGGTACAAATTTGAGATCAAACTCGGATAGCATGAGTGTCCATCTAGACAGCCTTCCGTTTAGTACGGGTTTTTCGAAGATGTATTTAACCGGGTCCATCTTGGAGTAGATGTGGACAATGTAGCTGAGCATGTAATGCCGCAGCTTCTTAGTTGACCATACTAGGGCAAGGCATGTCTTCTCCAGTTGGGTATACCTCGTCTCGTACTCAATGAACTTTTTGCTGATGTAATAGATGGCTCGTTCTTCGCCGCCAACTGTTTGCGCTAGCATAGCTCCCATGGCCGTGTTGGTGACGGTCAGGTATAGGGATAGAGGAATCCCGGTTGAGGTGGCATGAGCACATGAGGCTTGGATAGGATTTCCTTTATCCTGTCGAAGGCCTTTTGACAGTCGTCGTCCCAATCGGTGTAATCGGAGGCGCGAAGCTTCTTGAATATTGGCTCACAAATCATAGTGAGCTTGGCAATTAAGCGGCTGATGTATTGAACCTGACCGAGAAATCCCCGAATCTCCTTCTCGTTCTTAGGCCGAGGCATTTGTTGAAGGGCTTTGATTTTGGTTGGGTCAATCTCAATGCCTCTTTTGCTAACGACATGTCCCAAGAGTTTTCCGGAGGTGACCCCGAATGCACACTTCTGAGGATTTAGTCTCATGTTATATTTCCGCAGATGAGCGAAGAACTTCCGGAGGGCATTGATGTGGCCGTCCCGTTCCTTTGATTTGACAATCATGTCATCGACATATACCTCTACCTCCTTGTGCATCATATCATGTAGGAGGGTGGTAGTGGTTCTTTGATAAGTTGCACCGGCATTGATGAGGCCGAAGGGCAAGACCGTGTAGCAATATGTACCTCACTGTGTAGTGAATGCTGTCTTGTGCATATCTTCCTCAGCCATTTTAATCTAGTTGAACCCAGCATACCCGTCCATGAATGATAGGAGGGCATGTTCAGCGGTTTTGTCTACCAGAATGTTAACATGTGGCAAAGGGAAGTCGTCCTTTGGACTTGCCTTGTTCAGATCCCTGAAGTCGACGCAAACCCAAATTCTTCCTTCTTTCTTTGGTACGGGCACGATATTGGCCACCCAGTCAGAGTATTCAGACACTTTGATGAAAACAGCCTTGAACTGTTTATCCACTTCTTCCTTGATTTTCAGGCCCATTCAGGATGCATCCGGCGTAGCTTGTTTCACGGGTTTAGCTCCGGGTTTAATGGGTATCCAGTGCTCTGCAATGTCCCTGTCAATCCCAGACATATCTCTGTAGGACCAGGAGAATACGTCCTTGTATTCGTGGAGGAGGTCAATGAACTGTTGTCTTTCCGAGGGGTCCAGGGTTGTCCCTATCCTAAGTTCTTGAGGTGTGTTGTCGGTTCCTACGTTGATAGGTTCGGTCTCCTCAATGATGGGGGTTCTGGTTTCCCGTTTGTCAAGTTCTTTGGCTAGGTGAGGTGGGTAGTCACTCAAGTCAAATTCCTCGTAGTCATTCAGAATTGCATTGCAGTTAAATTGAGACGAGTCATAAGCAAACTTAGCGTTCATTAAGTTGACACGAGCGAATAGCTCGGAGAGGACAGACATTTAGTGGTCAGTCAGAGGCGACACAACAGAGGAGGCGGCCCCTGGAACAGGCTCCAAGTTGTCACCTTTCATGGCAATGGGGGTGACCCTAGTAGACTCAGCCTCTGAATCAGCCACGACTTTGCGGTAAAATAGTGGGAAGGGACCTTGACTGGGACATCAGGAGTGTTAGGAGCTATGATAGACTCTGACTCCGACTCAGACTCAGACTCAAATTCTTCTTCACTTCCCTCCTTGAACATAGGGCCTTCTCCAGTTGTGATCTTGAGAATGCGGCCTTGGTGATCGGTCCACTTGACGGTCTTCCTCCAGCCTTGGGTAGCTTTCTCCGGGTCAGTGTCGGAGATCAAGGCGGGTGGATCAAATTGGTTGTCCTTTAGGGCGATGTTGATGATGTCCTCATAGTCTGATAGGGGCGTCCGGACCGGGTGAGGTGACCGATCTCTTTCGCCCGTTTCTCTTTCCCTGTGATGATATAGACATCCTCAACGTCGTCTCTCCAGATGCCGTTGATTTCAGAGTCTCGAAGGCACCTTGAGGGGGTATTCTTTGGTGGGTAATTTTTGTGAGGAATATTTTTGTGAGGGTAGTTTTTGTGAGGGTGATTTTTATGAGGGTAGTTATTATGGGGGTAGTTATTGTGAGGGTGATTTTCATGAGGTGCATGCCAGAATGGTCGCGGGAGCAATCCATCCTGGTGTGGGTAGTTTTGAATGCTTGGCGGACTCTCCCTTGGGCGCGGTGGTGGAGGATTGAAGATAAGTCGATGGTAGGCATCGTCAAGTCGGGTGATCTTTTCGGAGAGACTGGATATAGATTCCTCAACTTGTTGGAACATGGTGAGCATAGTGGCAGCACTAAACACGAACACCCCGTCTGACGGATCTTTTTCCAAGGCATTCACCTCATCATCAACTGGGAGGATGAGGTGAGAGCAGTCCAGAGTCGGCTCATCGTCGGAGATGACGTTGATTCCCAGAGGATTTGTTTTGTTGTTTGGCTTAGTCGGTGGGGGTAGAGGCAAATCTCCTTTCTCAATCATGTCTTGGATGATGTGTTTGAGTTTGAAGTAGGTTCCAGTATCATGCCCTTTCCCTTAATGGTACTGACAGTAGGCGTTGGGATTCCAGAAGCGGGATTTCTTAGCATCGGTCGGATCCGAGGTGGGTCCGATCGGTTGTAGTTTCCCTTGGTCCATGAGCCTCTTCAAAGCACTTGCGTAGGTTGACCCTATATTAGTGAACACTCTCTGGGGGCGCTCAGCTCTCTTAGCAGATGGTTCAGTGAGGTTAACCTCATCGATCTTGTTCGTTTGGCCGTAAGGGCGAGATCCGGTTGATGTGGATCCTTGGTATCCTCTGCCAGTGGTCTTGGCCTAGACACCCTTCCGGAGGTCATCTTCAATGCGTGCCCCCAGAATTTGCAGATCCTGGAAGGTCTTAATATTTTGATACCTCAGTAAGTTGGCATACACTGGGCAGAGATTGTTGACGAACTTTTTCACCAAAGTTGATTCACTCGGCTTAATGACCAATTGAGTACTCACCCTTCTCGAACGGGTTAAGAACTCGGTGAACCCCTCCTTGTCGTTCTGGGTTAGCACCTCGAGAGTACGGGTATTGGCCTGGATTTCGACATTGTCGGCATATTGTTTGGCAAACTTAACTGCGACCTCATCCCAAGTAGTAAGGTTTTTCGAATAAAGGGAGTAGTACCATTGACGAGGGATCGGCTCCAAGGAGGAGGGGAAGATCCGGGTAAAAAGTTCCTGTTTGACCCCTTTAATGGCCATGTAGTCTTTGAAAGCACGGATATGATTGAGCGGGTCTTCCACTCCTTTGAACTTAGGAACATCAGTTAGGGTAAAGTTGTCAGGTAATTGATCCCCAACAGGTTCGAACCTTCGGTTTTTCTCAAGATGGATATTATTGCCCCGGGCTAGGAGCTGTTCTTCCAAGAGTTTCAGTCAGAGGTGGGGTATTATGTTCCCCAGTTTCCTTGTTCTCCAGGGCGTCGATACGGGTCTCGACGCGATCCAGGGTGACCTTAAGAGCGGTAAGTGGTGTCAAGCTAGGCGATCGGTCGTGACATCTCTGTTGTTATCATTGTTGTTGGATGGAGCTGAAGACGGTGCCATGGCTCTGAGGTAGAAAAACGGCTCACATTACAACTCAATCCGACACGGTTTAAAGACTGAACGCATACAACACAAAAGACGAGACAAAGATCAGGCTTAACAAGACGAGGGTGGCCGTGTGTGGCTCCTCGGTGCTGACTCGATTTATGACGTGACGGTGTTTGACCGAACCTTTGACACGAGTCCAACATAACGGCGTGACGCCATTGGACAGGTCCCGTGGTGAGACGACTCATAAGTAAAGACCCATAAGTACGTTTGCTTCGACCCGATAGACACGAGGCGGAATTGGAATGGTGGACTGAAGTTTTCGAAAATAGAGATTTTCAAAAAGATTCATTTGTCGCTTTATGGACGGCTTCCGAAGATAAAGATCTCCGCAAGTCGATCAGTTGAAAGGGTTGTCTTAAGTTTATTTGCAAAAGGCGGTTTTGAGTTTGAATCGGCTCGGAAAACAGTGTATTGTTTCCCAAGACGGTTTTGAAATTCATAATTGTATGTTTTGAAAATCGAGTTCGAAATGTTTGAAGAGGTCTCGGGGACGGCGCATGGTCCTCGGGATCTTGAAAGTGTCTTGAGAAAAGGGTGTGTGCTTTTTCCCGAGTTTTGAAACAGCCATTGTCGGCGCGAAACGGGTTAAAATCCGTGTCTAGTCGCGGCGATTATAACAGCGTAAAAAAAAGGAGATTTGAAATGGTTGTAGAAAACCGAGTTTGAAAATCGTCATTACGACGGCTTAGAAAGGCGTGTTGAAATGGTTATAAGAAACCGGGTTTGAAAATTGTCATTACGACGGCCTAGAAAGGCGTGTTGAAATGGTTATAAGAAACTGGGTTTGAAAATCGTCATTACGACGGCCTAGAAAGGCGTGCGACGGTCGGCAAAAGACCGAGGTTTGAAACGGCCATTATAACGGCGGAAAAAGGTGATTTTGAAAGTTTTGAAAAATGACACGGAAGGACTTATGATCAAGTAGCACATAAGCACTCACAGTTCATTATATTATGCATTATGCTGACACGGGTTTTGGCTTAGAAAGGTGGGTTACACACCAAGCAATCAAACCCCAATTTGCGAGAGGGATACCAATCCAAACAAAATGTGTAAGGAGGGTGCCCTAGCCTCATGCTCGAAAGTGATGAAAGCTCTTTGACGAAACAGAAATGTGTAACGTCAACGGTATGCTTGACTCAATCGGGATTCGAAATGCGGGGATGAGAAAACTCACGCCGACGAGACGAGCCAATTGGTCGAAAAGGGTTAGGTTGTGGGCCCGGACAAGGAACCCGACCGTGACCGTAATATCAATTAATGCATTCCAACCAAGACCTCGTTCGAGTCTCACCATCTAGGGATCACAAAGACGTAAGTGTCCTAGTTATCCCCAGCGGAGTCGCCAATCTGTGGACATGGGGCACGTCTCGGTCCGTGGACTTGGGGGTCCACCTACCGGTCCGTAGTCACGGGCCACCTGCACGCCCAGCCAATCTGTGGATATGCAGCGGTCTATTAAAAGCCACGCTCGGCGGCGTAAAAATGCTTTCGACCGGATCGTTTTAGATCGGTCGTTTTCGTCTCGGTAAGGGTCTCGAAATGATAAGAGATGTTCGGAGTCGCCACCAAGCATTTTTGGGATGCTTGGAAACCGTTCGAATTCCACTTTATACCTCGGTCAAATCGAAGCACAAAGCAGCATTTGACATAGGTACTAAAGATAAGGAAATCGTCCCTCTTTAGCATCCTATCTCTAGAATGACTCTCGTACGCCCTGGATAAGGCCGTCCACTATCCAAAGTTTCTGATTAAGAGGTGAAGGTACGTATTGGGATGCCCTTTAATCAGACACCCAATCCCGCCCGCGGTAGCGGCCTCTACTGATCGATCTTGGTTGGTTGAATGCAAAAGTCGATAAAACGGTTTAAATGCATGAATGCGCATCCAATAATTTAAACCTAACATGTGAGAGCTTTCTAAGTCGGTTGATTTAATCCAATTATCAAGTATAAGATATCGAGTTGGATTAATGATTGATTTACATGCAAGACGGAAATTAGACATCCATTTACCGTATTAGGTTTAGGGTGCATAACGTGATCCATTTGTTTTAGTAAAGCGTTTTGCAAATATGATTTTGAACGAGTAAATATTCATCTGATCCGTCCTGCATCCGGGCTAACTGGAGTCGGGATCGTCCTAGACTAATGCTGGAAGGGAACAGACCGTGTGCCAGACGGCTATATGAGGCGCGAGCCAGCCGGCGGTATAAGGTACCTCTCCCTGGTTTTGAAAACGAGAAATAAAGGGCCTGTTTAGGTGCGGGTTAGCCCACGGTTTATGTGCCGTGTTCTGACCTTTTAGAAAACGTTATAAAACGTGTTAAAATATGGGTATTTGAACCCGGTTTGATTTGATAGGGTCGTTTAGACCGCATTTGTTGATTTGAAGAACTAGACTCGAATAATCATCATTATTTTGATAATATTCGGTGTCGGGTTCGATTTGACAAGTTTGACATGAATAGTTTTGAAAATGATTATGAACTAATTGTTTTAAGTTCATTTGAATGTAATTAGTCGATACTCATCATCGTACCCGGGTTAAAATCCGGCATGGTATGTAGAACCAAGGATGATTTTGTGTTGGGGACTAATATGTTTGTTTTTAGAAATGTAAAGAAATGAAATAAAAGGTTTTAAAATACCTTTTAAATGTCAATAACCAAATACTATCACCGAAACACAAATTTAACCGTCATTGTATGAGGAACCAAGGGTGAAGAATGTTTTATGGTTAAAACAAATAACATGAAATAATAAGGGTTTGAAAATATTTGAAATGGTGAAAACCGATTACAAATATGAAGATGGATTAAAGGGAAATGACGAGAACAAACACGGTTAATCTCTGGCCTGGATACCCCATTTAGGCGCGGGCTAGTCGGAGAACCAAGGGGCTTCTGTCCAAGGCCAAAATTCAGTTTTGGCTCGTTTATTCCATGTTTTGGTTCATGTTATGCACGTTGTGGTTGTTGTTGTTGTTGTTGTTGTTGTTGTTGCTGTTGTTGTTGTTGTTGTTGTTGTTGTTGTTGTTGTTGTTGTTGTTGTTGTTGTTGTTGTTGTTGTTGTTGTTGTTGTTGTTGTTGTTGTTGTTGTTGTTGTTGTTGTTGTTGTTGTTGTTGTTGTTGTTGTTGTTGCTGTTGTTGTATGAAAGATTCAAAGATGGGTTTATGAATGCTCTTACCATTTTTATTAATTATTTTTATTTACTAATATATATGTAGATTTGCAATGAAGAGATTAGAACGAAACTGGATGTATGAAAGGTTAGATTCCAATAAAAAATTAAGGAAGGAATTCGTAATAGGGGTTGATAAATTCATTGATTATGTTAAGCAACAAGACGAATTCATTAGAATTAAAGAAATTAGGTGTCCATGTAGTAAGTGCAAAAATAAAAAGTATTTATTTGAACAAGAAGTACGAAAACACCTTGGTCTAAAGGGTTTTTGTGACAACTATTATGATTGGGTGTGTCACGGAGAGAAATTCCCCGTTGAGGAAGAGGAAATGGCAATGCCCTCTGACAATCCTTATAGGGATATGGTAGAGGATGCGTTGCGCGATAGCATTGATCAAATTAGGGAAGAAGCTCTTAATGCCGAGGTGGTTGATGAATCTCCAAATCCCAATATATTAGCCTTTTTTCAAATGTTAAAACGTGCCGAGCAACCTGTCTACGAGGGATGTCGACTCTCGTTGCTACAGTCGGATGCAAGGCTTGTCACTCTGAAATGTGAATTCAACTTAGCCCATAAATGTGTAGATGGTTTCACGTCACTCATGGGAGACCTTCTTCCTCAAAATCTTATTTTGATGCGTAACTTCTATGAAACCAAAAATGTTCTCAAAGCTCTTCAACTTCCTCATGAAAAGATAGATGCATGTTTTAATGGATGTATGCTTTTTTGGATGGACGACGCTCTTCTTGACAAGTGATGCTTACTCGGGAAGTTGTATTCATGCTGGCCGGTGATGCTTACTCCTTGCAATTTACCACCCTGGCTATGCATGAAAAGACAATTTATGCTCTTAACATTAATTATTCCTGGACCAAAGAGTCCCAAACAAAACCTTGACGTCTATTTACAACCTCTAATTCACGAGTTGAAGCAATTATGGGACACGGGATTGTTTACATATGACGTGTCTAGGAAACAAAACTTCGACTTAAGAGCCGCACTCCTATGAACGATCAACAACTTTCCTGCTTATGGCATGTTATCTGGCTGGTCAACCGCTGGTGAGAATGCATGTCCATGTTGTACGAAAAAGAGACTAAATCGATTTGGCTTCAGCATAGCAGAAAATGGAGTTGGTTTGATTGTCATAGACAATATTTAGACACTGATCATACTTTTCGCAAGGATAAGGTCCACTTTCGAAAAGGAAGAATAGAGAACGATGTTACTGGAACGAGGTTATCGGGCGAACAAGTGTGGGAATGTGTGAAAGATTTACCAAAAATCGTGGATGCATCTGACCATGAATTGAGAACGGTTAAAGCGAAACGAATTGGGTGGTGGAAACAAAGTATTTTTTGGGAGCTTTCATATTGGAGCACACTACTAATTCGACATAACCTCGATGTCATGCATATTGAGAAAAAAAATTTCGAACAACTAATTCACACGGTGATGGATAGAAAAGACAAGACAACCTTGAACCCAAATGTACAAAAAGACATGTTACAACTTTGTTCAAGGTCGCGAAAGGTGGATTCAGTCGTTTTAAAAAAAGAGCAGAAGAAAGTGTTGTGTGATTGGATATGTAATTTAAAGTTTCGCACGGCTATGCTTGATTTGAGAAGATGTGTCGATATGAATGAGTTGAAGCTACATGGCTTGAAAAGCCATGACTGTCATGTGTTTATGGAGCGTTTACTGCCGGTTGCTTTAAGGAACCTTCTCCCAAAAAATGAGTGGAATGCCATAACTGAGACTAGTCAATTTTTCGGAGATTTGTGCACTTCATCAGTACAAATTGAAAAAATAGAAAGTCTCGAGAAAAATATTGCCGAGATAATCTGCAAATTGGAAAAAATACTTCCACCTTCATTTTTTAACTCAATGGAACATCTGCCAATTCATTTGCCATATGAAGTGAAAGTGGGTGGTCCTGTGCAATATAGGTGGATGTATCCTTTTGAGAGGTAATATCAATATCTTTTACGAAGCCTTTTAAGGTTATTACTTAATGTCATTCATTCTTAACCAAGTTTTTTGTAGGTTCTGGAATCATTTGAAACAAAAAATTGGAAATAAAACTCGTGTTCAAGGGTCATTATGCAACGCATATTTGCTTGAAGAAATAGCAATTTTTGGTTCTTTTTACTTTGAAGAACATATAGACACGAAGGCAAAAGACCTTGACATAGGTCAGAAAAAGCCGAAGTATTCTACCTTGCCTGAGCTATTTCAAGATCATGAGGGCACTACTTCTGGAAAATGTCGTGAAAGATTTTTGGAAGATAAGGAATATGAACGTGCACACCTCTATGTTTTATCTAATTGTGATTCTGATGAGTTGAAACGTATGGAAAGGTAGGTGAAAATAATTTTAATTTTAAATGTTGTTTCAAAAGTAAAACATGCAAAAATTAATTCAAAACTTAATTCGGCATTTTTGAATAGGTTGTTTGAGGATTACATCAAAAGAGAATATCCTGAGGTTTCTATGGCCGAGGATATTTGGAACAAATTTGAAACAAAATTTCCTAACTGGTTTAGAGGTCAAGTAAGTAAATAATATATACTCTATAATGCTTATTTAAATTATATTATTATTTGGTCAATAATTGGTTCATTATCATTAATACTAGGTAAATAATTTAAAAGATCCAGTTTTAGTGTGTGTGATTTCGACTGAAGGAGCTGACTACTATGGAACCCTAAATGAAGTTGTTGAGTTGTCTTATACTGGCGAGAAAAACCCTTAGAACGTTATTTTATTCAAATGTAATTGGATAGATAGCTCAGAAAGAGCAATGCAAGTACATAAGGAATATAAACTTGTGGATGTTAATCGGAGCAAAAAATTTCCAAAATATGACCCATTTGTGTTAGCATATCAAGTGGAACAAGTTTGCTATGCTCCTTATCCAAATATCAAAAGAGATAAAGATCACTGGTCAGCAGTATTTAAAATAAAGGCAAGATCACAAGTTGATGCTCCTACTGATGAATCTATCTTTCAAGAAGATGTTAATAATGATGATAGAACATTGGCAATAATTGAAATAGAAGATGAGAATGAAAATGTGGAGGAGGAGGAAGAAGAAATGCAAGAAGATGAAATGCAAGTACAGAATGATGATATGCAAGAGGAGGAAGATGAGGAAGAGTTGGGGAAGGAGGCTTTGAAGAATTATTTAGAAGAAGATGATGATGAGGATTTTTTAGATTCGCTTTTTAAAGGCAACGAAAACACTAATTTAAGTGATGATGATGATGATCATGATGATGATGACTAGGATTTATATTAGTTGTAGATGTTTTGTACCTTTTCATTCAATCTTATTACTTTGTTGGTACTATTAGTTGTAGATGCCGTATGGCTTAATTTAATGAAATCTAGTTTGTTTTCATTCAATCTTACTTTTTATTCAATCTTATTTTTTTACTTTGTTGCTATTATTTGATTACTTGACCGAAAGGGAGGGAGTACTATTTAATTTATTACTTTGTTGCTATTATTTGATTATTTGATTTCTTACTTTACCAATTTCTTATTTTGTTGCTATTATTTGATTATTTGATTTCTTACTTTCCCAATTTCTTACTTTGTTGCTAATATTTGATTTTTTAATTATTTTATTGCTACTATTTGATTTCTAACAATGTTTGAAGAATTTAGTTGTTTTGTATGGCGACGAGGGGACGAAGAAGAGGTAGTGGTAGTAATGTAGGAAACCGAGGAAATGAAAACGAGAATGAAGAAATACCAGCAGGTCATCAACATCAACAACAAAATGAGCCAGTTGAGAAAATTCATCTCGATTCTCTTGAGCAAGATGGCGTTTGGTAAGTATGTCATTTTCCGTAATTAATTATTTTTATAACGATTTTATATATATATATATATATATATATATATATATATATATATATATATATATATATATATATATATATATATATATATATATATATATTATATTGTCATTTTTTCGTTGATGATGCATCCGTTGTGAACTTGATATCGAACAATATTGGATGCAACTACAAAGAACATGCTTCTAATTGGAAATTGGCGTCATCTACTATAAAGAAGGATTGGTGGAATTGGTTTGAGGTATTAGCAATTGTCATTTAATTTAATATTAGGTATTTTATTCATTTATTTTATATTTATTTACAATGAAGTTTATTTTCTAACTTTATTGTTTATTGAACAGTGGCGTGTTAGTTACGATCCCCGCGACAAGGAAAGGGTTAAGAAGGCTTGGGAAGATGCCATGAAGACCCGTTTACGGCAAATGATTTATTGAGCTTATCATAAGGAAGATCATGAAAAGCCGGATTGGATTACTGTTGAGTTGCACCGTAAATTGAAGAATAGACCACTTGATGAACCTACTTTTACGGAAAAATCGGAAAAGTATTCGGCTAACCGTAAGTCGGGATGTGACGAGAAGGGGAAGGCGTTGGGTACTCACCTAATGGGTCGAAAAAACACATTGCAATATATGGACTCAATGGTAATTTCTTCACTTGTTTTTTTAATTTATTACCTTTTTTTTCTTTAACTTTATTTAAAGTTAGTAATTATATTTAACAAGTATCAAAATTGTAGGTTGATAAAGATGGGAAAGGAGAAATTCCGTCCGCTTTGCACTTGTTGGAGAAGACAAAGAAGCATAGCACAAAAGGATGGTTATCCAAAAAAAGGCAGTCAACTCTTCGTAAGTTACTATAATTATTAAATTTAACTCATTTTTTCAATCATGATTATTTAGTAGATGGTATCTAATCTTTCGTTTCTTAATGATATAGGGTAAGATCCTCTCAAAGAAAACTGAGCTTCTGAGTCAAGGGGTCGAGAACATCGATGATAATGAGATTTATATTGAAGAACATGGAGGATTTGATAAGAAAGGTAGAGTACTTGGCGCGGGAAATGCAGCACCACACATTTGGACTCACCACCACCGCTCGACTGGTAACGTCTTTTCTAATCTTCATACTCCGGGTTTTGTTGGTAGAGTCGCAAAAGAGAATGCCCGACTTAAGCAGGTCGAGGCCGAACAATCTCAAAGGATTGCGGCAATAGAGGATGATACGGTCGTTTCTGTACCAAAAATAAAACCTAGCTACTACTAACAGAAGTCAGCGGTAAGTAGGGTCGATCTCCACAGGGAGGCGGTTCACTATCTACTTGTCTATTCTATCTGTCTAATGTCACAGTGTGGGGGTTTTTGTTGTTTTGACTAAACTAATGAGGCTAAGGCAAGAGAGAAATGAATAAGAGAAATTAACAGAAGGAAGAAGGAACTAGGATTTCGGGTCATCATTGAACGTCAGTCAATCGCAGTTAAGGTCACAGGTCAGTCGATGTATCGGTCTAAGGGGCAATGAATATCTCCTTTCGGTCTCAATTCGCCCTAAAATTCTATTAGCTTAACTTTCGCCCTTACTAAAGCATCCTATTGTTCACTGCGGGTCTCACCCCTTCCAACCTTTCGGTCTAGGTCAAGGTTTACCTAAATTAAAAGGCTAATTGCTTCGAATCAACTAGCAGGATATAGTTATAGCAGCGATTAACAACAAAGACTAAAACGACAACGACCAATCTAATAACTAATTAGCAATTAACATTCATCCATTGAATCACCTAATCCTAGCAGAGGAGTATAGCTAGACATAGAATAAGGAAGAACAAGAATAAAGGAAGCAAGAACAATAAACATTAAATAAATTAAGGAGAAAAGGGAGAGAAAGAGTTACAGTAATAAATCCGGAAAGAGAGGAAACAAAGAACAGTAGAAAGTTATCGTCTGATATTGTATGGTAAAATCCGAGAGGAGAAGCCCCCTAAACATGACGTCCTAACTTCCTATTTATAAGAAAATAGGATTTATTTGACCTAATGACGGAATAAAACTAAAAAGCCCAAGCCTATAAGAGAATCCACTCGATCGAGTGATTTAGAACCACTCGATCGAGCAAATTCAGACTCAAACCATTCGATCGACCAAAATTATCACTCGATCGACTAAACACTGATAAGCAACTATTCGATCGACCATATAAAGTACTCGATCGACTGATTATTTGATCTAAATCCACTCGATCAACCAATAAAGTACTCAATCGAGTAGAATCTAACTTCACCAGCTCATAATCTCGTTAGTTCAGCTTTGACTTGTCCCTTTAGCTCCCGAAACAGCTTCACGCGTCCAAAGACAGCTATATTTCCGCTCCAAATTCACTCTTCCTCCAAATGCATGCAAAACGGTCGATTTCACTACTTTTTGGTTCATTCCTGTAAATAGAGCAAAACACACCAAAGTAGCATATTCGGGGCATTTCGTAGCATAAACTACGATAATAGCATAGAAATACGTGCATAAATAGGCCTAAAAAGACTATATAAAATGCACGTATCAAATCTCCCCAAACCAAACCTTTACTCGTCCTCTAGTAAACTAAATGCAAACTAATGGAACGGAAAAGATAACTCAGAGCTAGCTACAAATGCCCACTTAAACCAATTTAATGCAAGCAAACTAACACTTATAGCAAACAGTCAAATGCAAACGAGTTGTAAGATGTTTATAATAAAGCTGAACCGTCGACCTTGAAAGACCTTTAATAATGGACTCCCACGGGTCACTCTTGTTGGAGCTGGTGTCCTCCACAAATTAGTGTGATAACATTTGTAAATCTCTTACAGGTTCACAAGGGTATACTTCGTATATTTAATCAGTTGATTAACGTTTACCTAATAACGGTTGGCTTGCTAGAAAGTTTGACGTTATTATCATACAGATGGCGGTGATCAACTGGTCCCTAAAGGTCACACCTATAGGACGTATTTGAAAGATGTGGTTATAGAAATATAATTACATTGATGCCCAAAATGACTAAAAAGTTAGTCAATGTGTTGATGAGATAATTATTTAATGAAAATTAAATAATATTAAGTTAAGACGAATTAACTGTCAATTCGTAAATTAAATATAATAAGTTATATTTAAATAAATATATATAAGGTTAGTTTGAAAGAATCAATCTGTTAATTCGTAGTTAAATATAATCAGTTGTATTTAATATCAACAAGTTGAATGTGTCATAGTGGTAATAGTGAGGGTACACAAGCCAAGAGGTCATGGGTTCGATCCTCACTAGATGACAATTTAACACACTTTATATATTTTTGGAAAGACCAAAATAAGGAAAAAATTACTCCTTATTTTCGGTTCAGTTGGCCGAAAATTAGGAGATGTTTCTTTCCTAATTGATTTCGGATTTCGGTCTATATAAAAAGAAAGGTAGAGAATTATTTCTGACCTAATTCTTTTTCTGACCTTGCCTCCTCTTTCTCATCACAAAAACACAAAGACAATAAAATTTTACAGAAAATTTTAGATTGATTTCTAGCATAATCAAAGGGTATATCTTACATCGTCTTGGGTGCAACTAATAGGCGAATATCAATTTTGATATTGTTCTTAGGCCAATTTTGCTAGGACCCGAGGTTAATTCTAAATCTTTTTACTTATGTTTATGTATTTTATTTTATGACCTTAGATCATCTTTATTATATCGTTATAATCCTTCATATTAAAGGGAAGTATGCAGATTATTTCCCACAAGTGGTATCAGAGCCCTAGGCTACGATTTTAATTTTGATGATTTTCATAAAATTTGTATGTAAACGATCAGATTTTCGAGAAGAAAAAATTAGGGTTTCGATTTTTTTTTGGATCGAAATTTTTATGCCGTTTTTTTCTGTTTGATGATAGTTTTTCCATTCTATTTTTCATATTATAGTTTATAATCAGTTAAAATTATCATATGAAGAATTGGTAGTTTTTGATTTAATGCAGATTAAGTTAAAATCAAATGGAATCGTCATGTTTATGATTAAAAGATTGTTTTTGCTATATAGTTTTTGGCATATAAATTAATCATGTTTATTATTTCATATGCTAATCATGTTCTAATAGCAAAGGTAAACAATTGATCATCAAATCTTGATTCAGGGCATAATTGCCGCAAAAAGAAAAGAAAAAAAAAGGAGGTTGCGTTTGTTTTTAGGGTTTACGAAAAAAAAACAAAAAAAAATTTTATGTTATTTTTTTTGGTAAACCGAGAAGAAGAAGAAAAAAAAATAAAAAAAAAAATTAGGAAAGTTTTTATTTTTTGCCTTTAGCCGAAAAATAGAGAATTTTTTTGGAAAGTTTTTTTCCCTTGTTTTTCCTATTTACCGAATTAGAATAGGAAAGGAGTTTTTTTTGTTTTTTTTTAGCCGTGACTAATAAAAAAAAAAAACTTTTCGTTTTTTTTGGCCGAAACAGATTTAGAGAATTGGATTTTATTTTTCTTTATTTTGGCCAATTAGTTATTGTGAATCGGCTCACAATTTATAGATACCGAGTTATTTTAAAGCAGTTTAAAATTTTGACGGATAGAATTCATGTTACAAGTTTAATATGGATTAAGAATGAAATTAATGTGATTAAATTGCGGAATTGTCACTTAATTTAATTTAAATAGGTGGTTTGGATAAATTAATCAACATAATTAATTTATTGTATTATGTATGTTTAATTTAATTTTAGTTGATGTTTTTAATTATGTTGAATGAATCGAATGAATGAATTTTATTTACGTATTTAATTTTGCAATCGGTTGTAATTTGTAATAATTAGTGTGACCTTAGTCAATTATGTTTTCGTAATGAAGGAACATAATTTTTATTTTAGTTTTGGGTTTTGAAATTAGAATGTAATTAATAGGTCAATTATGTAATTTTTAATTATTGTAATTTCAAGGAAGACTAAAGATGAAGATTCAAGCTCACTCTCGCTACATGGATCAAGATGGAACATCAAGACAAGCTTCTCGGGTCCAAGGATGGATTCCAAACTTGTATTTATTGTTCATTTTGATAGGATAGGCCACACTAGGACTTTTACTTTATTTTTTTTTACGTTTTTCATTTTATTGCATTTCATTCACATGCTAGTAATTGCATCATATTCCGCCTAAAACCAAACCACCTACTACTAAAATGCATGAAAATTGACTCATATAGGTTGTATGTTAGTTATCATGGACATGCAGATGTCACAGTCTTTAAGCCATCACCTTAGTTTAAATCATTCTCGCATGCTAGATCATAGTTCACTTAAAATGAATTAAAAAGTTGATGGGATCTTCCTCTAAAACGGAAATTGAAATTAGTCTTTATAAGGGCAAACATCTATGAATCCCTTCTTCGTCGGTAGGCCTAATATGACCCCTTCTACGTTGGGTAAGTAGTTGTGTTGACTTAGTTTACCTCAACATTGTAGTCCGAAGAGTTTCTCGTGATTATGATGGACTAAAGATAGTATTTATAGAAATTTATCGACCAAGAATTCTAACGGTAGAATTAGCTAACAGGTTAGCTTATCAATTTACAGAGAATTGAGTCTTGGGATCATTTATATAATTCTTGAGGGAGGTCAATTGTATAAATGTTTTTGAGTCTTCGCGTTATGACATTAGTTCATTAGACTTAAAATAAAAAATGATGCATGCTTATTAGTTTATTCTTCTTTCGCAGTATAGAACACGCTTATTATCAATAATACTGTTACAACAAATGGCTGGAAATAACGCAATCCCAATGCCTAGTGCCACACTAGATCGTCGTCCTGGCTTAAAATGTTCATGGACCAAATGAATCAGTCCACTCGATCAAGAATGATGGGTCCAATTTTTGGATCGGGAGGCGGCACTACGGAATGCTGCCACTGCTGACGGTAAGCTCAGGTATTTAACTGAGCCAATACCGGTCAACCCATGCCCAAATGCAGGAGTCAACGAGTCACTCGCTTATAGTGATTTCGTTATGGAAGCGGGTGCGATAAAGAACGTACTTATCTTTGCAATGGAAACCAATTTGCAGAGACGCTTCATTGCCCAAGGTGCAAACAAGATTTTCACCACGCTCACTAACGAGTTCTCAAAGGCACCGAGAATCGTTCCATATGAGCATACTTGTCGCTTCTTTGATGCGAAACTCCAGAAGGGCCAACCAGTTAGCCCACACATTCTTCACATGATTGAGAATGTCGAGAAACTGGAGTCACTGAATTGTAGAATCAGTGAGAGCATTGTCATTGACCGAATGCTTCATTCTCTTCACGATGGTTTTGCCATTTTCAGGGCGAACTACTACATGAATGACTTGAAAAAGAGTCCTCATGAGCTACACTCCCTTCTCGTACAGACCGAGAAGGATATGAAATTGAGTGGGAGCATGAAGCAGGATGTTCTCACGATTCACAACAAGAGTAAAGGTAAGGGCAAGGCTCATGGCGACCTAGCTGTAGGTAAGCCAAAGTTTAAACAGCCAGAAACAGTAAGAGTGCGCCGGTGAGACTAGTGGCTCACAGGGCAAGACAAAGAGCAAGGGCGTTGACATAGAGTGCCACCATTGTCACCAGACTGGACATTGGAGGAGGAAATGTCCGTCTCATCGTGAGGATATCAAAGCGGCGTGTCGCTCCTGTTGGTATGTCATCTTATATTCATATGATTGAGATTAACCATGCAAGTTTCGGAACTTGGGTACTAGATACTGGTTGTGGTTCTCATCTGTGTAATCATTTGCAGGGCCTAAAGAACATCATACCTCTCGAAAAAGGTGATGTGGACCTGCGAGTCGGGAATGGAGCACGAGTTGCTGCTGCGTCGAAGGGGACATATATAATCCAACTCCCTAGTGGTTTTGAGTTATCTTTAAATAACTGTTACTATGTACCCAGTTTATCTAAGAACATTATTTCTGTTTCCGTACTTGCTAAAGACGGTTTTACATTTTCAATAAAGGATAATAGTTGTATTTTCTCTTTTAATGACATGATTTATGGCAAAGCAGTTTCCATGAATGGAATTTATATCTTAGATCAAACCACGGAAGTATTACACATGAATAATAAGAAATTAAAGGTTGGTGACAAAGATCAAACCTATCTATGGCATTGTCGAATGGGACACATAAATGAGAAACGCGTAAAGAAACTCGTCGATAATGGGACTATTCCCTCATTCGGATTTTCTGCATATGGCACGTGTGAATCATGTCTCATTGGCAAGATGACTCGAATTTCCTTCAAAGGCGTTGGAATGCGCGCCAGTGACCTATTAGGACTCATACATACGGACGTATGTGGACCTATGTCAATTACCGCTAGAGATGGCTATAGATATTTTATCACTTTCACGGACGATTTGAGTAGATACGGATATGTCTACTTAATGAAGCATAAAAGTGAGTCCTTTGAGAAATTTAAGGAATACCATAATAGGATACAGAACCAACTGGGTAGAAAGGTTAAAGCACTCCGTTCAGATCGGGGTGACGAATATCTTTCAAATGAGTTTGATCAACACCTGAAAGACTGTGGAATCTCTCTATAGTTAACTCCACCTGGAACACCTCAATTAAATGGTGTGTCTAAACGGAGAAATCGAACCTTACTTGATATGGTTCGATCCATGATGAGTCACACAGTAGTGCCTGATTCATTACGGGGTTATTCTCTTTTGTCAGCTGCTCTTATACTTAACCGAAGTCCGTCTAAAGCTGTCGACAAGACTCCATATGAAATGTGGAAGGGAACAGTACCTAACTTGTCCTTTATTCGGGTTTGGGGCTGCGAGGCTTATGTCAAGTGGAGACACGAGGATAAGCTCAGCCCGCGATCGGTCAAGACATACTTTATAGGTTATCCAAAAGGAATATTTGGTCATTACTTCTATTCGCCAACCGAACATCGAGTTTTTGTTGCGGCTAGTGCGACGTTCTTAGAGAAAGAATTTCTCGAGAACAAGTTGAGTAATAGAACCTTCGAGCTGTCGGAGATTCCAGAACCAACAACCGAGGAACAGATGGAGGAAGCTGTACCTCCAACTGATGATACGGTTAATATTCCTGAGGAACCTAGGAGGTCGGGTAGAGACTCTCATCCTCCGGACAGATACATTGGTGTGGTCGAGGAGAATGACGTTTTACTTCTAGAAAGTAATGAACCCGCAACCTATAAAGGTGCTATGGCCTGTTCCGACTCAAAGCTATGGCTTGAAGCCATGCAATCCGAGATGGACTCCATGTATGAGAATAACGTATGGGATCTAGTTGATTTGCCTAATAAGGTAAAACCTCTACAGTGCAAATGGCTTTACAAAATAAAGCGTTCTGTAGACGAGCAACCAGATATCTATTAGGCACGACTTGTGGCAAAAGGTTTCACTCAAGTGCAAGGATTGCATTATGATGAGATTTTTGCACCTGTAGTCATGCTACGTTCCATTCGGATAATCTTAGCGATTGCCGCATTTCATGATTATGAGATTTGGCAAATGGATGTGAAAACCGCCTTCTTAAACGGTTATTTGGAGGAAGAGTTGTACATGGTGCAACCCGAAGGTTTCATAGATCCTGAGCATCCTAAGAAAGTATGCAAGCTTAAGCGTTCCATTTATGGACTTAAGCAAGCTTCTCGGAGTTGGAATCATCGTTTTCGACCAAGTGATAAAAGAGTATGGTTTCACTCGATCGGTCGAAGAACCATGCTTATATATCAAGTGGAGTGGGAGCAAGATTGTATTCTTGATATTGTATGTCGATGACATACTCTTGATTGGGAATGACATCCCTCTCCTTTCTTCGTTTAAAGAATGGTTGAAGAACCATTTCCAGATGAAAGATCTGGGTGAGGCACAACGTATTTTGGGAATCCCTATCTACCGAGATAGATCACGACGGACGTTATCACTTAGTCGGGAATCTTATCTAGATAAGGTTCTTGAGAGGTTCAGCATAACCAACTCCAAGAAGGGGAACCTTCCTATGACGACTGGGATGCAGTTGAGCAAGTCTCAGTCACCCACGACGCCTGAAGGTATTGAACGCATGAGTCGTGTTCCTTATGCATCTGCAATAGGATCGATCATGTATGCCATGATATGCACACGTCCAGACGTGGCATATGCATTGAGTATGACGAGTCGGTACCAAAAGACTCCGGTGAAACACATCGGATAGCAGTCAAAAATATCCTCAAGTACCTACGGAGGACTAAGGATTGGGTATTGACTTATGGAGGCGATACTAAGCTATGCAACCGATTCTGTTACGCAGATGCTAGCTTCCAAACGGATCGAGACGATTCAAAATCTCAGTCCGGGTTCGTCTTCACTCTTAATGGTGCTGCGGTCAGCTGGAAGAGTTCCAAACAGAATGTTGTAGCAGATTCTACTACTGAATCCGAGTACTATGCCGCTTCGGAGGCAGCAAAGGAAGCGATATGGATGCGTCAATTCTTACAAGGGCTTTCGGTAGTTCCTAGTTCGAATGACCCGATCACCATCTATTGTGACAATAGAGGTGCCATCTTCTAGGCTAAGGAGCCAAAGTCTAGCAACAAATCTAGACATGTACTTCGGAAGGCTCACCTGATCTGTGATTACGTGGAGCAAGAAGTGTTAGTGATTGACAAGATTGCGACGGATGATAACATCGCGGATCCTCTCACAAAACCGTTGAATTATGATAAGCATGTAGGGCATGTTAACTCCATGGGAATTAAACCTGTTCCAAAGTTGTAGTACTTGATTATGGATTTGATACATTATCTTTTTCATATATTATTTATAACTTCATCGTTTTATATATATAATGTTTTGTTTTTCATGTGGATTGTACTGACAACATTGAACGCCACAAAGTGAACTGAATTACATTATATTTGTTTTTGTCCGTAATCGCCAATGTGAGCTGATAACTCCGGCTATTATATTGTGCAGTCGATTGATGGTGGGTTCAACGAGCCATAATTTAAACGGTTGACTAATCGATCACAGATACGAGATTATGACGATACCTCGTAGGACAACTTTTTTTGACAACGTAATGGAGTCCTAAATGTTTAATAACATTTGGTGCCAGGTCGTGGATAGGACATCCATTGTGTTCCTAGAGTCGATTCTTTTGACTATCGACTGTCTCTTGAGATTAAGGCAGTTTTGGGTGACTTTGGTTTCTTTCTCACGGTCTGCCGTAACTGGAGGCTAAGTAGATTTTTTCTGGGTCATTTCATACTGTGCTTACATCGACAGGATTCGAGTTGAGGAAAATATCCAACCCTTATCAGGTATAGTTATTTCTCAGGGCCACTCGAGGAGTTGTAACTGAAATGCATGGCCATGCTCGAATGTTGATTCGTTTATCAGTTAAGTTACTCTCTAGTCGGGGAAACCACTCTTGATATTGATCGCTTGTAAAATACGACCTTTGTGAATTCGGATTTGCAAATTGTTTTACATTGAGTGGGAGAAATTTTAAAGGATATGAGAATCAGTTATCGCACATACACTTGTGAGGACAAGTGGGAGTTTGTTGAAGCTGGTGTCCTCCACAAATTAGTGTGATAACATTTGTAAATCTCTTACAGGTTCACAAGGGTATACTTCGTATATTTAATCAGTTGATTAACGTTTACCTAATAACGGTTGGCTTGCTAGAAAGTTTGACGTTATTATCATACAGATGGCGGTGATCAGCTGGTCCCTAAAGGTCACACCTATAGGACGTATTTGAGAAATCTGGTTATAGAAATATAATTACATTGATGCCCAAAATGACTAAAAAGTTAGTCAATGTGTTGATGAGATAATTATTTAATGAAAACTAAATAATATTAAGTTGAGACGAATTAACTGTCAATTCGTAAATTAAATATAATAAGTTATATTTAATTAAATATATATAAGGTTAGTTTGAAAGAATCAATTTGTTAATTCCCACAACTCTTCTCTCGTGAAGCAAAGGGTAAACATATGAATGTAAGAGAGAAAGAAAAATAGTCGCTCACCTAGACTTCGACCCACATAAACATGCATGCAACTAATATAATAGACAATTCTAACTACCATACATACATTCCAATCAAACAAGGTCCTGTCACAGCCGAGGGCTTACAAAAATATGGTAAAGTGAGGCAATGGGTAAAAAAAGGCAAAACATTTATGGGAATGTGGAGGTATAGGTGATCAAGCTAGTACCTAAACAGAACCATATGACAACATCCATTTCCAACTCAATTATAGAATTAAGCATGAGTGCCCTTCATTTGGCACAAAACTCACCAAACCGAACTGAAAATACTCCTCAGTAAATGTTAATAAAGCATAGGAGCAGAAACCGTCAACCAAACAACATCTTTTTCGAAATTTTTTTTTTGAGATTTTCTATTCGGTTTCTTTCTTTTTTTTTTCTTCACGTTTTTTTCTGTTTTTTTTTTTTGAATTCCTTTTTTTTCATTTTTCATTTCTTTTTTCTTTTCTTCACATTTTTTTCTTTTTCACGTCTTTTCTGTCATCCTCCCTTTTCTTCATAAATTACCAACTCCGAATCAACAGATACAAGCCAAACTTGGCATGATAAAATATATACCGCAAAACATACACTAAACTAGCTTGACAAGGTAGGCTAAATTTGGGATGTAGCTAAGGGTCAACAGGCAAATTTGGCTAATGTGGAGTTAAATGGGTAAAAATGAAAGAAAGGGAAATTGTAAGCACCTCCCTGCATGTGACACCAACCACTAACCCGAATGTATGAAGGCAAAAAGCAATTGAATTTCATATACGTGCAAATTGATGATATATGTTATGCAATGAGTAACTACTCACAATCCTACATGAAACTGGTCACAAATGACACCAGTTTATACGGCTCTAATTCCTTAGAAATTATAAGTAGGTTGCCAAAATTTCAGGTCAAGTCTATTCGTTCAGCTAAATTTGAACATTAACTCGTAGATATGCAATAAGACATAGCTAATAGATAACAGTTTAATGCAAGGCTTAAGCAAAAAGACAATCGCAGTGCAATTTTATCATTGAAATCTAACGTTCCGACTCAACCTATATGCTAAAATAAACGTGAATGTTTTGAAATTTTCTAATTTTTCAATTTTTATGAGATCTTAAATTTTATAAAAATAACAGACGATGCATACATAAATTAAATATGATAACAGAAATGCAATAAAAACAATATGCTGACACAGATATGGATGCATAACCTCCCCAAACAAAACCGTACAATGCCCCCATTGTACCAAAACATGGAAAAGAAATGCAAACTAAAGGAGAAAGAGAGTAAATACGGAAAACTCACAAGATTGCGTGAATAAGGGACCTCCCCAAACCAACCGGCAACGTGGGAGGTCGCTAAATAGCCCAAATATCGTCACAGGAAGCGAATCCAAGTCAAAGGGCATCCAAAACAGCCCGATCGAGAGGAATAGTGGTCGATCGAGTTCTTCTCTCTTCGCAGGTGCTCGATCGAGTAAAATGAGAGTGCTCGATCGAGTAAAACAGCAGAAAAAGCTCTCGATCGAGTACAAAAAGTACTCGATCGAGTGATCCTCAATATGTTCCTGCAAAGATGCAATGAAAACAGCCCGCAAAACTAACAGAACAAGCATAACTGAAATAGTCTATGGTACGAAGACCATTTATTACAACTAAAACTGAAATAAAATGCAAAACAACTAAAAATAAATCTCCGGATTGCCTTCCGGGTAGCGCTAGTTTCAAACAGGTCCCAGCTGGACCTTCTTTTTCAACAGCTGCTCCAATCAGTCATAATCAAAACTGCTCAAAACTCTTAGCATGAGATCATACATCTACGCATGTGCTACACAAGAGCATAAGTAGCACCAAAGTGGAATAAAGAAATAGGAAATAAAAATGTATGACCATTTAAGTCTAACAAATTTCCTATGAGAGCTCCTAAATTTATGCACATAATAAAGGAGCGCCGGAGCAATTGACGATAAATTAGGGCCCCGTTTCAGATTAACAGTTTCAAGATGACCAGTACGGTGAAAGACAGTTAAATTAATTAACCATCTGGGAGAGGGTATATTATTGAAATACGAAGCATGAGTAAAATGAGGCATTGTACTGTTCAAACAAACAATAATAGAACTATCGTTTACTACCTCGGGTCGGTTGCTCTCAACGATGGAATCATAGATAAAGAAATTTATTACCTCTTCCATGCTAGGAGCAATTACCGACTCAGCTGCTTCCTCGACAACCTCCTTAGTGGACTTCACCCCGTAAATCGCAGCCTCAAGTGCATCCAACTCGGCTTTGAATAAGGGAGATTCACCGTATCCATTATCATTATCAAAATCGTCATCTAGAAAAAACCCACATGACGAATCAATGATCTCGCTGGCCAGACTACTCGATCGAACAGAATTGTCATTCGATCGAGCACTTTCTTCTTGATTTTCACTCGATCGAGTGCTTTGAACTCCTCGATCGAACGGTTTTTCTGGAAATTCACTCGATCGACTAATATAAGTCACTCGATCGAGTGATTCTTCCTGTACAGTGCTGAAATCCTCGTGTAAGGCATTGAAATATGATAGAAATTCGTAATCCGAGTCATAAAAATCATCCTCCGCATTGGGCAACACGGTTTCTTCATGAGAAAAACCGCTCTCGGTAAAGTATACCTCTTCTAGTTGCCTACTATCCGACTCAGCTGCTAACTGAGCAATTTCAGACTCCAGCTCAATGAGTTTAATTAGCTTCCATACGTCTATCACATTCTTGCCTTTTTGATGCAAGTGTCTCCAACAAAGATTTCAGCTCCGCAACCTCTTCTTTCTGAATATCAGGAGGATCTTGTTGTTGCGGTGTCCAGAAAAATGGAGGCTCTTGGTAGCCTCGTTGATAGGGAAGATGCGGCGGCACAACTACAGAGGAATGGCTAACTCGTCCCCAGAGCTTGAACTCGTAGACTGCGTCATTTTCTGTCATGTAAAAGGCTGCATTGTGCTCAGCAGCACCACATCTCCCGCAGTAAACCACCTGTTGCGCCATATAATGGGACATAGGTGACGGGTCAAAGGTACTCAAGCCTTCCCTTTGACGATATTTCACCTAGAACTGTCTAGGTAGGACCTTTAGGGCCTATCAAAACAGCACTAAAGAAAAAGATTAGAACGACCTCAAGGGAAAAATCCCCTGAGGTTAAAAACAAGCAGAATTAAACAAATAAATAAATAGTTGCCTCCCCGGCAACGGCGCCAAAATTTGATACGGTCGTTTCTGTACCAAAAATAAAACCTAGCTACTACTAACAGAAGTCAGCGGTAAGTAGGGTCGATCTCCACAGGGAGGCGGTTCACTATCTACTTGTCTATTATATCTGTCTAATGTCATAGTGTGGGGGTTTTGTTTGTTTTGACTAAACTAATGAGGCTAAGCCAAGAGAGAAATGAATAAGAGAAATTAACAGAAGGAAGAAGGAACTAGGATTTCGGGTCATCAATGAACGTCAGTCAATCGCAGTTAAGGTCACAGGTCAGTCGATGTATCGGTTTAAGGGGCAATGAATATCTCCTTTTGGTCTCAATTCGCCCTAAAATGCTATTAGCTTAACTTTCGCCCTTACTAAAGCATCCTATTGTTCACTGCGGGTCTCACCCCTTCCAACCATTCGGTCCAGGTCAAGGTTTACCTAAATTAAAAGACTAATTGCTTTGAATTAACTAGCAGGATACAGTTATACCAGCGATAAACAACAAAGACTAAAATGACAACGACCAATCTAATAACTAATTAGCAATTAACATTCATCCATTGAATCACCTAATCCTAGCAGAGGAGTTTAGCTAGACATAGAATAAGGAAGAACAAGAATAAAGGAAGCAAGAACAATAAACATTAAATAAATTAAGGAGAAAAGGGAGAGAAAGAGTTACAGTAATAAATCCGGAAAGAGAGGAAACAAAGAACAGTAGAAAGTTATCGTCTGATATTGTATGGTAAAAATCCGAGAGGAGAAGCCCCCTAAACATGACGTCCTAACTTCCTATTTATAAGAAAATAGGATTTATTTAACCTAATGACGGAATAAAACTAAAAAGCCCAAGCCCATAAGAGAATCCACTCGATCGAGTGATTTAGAACCACTCGATCGAGCAAATTCAGACTCAAACCATTCGATCGACCAAAAGTATCACTCGATATACTAAACACTAATAAGCAACTATTCGATCGACCATATAAAGTACTAGATCGACTGATTATTTGATCTAAATCCACTCCATCAACCAATAAAGTACTCGATCGAGTAGAATCTAACTTCAGCAGCTCATAATCTCGTTAGTTCAGCTTTGACTTGTCCCTTTAGCTCCCGAAACAGCTTCACGCATCCCAAGACAGTTATATTTCCGCTCCAAATTCACTCTTCCTCCAAATGCATGCAAAACGGACGATAAAAGGCTTGATTTCACTACTTTCTGGTTCGTTCCTGTAAATAGAGAAAAACACACCAAAGTAGCATATTCGGGCATTTCGTAGCATAAACTACGATAATAGCATAGAAATACGTGCATAAAAAGGCCTAAAAAGACTATTTAAAATGCACGTATCAGAGGAGTTCTTGAGCCAACAAGGTTTTGCTACTCAAAATTGTAACCCCGGAGGTGTATTTCAAGCTAGAAATGACTTTGATGATGATGGTGGCGACAATGCAAGGCCTACTTCTACTCCCGTGTATTGACTAGTAGTTATTAGTTGGTTTATGGACTTATTTAGCTTTCTTTGTTGAACACTTATTTAGTTTAAGTTTGTTGTGTACTAAAATTATGTAAACCTTTTATTTTAAGGTAATGCGAAAACGTTGTTTGGAAATCTCGTCTTGAACGAGTTGTGAATTTGTCAAATGCTGGAATTTTTTGTATGTTTGCAGGAAACCGTATGTAATTGCTTTCTACGCAATTTGGGGAGCTGGAAACGCTATAAACCTCCTGGAAAATTTTTCCCTGCGACGGAATTTCCGTCGCAGATATTGACTAGTGGCTTGACTGAGGAGGACACGTGGGCTGGATGAACAGTGACCTGAGACGGATTTTCCGTTGCAAATCTTGACTTTCCTATTGACTTTGCAGCCACGTGGTTGCATGAACAGTGCCTTGCGACGGATTTTCCGTCGCAAATTTGGACTTTCATATTGACTTTGTGGCTACGTCGCCTGCATGAACAGTGAAGTGCGACGGAAATTCCGTCGCAGGGCCAATTTTTTCGATGGTGTTGTGCGGCGCATTAATCTGCCGCAGGATTTCATTTGCAACGGAAATTCCGTCGCAGGAGAAAATTTTGCGACGAAAAAACGCGACGGGCTAACTCCATCGCAAATGCTATATTTGCGACGGGATTTCGTTATTTGTGACGGATTTATCCGTCGCTATGGAAGCTTTTCTTTGTAGTGTTCGTAAATACATCATACATGGAACTATGAAAGATAAAGATGAAATGGTTTCTCGATAGAGAAGAAGGCTAGGGAATTTTTTTGGGGAGTTTAAATTAAAAAAATAAAAAAGCAGTTCTGAGAAGTGAGAGCACGCCGCCTGCAATTCTGTCTGATATAGAGGAGATATTGACATATGTGATATGGGTTATAGTCCATTAGTCCATGTACGGAGTATTAATAAAATGTATATTGTATGTTATATTAATTAATTAATTAACTTTGGTCGACATGTGGTACTCTCTAAATCCTTCTTTTTTCTTTACAAGTTGAGGGACAGTCACTAATTCTCATCCTTTGACACCTACCTATTCTATTAATTGTCATGATTACAACTCTCTTTCCCTTCCATCACCACCTGCAAATAGTAGTCATAAGACTTCAAATCACCCGTCTTCTTTTCCTTCCCCAGAAAAAAACGACTCCTTTTGTACTGCAAATATTTTTCTTGGGATATCATACAAGTGGGTTCAAATCTTTCTTCTTCAATTTTTTTTTATTTATTTGAAGTATTGTATCCGTGTCCAAACAATTGGTCAAGATACGCTATTGACCGTGTCCATGTATCTAGCTAATCTGAAATTGGTGTATCAGATACGCGGATACGTATCAGGTCAGATACGGCGTACCCGAGTCCGAGTAACACAGCTAATTTTTTCAAACCCTAATTTCATTAGTCTAAATTAATTTAATCTTCCCAATTTGATACATCATAGTTAATAAAGTTAATGAATTAGAATTATTAATTGATCGACATTAGAACTAGCGGCGTCCATAATTGAATAATTTGACGAATTTGATTAATTTTGTGACGGAGGAAGAGATTAGAGAGAGTTTGGTATTTTGTTTTTCTGGAGAAGGGCAAGGTATGGAAAAATAATGAAAAAAAGTCAATAAAAGAGTAATTTTCGTCCATGAAAGAGCAACTACGATTTTGAAAACATGAAATAGGAACAAAATTGCTAAACGTCTCCCCTATTTTACTAAACGTCGCTCCTAATTTTATTTCATTTTGATAACTTTGCCCATCTCTCTCTAAAAAATATTTAACACATTTTTTTTTTCGATAAGTCGGAAATGGGTGACGATAACCCATTTTTCCGATACATGTGTGAATCGTATACTAATGAAAATTACGATGGAAAGCAATTCGAAAATGATTGGAATGCCAAACAACATTATCGATATTACAATGTATGATAGTTATGATCAAGGCGAGGGAAGTGGTTATGGTTACGATGATAACAACACGAGTAACACGGAAAAGGGAAGCGGATTTGGTTACGATAATAACAACACAGAAAATAAGGTATTAACCGAGTATCTTAATTTTAATCACGTTTTTATTTTATATGTCGATTATCAAAAAATTTGAATTCGGGTCAGATGCACGATTCTGCCCAGGAAAAAACGTGTGAAAAACACGTTTAAGCCCAGGCCGAATCGTGTAAAACACCCGAAATGGACCAGGCCTGAACGTGTGGATCACACGAAACAGACCAAGCCCAAATGTGTGATCTACACGATTCAACCCAGGCTATTTCGTGTTTTTCACACATTTTGGCCCATGCATGTGCGTGTTTTTCACACGTTTTGGCCCAGGCCATTTCGTGTTTTTCACATGTTTTTTTTTTAAAATATATTCGTTATTTTTTTAAAATTTAGTAAAATGCTGAGGAAGCCCAAGGAGACAATGTTCATTATAATGATAAATTTGTATTTGATTATACGTTTCACACCTTCGAAGAAGCATTTGATCATATTAATGATGTTGCTTATGGGTTAGGGTTTCACCTGATAAAATATAAGTATCCCATGGAAAAAAGTCCTCCGTATAAAATTGTTGCGTGTGAGCGTAGTAAACCTTACAAAAGTAATGCGAAGGATCCCGAAAAGCCGCAAAGAAAGTCAAATACGAAGAAATTTAAGTGTCCATTTGCAGTAAGGGTGATAAATAGAAGTGTTGGTGTATGGGAAGTAGTTCCTAAGTGCGGGTTGTTGGAGTATGTGTCTTCGGCAATAATGCGATCACATGTTTAAATCTCATAATAAGAATGCATGAGGGAAAGTAATATTTTATTGTCAACTGATCCACATTAATCGGTAATGATTGGCTGGCTAGAGTTCGACATTACTGTCGTATGACAGTGGTGATCAGTTGATCCTTTAAGATCATACCTCTAAGGTAACACTCTTAATTAATTAATTAATTAATTAATTAATTAATTAATTGTATGTTGATACAAGTTAATTAATTCCTTAAAATTGAACGAATGATTTTGTGAGTGAGAATTCGTATCTTATTGTAATTCGATTAAATAAGATTCGTTCTAAGTAATGTAAAATTGTTTTATTACTTAGGTTTTATTATTGTTTATGAAACAATTAAAATAAGAATGAATGATTTTTTATAAATACAAGTTGTTGTGATTTATAATTCCATTTTGAGTACTTGTAATCATGAATTACTAGTTAAAAATGAATTATTAAATAACATGTCTAGTAACATGTCCAATATGTCACACTACACAAATTGACATATGATAAACTTAAAATGGACCCTTTTAACTCATGGGTGCCGTGTAAATAAGGGGTATGAGAGGTTGATTGTGTTTTGTTCATTTAATTAATAAAACGCAATCATACCCTACTAATGATAGGCATGCAAGCCTAAATCTTGAGGAGAACAAACTTGAGCATGCATTGGGCCTTCTTCCCCATGCTACCCGACCACCTAGAAAATAAAAAGAGTTTTCTCTTCTTATTTTGGTCATTCTTACTTAACAAAAACATGAGTAATTTGTAAATTCTCTCTATTTTTGTTTAGAACACTTAAGAAGTAAAAACTCACAAAATCACTAATATTATCTTACCTTTACTAGAAGTAGTAAACAATAATATTAGTATTATTTTAGGGCACATATACTTATTTCTAGTAACAAATTAGTATTTGTTTAGGAGGGTTATCTTTGTACAAATCCTTGAGGAGTAGATTCTAATATTGGATCTAAGTTCATCTTTGGAGCACTAGGATTTTCTTAAGAATACTAATTTGGAAGGTGTCCAAATTAGTATAACCATTCGGCTCTCATTATTGTAAGTAGATCATTTTCTTCTTACTTTGTATTATTTTTTATGCATGCATAAGATCTAATTAGTTTATGACTAAACTAAATTTATATAGTTATTAGAAATATATAATAAGAGGTTTATGAATCCTTCAAGTGGTATCAGAGCAATGGTTGTTGCATGCATAATCGATTTATAGTTTTTTCGAGTTATATGTAACTTAAATAAAACTAATATTTTGTGATTTATGAAGATAAAGGCCACGAAATTTTGCATGATTATCATTCTGGTCCTAAATTGATTTTAGGTCATTTTGATGATTTATGGTATTTTTATTGCTCATTAATTTAATTTTAGTATTTTTATTACATTTTATTTAGTAAAATGACTTATAAAATACTAAAATTAGTTAGACTATGATTCTGACCTTGAAAGTTTTAGAAGACCTCACATGCATATTTTACTTATGGTATGTAAAATTTCGTATACGTGTTTTATATTGCATGTTTTATGATTTTTACATGATAAAAATGGATTAAATGGAGGTATTTTGGTTAAAATTAGTTAGACTTCGTTTCTGCCCATAAAATTTTAGTATGTTGTCAGATGCAATATTTACACACTATATGTAAATTTGGAGGTAAAATGGTTTTATTTTGCATGATTTATGATTTTTAGATGTAAAAATCACATAAATAGTGACTATTTTAGCAAAAATAGCTAAAATGAATTTTATGGTATGAAATTTTTTCCTAATATTGTATATATGATATGAACATCAGATCTGAAGTTGCATGCCAAATGTCGTTTGATTTGGGTGATTATTGATTTTTATATAATAAAATTGATAAATAGCAACTTTAATGGTCATGATTGTAAATTCGATTTTTGGGGCTTGAAATTTTGTCATTTCCAGGTTCTGGAAATTTACATAGAATATTCAAAATTTTGATTATGATTTTTCATAATTTTTATGTTTAGTTGGGAATTAAAAGGGTGAAGTTATGTATTATGCGATATATTTGTAAAAATAAATTAAAAAAATATTCTACGGGCAAATTTAATTAAAATTTTGGAATGTTGGGAATTTTCCAGAATATAAAAAATTATGATTTTAAAATTTTCGAATTTTTATGACTTATTGGGAATTATTTCTTTATTTTATGATTAAAAGATATTTAATGAGCAATAATAGAATATCAAGTTGAATTATTGTCAAATATTTAGTGAAGACTAAATTTTTGAGTCCTAAAACAGTTGGGATAATTAACTTGGACTTAGATTTGATTTATGTAATATTATGTGATTTTAATAAGTTAATAATCGCAACTATCCATAAAACCGGACCAAATATACGATATTAGCTTAAATAGGGCGATTTGGCACATCACATGGCATGTTTTATACATATATTAATGCTGCATTTGAGTATGAATGTCATGTTTTATTTTATGTAATTTTGAATTATGTAATTTGTACTTAGTATGACCTTAGTTTTTAATTGATATATCCGAAATGAATGGGGATATCGATTCGGTTGTAACTATTTGTGATCTCGTATTACTTTTATTTTATTTTTACTTTTATTTTTATAATTTATAAAGTAGAAAAGCTATGTAATTTATTTATCCCGGAGTTCCTTGAAGACGGTGCCATTTGGGAAGGCGTTCCGACAAAGACCGTATTACCTTGAAGTGCGTGCCAAATGAAGTTCAATGGACCAAGGAGTTGGTTTCCTAATTTGTAAATAGTTTATAAAATTTACTATTTTAGGAAGGCCATACTAGGATTTTATTGCTTTGCTTTTGGATTTGTTTTATATGTTTGCATGCATAGCCAAATCGCCATAACTACACATGCATATCATATTTTATCGAGTCATCGACCATGTCAATTATAATTATCGTAGTTCACCGCTTTAGTTCACTTAAAACGAGATAGATAATAAATTGACAAGACCTCTCACTTAATAATAATTGAGAATTAGCCTTACCAAATAGTAGAACCATGAGTCCCAATTTCATAAGGAAGTAGGCTCGGCTCACCGGGGTGCTAAACTTGTTACGTTGGGTAAGTGGGTAGTAAATTGTTATTACATCGAAATTTGGATTGAGCTCAACGGACGTATTCGCGACCGTAGCCGCATGTGTTCTGGGCTTAAGATAAATATTAAAGTAATTTTATCGACCGAGAGTTCTAGAAGTAGAATCGATTAAATAGTTAATCCACCGAGTTATATTGATTAAGGATGAATCGGCTCACCATGCCCGAGTTGATATGAATTTGGATCTCGGGATCATTTATAATAGTTGGGTAGAGGTCGCTATATAAATGCTAAAACATGTTTAAATGTTTTAAATATAATGATGAATGTTTGATTTTCCCACTATTTCATTGTTTTATGTTGTTCTTTATTATCGCTCCTACTCATATATGATATTAATTCTATTGTAACACGAGTCTCCGCTAAACCACTATTACTTACGACAAATAGAATCTCTTTCTAAAATGAACCGTATCATAGGTTGTGGACTAGATCCATAGGAATCGTTCTATTCCAAAGAACTCGATAGGAATCGTCCTATACAAATATAAGATTAACATCTTAAATTCCTTATATACCTATGATTTCTTATGAAGAAATGTGAATAGAAGTAATAATTAGTCAAAATATGTTCTGATAATGTCTTCTATGCATCCACGGTTCAAAAGTCTTATTGCTCAAACTAAACACTTGTCATCAAAGCACTTAAGTTGTTAAGCACATGACAATGTAAAATTGGTAAATTAATTTGTTAAAATTTTTGATTGACCAAATACCACTATAAAGTTCATCCTTGTAAAGGATTAACTAGGAATTTATATAAAGATAAGTCTTCATCAAGTAGACATTCTTAAAGTGAGTGCGAGCAATAAGAAGTAAAGTTCCAATTTTAATTTTTAAGGATAAAACTAGGCTCGAAAGAGAAGGTGTTCGACACTAAAATAGATACAAACCCCAATAAGTAAAGATCAAGGAAGTTGGTCGTGTGACTCGAACATATTCCTTCTTGAATATCTATGACATTGACATTGCATTCTTGCCAATTACCACATCATGAGTATTTGATTCAAATTTGTGGATTTCATCATAATATTTGGCATTATCGTGTGACGACTAGCAAGAATAAATTCAGAAATTCGCATGAATGGAACTAGGGTAGTTGTCATTTCATCCATGGACATATAAGTGTTATAATGTACTCATTTTAGTTTTGTATTTATAAATGTACCACAATAATTATTATGATGTACAATATGTCTAAATAAGAATACAATTTGAGTTTTTGCACAAAAGGTAAAGGGTTTTACCATTATGCAATTCAAACAAGAGTTGTAATCTTACATACCACGATTAAGTTTATGGTGAGACCATACAAATTAAGATAATTATATTCAAACTAGAAATAAAAGTCATATATACAAAACTCAAGTTGGTGACCCCTATCATTTCTCAATTCTCGATCGAAAATCGCATTAAGAAACTAGTTTTGACTAGTCTCCCAAACCATTTGATTGGGAATCTTTTGGTGTGTGCAAATCTTGTATTCAAAGCAAGATGTTTCTTGACTTTTCTTGAAAAGTATAGCGAATAGAATAAGTTATTCACCAAATTACACTTCAATGTGTATGGTCAAAAATATTTTCAATCTGAGAAGGTCATTATCACTTCTTCTCTTTTACCAATTGATTAGGTAAATACTTGGTATCCACTTAATAAGGTAAGAACAGAAATTCTTTGAATAAGTTCAATGAATGTTTAAAAGGTATTAAAACCTACAGATTATAAAACCAAAGTATTAGTACTTTGTTAAAATAGGGAACAATAAAGTGAAGACTTTTATTTGCACCAAAATGAGTGTGATATCGTATCACAAGATCACTTTCATAATCACACCCTATCAAGATAAGGTGTATTAGAAAGTTACAAAGAATCCTATACGATATGATTGAATCTTTACTATAAAGTTGGAAGTAGTTTCTATCACAATTTGTCTATTAACTAAAACCAACACATAGTTAAAGCAATCAAGTATAAATCATATGAGATATGGTTAGGCATGGTACTTAAATTGTAGCTTGTTTCGATAGTAAACATGTGCTCATTTTTCCTACATGATCACGAGAACAAAGGGTTTGTGGCTCGTGATGCTGTCTATTAAGAAAAGAGGATAATTTCTTAAAGACGGAGTGGGAGAAAATGTTCAAGAGCCATAAAACTGAGAATAAGACGTAGGAAGATGTTCCTTCTTGATCAAAATCAGTAATTATTTATTCGAAATCTAAGGTGGACAAGAGTCATGTAACAAGCCTGTAACTTGAAAATGTTCAAGAGCTACAAAACTGAGAATACGACGTAGGAAGATGTTCCTTCTTGGTCAAAATCATTAATTATTTATTCGAAATCTAAAGTGGACAAGAGTCATGTAACAAGTCTGTAATTTATTAAGATGCTTTATCTAGTTTCAACTCCGCAAAAGTCCGAAATAAGCATAAACATGAAAATGTTTATTTAGCTTGGTTGGTTGGTGGCAAAGGGTTTTGCACGCAACAACAACGCCTCATTGAATTCGGATATAATTTGACAGTTGAATTTTAAAATCATCTAGCATGAGTTTTTGAAAATCGCAACTATCCTAACGTAGGATGAAAACTTAAGAAGAAATCTTAAGTAGATGTCAAAGAGTTGAATAGTATGTTTTGGTCATGTGATAAACTTTTCTCGATTTGTCGAATAGTTTACACATGGAGTTTAGTGGGAGTAATGTGGTGTTACTAGTCTTATATGTAAGGGACATATTGATCATTGTGAATGATTGAAGACTTAGGAGAAGAATAATATATCTCTAAGGTATCCAGACCTATAAAGATAGGTCTAAGAGGATATTAGCATTAAATGAATATTCTTATGTTAATAAGAGTCTAGACAAGTTCAAAGGTATTGAACATGTAGAAATTGAATCTGATGCGTGTCTAATATATGATGTTTTGCACCTCATTTCACACGCATTTCAGAGCTCAATTGAATAGTTTATGCTACTATTTCCCTTGTTTCGTGTATTTCTTCCTTTTCGTGTGATTTTGTAGGAATGTGAAGAATATGGCGGAAAATGGACCAAATCCGTCCCTAAGTACTTAACATTGTATTTGACATGAAGTATTGACTCGAGGAATGAGCTTGGTGCGCGTTTCAAGGCGTAAAGATAGCAAAACCATGGGTGTGTACGAGTTTAACGAGCAAAGAAGCACTTCACGATATTGCAGCCTCCTTCAGATGGCAATATCTCGAGTTCTAGAGCTGATAATCGAGTTATTCCAATTGGAAGGGAATGCTTATCCTCTTAGCTTTCCAATGCCGTGTAGAACGCCTTATTTGACCAAGTAACGAAGAAATGGCAGCTGTTTTAAAATCAGTGCGCGCTGCAGGAATCGTCAGAATGCATTACTGTACAGCAATCTTGGTCGATCGACTGCCTGCTATGGTCGATCGACCACTCCACGATGCTGATGCGCAATTTAAAAGACGTGATTAAAGCCCATATGTAATTAGGTTTTAGGAGAGTATTACGTGACTTTGCTATATAACGTAATACTCCTCTCCTGTATTATTCATTCAGTTTCTATTAGGTTATCATTAGCTTACAATAATTCAATACATTAGATTGTTATTCATTCTTTATTTCTCAATAAAGCTTTGCTTCGGATCTTCATCTGCCTTGCTATTTCGGTATTATTCCTTTTAATTTACAGTTTACTTTATTTACCTTTTAGTTTAGAATTGCTAGTATAGATATCCCGAAGCCGTCATCAACGCTTTATGCAATTCAATTGTTCTTCTAGTTTAATTATGAATTCTATTCCTTTAATCGCAAATTACATTGTTGTTATTGTTGTTAGTATGTGTAGCTAAATCACCCTTGCTAGGATGTAGGCGAGCTATTAGCATAGATGACATTAGAATAGGCACCCTCGGATTAGGGCTTAGTCGGCCGATTGGCTTATCTGGTCGGTCGACTGAGTCGGTTGGTCGATCGACTGGGGTAGCTGGTCGATCGACTGACTTCGTGTTTGATTTGCTTCGTTTGAATCGTTAAGTGCAATATCTATCAATGAGACCTAGCAGAGACTTGTTATATGCTTAGTTTTGACCAACCCGTAGATCGAAAGATAGGGAAGGACTTAGATTAACGATTTAAGACGGCTAGATTGCTAGATCGAAAGATAATGTAATTTAGTTTTCATTAGGAATCATTAATCAAGAACGAGAGTTAGTATTAATGAGACTTAGGGATTAGTAGCATAGGCCGAGAGGTAGTTACTATTTAACATGGACCGAGAGGACTTGTTTTCCCCATCCTTCGCGACCGTATTTCGAGACTTACCTAGACTTATGAGCCATCGTAGCTGTAGCGACCCGACCATCCTAGCTCCTTTTCATTATTTGTTCACATCTTTATTTTTATTGCTTATTTTTATTGTCTTATTTATTTTTATTTGCATTTAGTTTAGTTGTTAATCATATCAAAATCCCCCTCATTGTTACCCTTTGACTAAAATTGAAAGCAACTATAAACTCCCCCGCCTCTCTGTGGTTCGACCCTGTTACCACTAACTTCTGTTTGTTTTAATAGGTATTATAAATATTATTTTTGGTGCACACAACGACAGGCATCAAATTTTGGCGCCGTTGCCGGGGAGGCAGCGCTAGTTTTAGTTGTTTTTCATTTTAGTCTGTTTTTCGCCTCAAGGGAAGACTGAGTACCTTGAGGCAGTTCTTACCTTCTTCTTTAGTGTTGTTTATTTGCAGTACTTCAAAAGGGGCCACCCATGTTCTATTCTCAGGAGCAGCAGGTGCTGTTTTGTGGGAGATGCGGCGGAAGGGGACACACATCTGAGGCATGCAGGCACCCTAAGGAGAAGATGTTTGCTTTTCATCAACTTCAGCTCGACAATTCGTATAATTACGCTCCTACTTCACCGCATCAACCATATGAGCCTCCTTATGAAGCCCCACCACCATCCACTCCGTCACAGCAAGAGTTGAAAAACGAAGTTGCAGAGTTGACGAGTCTAGTGCAGGTGCTTATGGTGGAGGTACAGAAAAGCAATGCGGCGAATCAGGCCTTAATCACGAAGCTGATATCTCAAATTGCTACATTAGACAAGAACGCAGCTGAGATACCGAGTCAATTTCACTCTCTGAATCAGCGTATTGAGACCGTACATGCAATGACGCTGAGGAGCGGGTCTACTCTCGATAGACCCGAGAAGGCTGCTGAAAAAGGGAAGAAGAAAAAGGGCGAGAAAAAGACGATCAACAGTAAACACGGTCGATCGACCACATCACCATGTCGATCGACCAGTCCGCGAAATGACATAGCTTCTGGTACTGTTGAACCCAGTCGATCGACTGAGCAACATGGTCGATCGACTGAGGCCGCTGCTGATAATGCACAATTTCATCCTCCAATGCCCAATAATTTGAGGGATCACTTGTTTCGGGGTACGACAACTCCGAAATCATCGAGGTAAGATCCAGATGCTGATGGGTCCGTTTCGGTTCCAAAGTATGACCCCCACGATGGTTAATGGTTCATTTCTGAGACGTTCTAAAGAAGGGTCAAGTTACAACAAAGACAAAGTAGTGGATTTTCAGCCTAAATCCACTGATGCCGGTATGAGAGACCTAGAGGAGAGGGCAAAGCTACTTTTGACAGCCCCTTATCCATAAAGACTAGTGCCGACCAAAGATGAGGTAACATTCGATAAATTTAAAGATGTCGTGCGTAGTCTTAACGTGGAAATTCCTTTCTTAGAGCTAGTTAATCAAATACCTGCATATATGAAGTTTATGAGACAATTGCTAGCTAAGAAAAGGTCTTTGAATGTTGTGGAGTCAGTGCATTTAACTGAAGAGTCTGATCTAGTTCGTACTTAACTCACACTGCTACTCATAAACTGTCTGACCCAGGTAGTTTTTCTGTCCCATGTAGTATTGGTACCTTCTCAATTGAGAAGGCATTATGTGATCTAGGGGCTAGTGTCAGTGTTATGCCTTTGAGTCTGGCTAAGAAGTTGAAATTAACTAGATTCATTATTCGATATGGTACAAATGGTCGACCGTTCTGCGATTCACCCGGTAGGGGTCTTAGAGAATGTGCCTGTTCAAATTGAAAAGTTCTTTTTTCTTGTTGACTTTGTTGTTTTGGATATTCCTGAAGATGTCAACACCCCAATTATTTTGGGAAGATCGTTTTGCACACTTCTTTGGTGCAATAATTGATGTAGGGAAAGAACTTTGAGATTTAAGGTAGGGAAGCACTTTATTATGTTTGCCCAGTCCCCTAGGAAGAAAGACCCCATGTGGCCCATGACCTATAATATGATTTACGAAAAGAAATCTTATTTTGTGCTTTTCGACATTCCCACTTCCTTACCCTGTACCTATTCCTATTATGACACCTCCGCCCAGATTGGGAGCAATATGGAGGACAATTCTCTTATTTTGAATGTTGCGAGAACCGGTTTGGGAAGGAAGAACCGCTGTTGCTCCGGTGAGAAGGAGCCCATTGTTCGAGAGAGGCGGTGCAGGATGTCGAGCTATGCAAGCGATAAGGAGCCGATGAGGAGCCCAAGAAGAAGGAGCCAGTCAAAATTTCGGAGTCGGATCTTGAGTGTGAGGAGCTAGGAGATGATGGCCATGCTTGGGAAGATGCTAGGGATGATCCATTGAGTATCCCAGTCGGAGTAGAGTGGAGTCCACACGAGATGAGCACTGCGGAAGCTACTTCATGTAGACGAAGCCTTGGTCGGAGATTTTCCGTAGTTTCCGCTGATCTATTCGTTTCTTAGACCTTTTTAAGACAATTTATTGCTTTTAGACTGTTTATCGTTTTCCGTGTGCGCGAGACTTCGCTCTTTAATTAAGTTTGCTTAGGATTTAGACTATAGACTGTTACTTTGGGTTTTGCGTAATTTATGGGCGCGTTATTATGTGTCTTCGCAGGTTTATAGACCATATTAGCTCACTTTATTGAGCTAATTCGAAGAAATCAGAAAGTTACAACAGGTTTCCCAGTCGATCGACTGCCTTCCATGGTCGATCGAGCCGCAGACTTCCGGGAGCTACATTTCTGTTCACCCTGGTCGATCGATCGGGTGATGTGGTCGATCGACCCACCGCCGTCATTGTGCACTGTCCCACGACCTTTCCCCTGTTGTGTTGGGTTGTTTTGCGGAATTGAGGGAGTTTTTTTCCCCACTTTATTCTCTGAATTATTTCTGATTTCTTCCATTTTCGTACCTTTTCACATAATTACCGCTTCATTATTGTTTTCTCGGTTTTATGCGTGGTATTTTCTGTCTTTTCAGGTACTTATGGTAGCACTTCTGAATTCTTGAAACCTCCTAGCTCACTTATTTGGTTTGGGAGGTTTCCTTTTGCTGCACTTAAAGTCTTGTGAGTTTTTCTGAGTCCTTATTTCATGTCATATTCATTTATTTATCGCAAAATTCCAGTTTCCCTTTTATTTCATTATATGATTTTGCACAATGGGGACATTGTGCGATTTGGTTTGGGGAAGGGTTTTGCGTCGCGCATCATTTGCTTGCATTCACGTTTACATTTCAGTTTTGCATTTGTTTATTTCATTTCTCATATATACAAAAATACAAAAAAAAAAAAAATTGAAAAAATTTCAAAAATTTCAAAAATTGCATGTTTATTTTTGCATATAGGTTGAGTCAGAACAGTAGTATTTCAATGATGACATTGCATTTTCAGCTGTTTTTGCCTAAGCCTTGCTTAATTGACATGTTATTAGTAGAATCGTATATGCATATCTACAAGTTTTCGTTAAAATATCTTGCTGAGCTTTAGACTTGACTTAGATTTTTGGCAAACTACATCATTTTCTGAGTTTTAGAGCCTATAACTGGTGACATTTATGACCAGTTTATTTAGGATGTGAGTAGTTACTCCTTATAAGACATGTTACATCAATATGCATAAATATGAACTTAATCTGCTTAATACCTGTATGCATTCGGTTTGTGGTTTGTAGACACATGTGGTAGAGGTTTCCCTTTATTCATATTACCCATGAGCCTCTCATAGCCAAATTTAGCCTTTTGTCCCTTAACTACATCCTATATTTAGCCTGCCATCGTCAAGCTAGTAGTCTTAGTTTTTGGGAATATGTTTATTGCGGTTTGGTTATATGCTCTCATTGAGATGATTTTGAAAAAAGAATGAAGGAGGAAAAAGAATTGAGAAAGTTGAAAAGAAAGAAAAAAAATAGAAAAGAAAAGAGAAGAAAAATGATTCGAAAAAAAAAAAAAAAGAGAAACAAGTTCGATACATGGTCGATCGACTGGACTCATTGGTCGATCGACTGAACCCCGAGAAAAGAAAATAAATCACATGGTTGGAGTTTTGATTAGTTGGTGATTTTATTCCCATGCTTTATTATCATCATTTGGGGAATTACAATTATATCGGAGTTTGTGAGATTTGTGCTACATTTGCACCGTTTCATCGATTTAATTTTGAGTAAGGAAGTGGATGTTGTCATATGGTTTTGTTTGGGTACTAGCTTGGCCGCCTATACCTCCACATTCTCATAATTGTTTTGCCCTTCTTACCCATTAACTCACATATCCATATTTACCTCGGCATGTGTCATGGTCATTTGATTGGTTGGAATGCATATGTACGGTTGTAGAGATTATTTTCATATTAGATTGCAGGCATGTTCTTATAGGTCGTAGTTAGGTGAGAGTCATTACAATATTACTTCTTTCTATCTTTTACATATACTCACCCGTATTCATTTTGTGATTTGAGCGACCCTTGAGAGTCCGAATTGATAAGTCTCTATAGTTGACGGTTCGGCAGTTTTTAACGACTACATAACTCGTTTGCATGATTCATATTACTAATTGATTGTTAGTTGTGCATTAAATTTGTTTAGGCTTTACTTGTTGCATTTCGCTCTGAGATTGAACTCGTTCCATTAGGTTCTAAGATCGAGTCTAGTTCTTGCTTGGGGACAAGCAAGGGTTTGGTTTGGGGAAGTTTGACGCGTGTCTAATATATGATGTTTTGCACCTCATTTCACACGCATTTCAGAGCTCAATTGAGTAGTTTATGCTACTATTTCCCTTGTTTCGTGTATTTCTTCCTTTTCGTGTGATTTTGTAGGAATGTGAAGAATATGGCGGAAAATGGACCAAATCCGTCCCTAAGTACTTAGCATTGCATTTGACATGAAGTATTGACTTGAGGAATGAGCTTGGTGCGCGTTTCAAGGCCTAAAGATAGCAAAAGCATGGGTGTGTGCGAGTTTAACGAGCAAAGAAGCACTTCACGATATTGCAGCCTGCTTCAGATAGCAATATCTCGAGTTATAGAGCTAATAATCGAGTGATTCTAATTGGAGGGGAAAGCTTATCCTCTTAGCTTTCCAACGCCGCGTAGAACGCCTGATTTGACCAAGTAACGAAGAAATGGCAGCTGTTTTAAGATCGGTGCGCTGCGAGAATCGTCGAATGCATTCTTTGTCAGATCAAAGCACTCTTGGTCGATCGACTGCCTGCTATGGTCGATCGACCACTCCATGATGCTGATGCGCAATTTAAAAGACGTGATTAAAGCCCATATGTAATTAGGTTTTGGGAGAGTATTACGTGACTTTGCTATATAACGTAATACTCCTCTCCTGTATTATTCATTCAGTTTCTATTAGGTTATCATTAGCTTACAATAATTCAATACATTAGATTGTTATTCATTCTTTATTTCTCAATAAAGCTTTGCTTCGGATCTTCATCTGCCTTTCTATTTCGGTATTATTCCTTTTAATTTACAGTTTACTTTATTTACCTTTTAGTTTAGAATTGCTAGTATAGATATCTCGAAGCCGTCATCAACGCTTTATGCAATTCAATTGTTCTTCTAGTTTAATTATGAATTCTATTCCTTTAATCGCAAATTACATTGTTGTTACTGTTGTTAGTATGTGTAGCTAAATCACCCTTGTTAGGATGTAGGCGAGCTATTAGCATAGATGGCATTAGAATAGGTACCCTCGGATTAGGGCTTAGTCGCCCGTCTGGCTTATCTGGTCGGTCAACTGAGTCGGTTGGTCGATCGACTGGGGTAGCTGGTCGATCGACTGACTTCGTGTTTGATTTGCTTCGTTTGAATCGTTAAGTGCAATATCTATCAATGAGACCTAGCGGAGACTTGTTAGATGCTTAGTTTTGACCAACCCGTAGATCGAAAGATAGGGAAGGACTTAGATTAACGCTTTAAGACGGCTAGATTGCTAGATCGAAAGATAATGTAATTTAGTTTGCATTAGGAATCATTAATCAAGAACGAGAGTTAGTATTAATGAGACTTAGGGATTAGTAGCATAGGCCGAGAGGTAGTTACTATTTAACATGGACCGAGAGGACTTGTTTTCCCCATCCTTCGCGACCGTATTTCGAGACTTACCTAGACTTATGAGCCATCGTAGTTGTAGTGACCCGACCATCCTAGCTCATTTTCATTATTTGTTCACATCTTTATTTTTATTGCTTATTTTTATTGTCTAATTTATTTTTATTTGCATTTAGTTTAGTTGTTAATCATATCAAAATCCCCCTCATTGTTACCCTTTGACTAAAATTGAAAGCAACTATAAACTCCCCCGCCTCTCTGTGGTTCGACCCTGTTACCACTAACTTCTGATAGTTTTATTAGGTATTATAAATATTATTTTTGGTGCACACAACGACAGGCATCAGAATCCACGTGCTTCCGCTGCGGGATTAATCCATTATGCTAAGATGTATCACAATTCTTAAACTTCGTATACTTGGAGTATGACGAATGGTTAAAAATCGAATTCTTGAGAGAAGTCTCTATATAGCAATAAAGTTCATTAGTTAGTACTCAGGAAGTACTAAAGAAATGAAGCTAAGTATTTAGAATTGAGATGGATTTATGTGCAAGGAGTTACACAAAAACCATATTCTAAACACATAAGGATGGTTAGAGAACCATCTTGGCTATATTATTTAAGGAGGATATCTGCTAGAAACATCCTAGGTAGTTGAACAATGAGAAATACACAACAGAAATTGAGTACACTTGCAATAATGAGATATGCAAGTAGGAAAGGATGATATTAGGATTCGGTTTTATGAATTGGAGGAACTATGGTAGTTCGTTCCAATAACCAAAGGTCCTATCCTCATACACTGTGAGGACAGTGAGAGTTATTCAAAGGCAAGAGAGCCTATGTCCAGATTGAATCTAGACACGTACTCAAAGAAGTTCTTATAATACAAGATTATTCACAAGAATGGAAAATAGTATATAGTAAGGTTAGGAAGAGTGCAAAGTGTTTTTGAGACTTACTAACCAAAGGCCTTTTCACAGGCTTAACATGATAAGTCATGTCATTTCAATTGAGTTGAAATGTGCAATTATATACAAATTGAAATATGGATTATAGGTTATGTAGTAATTGATATGGTATCAATTTTACATATGTGATAATGCATTCATCGTTTGGGTTTTATTAAAAACTCTTCTATTACTTTGTTACATCCAAATGGGTTGTTGAGACAATATTGAACCCCATTAAAGTGAACTGGATTGGCATAGTATTCACCCCTAGTTGCTTATATGAGGTGACATCTCAAAGTGACTGGAGTGTGATGCGATTGATGGCAAGTTCAAGTGCCATAGAGTCATGAGAGATGACTAGTCGATCACATAGGCAGACTGTATGGGACACTATGTCGGGCTAATGACCGCTTATAGAGTTCTGGAAATTTTTATAGCTTGGTCGTGGCGAGAGCTACTATAGTATTCTTATGAGTCGATTCTTTGATTAAAGACTGTTCGCCTAAGATGGCACAGTTTCAGAGTGTTCGTAATTGGGGTCAACTGGGCACATTTTGGGTTATAATGAGCTGTGGCTATTCGAAGGGAAGAGTGCAATGGGAATTGTCCATCCCTATCAGGGTTATCTTATATCTCAAGGCCACTCGAGGAGTAATGAACTGGAAATGCGTGGCCACGCTCGGAAGGTATCTACGGTAGATAATTCCGGTCAGACAGTTATTCTCCAGATCGAGGAAACCACTCTTGATATGATCAAATGCAAGTACGACCTGCATGACACCTTGCATTGAGTGGGAGCTAGTAATAGGACAAGAGAATTGGTGACGCACACTTGTCGTGGACAAGTGGGAGATTGTTGGAGTATGTGTCCGCGATAATAATGCGATCACATGTTTAAATCTCATAATAAGAATGCATGAGGGAAAGTAATATTTTATTGTCAACTGATCCACATTAATCGGTAATGATTGGCTGGCTAGAGTTTGACATTACTGTCGTATGACGGTGGTGATCAGTTGATCCCTTAAGGTTATACCTCTAGGGTAACACTCTTAATTAATTAATTAATTAATTGTATGTTGATACAAGTTAATTAATTTCTTAAAATTGAACGAATGATTTTGTGACTGAGAATTCATATCTTATTGTAATTCGATTAAATAAGATTCGTTCTAAGTAATGTAAAATTGTTTTATTACTTAGGTTTTATTATTGTTTATGAAACAATTAAAATAAGAATGAATGATTTATTATAAATACAAGTTGTTGTGATTTATAATTCCATTTTGAGTACTTGTAATCATTAATTACTAGTTAATTTTGTATGTGATTTATTTTGTTTATATAATGATTTTTAATAAGTTAAAAATGCATTATTAAATAACATGTTCAATATGTCACACTACACAAATTGACATATGGCAAACTTAAAATGGACCCTTTTAACTCATGGGTGCCGTGTAAATAAGGGGTATGGGAGGTTGGTTGTGTTTTGTTCATTTAATTAACAAAACACAATCATACCCTACTAATGATAGGCAAGCAAGCCTAAATCTTTAGAAGAACAAACTTTAGCATGCATTGGGCCTTCTTTCCCATGCTACCCGGCCACCTAGAAAATAAGAAGAGTTTTCTCTTCTTATTTTGGTCATTCTTACTTAACAAAAACATGAGTAATTTGTAAATTCTCTCTATTTTTGTTTAGAACACTTAAGAAGTAAAAACTCACAAAATCACTAATATTATCTTACCTTTACTAGAAGTAGTAAACAATAATATTAGTATTATTTTGGGCACATATACTAATTTCTAGTAACAAATTAGTATTTGTTTAAGAGGGTTATCTTGGTACAAATCCTTGAGGAGTAGATTCTAATATTGGATCTAAGTTCCATTTTTGGAGCACTAGGATTTTCTTAAGAAGACTAATTTGGAAGGTGTCCAAATTAGTATAACCATTCGGCCCTCATTGTAAGTAGATCGTTTTCTTTTTACTTTGTATTATTTTGTTATGCATGCATAAGATCTAGTTAGTTTATGACTAAACTAAATTTATATAGTTATTAGAAATGTCTAATAAGAGGTTTATGAATCCTTCACGGGTTTCATAATCGTAATTTTGGAAAGTTTCTTGAAGGTCATACACGTAGAGCAAAGTTAACCGATGAACGGAAAGAATTTATTAAGCAACAGCGACAGTCTCATGTGAAACCGGGGATGATTAGACATGAATTTATGCTAGGTTTCCTGATCAGCCGGCCCCAGTTTTGAAACAAATTTACAATGAGAATGCCCGATTGAGTGCAATCAATAGGGACGGGAGGAACAGTGTGCAATATATATTACATCTAGCGAACGAATCTAATTATCTCAGTGAATACGTGGTGGAGGGGGAATCAAAGGCTCTTACACGTGTTTGGTTTGCTCATCCTGATGGTGTAGAGATGTTAAAAGCGTGGCCCGATGTTATTCTTATCGACTCTACGTGCAAGACGAACAAGTACGACCTTATATTGGTTCAATGTGTAGGCGTTACACCTGTTAGAAAAAGTTTTTTTAATAGGTTACGCGTTAATTAAGAGGGAAAGTAGTGATGAGTATATTTGGGTTGTGAGAAGGCTGGAGTCATTGTTGGGATCAGATGTGAAACCAACGGTCTTTGTCACTGATCACGAGCATGGTCTAATTGCTACACTCCCTGAAGTATTTCGCACTTCCTATCATTTTTTGTGCCTATTTCACATTTACAATGCAGTTGAGGCCAAAGCAACAATCTTGGAAAAGAATGGTAATTTTGGGAAAGCAGTAGCACATGGCGCTTGGAAAAAAGTTATTGAAGCTAAAACGTTTGATGAATGTCAGTTGGAGTGGAATGAGCTGAAAAAGAAATATTGTAGTCATCCTGCACTTATCACTTATCTTGAGTTGACATGGTGGCATAAAATCCATATGTTTGGCAAATGTTTTACTAATTTGGTGCTTCATTTTGGTAACAGAACTACGTCTAGAGTTGAGTCGGCGCATGCTCAATTGAAGATGTGGTTAGGTTCAGCTAAACTTACTCTTGACAGCTAGTGGAAACGGGATAATGTTATGATGCACGGGCAACATATCGAGATCAGAAAGACGTTTGAAGATTCTATAAGCAAGACAGTTGTCAAAAACTTGTATTATAAGCAAGACATTTGGTTTTGCTACGTTGTTCAACTGGACCATATGATGCGTGACGATGTCATATATACTAGATGGCACACACGTATGGGCCGGTTCTTTAACCTATCTTCCTTTACGAGCTGCTCCCGACGTCCGTGCTCCGAATGGTATTCTATGGATTCTTTTTACAGGTAATCATTTTGTGCGATTACGCGTCAATGATAAGTGTGCCATGCCTCCGATACATGGTCGCTGGTCGTTGTTGGAGTAAGTGTTCCCGACAATAATGCGATCACAATTGTCGATCATGATGATCACATGTTTAAATCTCATATTTAAAAATACATGAGGGAAAGTAATATTCTACAGTCAACTGGTCCACACATATCGGTAATGATTGGCTGACTAGAGTTTGACATTACTGTCGTGCGACGGTGGTGATCAGTTGATACCCTGAGGTCATACCTATAGGGTAATACTCTTAATTGATTATTTAATTAATCGTATGCCGATACGAGTTAATTAAATTGCTTAAAATTGACGGATGATTTTGTGAGTAAAATTAACGTGTCTCATTGTAATTCGATTAAATTAGATACGGTCTGAGTAATCGAATTGTTTTATTACATAGATTAAATTATTGTTTACGAAACAATTGAAGCAGAATGAATAATTTATTATAAATACAAGTTGTTGAAATTTATAATTCGATAAACCATTTTGGTACAAGTAATCAAGAATTACTAGTTAATTTTGTACGTGACATATTTTATTAATATGTTAAAAATGCACTATATTGTGACATGTCATGAAACATGTGACATATGACAAAATTGACAAATGACAAAATAAAATGGACCTTCCATTTTATGTTGGGTGTACCGAAAATGGGGAGGGCTAGGGTTTTAAATTGTGTTGATTATTTTAAATAGAAAACACATTGATTACTCTAGTCTATAGCCATGCAACCCTATAGCTTTTGAGAAGAGCAACTTTTGCATGCATTGGCCTCAATTACCCTCCTCCCCCCCCCCCCCAACCGGTTTTGTGATAAGAAAAGCCAAGGGTTTTTCCATCTAAAATTATTCACTACATTACTATAATTTTCTAGTGTTAGAAAATAACAAATACTCTCTACAATTTTTAAATATTTTAGAGAAAGAAATACTCATAAAATCCTCTCCTCTTAACCGAAAAGAAAGAGAACAAAAATCAAATTTTTGTGTCAAGTTTAAGTAAGATCTTAATTAATACTAGATCATATTAATTATTATTATTAAGGGTGTTACTTTGGGTATAATTCCTTAGGAGAGATTCTCCACTTGAATCTTGTTCTTCTACCTTTGGAAAGCTCAAGAACTAGTAAGAAGGTGAACTTACTAGTGCCCATATTCCGAAATCATCAATGTAAGAATTGATTTTCTCCTTATACTTGTAATTGTTTTGCATGCATAAGATCTTATTTATTATGACTAAATTAAACTATCATACTATGAATATGTAAACATTTGAGATTAATGAATCCTAACAGTCGTCACTTCGCGATGATGACATTGCCCATTATGTAGACATTTATACTGAAAGACTCACTCTTTGGATGTCTTATGTTTTTTCGGGTCTGTTGCACAACCCTTATGGTAAGGGAAACGAATCTAAAGTAATATATATGTAATTGAGAAGAATTGATTATTAATCATATCATCTAATTAATTTTGTTTTTCACTCACAGTTTTTTTTATACGTTATTTTATTTCATAATCAACGTAATTAAGACATAGTTAACGGAAATTGTGGTTATAACTTAATTAAAACATAGTTAACGAAAATTAAAAATACAACTTAATTAAAACATAGTTAATGGAAATTTAAAATACAACTTAATTAAAACATAGTTAACTTAATTCTCCTCCGTTGATGAAGATGAGGTATCCAGATCTTCTAGATCGTCTCCAGCTATAATTTCTTCAGGTTGACTAGCTACATATTGATCAAAGCTATCAATGATATCGAGTTTCTCGTTGCCGAAATTTAAAAATCTACCAGCACATAAATTGGAAAGTGTTGCATAATCGACCATGGTCAATATGCGCTGAAAATATTGAATGGCATCACTACGCAGGTTGCGATACTCCCACTGCTTGTCGGTTAATGTTGCTAGAGACACAACATCATCATTCATCGGAGGATTTAGTGAATCTTGTGCGTTCCCGCCCAAGATGTAACAGATTGTGGCAATTGGATCATATTCAAGCAAATTCCATATAGGGTCGACTCCGACGACAAGTTCAAGACGATCTTTGGTAATTCCGAAACGATCGAATCAATCTTTTGTTGGTAAACTCTGATTTTTTGAGCATTTGTAACCATCTGATGAAAAAAACAAATAAGCGTCAATATTTATCTAATATAAAACAAAACTACATAATTTTTTTTAAAAAAAAAATAGGCCCCAACTTGTAGGATACACGTTTATACTCAGGCTGAAACATGTTAGAAACAAGTTTTTGCCCTGGCGGGGACATGTAGAAGACACGTTTTGGCCCAGGCAGAAACATGTAACATACACGTTTCGGCCCAGGCGGAAACGTGTAATCTACACGTTTTGGCCAATTTATTTGATTTTATAATATTTATTTAATTAGCGGAGCTTATGCTTTCTAAAATATGATGTCTAACATGAAATGTTCAACAAAAAAAAAAACAAAATACCATTGTGGACATGGGCCACGTCTCGGTCTGCGGATTTAGGCCGTCTACCGGTCTGCGGTCACGGGCCACCTGCACGCTAAGCCAATCTGTGGACATGCAGAGGTCTCTTTAAAAGCCACGCTCGGCGACGTTGAAATGTTTTCGACCAGATCACTTTAGATCGGTCGGTATCGTCTCGGCAAGGGCCGCGAAACGATGTAGAGATGTTCGGAGCCGCCACCAAGCATTTGTGGGATGCCTGGAACCCGTTCGAAATCCACTTTATACCTAGGTCAATCAAGGAAAAAAGCGGTGCTTGACATAGGTACTAAAGATAATGAATCGTCCCCCTTTTAGCATTTTATGCCTAAAATGACTCTCGTACGCCCTGAATAAGTCCATCCACTATCCAAAGGTTCTGAGTAAGGGGTGAGGGCACGTATAAGGAAGCCCTTTAATCGGACACCCAATCCCGCCCGCGTTAGCAGCCTCTACTGATCGATCGTGGTTGTTTAAGTGCAAAAGTTGATAGAACTGTTAAAATGCATGAATGCGCATCCAAAAGTTTAACCTAACATGTGAGCTTTCTAAGTCGGTTTGTTAATCCAAATATCAAGCATAAGATGTCAAGTTGGATTTAGATTGATTTGCATGTGAAAACAGAAATTAAACATCCATTTACCAAATTTGGGTTATGATGCTTAACACGATCCATTTATTTGAAAAAGGATGTCAAATGACAAAGTGTAAAAACGTAAGCTTGTCAATCTGATCCGTCATGTATTCCGATTAACCGTAATCGGGATCGTCCTAGACAAATGCTAAAACCGAGACAGAATAGTGTCGGGTAGCCCCATTGGGGCGCGAGCCTATTGGCGAGGGAAGGGGCTCTGCCCTGGTTTTGAAAGATGGAAACAGACGGCTTCTTGGGGCGCGAGCCATGAGCCGACCTAAGGGGGCGTCTCCTGGTTGTTGAAAAGTTTGTTTAAAAACGCATTTGTGATTAAATAATTTGCAAGTATTATTTGCATGACTCGGAATAATTACTATTATGTTAGTAATATTCGTTGTCGGATTTGCATGTTTGAAAAGCATAGTTTACAAATAGAAATGTAAAATGTTTGATTTGAACTAAATATGTTAAGTTCATTTCTTTGTAATTAGTCAAGTTTGTCATCGTACTCGGATTAAACCGACATGGTATAAAGAACCAAGGATGATTATGAATTATGACTAATATATTTACAAATGTAAATAAATGAGAAAAATGGTAAATAAAATAAAAGGGGGTTAAAATACCCTTTAATTTGTAATTAACCAATAATACCATCGAGTCACGGAATAAACCGTCACGGTATAAAGAACCAAGGATGATTTTGATTTATGGTTAAAAAGTTTGTCATAAAAATGATTTGAAACATTTGAAATGGTAAAAACCGATTACAAATAAGAAATGGAATAAAGAGGAAAGACGAGAACAAACATGGATGAGTCTGACCTGGACACCCACAAGAGGCGCGAGCCTCCCTGCATAGCAAGGAGCTCATGTCTCAGGCCAAAACTCGGCTTTGGCTCGTCTAACCGATATTTGAATCGTGTTATGCATTGTTCATGCATATAAACTCATAAAAACAGTAAAAACATGAAATAAATGAGATATTTACACCCTCAAACTTACGTATTTTGATGTTTGCGTGGTAGACGACTTTAGAGACGGTTTCTCGTTGTGACTACTCGCGATCAAAGAAGTTTAAAAAGAGTGCCTTAAAAAAGGATTTTGTTTTGAAAATATGTTAATTAAAACATGTTGATTAATGAGTTGAGTTGGTCGAATGGGTAGGTCGTATGCACGGCGATGGTACCAAACAATATGTGTAAGGCTTGTGTTTACGATCGGTAGGTCGTAAACACGTGTCGATTTTGTGACTTATGAAGTCGAGTCTAGAAGTTTAAGGGAGAGGTGAGGGGGCGGACGCTCGCGTGAAGATTGTGTTGTGTGATGATGGGTATTTATAGAGAAATGTGGGGAGGTAGGTCGGTTGAGTTTGCTTAGAGGCTAAGCAGACACCCCATTGAGGCGCGAGCTACCTTGTGATACAAGTGGGTGTATTGTCCCTTTCGCAAATTTGGATTTTACATTTGTTCAAACCAATGTGTTGTTGGTTGTGATTTGTGGTCTTTGATGGTTGCTTAGTCGTGTACACTTCCTCTTGGGTGATATTTGGGGTAGGTATTTTGTGTCTTTGACTCGGGTTTGACCCGTGTGAGTCGGGATTTAAATTTCGATTCGGTTTTTGGCTTGGTGTCGGTTTTGACTCTAATTAGGGTAATTTTAAAGGAAATGACATGATGAAGGCATTCATAGAATTATTTTCGACATTCGAGATTTGGGTTGACTCGGAATAACTCAGGTTGACTCGAGTTGCGGGTTTCTGAGTCGGTTTTAATTCTGAAGATGGTTTTAACTCTAAATAGTGTTATTTTAATGCAAATGAAGTTAGAAAACTTTTGAAATCATTTTCATATTCAAGTAGTGCATTAAACTGTCTCACGTAGAGCCAATCCACGCACGCATATCAAAAACACGTTATAGTCCGATCATCATCGGGTGGTTTTTTGGGAGGTGCAGATATTGGGTATCTACAGAGCCCCCACTTTGACTGAGGCTTGGACACGGCAAAAGTCAAAGTATGATCTCCAGGTCAATCGAAGATTACAACTTGAAGACCATTGCGACGTCGAGACGACTCAAAAGGTTTTGAGCCAAGGAGCTGCCGTCGGGAAGGGCGACGTCGAGGCGACTCGGGGATTCGAGTCATGGACCTGCCGTCGGGAACATTTTAGAGTCTGTTGACTTCTGATGCGGGTCGTTTAAAGTCCATTAGACTACGTATAAAGGCTCGCCAGCCATAAGAAGGAATCATACGTGAGGCATCTTCGGGATACGTCCTTGAATCATTTGCGCGCAAAGGCTCGCCAGCCGGTGTTGAAGGTGGTTCGTTTTGAGGCTCGCCAGCCATATGAAGGAGTCATACCTGAGGCATCTGAGGCATCTTCGGGATATGTCCTTGAATTGCTTCTTATGTACGTACAAAGGCTCGCCAGCTATATTGATGGTGCGTTTTGAAGCCTTTGGACTTGACGGGTCAGTGTTTGTTGGGAAGAACCCAGTACTCAGCTGAAGTGCGCTTTTCTTCTCAAGAATATCTTCATGGTTAGTGACCACACAAATACGCAGTCGCATAGACAAGCATGTAGTACGCAAGCACATAAGCATGTGAGCAGTTAGCATATAGGCAATTGGCATGTAAGCATATAAGCACGTGAGCACATAAGCATGTGAGCAGTTAGCATATAAGCAACTAGCATGTAATATATCACGCGAAGGGAGATAGAAGCTTTGAAAAGTTGTGAGATTTGATATTGAGTCTTACTGGTGGCAGACCCGAAAGTTGATGGATTGAAGACACGTGACGGACGCATACTGACAGACTGACAAACAGACGGTCGTGAACGTGATACAGACTTAGTATCATCACAGCACGGGGGTGACTCTGACAGACTTTGCTTATGCGTGTGCAACTCCTTAGCTAAGAAAGGGTGACAACGCGTATCAAATCCCTGAGGTATAAGGTCCACTCGGCTGGGGAACACAAACTGATTATCTTCTCCAGACATATTTGCCTCCGTTTGCTTGTTGGAGATGCCTTCTCGAGGTATGATGATTAAGAGAGCGGAACTAAGACCCAGTCATTGTCCGAACCGAGCACTAGACTATGAGCGGTTTATATTGGACTGTAGTTGAGACTCGAAAGATGCTTGTGGATAAAGGACGGGTGGCGTCTTGAAAGAGAAGCCCCCATAGTGAGAAGGTGGAAATTTTGAGAAGATAGGGAATGGGCGACGTCTTAAGGAAGAAGCCCCCAGTAAAGAGGTGTAAGATTAATTTTAGCAGCTGGGTGGGCTGCTTTGAGGATTGATGTTGATGGTTGAGATTGAAAGGGATATGCGGTTGTGCCCTTGTAATAGGACTGCCTACATATTCGCGTGTTTGCGAAATCAAACCAGATCGTAGTTCTGAGTTGGTTATTAAGGATTGAAAATTGGAATTGTTTTGAAAGGGATGCGCGGTTGTGCCTTTGTAATAGGACTTCTTACGTATTCGCGTGTGTGCAAAATAAAACCAGATCGTAGTTCTGAGTGTGTGCCTAAGCGAGTTGTTAGGACCTTAAGGTGATTTTGAGGGGTATGGTTGTGTCCTTGAAGAACTGCCTACGTATTCACGTGAAGTGAAATCAAACCAGATCGTAGTTCATAATGTGTGCCTAAGTGAGTTGTTAGGACCTCAAAGTGTGAGGGTCACGACGATAAATTCCATTTGGTGACTCGTCTGAATGTGTGCCTAAGCGAGTTGTTAGGACCTTAAAGTGTGAGGGTCACTGGTCGGGATACTAAATCTTTCGGTTACTTGTCGTTAGGAGCACCTAGACCAAAACATAATTTATAACTTCACAAACAACTCTACAATTAGTAAAGAGGCAAGTAAAGGTCGGATCCCAAGGGACGGGAATTGAGATGAGATTTCTATTGCAACTAGTGGTGTCTTAGGGGGTGTCACAATTGGGGTTTGATGTAGAAGGTCACGAAACTAAATAGCAATGAAAGTAAACAAGCAAGATGAATTAAAAGGGATGTAAACAATTGATAAAAGGCACTAGGGTGTCATAGGGTCATAGGGGATTCATGGGAATTGATCATACAAACATGTTCTCAAATTATAAGCAATCAATTATTGTTGTGATGGATCGAGTTGGTTTATATCTTACAATCCTAGGAAAGTTTGGGTCCCGGAGCCGAATCGATTAGATTGTACAACACCTATAAGTCGACTTAGTCTTCCCTGCTCAACAACATGCATGGTCTAATGAAACTCGAGTTGGTTTATGTTTTACAAGTCTCATTGAAAAGATAGGTGATAGGTAAAAAATGCAAGGATTCATAGGCTCACATTTCATCAAACATAACATGTGCATGAGTTGAGATCACAACAAGCAAGCAAATAAACTATGAAAGCATATTAATTTAAGCATGAATCATCCCCCATGTTGGTTTCCCATAATTACCCAATAACCCTAGCTAAGGAACTACTCACTCATTATCATGTTGAACATGCTAGCAAGGTTGTCAATCATACCAACAAAGTGAAACATGATGAATAAATGAAAGTGATTAACAATAATTAAAGAGGGATTAAGAGAATTATACCTACTAATGATTCCAATAATAAAGCAAAGAATAAAAGAAGTACTTGAATGCTTGATTGAGAGGTTGTCAATCTCCCAATAATAACCCAAATAATCTTCAATTACCCAAAATAAAGGATGAACAAGAGAGATATTAAGGAAATAAAACTTGTATTAAAACTTGATTAATTGTTGATTACAAGATTAAAGAGAGATTTGATTGATATTAACTACTCTAAAGATTGCTAAGAAGAACATGCTCTTCTAATTAGACTAATGGGGTATTTATAGTGGGGATTAGGTGTGTGAATTAGGGATAACTAAGGGCTTAAATGACGATTAAGTCCCTTGTTGAGGAAACGCCGGTCTTTTTGGAAAGACTCCGGTCTCTAGGGAGACTCTGGTCTCTAGAAAAAGATGTGCATCCTTCCTTGAAGCTTGAAGAAGACGAAATGAGTCTGCCTGGGAATCCGGGCATCTTTAGCACGGGACGGGCGGATTTGGTGGTTTCTGCCCGGGCGTCTTGGGGTGAAGACGGGCGTCTTCTGGGGTCTTTGCCCGGGGCGTCTTGGAGTGAAGACGCATGGATTGTGGTGGTGGAGACGGGCGTCTTCTAGACAATCCGCACAGATTGCTGGGCAGTCTCGTTTCTTCTTCTTTTCTTCCTTTTTCTTCATAAAATCCTTGGAAATTTCCTCGGGGATGCAAGGATCTTTTCTCATCATTGCCCATCTACTATAGTATGTACAAAGGCCTTCTAATCTTGTCTCTCCTTGATGCTTGGTCATTGAATTCAATCAATTTAGTCTCATTTTGCCATGAAAATGCAAGGTTTGCACTCCTTTCCTACCAAGGGATCCAAACCTCAAAGAATATGCAAAACAAAGAACTAAAGACAATTAATGACCCAAATATGCACTAAAAAGCATGGGAACAAGGCTAATTCGGGGACTAAATATGCTCTAATTATGGTCACATCAAATATATCCCCAAACCGAACCTTTGCTCGTCCCGAGTAAAGAGATGACAAAGACTAGGACCATTATTTAAACTAACCTAATAACATAGCCGATATGAGACAATTAGCGGGTCTCACTCCGCCCTTTTAACTCACAACAAGACAACCATGAGGTAGGATGCCTTCTTGTAAGGCAAGGTGGGTCTTGCCAAAATGGCGACACATCCAAACATTAAGCACACAAAATCAAATAATGGATGCATCTACAAAAGAATAGCCACTTTCCTCATCTAAGTGGCGGAAATTATCTACAAGGGAAGCAATTCAAGGGTACACACTCCTTCATAGATGCAATTTCTTCAAACTACTAAGCCTAGAAGGATACCAATAAATCACCTCCAAGTTGTGTCAAGCTAGGGTACCTTTGTCCTCAATCGTTAAATGCTTTTGTCAAGAGTAGACTCCCTATGGTGTTAGAAACACTGGAGGATCGCGGAATTCCCCCTCTTGCCTAGACAAGAAGAAGGGTCGTCCCCTCTCTACCATGCACAAAAATGGATACGATGGATAAAGGGATCAATAGAATTTGAGTTTCACTTTGGCAGTTTGCTTTGTTTTTTTGTTTTTCCCCCCAAATTCTTGTGGCATTTGACATTTGAGAACACTTCCTTGCCATTTCTTTTGATTTTTGGCATTTCAAATACTTGACAATTTTCAACTTTTCTTTGCATTTTCTTTTGAACATTTTCAAAGTCACCCCATATGTAGTGAGGGTGCCTTATACTTGAAGCTTTAGGTGTCTATTTTTGCTCCTCTTTTCATTTGATGCATTTTTGCAAACTTTCTTTCACTTTTCATTTCATTGAACTCAAATTGATTTCTTTTTGTGCCCATTCCCTTTGATGACAAAAATGTGGTAGAACGTGGATGATGGATGCATGGTTTCAAGGGTCACCTTGGAATAAACGGTAGCCAAGGAGTTATCACACCACAAGGTACTCTTGACTAGGCCTTAATCCATGGGTCAAAGGATACTAGTATGACACATCCTAGGGTGTTTTACAAGTATTCTAACAGGCAAAGTCTTAAGAAGAAAAAGTATCTACTAGGGCCTATATACACTTGTCAAGCTTCCCAAGTAGACGGTTTCGCAAAATTTTTCTAACATGCAACTACATGCCATGATGCAACTAGCATATAAACATCCTAATGCAAATGATTCTACCAACTAATATGCCATATAAACTAAATGCAAGTCCTAAGTTCACATTGTTGTACCGCATCAATCAAAATAAAGCCACATAGTCATTAACATAAAAAGGAAAAAGGAGATTGGAAAGATCAGACCATGCGGTCTTCAATATCCTCATGTCTCGGATGTGGCGTAATCGATCAATGTGAACAAGGAGAAAACAAACACAATATATACAACAATATATACATGACTACACTACAAAGGAAATGAACTTGTTTTTGGTTTTTCAATTTTTCAATTTTTATGGTTTTTCGAAATTTTTCAATTTTTTTTTTTTTGGATTTTTGAATAAAAGTTAAGATAGAATTCCCCATCCCCACACTAATATGGGCATTGTCCTCAATGGCCAAAATGATGGGAAATCATTCAAGCATGATACATGAATTCTACTCTAAATGCAAGCTACACTAATCTACACTACATGATGCATGGGTTTTTGTTTACGACGGAGAGCGTAATTTAGATTACCTCCCGTTGCGTATGCAGGTACTTCCCCAAACCGAGTTAGATATTATTTCTAATGTCCTAAAGTTGGGGTAGTTCATGCACACAAGATGCAATGCATGAAACTAAATTTGTCATTTTGGATTTTCAAAAGTGGGAACAATGAAATAAGAACACCTCAATGGGGCCGAGGTGCTAGTCCTCTATGTTGCTAGGACTACCCAACCATGATCAAGATAAAGTAAATAAAACAAAGAAAGAAGTAAGCAAACCTCAAGAGGGTAGGAGCCTCCAAAGCTTGCTAGTCTTCCACCATATCATCATTATCATCATCTTCCTCAATAGAAGTGGACTCATCACCACTTCCCTCTTCACTTTCTTGCTTGCTTCCTTCATCATCCTCTTCTTTTTCTTCACTAGCCTCTTCATCAATGCTATCAACAACCTCATCACCGACAACCTCATCTTCACCCGGAATCTCACCCCTAGATGCACTCGGAAAGAAGACTTCCCTATCCGCCCAACTAGGCAAAGGACATGAAGGATCAAGTAGTCCTTGCCTAGCTAAATGAAGGAGGGGTGGATATTGGGCTAAGTAAGCATCTTCCCGATCCTTAAAAGCTTGCTTGTGCATATCTTGCATAAGTAGAGTCATATAATCTTTGCTTGCTTCAACACCTTCGGGTTTGAACTCTTGGTACTTGAAAGGATAGGGTGGTGTTACAATGGAAGAGGAGGGCATTTCAACTTCATCCCTTTGTTGTCGGATGATGTATTCGGCTTCTTTTGAGAGGGGAAGGAGATAGTTGGTCCGATGGACACTCAAACGACAAATCTTAGAAGGCAAAGTAAAAGATCTAGCCTCATTGGTGAGCCACCCATACTTGGTGTCAAGAGGGTTATGAGTGACTCACTTGTACTTGTTAATCATGGCATCCATATCAATGAGATGACCCCCCTTTTTCGCCACATACTTGCTATCCTTGTTGAAATTCGGATCAAAGTACTTAGCCAAAAGAGTGACTCGACCTCCATTTACAATAACGGTGGTGCCTTGCTTCCCACAATCAACATTTAGCCATCTTTCCACCAAAAGCCTTAGAGAATTGTAAGGCGTGGTGAATTCCCTTCCAATATTTAAGGCCGACTCAAGAAGAACACAATCGAGCTTGGTAAAGTGGTTGGTGTCTTTTCTTGCAATTATGGTATTCCCAATGACCTTATGCCAAACTCTAATGCCCGGATGGTGGACTAATAGAGCGCGACTAGCATGATAGTTCTCAAATTTCCTTCCGGAAATCGCCTCCCAAAGAGGAGCGGGGTCATACTTTACGGGATTCTTGAAATAACTAGGTGAATCACTAAGACCCAATGCTTTACCCAATTCATCAAAGGTGATGCGCCTACTCACATTAGCTAGGCGGAACTCGATGTTTTCTCTAGTCTCTACCTTAGTAACTTTCAAAGAACTCAATAATTCTAAGGTAAGGGAGGGGTATGTCAATTCTTTTGTAGCAAACAATTTTCCCAACCCCATGGCTTCAAAGAAGGCTTTAGTTTGCTCAAGGACACCCAACTTATTCAAGGCATCTTCACAAATAAACTTGGTGGATAGAAAGGATTTTCTAGCATACTTGGCAAATGTTTCCCTATGGGAGTTAGAAATGAAAATTACCTCCGGATAGTTCGAAAGTTGAGCAATTTCCGGAGTTGTTGATGTTGTTTCTTCCAAGGGAGGTTGTTGTTGTTGCACTTCCAAGTTTGAACTAGCTACCACCATAGCCAATGAGGCTTTGTTTGCTTGAAGACTCTTTTGTCTTGTTGATAGTGCCTTTGCCTTAGGTGGCTTTGTTGCTCCTTTTGTCCTTGCCATTGATGATTTAACCAAGAAAGGAGTGAAAATCATCAATTTCCAAGTATACCCAAATCGATTTTAAGGTGAAATGCTTTGCCTTTATAATTTCAAAAATCGACTCAAAGGTTGAAGATTTTGGTGATTGGTTTGATTTTTGTTGAAAGAGGAGTGATTTATTGTTGTTAGAAGGAAGTTTTGATTTGATTTTGATGAATGTGGTTGAGGAAATCTTGTTTTGGTGATTGAGAGGATGAGGGTTTTGAGTTTTGGGGTTTATGGGTAGTGTTTTGAATGAAGGAATGAAGAAATGAATGGGGGATGGGGTTTTTAAAATACCCGAAAAATTTGAAATAGCAGGGGGAGACGGGCGTCTTTCCTTCGGAACGCTCGGATTCTGCCTGTTTTGGCTTGAGAATTCTCGCCTAAAGAGGGGCGTCTTTCAGCAAAGATGCTCGGATTTGTCAATTGCGGGACGGGCGTCTTCTGCTGAAGACGGGCGGATTCTCTTCCAGTGAGATTTCTTGTTTTTCCCAGCCAAAAAGACGGGCGTCTTTCCTTTCAGGACGGGCGTCTTTCTGAAGACGGGCGGATTCTCTTGTAGGACGCTAGGATTTATCGACAGTCCCAAAATTTTAAATTCTCAGCTCAGATGGACGGGCGGATTCTGACTAATACGCCCGGATTTCCTGAAGACGGGCGGATTCTCTTGAAAACGCTCGGATTCTGCCCCTTTTACCCGGATTCAGTTCCATCCGTGTACTTGCATATCCCGTGTCATTTTCCATTCTTCAAATCTCGTGTTCTTCATTGTGGGGGCACTACTAAGTCATGAATAGCCTAGGTAATTGCTATCCCCACACTAAGCTAAATCACTACACATCAATTGAATTATTAGTCCCTCCCTCACTTCTCTCAAAAATGATAATTATCTTGATCAAAGCATAAAAATCCAAAAATGACAAAAATGCAATGTAAGAATTAAAATGCGAGTTAGGGAGTTAGAAATATTTACAAATGGTGGTTTAGGGAGGACTCCACCAAACTCTCATCCTTAGTGAGATGTCATGAGGGCATGTCTAAGGTGTTGTTGATGTTGCTCAACACCTTGAAGAAGTAATCAAAAGCTTGTTCATTATCATGATAAAGATCTTCAATAGATCTTTTCCCTTGTTGTCGGTCTTGATCGATAACATTACCAATGTAGGGATTGAAAATCCCTTCAAACTCATCGTCCCAGAGACCACAAACTTCATCTACTTGATCACTAAAGATCTCTTGAGTTGATGGAGACAACTCTCCCATTTTCTTGTCTTGGCCAATGAGGCCATCCTCTTCATTGCTTGACTTTGGTGAGCTTTTCAAGCTCTCTTTATTACAATTCACTTGCTCTTTGAATGGAGCATCTTCAATTTTCTTCTTCCATTGGAATTCCGACTTCTTCCTATCATCCTTCCGGCTATAATGATCAACCATAAAACATGGTTCATGCAAACGGGGAGCTCTCATGGTCTTGTCAAGATTGAAAGTTATGCTCTCATCTCCCACTTCTAGAGTGAGCCCTCCATGCTTCACATCAATCACTGCACCCGCGGTGTGTAAGATAGGTCTTCCTAGAATGATTGGAATTGAGATGAGATTTCTATTGCAACGAGTGGTGTCTTAGGGGGTGTCACAATTGGGGTTTGATGTAGAAGGTCACTAAACTAAATAGCAATGAAAGTAAACAAGCAAGATGAATTAAAAGGGATGTAAACAATTGATAAAAGGCACTAGGGTGTCATGGGGTCATAGCGGATTCATGGGAATTGATCATACAAACATGTTCTCAAATTATAAGCAAGCAATTATTGTTGTGATGGATCGAGTTGGTTTATATCTTACAATCCTAGGAAAGTTTGGGTCCCGGAGCCGAATCGATTAGATTGTACAACACCTACAAGTCGACTTAGTCTTCCCTACTCAACAACATGCATGGTCTAATGAGAGTCGAGTTGGTTTATGTCTTACAAGTCTCATTGAAAAGATAGGTGATGGGTAAAAAATTCAAGGATTCATAGGCTCACATTTCATCAAACATAACATGTGCATGAGTTGAGATCACAAAAAGCAAGCAAATAAACTATGAAAGCATATTAATGTAAGCATGAATCATCCCCCATGTTGGTTTCCCCTAATTACCCAATAACCCTAGCTAAGGAACTACTCACTCACTATCATGTTGAAAATGCTAGCAAGGTTGTCAATCATACCAACAAAGTGAAACATGATGAATAAATGAAAGTGATTAACAATAATTAAAGAGGGATTAAGAGAATTATACCTACTAATGATTCCAATAATAAAGCAAAGAATAAAAGAAGTACTTGAATGCTTGATTGAGAGGTTGTCAATCTCCCAATAATAACCCAAATAATCTTCAATTACCCAAGATAAAGGATGAACAAGAGAGAGATTAAGGAAATAAAACTTGTATTAAAACTTGATTAATTGTTTATTACAAGATTAAAGAGAGATTTGATTGATATTAACTACTCTAAAGATTGCTAAGAAGAACATGCTCTTCTAATTAGACTAAAGGGGAATTTATAGTGGGGATTAGGTGTGTGAATTAGGGTTAACTAAGGGCTTAAATGACGATTAAGTCCCTTGTTGAGGAAACCCCGATCTTTTTTGAAAGACTCCGGTCTCTAGGGAGACTCCGGTCTCTAGAAAAAGATGTGCATCCTTCCTTGAAGCTTGAAAAAGACGAAATGAGTCTGCCTGGGAATCCGGGCGTCTTTAGCACGGGATGGGCGGATTTGGTGGTTTCTGCCCGGGCGTCTTGGGGTGAAGACGGGCGTCTTCTGGGGTCTTTGCCCGGGGCGTCTTGGAGTGAAGACGCACGGATTGTGGTGGTGGAGACGGGCGTCTTCTAGACAATCCACACGGATTGCTGGGCAGTCTCGTTTCTTATTCTTTTCTTCATTTTTCTTCATAAAATCCTTGGGGATTTCCTCGGGGATGCAAGGATCTTTTCTCATCATTGCCTATCTACTATAGTATGTACAAATGCCTTCTAATCTTGTCTCTCCTTGATGCTTGGTCATTGAATTCAATCAATTTAGTCTTATTTTGCCATGAAAATGCAAGGTTTGCACTCCTTTCCTACCAAGGGATCAAAACCTCAAAGAATATGCAAAACAAAGAACTAAAGATAATAAATGACCCAAATATGCACTAAAAAGCATGGGAACAAGGCCAATTCGGGGACTAAATATGCTCTAATTATGGTCACATCAAATATCCCCAAACCGAACCTTTGCTCGTCCCGAGTAAAGAGGTGACAAAGACTAGGACCATTATTTAAACTAACCTAATAACATAGCCGATATGAGACAATTAGCTGGTCTCACTCTGCCCCTTTAACTCACAATAAGACAACCATGAGGTAGGATGCCTTCTTGCAAGGCAATCTGGGTCTTGCCAAAATGGCGACACATCCAAACATTAAGCACACAAAATCAAATAATGGATGCATCTACAAAAGAATAGCCACTTTCCTCATCTAAGTGGCGAAAATTATCTACAAGGGAAGCAATTCAATGGTACACACTCCTTCATAGATGCAATTTCTTCAAACTACTAAGCCTAGAAGGATACCAATAAATCACCTCCAAGTTGTGTCAAGCTAGGGTACCTTTGTCCTCAATCGTTAAATGCTTTTGTCAAGAGTAGACTCCCTATGGTGTTAGAAACACTAGAGGATCGCGGAATTCCCCCCTCTTGCCTAGACAAGAAGAAGGGTCGTCCCCTCTCTACCATGCACTAAAATGGATACGATGGTAAAGGGATCAATAGAATTTGAGTTTCACTTTGGGAGTTTGCTTTGTTTTTTTGTTTTTCCCCCCAATTTCTTGTGGCATTTGACATTTGAGAACACTTCTGTGGATAGCGGGGGGCCCACGGGGGCGCTTGGGAGGAAGAGAACAAGCGTTTGCATTTTTGTTGGAGTCGCCACCAATTTTTATGGGAAATTGGAACCGTTTGAATACCTCGTGCCATCAAGACACAAAGTAGAGACATGAACACCAAGCAATCGTTACCCTTAACATTCTATGTCCAGAATGACTCTCGTGGATGCCAATGAGCACGGATGTTCACAGAGATCTGGAGTAAGGGGTGAGGGTACGTATTAGGAAGCTCTTTTGATCGAACACCTAATGTCGCCCGCCTCGATAGCGGCCTCTACTAATGATTAGGAATATCATCTATACTCGATATATCGTCGATTATATGCATGCAATGCAACATCCAAGTTTTAATCCTAACATGTGAGAATTAGGCTAAGTCGGTTGACACGTAATTAGCAAACAATTAATGTCGAGGTAGGATTTAATGTTCAATTACATGTGAAAACATACAATGGATATAAGAAATAAGATAAATACAATAAAGAAAATTACAATAATGAAAATTACAATAATTACAATGGATTAGGCGATTTATGTCGAAAATACCTTCAAAACGGATAATTTGGAAAATCGAATAAAAGAATGAATCAAAAGAATTAACGAACAAGTCAGAAGGTGATAATACGGATAATAGTTAATTATACGTAAGCTAATTAAACTAGGTCAGGCAACAACGGAGTTCAGAGGCAGAAATCATCTGGAACAGGCGCAGCAGAGCTGCGCCCTCTAGAAGAGGCGCAGCAGTTGCTGCGTCTGTTCCAAGGGTGAGTTCTGGCTGTGAAGCCGGAACTGCAAATCGTTAATGTTAATCGGTGAATTTAAGGATTAATTATGATATTCGACTCGGATGAAAGTGATTAACAAATTATTTACATGTGAATGATGGTTATAAAAGCAACAAAACATGGATGAGACGGATGCAAACGAATTATTTACATGAACGAATGATTGATTAGTGGCATGAGTGAATGAAATAGGTTAAACATGACGAATTAATGACGAACATGCGACGCATATGACAATAGACAAATGAAAATATATGAAAGGTCGAATTCCAGAAACTCAATATGAACAAATCGAATTTCTACAACCCGGATTGAATTTAATGACGAAAACCCGGAAATATTGGATTATTAGGGATTTAAGTCGGATTTAAAGACGAATTAAACATGTTAATGGTGATAAATAATATACATGTGAGATTATTAGGCTATTATGCCAAAGAATTAACAAGAAACAAACGAAACAAATAAAAATTGAACGAATTACAGAGGACGAAGGAAGAAGAAAGGAAGCAGGAACTGCGGCAGCCTCACAAAGAGGCGCAGCAGGAACTGCGCTCCTTTGAAGAGGCACAACAGTTGCTGCGTCCTTTCTCGACGGTTTGCCTTCTGGAAATCCGTAAAAAGAGGTTTTAAACGAGGTTTTAGAAATCGGTTTTAATTGGTATTTTCGACATGAACCTTACAATAGTGATGATACAAAAGGTAAATAACAATAAATAAAAGAAGGATTTACACCCTCAGACTTACATGTTTGACGAAACGAGAAGGACTAAGTTATCGATTAGCGATGCTTGACTCGAACTATAATGCAAATATGAAAGTGCCCTCGTAAGAGGAAAACGATTAGATTAATTAAGTTGATTGATGTGGAGTTGGTCAAATTGTTCGGTCATGCAAACGAGGCTGGTACTCAGAAGGATCCGAGCTTACGTGGTCGAATGTTAAAGCACGTAGACGCCAAAAAGTAAGAACAAAGGTCTAGAATGCAAAGGGAGAAGAGAAGGGCGGACACTCGCGTGTGAAATATGAGGAGCGAAGGGTCCTATTTATACTAATCACGTGAAGGAATTAGGGTTTCGGAGAGTCTTTGGAAGTGAATCTCGGAAAGATAAGAAAAAGATACGAAAATTACGCAGAAAAGGACACGGGAAGAGCGCGAGATCATCTGCGTCTCTTGGAAGAGGCGCAGCACCTGCTGCGTCTGTTCCCAAGTGGTTTCCTCCTGCGGAAGAAAGATTTCCGCGTTTGAGTTATAGAAGGACGGAATAATTTGGTTTTCCTTAATATTTTGTGTGAATGTTACGGGAAATTGTTTACCAAAGATTAAAGATTGTGAAATATTTATAAAATATGGAATAGAAATATCCGGAACATTCCAGAACATTTTGACTCGGTATTTAATGGTTATCAGAAAATGAAGACGGTTTTAGACCCGGACTCCAAATGTACTCTAATTACTGTCAAAACGACCGTATCGGCACGTAGATGACAACTAAGAGGTAGACATCAGTATTTGAGCAATCACTTGACGATAAACTTACTAACTGTCACAAATCGTTCCGCGTAACAAACATGCGGCCCAATCATCATCGGGTGGTTTGCGAGAGGTGAAGAAATGAGGTATCTACAGAGCCCCCACTTTGACTGAGGCTTGGACAAGGCGAAAGTCAAAGTATAGCCATCAGGTCAATCGATGATTACAACCTGACGACTATGGCGACGCGAGGCGGCTCAAGGGGTCTGAGCCAAGGACTTGTCATCGGGAACATTTTAGAGTCTGTCGACTATCGAGGAGGGTCGTTTAAAGTCCATTAGACTACGTGAGGAGGCTCGCCAGCCATAAGAAGAGACCATACCTGAGACTTCCGGACGAAACGGGACTGAAGGTGCTTCGGCGAAACTCTTGGTCCTGGAGATAACCTGGTGTCTGAAGGATTATAAGGAAATAATGAGGAAAGACAGCAGGACACAGTCGGGAACAGCTAGGAGAAATCTGTTCGTGTTCAGCTTCGAACAAACTTCGGAAGAAATAGGGGTTGATGTTGATCTCCATGTCTCGAGAGGGAAAGTCTATCCGCTTACTCTCGTTGGGGAACATAATCGGGAATTAATCTCCATGTCTCGAGAGGGAAAGTCTATCCGCTTACTCTCGTTGGGGAAATATAATGAAGGCGTGTCGAAACACCTGTGAATGAATATCTGCTCGTTGTGACAAGTAAGGGTCTTGGAAGCGATAAATAACGTGTAATAGTCTGCTGCTGGCTTAGAAATGCGGGCCGGAATGAGAGATAATCGTCAAACGGACCACAAGGATAAAATAGCATCGGGGAAGAGGCACACCAAAGATGGGCCCACAAATAACGAACTCATAACGAATTTTTGAAAACTCGTATGGAGGGAACACCAGGAAGAGGCGCAGCAAGAGTTGTGTCTCTTGGAATAAGCGCAGCGCCTGATGCGTCTGTTCCTAAGAGTGTATTTTCTGCGTAAAAACGAGATAAACAGAGGGATTATTTCATTTGTTTCGAAACACAAATCACACAATACTCTCTCAAATCTTAACCATTTCCGCCAAGGTTTGATCCACAAGCTTGCATTAATCATAACTAATCGAGGTATGTGTCTCATTCTTGCATTAATCTTCTGTATTTGTTCAATTTTGGATCGAAAAAATTAGGGATTATGACCCAATTAATCGAAAATTTGGGGCTTTTCCCCCAAATGCATTCGCCTTGTGAAATTGGTATTAAAAACGTATAATTGGTAATATAAGGAAAATAACCATGTATTTGTTTCGAATTTTCGTTGAGTTTTGAGCATTTGAGTGAATTTGAGACGGTTTCACAGCTAAACCGTAAATTGCTTCGAAAATAGCCTTAGGATTGCCCATTTGCGATGAAACTTGATATTTGGGATCCTTGGATGATGGGTAAACTTCCTACCATATCGGAATTTTGGTTTGTGACGGCTTTTTCAGGACACTTTTCTAGGGCATAACCGATGTTATAACGAAATGCTGCCGAAATTTCGACTCGAACCCAAGACTAGGCTTCAACTTAGGCTTGACTTGACCCAAATTACCACATGAGTGATTGGGTTTGTGAGAATATGGCCAAAGAGGGCGAGAAAGAGCGATTTCAAGGCTTTCGAAGGCTCGAAAATCCCTTAACCAATGCTTGTCGTCACGTGACGCGACCTAAATTTGCTTTAATGTTGCAGGTGATGAGGCTTCTACTTCTGGGAGGACTCCCATGGAGATAGATTTCTTGTTGTCGAGGAGGCTTTGGAGCGAGGCCACCGCGCGCGGTGATGGCTGCTGGGGACGAGGTCCATGAGGAGGAGGCCGTTGAGGAGGAGGAGGCCCCGAGACGGGCCAACGTTGGACGAGGAGGTCGTCAGCTGAGGGGAGCACCTGCGTGGGCTGAGACCTAGGAGAGTAGGCACTTGCTTTGGGCCGCAGAGGGTCACCTGTCCTACAGGACGGTGAAGAGCTTGGTAAATAGGAATTCACTACTCGTCATTCATGTCCTTTCGTTCATTTGTTCATATTTCTTCCAATTTTCATTCAAAAACTAAAGATAGCTTTTGTTTCAAATCACAATAGGAGGCCGGGAACATCAGGTCGTTCTCGGGTTACACGACAGCGATGGAGTGCTACGAGCGGCTGTCGGCGGAGGAGCGTACCATGATCGAGCGCGGAGCGTTCGGTGCCTTGGTGCAGGCCTGAAGGGATATCGCGAAGAGGAAGCTACGGGCTAACCTTAGCCTGGTCCGCGCTTTCTTGGACCGATTCTGGGATACGACTTCCACGTTTCACATGCCTTTTGGTGAGGTGGGAGTCACTCTGGAGGACTACGACATGATTTCTGGTCTGCCGTGTGGGTCCGAGGTCGTGGAGTGGCGGAGAGGCGCCATGAGGGTGGACTCGGCCGAGGCTAGGAGGTTGATCGGCTGGAACTTGTCGCCGAAGGCTGTCACAGGGCCGGGTTTGGTGCCCAGCTCCTACGTTCCAGACTACTTTGCGGGAAAGATCCCGGCGCTGGTGACGATTGACGGGAGGGAGACGGCTCCTCCTCCCTGTACAACTGAGCAGGGGGCTCGTTTGTGGCTCTCTTGGTTTTTGCCTTCGATTTACCTTGGAGACAAGGGAGAGAGGCTGTCGACGAAGATTCTTCCCTTCCTTTCTGACCTGAGCTGCCTAGGGCGTTGGGACTGGGTCACTGCTGGTTTTGCGGTCCTCATCCGCTTCATGAGGGCCATGGTTCGCCCGGAGTTGATGGAGAAGGGGACTTCTCCTGGCGCTGTCAGACCTGGACTACTGTTTGAGGTATGAACCTTCATTTAGACCAAAATCAATTCCTTTCTTTATCAAATCACGAAAGATCGTTATTGACTATCTTGCTTCACAGGCGTGGGTGTACTCCTACATTCCGGGCCTCGCGCCCAAGAGGACGGAGCCGCTGGAGAGAGCCTATCCCGTGGTGAGGGATTGGGTGATGTGCAGGACGAAGAGCAAGCGTTCTTCTCACGGTGTCTACCGGCGGGACGTGAACGCTCTTCAGCTAGACAGCGTAAGCATCTCACTTATATTCATTTGCTTCTATACTGCTTTTAAATTGATCATAAGAATGATTCCTTTGTTTATCTTGTCCCAGTGGGTGCCCAGGCCTTGGGCGGAGTACGCTGGAGCACCTCCTTTTGTGGCTGAGGTCCTTCGACCTAGGAGCTCGAGCATTTCTTTGTTGAGGACGTCGATGGGTCGTGTGGTACTTGGGTGAGCGCTTGGCTCGTCGGTGCTCTCGGGACGTGTTGACGGTTCCCATCGATCCTCCTAGGACAATGTTCAGGGAGCCTTCTGAGGCAGAGAGGGAGGCCGACTTGGCTGGCGTGGGTGGTGACACCCTCCTTCTTCCTGGCGAGGACTACTCGGCGTTCCTCTACGGGAGGTTGGCGTACTGGCCGGTAGTGGTGAGCATCTTTACTCTTCTTCTTTACTTGATTTTAAAAATACAATGAAAGATCATCGATTAATGAGAAACATTTGGCTTTGTAGGAGGTTGAGGCGGCGGGAATCGAGCCCCCAGAGTACCCCGAGACCCTCGAGTACACTGACGCGACCGGGAGGACGACGATCTCCGAGCTGCGTGACTTTGACATGGCTGTGACGGATGCTGGCCTGGACGACTGGCAGCATCTAATTCGGAGGGTGAGCCTCTAATTTTGCATAATTTTTGTGTAGGAACACATTTGATTGAGGTTGTTCAATTATTGAGAACTTCTTTTTGAAAATGCGGGTTGCGCCGTCTCGGTTCGTGGCGTTATGGAGGGTGGCTAACCGGCTGCGAGCTACTGCCGTCGAGGCACTTGTCGGTGGTCGAGGCCGTCAGGTATGAACCTTGTGCCTGTTTCATTTTGAATTTTGATTTTCTAACTTTTCTTGTAATTGCTTGAAATGATTGACATGAGCCAATTTTGTTGTTTACAGGGGGACCGCGAGCTAGAGCGAGAGCTGGCTCAGTCTCGGGAGGAGACAGCTCGCTTGTTGAGGGAGCTCGAGGTTCGAGACGCCGAGATTGCTGCTCTTGCGGCAAGAGTTGCGGAGCTGGAGGGCGACCAGCAGTAGTTTTGTGTAGTTTTTGTTTGTTTGTTGGCCGTATTTTACACATTTGTATATTTTGGACCTTCATTTTGAACATTCCAGACTTTGATTGGGGCTCGAGCCCCCAGTTTGTTGTACATTTCCCTTTTTTGGTTGTATATAAGATGGCTTGAGTGCCTTTGCTGCTGGGTTGTGTTGCTTGTATCTGCAGGTTAGTTTTGAACAGGTTTGGTAGATGACGGTTTACGCCGTCATGTTGCCGAAATTTACATAGAAATCACGCAAAACATACATTTGTATATACATATGGCCTGAATTAGCGCAAAACGAATGTCTCAAAAGCACGAAAAAATGCAAAATTTTTGCCGGAAATGACCGGACGGTAGGGAGGGTTACCCCTAAAAAAAGAAAAAAATAGAAACCTATAAGTTAGAAATGAAATGATTAAAAAAAGAAATGAAAGAAATATAAATGAAATAAATTTAAATTACTTCCTAAAATGAATTATATTAAAATGAAAATTATTTCTTAAAATGAATATGTACAAGTGGGGTAAAATGGCGAAAATGTCGATGTCGTCTCGAGATGCGTGCCCGTGGAATTAGGAAACACGAAATATGGTAATTTCCACGTATTTACCAAAATAATAACCCGTAGGAATATGAAATTATTCGTCGAGGAATTAGGAAAGATCCAACGCGGAAAATCACATAAATCAAGCTGAGGAAGAGGCGCAGCATGAACTGCGTCCCTTTGAAGAGGCGCAGCAGGTGCTGCGCCTGTTCCCAGGTGGTTCCGTTCTGGCAGATTTTTGGAAACAGAAATTAGTATAAATAGAGACGTCGATGGAGCTTTTATTCACATAATTCTTCTGTCTCTTCTTCGTCTTATTACATAAAATTCTCAAAATAATCTCTTCATGATGAATACTTTGGAGATTCGCTTAAAAGAATGGACTAACGAATTTTCAAACATGGAGAAATATGATATGGGCGCCTATAACCTTGGATCATTGTTGAGTTTGAAGCTTATCAAGGTTGTCAAACCATTCTTGGATGCTTGTCTTGATTATTGGGACCCGAATTACCATGTTTTTGCGTTTCCTGGAGGCGATATTTGCCCATTTCCTGAAGAAATTGCTGCGATTGGTGGGTGGGACCCTGAACACTTGCTTGCCACTCCTTCTACTTCGCAAGGGTACAAGAGCAAATTTAGTGACTTGCTTGGGTTGACTAGACTCGAGGTGGACCGTCTAGTGACCTCGAAGGGAGTGCGAATGTTGGACTTCATTGACCGATTTATTAACAAGGCCGAACCCACCGTTTCTTATGTTGCTAGGCGAAGTGCATTTGGGTTTTGTTTGTTGCATGTGTTTGTCTTCCAAGGGCATGTTGATGAAGACTTGAGAGGTGATCCCCGTCTTCTGGGCCTTGTTGAGCAAATGGAGCTGTGCAGGAACCCAGCTTGCTTATATCTAGGAGAGATCCTGTTGGGCTTGGATAATATAAAAGCCAACCGCGACCTACCGTATTTGGGAAGTCCCGTCATTCTGCAGGTAAAAGAACGCTTATTTTTCTCTTTCTTTTTTTTTCGTTCGTTTTTTGTTTTTTTTTTTTTTTTTGTTCGTTTTTTTTTTTTTTTTTTTTTTTTTTTTTTTGACGTCTAATGCCTGCTTTTGGTAGGTTTGGCTTATGGAACGGCTTCGATGGATCGAGCCCCCAGTTCACGTTCCTTCTTATCATGCTCGTTCGATTGCAATGAGGACCAGGCTTTACATGGTGGACTTCACCCGAGTCTGCAATTATTGGGAGAACAAACTGAAGAGTGATGATGGCCCTTTGATTAGGTGGATTGTACCGTGGTGGCATCTCAAATCTGTCACTGGAGTGTCTTCTTTGGATCCTACTCGATCTGTGCGCATTCCTGGCTTGAAATTTATGGTGTGCATCTTCCCGGAAAGGCTGATGAGACAGGTTGGAATAAAACAGACGATCTCGAAACTTGATACCGTCCCGCAGACTGCCGTGGCGCTTACTACAGAGAGCCGAAGGGAGTGGGTCATTAAATGGGCCCAAAGAAACGTATGGTTCTTGAACTCTTCTGCTAATGCCTTATGGGTGTAGGATTCTTATCTGCGATGGAGGAAAGCTACTACTCCGGAAGAGCGCGACAGATTGAGGAAGCGCGAGCCCGTCGACTACAAGGTGCGCGAGGTGGAAAAAGAGAAGGAGAAGCATCTGACCGAGGGAGAGGAGGAAGCCGGATTTCGAGTCGTTCATCCTTCGAAGAAAACGAAGACCTCTCCTGTCGTGGAGATGGTGATTGGCAAGAATGGGAAGTCTAGGCCTCGAGAAAGACCGTTGGTGATTAGGTCTGAAGTGGCACAAGAGCGTCCGGCACGAGGTCGTGACAAGAAATATGACAAGAATGACAAGGGCAAAGTAAAGATGGAAGAATAGCCCGAGTCTTTATTTATTATTTATTATTATTATTATTATTATTATTATTATTGTAATAAAAAGGTGGGGTTTTTAGAATCCTAGCCTATTTTTATTTTTATTATGTAGCGTACTATTACTAGAAAATGAATGAAATAAAAAAGGTTAAATGGTTATGAAACCGTTGTGATTTTCTATTTATTATTCTTGTCGAATTCCAAATGCAATGCAAATGTCCTTCTATTTACATTTTAAAATAATGGGTTGTATCCTGCGAAGGATTGCCTACGTATCCATTAAAAATGAAATCAAACCCTTGTGCGTAGTTCGAGTAAATGTAAAAGAATAATTGTTTTAAGCAAGAGCTTGTAATGAACTTAGAAAATAAGCATGAGCTTTTGCTTACTCTGAAGGTGCAGTTTAGTTTATTTGATGATGTGAGGATAACAAACTTGTCAAAGTGCAAGAGCAAAGTGACATTAGCTTATTTCTGCTTGGCCAGGGGCCGTTTATTTAGTGCCACAAGAGCGGCACATGAGGTTACGTGAGGCGCGTTTTTGTTCCTATTCTAGGCATAGTACCGTTTTAGTTGGTCAAGGTTTATTGGGTTGGAAAACTCATTCCCGTCTAGGTCTGTGATTGTAATCGCACCCCCTGGAAGTATGGACTTAACTAGAAATGGTCCGGCCCAATTAGGTTTGAATTTTCCCCGTGGGTCAACAGGTAAAAGAGCTCTAACCGATTTGAGTACTAAGTCTCCTTCCTTGATGTTTCTTGGCTTAACCCTTTTCTTGAAAGCTCGTTTGATACGTGCTTGATATGTTTGGATATTATGCAAGGCGCGTAGCCTACGTTCATCCAGGAGGATGAGTTCTTCATATCTATCCCTCTTCCAATCGGCTTCTGGGATTTGACTTTCGAGTAAAAGACGCAAGGATGGTATCTCTAGCTCGATTGGCCGTACTGACTTCCATCTTTGTAGGTCAAATAGAAAGCGGTAGCCCCGGTGGGCGTCCTAATGATGATGTACGATATCCCCACAAAGCAAAGGGTATCTTGCTTGGCCAATCTCGATAGTTGTCAATCATTTTCTTGAGAATTGTGACAACGTTCTTGTTTGCTGCCTCTACCGCGCCGTTAGTCTGTGGTCTATAGGGCGAAGAGTGGTGATGCCTAATTTTGTACTTGGCTAGCAATTGCTCAGTCTCAGCTTGGAAATGTGATCCATTATCACTAATGATCTCATGTGGGCAACCGTATCGACAGATGATGTTGTTTTGTATGAACTTTGCCACTTTTTTAGCCGTGAGACTAGAGTAGGAAGTCGCTTCTACCCATTTGATGAAATAGTCGATCGCTACTAGGATGAAACAGTGAACTCCTGTTCCAGCTGGAGTTATCTTCCCTATTATATCAATTCCCCAGGCAGAAAAAGGCCAAGGAGATGTCATCGAATAGAGCAATGAAAGAGGGACGTGTTGTACATTCCCGAAGATTTGGCAATTGTGGCAAAGTCTTACGTATTTTATGCAATCGGATTCCATTGTGGTCCAATAGTATCCCAAACGTGTGATCTTCTTTGCCATCACGGGCCCACTCATGTGAGGACCGCATTCTCCATCGTGGACTTCTTCCATCACTTTCCGCGCCTGTGAATGATCAAGGCAACGTAAGATTACACCAAGAGGTGTTCTTTTGTACTACTCTCCTTGTATGAGAACGTATTGGGAAGCTAGCAGGGTATAGCACGTTGTCCCATTTTGTCCATATCGGGTGGATAGGTACCATTGAGCTTGAAATTCAGGATTGCTTGGAACGAGGGTTCCTGTGCGATTTCCTCTTCATCGGTGATTTGATGTACATAAGCTGGCTCTGACCGTCGTGCGATGCATAAAGGCATCTCCACCATGTCATCTGCATATTAATCAAAGATGCGAGTTTTGCAAGAGCATCTGCAAATTAATTTTCTTCCCGAGGTAGGTGTAGATAGGTCTCGTGATCAAAGAATTGGGCAACTTGGTCTATTCTAGCTTGATATGGTGCTAGGCTTTCGCTTCGAATTTTCCAAGATCCCGTAACTTGATTAATGATCAGGGATGAATCCCCGTGTACTCGGAGGTTCTTAATGCCTAAGCTCACTGCCGCTTGTAGTCCAATTAGACAAGCTTTGTATTCTGCAGCGTTGTTTGTCACCTCGAAGTCGAGTTTAACAGAGATTGGTGTATGCTCGCCTTCAAGAGAAATGAGCAACACTCCTATTCCGAATCCTCTTAAGTTGGATGCTCCATCAAAGTAAAGGTCCCAGGAGTCTACATCAGTTTGGAGTATATCCTCGTCTGGAAATGACCAAGTATCTATTGTTTGTGCATCATTGATGGGATTTTCTGCGAAGAATTCGGCAACGGCACGACCTTTTATTACTTTCAGAGGCACGTATTTGAGATCGAATTCTGAGAGCATCAAAGTCCATCTTGCTAGGTGTCCATTGAGGATGGGTTTCTCAAAGAGGTATTTGACTGGATCCATTTTGGAGTATATTTTGACGGAGTAGCTAAGCATGTAATGGCGTAGCTTCTTCGTTGCCCACATAAGAGCGAGGCATGTCTTTTCGAGTTGTAAGTATTTGCACTCGTACTCCAAGAACTTCTTACTAAGGTAGTAGATACCCCTTTCTTCACTTCCTACGGTTTGAGCTAGCATGGCACCCATGGTCGTTTTTGATTCTTGTGAGATATAAACCAAGAGGTTGATCTCGTTGAGGTGGCATGAGCACTGGTGGTTTAGCCAATATCTCTTTGATTCGGTCAAATGCCTTTTGACAATCATCATCCCACATGGTGTGGTCTGTTTTCTTGAGCTTCTTGGAGATAGGCTCACAAATCATGGTGAGTTTCGATATGAATCGACTTATATATTGCACTTTTCCCAGGAATCCTCTGACTTCTTTTTCTGTTTGAGGTTGTGGCATTTGGATCAGAGCCTTGATCTTGGAAGGGTCTATTTCTATACCTCGTTGGCTAATGACGTATCCCAGGAGTTTGCCAGACGTTACTCCGAATGTGCATTTCTGAGGATTGAGCCTCATGTTGTACTTTCGTAGTCTTGCGAAAAACTTGCGAAGGTTCGCAATATGCCCCTCTCTATCCTTGGATTTGACAATCATGTCGTCTACGTATACCTCAACTTCTTTGTGCATCATGTCATGTAAGAGTGTAGTTGCGGTGCGTTGATATGTAGCTCCGGCGTTGATCAATCCAAACGGCATGACCGTATAGCAATAGGTTCCCCATTGAGTGACAAAGGCGATCTTGTGCATGTCTTCTATGGCCATCTTGATTTGGTTATAACCCGCATACCCATCCATGAAGGATAGTAATGCGTGGTCTGCAGTATTGTCCACCAATATGTCGATGTGTGGTAGAGGGAAGTCATCTTTAGGACTTGTTTTGTTTAAGTCCCTAAAGTCAACACAAACGCGGATTCTCCCGTCCTTTTTTGGTACAGGTACTATGTTGGCTACCGAGTCAGAATACTCGGAAACTTTGATGAACCCGGCTTTGAATTGCTTATCAACTTCTTCCTTAATCTTGAGAGCCCATTCCGTTCTCATTCGTTGAAGCTTCTGCTTTACAGGTTTGAAACCAGGCTTAATCGGGATTCTATGTTCGGCGATATCCCTGTCGATACCTGGTATGTCTTTGTAGGACCAAGCGAAAACGTCTTTGAACTCGTTTAGGAGGTCTATGAAATCGGCCCTTTTGGTTGAGCTCAAGGTAGTCCCTATCCTAAGTTCTTGGGGTTCTAGTTCGGTTCCTACATTGATGGGTTCGGTGTCCTCTATTACTGGTCCCCCTTCCCTTTCTTGTGCTACGTAGGGAGGTATTTCGATTGAGTATGGGTCTTGGTCATCCTCAGTATCATCGTAAACAGAATTGCACTCAAGATAACACAAAGATTAAGCTGAACCTAATTTATTCATATTAAAGTTTGAGAAAAGTTGAAACAAAGAAGCCATCTGATCTGTGGTCAGTGGTGGCAAAGGGACAGTGGTTGGGACATTTCCCGAACTACTGTGACTACTCGAGGCTAAGCTAGGAGAAACAAAGGGAATGGGGATGACGACAGGAGGAGACTCCCTAGTGACTTCTCTAGACTCCGACTCTGACTCCGACTCCGACTCGAACTCATCGTCTTCTGGTTCTCCTTTGAACATCTCTCCTTCTCCAGTGGTGAGCTTGAAGAGTCTTCCTTGATTATTGGTCCACTTGATTGATTTTCTCCATCCTTTCTGCTGACTCGCGTTAGTTTCTGTGATTAACGCGGTGGGGTTGAAGCGATCGTCTTGAAGTATCATGGTAATGATCTCATCCTGCGCGGCTCTAACAAATCGATCTTCTCCGAACAATAGACTAATAGCTTGTTCGTCTAAGCAAGGTGCTTGACGGGTTTTGACGGTAGGAACCGTTTTTGGAGGGATGAAGTAGCAATCGTGAAAGATCTCGATTCCGGCTAGCTTCCTCTCGAGATAATGCCAAGGCTCGGGAAATCCGTGAAAGTGTTCTAGACTTCCTTCTTTAATAAAGTACCCATTTAGGGTAGGGAGATAGGGTCGCATTTGGACTCCTACATACTTACGGTTTTGAACTTGAGCGAGCATCTCGAGAACCTCCTCTTTAGTGGGTTTGTATCCTAGTCCAAGTGGTATTCTCTTTGAGTTGCCTTCCTTGTATGGTGCGAAGGTGTTTCTTCGAATAGGGTTCAAAGGCATTCCAGGGAAGTATCCCTGGGATTTGAGTATGTGGTTGACCACCGAGTTGGAGTAGGGATCATAGTATAAGGGTGCCAATTAGCTTTCTATGACACTTATGCTTTGGAAGCCCCCAAGTTCATATACTGGATCTGTAAGGACTTGATTGATCGACTTCTTTTCGATTATTGCTTTGATGGGTGACGAAGTGATCGTCACCACTTTGCCATTTAGTGGGATCTTGATCTTTAAATGAAGGGTGGATGTCACCGCTTTAGAAGCGTGAATCCAAGGTCTTCCTAGGAGTATGTTGAAGGAAGCTTCGATGTCCACTATTTGGAAGTTAACCTTTCGCTCCATTGGCCCTGTGGCTATGGTTAGGTTAGCAAGTCCTACCACCTTTTGTCGTGTACCATCATATGCGCGAACACCTTGATTGGTAGGGTCCAATCCGACTCTTTCATGCCTAATTTATATGCCGTTTTGAGGGGTATGACGTTGACCGCAGAGCCATCATCTACCAAGGTCATTGGCACGTTCTTCTTTAGACAAATGACAGTGATGTAAAGAGCTAAGTTGTGACTAGCGCCAAAAGGTGGCAAATCTTCGTCTGAGAAAGTAATAGGATTACTTAGCTTCGGTGATTCTTGGAAGACCAAGTTGACTACATCTTCGGGTGTCGATTTATGTGCTACATTTAGTTTGGCCAAAGCTTGCAGTAAAGCTTGGCGATGTGGGAATGAGCTTGCTACTAATTGCCAGACTGAAAGATCAGCTTTTGTCTTCTGTAATTGCTTGAGCAAATGGTCAGTGGAGTCATCTTCGTTATCATTTGGTGTGACAACGTTGGTTGGACCATTTTGAGTAGTGCTTTGATATGGACGTCCCGAACGAGTTAGGTGGTCCACATCTTGGTCTTCACCATTTTGGACTATTTCCTTGACTAGGGAGTTTTCGATGAGGTACTCGTCTTCATCATCATCGGCCCAAACTCCATTGATTGTAGCTAGTTCCCTCATTCTCATGATTTCATCTTCTAGTCGTATGATTTGGTCGACTAGTTTATCAACCACGGCGACTATTTCTTGTATATTAGCGTTTTGAGAGAAGATTAGTGGCACATGCTCTTTGAGTGTTGCGTTGGGACCATGTAAAGTCGTCACCACATTTTCTAATTCCCAAACTTGCCTATCCACACTCCTTGCCCATGTGATGAAGTCGGAAATGGTAGGGGAGATAGTAGAGTAGAACCTTTCATTCTCGATTGCATGGATTTCATCTTCAATTGGAGAAATGAGGTGTGAACAATCTAAGGTAGATTCGTCACTTGTAATCACTAGAACTCCAAGAGGATTTTGAGTGTTGTTGGGTTTACCTCCCGGCGGTATTGGTAGTCGACCATCTTCAATCATGTCTTGAAGCACATTTTTCAATTTGTAGCATTTTTCTGTGTCATGCCCCTTACTCCTATGGTATTCACAGTTCGAGTTCTCATCCCAGAACATGGATTTCTTTTCAGGTTCGGGAGTAGGTCCAATGGGTTGGAGTTTGCCTTGTTTCATTAATATTTTAAGAGCGTTGGAGTAAGTATCCCCAAGATTTGTGAATTTCCTTGGCGGGGTACTTATCTTGGATGGCTCGAGAAGGTTAACTTCATCAGTCTTGCTAGTGGAGCCGTATGAACGACTTGTTGAGCCTTGATATCCCCGACCTACCGTTTTGGACAAGAGCCCTTTACGGATGTCATCTTCAATCCTTGTCCCTAGTACGGTTAAGTCCTTGAAAGTTTTGATGTTTTGGTATCTCAAATGGTTAGCATAAATGGGTTTGAGATTGTCCACGAACTTTTCCACAAGGGTAGCCTCATCCGGGCGTTCAACTAGTTGGGTACTAGTCTTCCTCCACCTACTTAGGAAGTCGGTGAATCCTTCTTTGTCATTTTGGGTAAGAACCTCTAGAGTGCGCATGTTAACTTGGATCTCGGCATTATCCGCATATTGCTTAGCAAACTCGATCGCGGCATCTTCCCAAGTAGCGATCTTCTTGTGTTCTAAAGAGTAGAACCATTGCTTTGGGATGGTGTCAAGAGATGAAGGAAATATCCTTAAGAACATCTCGGGTTTGATGCCTTTGATAGACATGCAATCCTTGAAGGCACGGATGTGGTTCAAAGGGTTTTCGTGCCCCTTGAATTTAGGGATATCCGTCATATTGAAGTTGGTTGGCAATTTGGAATTGACGGCCTCATACTTACGATTATTCTCCCTATAAATGTCATCTCCTTTAAGGTACATCAATTGCTCCTCTAAGTATTGGAGTCTTTTCTCAGCTACAGTCAGTCCCATGGGAGGATTTTCGTCCCTGGATTCATCCGCGTAGTCACCTACTACTTCACTTTCATGAGGAGGCAATATCCCCTCTACGGCATAGATCCGACCTTCGATGGTCTCAAGGCGATCATGCACTTGGTCTTGAGTAACTTGTATCTGAGCTAGTGCGGCTAGGATTCGATCATTACCATCTTGAAGTTGGTGGAGGTTTGTTTCGCTGGTTCCAGGCATCTTGAAAACTGGATAAGAGATCGATGACGAATCAAAACACGATCGACCATTCCAACACACTTCGAAGAAGAAATGTTTTGACTCGTGAAGTGGGTGTGTGCCACTTGTGTTGAGTGAGCTTTGAAGAAAGGACAAAATTTTGAAAATGTGTATCCTAGTCAACTATAGTGTAGTTGTAGGAGTGGACTCGAAGTGAGGTTTTGAAATGGGCTTGTGGCCCGAATTTTGACTCGACAAACGGACAGAGTTTTGACTGGGTTTTACGCTAATTAAATGGCCTTTTTTCGAAATTTTGATAAAAAAGGGGTTTTGATTTTTGCAAAAATCGTCATGGTTTCGTTTAGAAATGGTGATCACGTAAGGTACAAACAATATACAAGCATTATATCGGGATGCTGAGTGCATTTAAAAGGGTTTTGGTTTAAAGGGTGGGTTGCCATACCGAACCATCAAACCCGAAGTCTGTGGAGAGGCTCGTACCAAACAAGAGTAAGGCCGATTCCTAGTCCATTTCCTCAAGTAGTGAAGGCCCTTGATACAAACAAGAGTAAGCATCATGGTATGGATGACGTCAATCGCTATCCATCCTTAGGCCCAAATAAGAATTAGGACCGTTTAGACGGGACGATTGGTCGAATGGGTTAGGTTGGGCCTAGGAAGGCCGAATGAAACGATCTAGGAAGACCGAGTTATGAAAACCGACAATTGTCTTGTATAAACTATTCCCTAACCTTGTTTCCCCAGCGGAGTCGCCAAACTGTGGACAGCGGGGGGCCCACGGGGGCGCTTGGGAGGAAGAGAACAAGCGTTTACATTTTTGTTGGAGTCGCCACCAATTTTTATGGGAAATTGGAATCGTTCGAATACCTCGTGCCATGTCAAGATACAAAGTAGAGACATGAACACCAAGCAATCGTTACCCTTAGCATTCTATGTCTAGAATGACTCTCGTGGATGCCAATGAACACGGATGTTCACAGAGATTTGGAGTAAGGGGTGAGGGTACGTATTAGGAAGCTCTTTTGATCGAACACCTAATCCCGCCCGCCTCGATAGCGGCCTCTACTAATGATTAGGGATATCATCTATACTCGATATATCGTCGATTATATGCATGCAATGCAACATCCAAGTTTTAATCCTAACATGTGAGAATTAGGCTAAGTCGGTTGACACGTAATTAGCAAACAATTAATGTCGAGGTAGGATTTCATGTTCAATTACATGTGAAAACATACAATGGATATAAGAAATAAGATAAATACAATAAAGAAAATTACAATAATGAAAATTACAATAATTACAATGGATTAGGCGATTTATGTCGAAAATACCTTCAAAACGGATAATTTGGAAAAACGAATAAAAGAATGAATCAAAAAAATCAACGAACAAGTCAGAAGGTGATAATACGGATAATAGTTAATTATACGTAAGCTAATTAAACTAGGTCAGGCAACAACGGAGTTCAGAGGCAGAAATCATCCTGGAACCGGCGCAGCAGAGCTGCGCCCTCTGGAAGAGGCGCAGCAGTTGCTGCGTCTGTTCCAAGGGTGAGTTCTGGTTGTGAAGCCGGAACTGCAAATCGTTAATGTTAATCGGTGAATTTAAGGATTAATTATGATATTCGACTCGGATGAAAGTGATTAACAGATTATTTACATGTGAATGATGGTTATAAAAGCAACAAACCATGGATGAGACGGATGCAAACGAATTATTTACATGAACGAATGATTGATTATTGGCATGAGTGAATGAAATAGGTTAAACATGACGAATTAATGACGAACATGCGACGAATATGACAATAGACAGATGAAAATATATCAAAGGTCGAATTCCAGAAACTCAATATGAACAAATCGAATTTCTACAACCCGGATTGAATTTAATGACGAAAACCCGGAAATATTGGATTATTAGGGATTTAAGTCGGATTTAAAGACGAATTAAACATGTTAATGGTGATAAATAATATACATGTGAAATTATTATGCTATTATGCCAAAGAATTAACAAGAAACAAACGAAACAAATAAAAATTTAACGAATTACAGAGGACGAAGGAGAAAGAAAGGAAGCAGGAACTGCGGCAGCCTCACGAAGAGGCGCAGCAGGAACTGCGCTCCTTCGAAGAGGCGCAGCAGTTGCTGCGTCCTTTCTCGACGGTTTGCCTTTTGGAAATCCGTAAAAAGAGGTTTTAAACGAGGTTTTAGAAATCGGTTTTAATTGGTATTTTCGACATGAACCTTACAATAGTGATGATACAAAAGGTAAATAACAATAAATAAAAGAAGGATTTACACCCTCAGACTTACATGTTTGACGAAACGAGAAGGACTAAGTTATCGATTAGCGATGCTCGACTCGAACTATAATGCAAATATGAAAGTGCCCTCGTAAGAGGAAAACGATTAGATTAATTAAGTTGATTGATGTGGAGTTGGTCAAATTGGTCGGTCATGCAAACGAGGCTGGTACTCAGAAGGATCCGAGCTTACGTGGTCGAATGTTCAAGCACGTAGATGCCAAAAAGTAAGAACAAAGGTCTAGAATGCAAAAGGAGAAGAGAATGGCGGACACTCGCGTGAGAAATATGAGGAGCGAAGGCTCCTATTTATACTAATCACGTGAAGGAATTAGGGTTTCGGAGAGTCTTTGGAAGTGAATCTCGGAAAGATAAGAAAAAGATACGAAAATTACGCAGAAAAGGACTGGGAAGAGGCGCAGCAGCCATCTGCGTCTCTTGGAAGAGGCGCAGACCTGCTGCGTCTGTTCCCAGGTGGTTTCCTCCTGCGGAAGAAAGATTTCGTGTTTAAATTATGGAAGGACGGAATAATTTGGTTTTCCTTAATATTTTGTGTGAATGTTACGGGAAATTGTTTACCAAAGATTAAAGATTGTGAAATATTTATAAAATATGGAATAGAAATATCCGGAACATTCCAGAACATTCTGACTCGGGATTTAATGGTTATCAGAAAATGAAGACGGTTTTAGGCCCGGACTCCAAATGTACTCTAATTACTGTCAAAACGACCGTATCGGCACGTAGATGACAACTAAGAGGTAGACATCGGTATTTGAGCAATCACTTGACGATAAACTTACGAACTGTCACAAATCGTTCCGCGTAACAAACATGCGGCCCAATCATCATCCGGTGGTTTGCGAGAGGTGCAGAAATGAGGTATCTACAACTTCATTGCCATTTCTTTTGATTTTTGGCATTTCAAATACTTGACAACTTTCAACTTTTATTTGCATTTTCTTTTGAACATTTTCAAAGTCACCCCATATGTAGTGAGGGTGCCTTATACTTGAAGCTTTAGGAGTCTATTTTTGCTCCTCTTTTCATTTGATGCATTTTTGCAAACTTTCTTTCACTTTTTATTTCATTAAACTCAAATTGATTTCTTTTTGTGCCCATTCCCTTTGATGACAAAAATGTGGTAGAACATGGATGATGGATGCATGATTTTAAGGGTCACCTTGGAATAAACGGTAGCCAAGGAGTTATCACACCACAAGGTACTCTTGACTAGGCCTTAATCCATGGGTCAAAGGATACTAGTATGACACATCCTAGGGTGTTTTACAAGTATCTAACAAGCAAAGTCTTAAGAAGAAAAAGCATCTACTAGGGCCTATATACACTTGTCAAGCTTCCCAAGTAGACGGTTTCGCAAAATTTTTCTAACATGCAACTACATGCCATGATGCAACTAGCATATAAACATCCTAATGCAAATGATTCTACCAACTAATATGCCATATAAACTAAATGCAAGTCCTAAGTTCACATTGTTGTACCGCATCAATCAAAATAAAGCCACATAGTCATTAACATAAAGAGGAAAAAGGAGATTGGAAAGATCATACCATGCGGTCTTCAATATCCTTATGTCTCGGATGTGGTGTAGTCGATCAATGTGAACAAGGATAAAACAAACACAATATATACAACAATATATACATGACTACACTACAAAGGAAATGAACTTGTTTTTGGTTTTTCAATTTTTAAGGTTTTTCGAAATTTTTCAATTTTTTTTTTGGAATTTTGAATAAAAGTTAAGTTAGAATTCCCCATCCCCACACTAATATGGGCATTGTCCTCAATGGCCAAAATGATGGGAAATCATGCAAGCATGATGCATGAATTCTACTCTAAATGCAAGCTACACTAATCTACACTACATGATGCATGTGTTTTTGTTTATGACGGAGAGCGTAATTTAGATTACCTCCCGTCGCGTATGCATGTACTTCCCCAAACCGAGTTAGACATTATTTCTAATGTCCTAAAGTTGGGGTAGTTCATGCACACAAGATGCAATGCATGAAACTAAATTTGTCATTTTTGATTTTAAAAAGTGCGAACAATGAAATAAGAACACCTCAATGGGGCCGAGGTGCTAGTCCTCTATGTTGCTAGGACTACCCAACCATGATCAAGATAAAGTAAATAAAACAAATAAAGAAGTAAGCAAACCTCAAGAGGGTAGGAGCCTCCAAATCTTGCTACTCTTTCACCATATCATCATTATCATCATCTTCCTCAATAGAAGTGGACTCATCACCACTTCTCTCTTCAATTACTTGCTTTCTTCCTTCATCATCCTCTTCTTTTTCTTCACTAGCCTCTTCATCAATGCTATCAACAACCTCATCACCAACAACCTCATCGTCACCCAGAATCTCACCCCTAGATGCACTCGGAAAGAAGACTTCCCTATCCGCCCAACTAGGCAAAGGACATGAAGGATCAAGTAGTCCTTGCCTAGCTAAATGAAGGAGGGGTGGATATTGGGCTAAGTAAGCATCTTCCTGATCCTTAAAAGCTTGCTTGTGCATCTCTTGCATAAGTAGAGTCATATAATCTTTGTTTGCTTCAACACCTTCGGGTTTGAACTCTTGGTACTTGAAAGAATAGGGTGGTGTGACAATGGAAGAGGAGGGCATTTCAACTTCATCCCTTTGTTGTCGGATGATGTATTCGGCTTCTTTTGAGAGGGAAGGAGGTAGTTGGTCCGATGGACACTCAAACGACAAATCTTAGAAGGCAAAGTAAAAGATCTAGCCTCATTGGTGAGCCACCCATACTTGGTGTCAATAGGGTTATGAGTGACCCACTTATACTTGTTAATCATGGCATCCATATCAATGAGATGACCCCCCTTTTTCGCCACATACTTGCTATCCTTGTTGAAATTCGGATCAAAGTACTTAGCCAAAAGAGTGACTAGACCTCCATTTACAATAACGGTGGTGCCTTGCTTCCCACAATCACCATTTAGCCATCTTTCCACCAAAAGCCTTAGAGAATTGTAAGGCGTGGTGAATTCCCTTCCAATATTTAAGGCCGACTCAAGAAGAACACAATCGAGCTTGGTAAAGTGGTTGGTGTCTTTTCTTGCAATAATGGTATTCCCAATGACCTTATGCCACACTCTAATGCCCGGATGGTGGACTAATAGAGCGCGACTAGCATGATAGTTCTCAAATTTCCTTCCGGAAATCGCCTCCCAAAGAGGAGCGGGGTCATACTTTATGGGATTCTTGAAATAACTAGGTGAATCACTAAGACCCAATGCTTTACCCAATTCATCAAAGGTGATGCGCCTACTCACATTAGCTAGGCGGAACTCGATGTTTTCTCTAGTCTCTACCTTAGTAACTTTCAAAGAACTCAAGAATTCTAAGGTAAGGGAGGGGTATGTCAATTCTTTTGTAGCAAACAATTTTCCCAACCCCATGGCTTCAAAGAAGGCTTTAGTTTGCTCAAGGATACCCAACTTATTCAAGGCATCTTCACAAATAAACTTGGTGGATAGAAAGGATTTTCTAGCATACTTGGCAAATGTTTCCCTATGGGAGTTAGAAATGAAAATTACCTCCGGATAGTTCGAAAGTTGAGCAATTTCCGGAGTTGTTGATGTTGTTGCTTCCAAGGGAGGTTGTTGTTGTTTCACTTCCAAGTTTGAGCTAGCTACCACCATAGCCAATGAGGCTTTCTTTGCTTGAAGACTCTTTTGTCTTGTTGATAGTGCCTTTGCCTTAGGTGCCTTTGTTGCTCCTTTTGTCCTTGCCATTGATGATTTAACCAAGAAAAGAGTGAAAATCTTCAATTTCCAAGTATACCCAAATCGATTTTAAGGTGAAAGGCTTTGCCTTTATAATTTCAAAAATCGACTAAAAGGTTGAAGATTTTGGTGCTTTGTTTGATTTTTGTTGAAAGAGGAGTGATTTATTGTTGTTAGAAGGAAGTTTTGATTTGATTAAGATGAATGTGGTTGAGGAAATCTTGTTTTGGTGATGGAGAGGATGAGGGTTTTGAGTTTTGGGGTTTATGGGTAGTGTTTTGAATGAAGGAATGAAGAAATGAAAGGGGGATGGGGTTTTTAAAATAGCCGAAAAATTTGAAATAGCAGGGGGAGACGGGCGTCTTTCCTTCGGGACGCTCGGATTCTGCCTGTTTTGGCTTGAGAATTCTCGCCTAAAGACGTGCGTCTTTCAACAAAGACGCTCGGATTTGTCAATTGCGGGACGGGCGTCTTCTGCTGAAGACGGGCGGATTCTCTTCCAGTGAGATTTCTTGTTTTTCCCAGCCAAAAAGACGGGCGTCTTTCCTTTCAGGACGGGCGTCTTTCTGAAGACGGGCGGATTCTCTTGTAGGACGCTCAGATTTATCAACAGTCCCAAAATTTTAAATTCTCAGCTCAGATGGACGGGCGGATTCTGAAAAATACGCCCGGATTGCCTGAAGACGGGCGGATTCTCTTGAAAACTCTCGGATTCTGCCCCTTTTACCCGGATTCAGTTCCATCCGTGTACTTGCATATCCCGTGTCATTTTCCATTCTTCAAATCTCGTGTTCTTCATTGTGGGGGCACTACTAAGGCATGAATAGCCTAGGCAATTGCTATCCCCACACTAATCTAAAGCACTACACATCAATTGAATTATTAGTCCCTCCCTCATTTCTCTCAAAAATGATAATTATCTTGATCAAAGCATAAAAATCCAAAAACGACAAAAATGCAATGTAAGAATTAAAATGCGAGTTAGGGAGTTAGAAATATTTACAAATGGTGTTTTAGGGAGGACTCCACCAAACTCTCATCCTTAGTGAGATGTCATGGGGGCATGTCCAAGGTGTTGTTGATGTTGCTCAACACCTTGAAGAAGTAATCAAAAGCTTGTTCATTATCATGATAAAGATCTTCAATAGATCTTTGCCCTTGTTGTCGGTCTTGATCGATAGCATTACCAATGTAGGGATTGAAAATCCCTTCAAACTCATCGTCCCAAAGACCACAAACTTCATCTACTTGATCACTAAAGATCTCTTGAGTTGATGGAGACAACTCTCCCATTTTTTTGTCTTGGCCAATGAGGCCATCCTCTTCATTGCTTGACTTTGGTGAGCTTTTCAAGCTCTCTTTGTTACAATTCACTTGCTCTTTGAATGGAGCATCTTCAATTTTCTTCATCCATTGGAATTCCGACTTCTTCCTATCATCCTTCCGGCTATAATGATCAACCATAAAACATGGTTCATGCAAACGGGGAGCTCTCATGGTCTTGTCAAGATTGAAAGTTATGCTCTCATCTCCCACTTCTAGAATGAGCTCTCCATGCTTGACATCAATCACCGCACCCGCGGTGTGTAAGAAAGGTCTTCCTAGAATGATTGGAATGTTGGAGTCTTCTTCCATGTCAACAATGACAAAGTCCACCGGGATGAAAAATTTCCCAATTCTTACGGGAACATCTTCCCATATCCCTAATGGTGTCTTCGTCGATCTATCGGCCATTTAAGCTCTCCCATCCCCAACCTTTTACTCAGCGAGTACGGCATAACACTCACACTAGCCCCTAGATCACATAAGACTTTGTTGATCGTGGTGTGGCCAATGGTACACGGTATTGAGAAGCTTCCCGGATCTTTGAGTTTTGGAGGTGAACTCCCTTGAAGTATTGCACTACTCACCTTAGTGAAGGCGATAGTCTCAAGCTTTCGGATCGACTTCTTCTTTGTGATGATGTCTTTCATGTATTTTGCATAGGCTGGCACGTGATTGATTAATTCCGTGAAAGGAATTGAGACTTCCAAATTCATCACAATTTCCATAAATTTTCCAAGTTGGTCATCAAATTTGGGCTTGGCTTGACGACTTGGAAAAGGAAGTCTAATCACAATGGGCTCCTTCTCCTTGACCTTGTCTTCATTTCTTTTTGAAATTTCTTCTTTTGATGGTTCTCCATCCTTGGAGTTTTGCACAATTTCTTCTTTGTCACTAGCTTCCACAACTTCATCCTCAACGTGCTTCTTCGGTGCTTCATACCTTGTACCACTCCTCAAGTGAATGGCACTAACCGTTTCATGTATTGGGGGATTACTTTGAGGTGGTAATTGCCCCTTTTGTCTTTGTGAGCTTGAAGATGCTAGTTGAGTCAATTGGGTTTCCAACATTTTGGTGTGAGCTAGGATGTTGTTGATGGTGGTTTCCTTTGCTTGGCTATCCTTTTGCATTTGAGTGAAAAACTCTTGTTGATTCTTTTGCATTTGGAGGACCGCTTTTTGAACATCAAAACCTTGGTGATTTTGTTGATTGTATGGAGATTGATTTTGGTAACCTTGGTTTTGGTTGTAAAAGGGTCTTTGATTTTGGTTTCTCATGGGAGGTGGGATGTATGTTGTTTGAGGGTTTTGAACATTTTGGCTTTATGAGAGATTTGGATGGAATTTGGTGTTTTCATTGTAGTAGTTTGAATAAGGGGTACCACTCTTGTATGCATGGAAAGCATTCACTTGTTCATTTGTTCCCCTACATTCACTTTGGTCATGTCCCAAAGTTCCACAATTCTCACATATCCCACTTGGGATTGATGAAGATGCCGTCATGGCATTAACATGATGCTTTGGTGATTTTAAGGCTTCTTCAAGTCTAGCCATAGCTTTTTCAAACTTCAAATTTATGGTATCAATGTGAGCACTAAGTTGAGCACCCAATTGAGTAATGGAGTCCACTTCATGCTTTCCTCCTCTAGTAGTCTTGCGAGGTCTACTATATTGTGAGTTATGGACCGCCATTTCCTCCATTTTGTTCCAAGTTTGATTGTCATCAACTTCGGTGAACATTCCATTTGATCCCATGTTGAGAATGTTCCTTGAACCTTCATAAAGACCGTTCCAAAATTGTTGTACCAAGAACCACTCGCTAAGTCCATGGTGAGGACATGAGAGACAAATTCCTTTGAATCGCTCCCAAGCTTCATACAAAGATTCTTCATCCCTTTGCTTAAAGCCCGTGATTTGAGCTCTTAGCATGTTAGTCTTTTCCGGTGGGTAGAACTTTTTGTAGAAAGCTAGAGCCAACTTTTTCCAAGAATCAATTCCGAGAGTAGACTTATCAAGGCCTTTCATCCATTGTTTCGCGGTGCCAATTAGAGAAAAAGGAAATAAGACCCATCGAATTTGGTCTTTTGTTACACCGGTTTGAGAAATCGTATCACAATAGTCACAAAAAGTCTGCATATGAGAATGAGGGTCTTCACTAGGCATCCCCCCAAATTGGCTTCTTTCGACTAATTGGATAAATGCGGATTTGGCAATAAAATTTCCGGTTGATGTTGTGGTGTGGGAGTACCATTGGGTAGGTTCTCCTCGGTGGGTACGTAATGTGATGAAAACTTAGGCATTGTGGGTTGATTTTGTGTTGGATTTTGTGTTGGGTTCTCCTCACCTTCCCTTGCAAAAGGGTTGATGAACTCAATAGTATTTGGTTGAATATCTACAACCTCACCAATACCTCTCAAAGTTCTCCTAGCAAGTCTTCTATTGGTTGTCAAAGTTCTTTCAATTTCGCGATCAAAGGGTAACAAGTCACCTTGTGACCTTCTAGACATGCAAAATATCAAACAACTCAAAAACAATTAGAACAAACCTTGAGGAGTTTTACTTCCCCAAGGCAAAGAAAGACACAACTAATAACAATATAAGAAAATCTAAATCAAGTTAACACCGTCCCCGGCAACGGCGCCATTTTTGGTCGGGATACTAAATCTTTCGGTTACTTGTCGTTAGGAGCACCTAGACCAAAACACAATTTATAACTTCACAAACAACTCTATAATTAGTAAAGAGGAAAGTAAAGGTCGGATCCCAAGGCACGGGAATTGAGATGAGATTTCTATTGCAACTAGTGGTGTCTTAGGGGGTGTCACAATTGGGGTTTGATGTAGAAGGTCACTAAACTAAATAGCAATGAAAGTAAACAAGCAAGATGAATTAAAAGGGATGTAAACAATTGATAAAAGACACTAGGGTGTCATGGGGTCATAGGGGATTCATGGGAATTGATCATACAAACATGTTCTCAAATTATAAGCAAGCAATTATTGTTGTGATGGATCGAGTTGGTTTATATCTTACAATCCTAGGAAAGTTTGGGTCCCGGAGCCGAATCGATTAGATTGTACAACACCTACAAGTCGACTTAGTCTCCCCTACTCAACAACATGCATGGTCAAATGAGACTCGAGTTGGTTTATGTCTTACAAGTCTCATTGAAAAGATAGGTGATGGGTAAAAAATGCAAGGATTCATAGGCTCACATTTCATCAAACATAACATGTGCATGAGTTGAGATCACAACAAGCAAGCAAATAAACTATGAAAGCATATTAATTTAAGCCTGAATCATCCCCCATGTTGGTTTCCCCTAATTACCCAATAACCCTAGCTAAGGAACTACTCACTCATTATCATGTTGAACATGCTATCAAGGTTGTCAATCATACCAACAAAGTGAAACATGATGAATAAATGAAAGTGATTAACAATAATTAAAGAGGGATTAAGAGAATTATACCTACTAATGATTCCAATAATAAAGCAAAGAATAAAAGAAGTACTTCAATGCTTGATTGAGAGGTTGTCAATCTCCCAATAATAACCCAAATAATCTTCAATTACCCAAAATAAAGGATGAACAAGAGAGAGATTAAGGAAATAAAACTTGTATTAAAACTTGATTAATTGTTGATTACAAGATTAAAGAGAGATTTGATTGATATTAACTACTCTAAAGATTGCTAAGAAGAACATGCTCTTCTAATTAGACTAATGAGGTATTTATAGTGGGGATTAGGTGTGTGAATTAGGGTAAACTAAGGGCTTAAATAACGATTAAGTCCCTTGTTGAGGAAACGCCGGTCTTTTTGGAAAGACTCCGGTCTCTAGGGAGACTCCGGTCTCTAGAAAAAGATGTGCATCCTTCCTTGAAGCTTGAAGAAGACGAAATGAGTCTGCCTGGGAATCCGGGCTTCATTAGCACGGGACGGGCGGATTTGGTGGTCTCTGCCCGGGCGTCTTGGGGTGAAGACGGGCGTCTTCTGGGGTCTTTGCCCGAGGCGTCTTGGAGTGAAGACGCACGGATTGTGGTGGTGGAGACCGGCGTCTTCTAGACAATCCGCACGGATTGCTGGGCAATCTCGTTTCTTCTTCTTTTCTTCCTTTTTCTTCATAAAATCCTTGTGGATTTTCTTGGGGATGCAAGGATCTTTTCTCATCATTGCCCATCTACTATAGTATGTACAAAGGCCTTCTAATCTTGTCTCTCGTTGATGCTTGGTCATTGACTTCAATCAATTTAGTCTCATTTTGCCATGAAAATGCAAGGTTTGCACTCCTTTCCTACCAAGGGATCAAAACCTCAAAGAATATGCAAAACAAAGAACTAAAGACAATAAATGACCCAAATATGCACTAAAAAGCATGGGAACAAGGCTAATTCGGGGACTAAATATGCTCTAATTATGGTCACATCAGTCACGACGGTAAATTCCGTTTGGTGACTCGTCTGAATCGATTTGAGAGAATTCCTCTTTGATCATGAATAGAAGAGGTGTAATTTATGAAAATGTTCCTTATCATGTGAGCACACTAAAATGTGGACCCTAGGGGTAAAGTGGGTATGTCCCGTTCTCAGTAGCAAAGCATTCGAGGACTCCGTATCTGGGTCAGGGTAAAAATGGCTTCCACATTAGGAAATGTGGATCTTGGTAATAATGGTTTATTTGACAGATAAAAATCTGGAGTTGAGGGTCACGACGGTGAATTCCGTTTGGTGACTCGAAAGTTGATTGGAGAGAAATACATCTTGATCATGAATCGAAGAGGTATAGCTGGTGAAAATGTTTCTTGTTGTGTGAGCACACTAAAAAGTGGAACCTAAGAAAGCAATGTTTTTTGAAGACTCTGAATTTGAGTCAAGGTGAAAATGGCTTCGGCATTTTGGAATGTAAAGCTTGGTAAAAAATGTTTGTTTGACAGATAAAAATCTGGAGTTGGTAATTTGTTGTGTTTAGGTCGGTGGGTTACGGCTTGTAATGTGGTGCGGAATGGGGTCTCCGGCTTGATGTGGCCTGAGCACGAAATGGTTGGTAAATAATGTGGGATCAGATTCCCATGTCTGGACCTTAAAGGTTAAGGTGTGATATTACGAGCTTGACGGGAATCCTCAAAAGCCTATATAGGTCTCCTTTTAGCAGTCTCTAGAAGGACTTAAGGGTGAAGTGATGTTGGTTACGATCTTGAGGGGAACCCCCAGAATCCTAGATAGGTCTCCATGTAGCAGTCTCTAGAAGAACTAAAGGGTGAAGCAGTCTTGGTTGAGGTTTTAGTGTTTGGTGTCTTGGACTTGTCGGTCCTGGGCTTTGGACTCGTTGGTCCTAGATTTGGTATTTTGGAGTCACTTGTCCAGGATTTTGTGTGTTGGGTTCTTTCTTTGGATTTTGGCCTTTTTGGGAAAAGGGTTTCAATCTTGTTTTGTTTTGATTTTGGTTTGGGTCTTGGCCTTGACGTTGGGTGAGTAGCCTTTGGCTTTGGCTTTTGCTTTGAGTGAATTGGCGATTGGCTTGGGCCTTTGATTTTGGCCTTTCGCTTTGGCTTCGGGTGAATGACTATTGGCTTGGGCCTTTGATTTTGGCCTTTTGCTTTGACTTTGGGTGAATGGTTGTTGGCTTGGGCCTTTGATTTTGGCCTTTCGCTTTGGGTTTGGGTGAATGGTTATTGGCTTGGGCCTTTGATTTTGGCCTTTCGCTTTGGCTTTGGCTGAATGGTTGCTGGCTAGGGCCTTTGATTTTGGCTTTTTCTTTGGCTTTGGGTGAATGGTTGTTGGCTTGGGCCTTTGATTTTGGACTTTCGCTTTGGCTTTGGAAGAATGGCTATTGGCTGAATGGCTTTTGGCATGGCCCTTGGATTTTGGGCTTTCGCTTTGGAGATTGGTTAAATGTCTTTTGGATTTTGTTTTTTTTTTGTTTTAGCTTTATCCTTGGCTTTTGCATTGGCTTTGGTTTTCGCATTTGTTTTGTCTTGGACCTATTGGTTCTTTGCCGTCCTTCGTTCGAGGATGGTGAAGGTGCCAGCGGGGATGTACCCAGTGGTGATAGGTCGATTCTCTGTGTTTGGATATTTTTGTGGGGAATGGGCTTGCCTTTCGTCATTGATCATGAACAAGGAGATGTTCTAGTTTGTCATCTAGGTTCGTCGTAGGATCCCTTTGATTAAGAGCTCGTTCTAGATCGGGTGCTAATGAAAGGTTTCTATTGCCAGACATGGAATAGGTAAAGAAAATGGACACGGAGTTTCGAGTCCTCTGCTTACTCTGTACGGAACGTCAATCGAGTGTACTCACATTGAATTGGAACATGTTATTTGTTTTAAATAAATTCTCAAATCAATTCTCGTTTTCTAACGGGAAATGGTAAAGAGGTGAATATATGACAGCTGGAAATTCTGTTTTTATTTAGATAAATAAGATGTTAGCACAGACTCGATGAATACATGTGAATCATAGGGACAGCCCCTAGTTTGTCACTTAGGAATAAAAGCACAGACACTATGATAGATAAGAGAAAACCTAAGACTCGGACTCGGACTCAGACTCAATCGTAGATACGATCTCCTAATCACCATGTTCCCCTTCGAAGGTCTCCTTCGCAGTATCCAGCGGCTTGAATGTTTGGTCTTGAGCATTGACCCACTTGAGCACTTCACTCTCGTTGTTGGGGATGATATGAGGACAATAGTCCATGAGGCTTTTATCTCCTTGCAGAAAGAGATGTTCATTAGGGTTGTCTTCATCACTTGGTTGGCATAGGGATGAAGCTATCAGTTCATGATTGTCGATCATATTTTGAATAACATGTTTCAGTTTGAAGCACGTTTCAGTGTCATGACCATTCCCTTGATGATATTGGCAATAATCATTACCGTCCCAGAAACGGGTTTTCCTGCTTTCAGACGGGTCCGGAGTCGGCCCGATTGGTTGTAGTTTCCCTTCAGTCACAAGCTTTTGAAGAGCTGCGACATAGGTTGTGTTGAGTTTGGTGAGTGTCCTTTGTTAACGTTCAACCTTGCTGTTTGACTTGAGACATTCGGGAGGATTGTCTTGACTGAGAGGTGCAATTATGATTTTGCCAGCCTCGATCATATCTTGAATGGCATGCTTGAGTTTGAAACAGGTTTCGGTGTCATGGCCCTTGCCTTGATGGTATTGGCAATAGGCATTACCATCCCAGTATCGGGCTCTTTTGTGTTCGGGTTTGTCCGGAGTCGGACCAAGGGGTTGGAGAATTTCTTCTGAAGCAAGTATCTCTAGAGCGGTGCCATATGTTATTCCCAGATCTGTAAATACCCTTTGATGTTTTCCCATGGTTCCCACATTGGTGTTTTTTGGGATGTTTTTGTGAGATTTGTTTTTGTTTTTGTCAATCCTGGGCGGAAGCAGGATTGGGCTGTTGTCAGTGGGAAGTTTTTGGGATGTTGCTTGATATTTTGAAGGGTATTTTGGTGAGGTCATTTCATGTTCTTTGTCGGTAGGTTCGTGGGTATGGGAACCATCGGATGATTCCTCATTTTCAACAGCTGTTGGTTGTTGAACCCAGGGTCGGTTTAATTGTTTGCCAGGTTCATTTTCGGTACTACCAAACCTCTTCTTCAAATTAGCTACCCGAGTGTTCAAATCATCAATAGCAACTTGCAGCTTTGAGAATATGTTGTTGATGGAGACGGAGAGCATAATTATAGCACTTTGTATGCCATCTTCGTCAATTGCTTGAATTTTCTCATCATCAGGAGAGAGGAGGTGAGAGCAGTCTAGGGAAGATTCCTGACTGCGTCCAATAGGGTTTTCTGGAGGGTTGTTCTTGTCGTTTGCTGAGGGAGGTAATGGTAACTCGCCATTTTCGATCATATCAAGGATGGTGCCTTTTAGAGGGAGACACGTTTCAGTGTCATGTCCGCGACCTTGGTGATATTGACAAAACAGTTTTACATCCCATCTATGTCCTCGCTTGTTTGGTAGAGGGTCTGGAGTTGGACCAATTGGTTTGAGCTTTCCTTTGGAGATTAGCCTTTCCAAGGCTGTGGCATAACGCATACCCAAATCGGGGAAGGACCTATGAGGTCGTCTGGTTTTGGTTTGGTCGTTGGCCAGTAGCCGGCTTTCAAGAAGCTTAACCATTTGCTCAATATCGGAAGAGGGAAAATTCCCGGTTATCATTTTGTCCTCAACTTGGGAGAGACGAGTGCTCAAGTTTTCCACGGTAGCTAGGAGTCGAAGGACCATGTTGTTGGTTTCAGCAGAAGTCATGGCGGATGCAGATTGATCAGCTTCTTGAGTTCCCGGTTGGCGATCGATGGCACCCAAGGGATTCCTATTGACATAACGATAGGGGTTATAACTTGTCTTGGCAAGGTATTGCACAAACAATGGCAAGTGCGACACATATGTACAAAAGGCAGTTTTGTTGTGGAGACGAGATGGTGTGACTAGGTATGAGTTCATTAAAGATCGTGAATGACCTCTTGTGTTTGAACTCTTGGTGCATGACTTTGAACTTAGACTCAAGTGTCGACTTTGGCATAGTGATGCCTAGACAGACGACTTATGACGAGATTGGATGTGTGTTGATGGTGTGACGTCGTTACACAAGACATGTACACAAACTTGACCTTTGACCCGTAATGTAGGGGAAATGCGGGTTTAATACCCTAGAGGTTTTGACTCTGCTAACGCCATTGAAGAGGTCTCGACAATTAGGCGACACGACATAGACCAGAAGGTAGGTACTAACTTCGGCGGAGACTTGACGTTATCTAGACGACTTGACTTGAAATCGGCTGGACTCTAATCGACTCGAGGCTGAATCGGAAAGGTGGACTGAAATTTTCGAAAATAGAAATTTTCAAAAAGGTTCATTTGTCGTTTTATGGATGGCTTCCGAAGAGTAGAGATCTTTAGAAGGTCGGCCAGTTCAAAGGGTTGTCTTAGGTTTGTTTTCAAAAGACGGTTTAAGTTGAGATTACGGCGGCTCTGAAAACAATGTGTTGTTTCCGAAGACGGGTTTTTGAAATTCCGAATCACGGATTAGAAAATCGAGAATCGAAGAATTTGTAATCGTCATCATAATGGCCATGAAAACGGTTAAATTTGTTTTCAAAGGATTTAAAATATGGTTGGAAATTTGAAAACGGTTAAATTTGTTTTCAAAGATTGAGTTTTGATTTGAAATCTGAAAACGGTTAAATTGGTTTTCAAAGATTTGATTTTGAATGGAAATTTGAAAACGGTTAAATTTGCTTTCAAATGGTTTGATTTTGAATTGAAATTTGAAAACGGTTAGATTTGTTTTCAAATGGTTTGAAATTGGAATTGAAATTTGAAAATGCTTAAATTTGTTTTCAAAGATTTGAAAATTGGATTTGAGATTTGAAAACGGTTAGATTTGTTTTCAAAGATTTGAAAATTGGATTTGAAATTTGAAAACAGTTAAATTCGCTTTCAAATGATTTGGTTTTGATTGAAATTTGAAAGCGGTTAAATTGGCCTTCAAATGATTTGATTTTTGATTGAAATTTGAAAGCGGTTGAATTAGCCTTCAAATGATTTGATTTTGAATTGGAATTTGAAAACAGTTAAATTCGTTTTCAAATGATTTGATTTTGAATTGGAATTTGAAAACGGTTAAGTTCGTTTTCAAATGATTTGAAATTTGATTGAAATTTGAAAACGGTTAAATTTATTTTTAAATGATTTGGTTTTTGATTGAAATTTGAAAGCGGTTAAATTGGCCTTCAAATGATTTGATTTTTTATTTGAGATTTGAAAACAGTTTAATTTGTTTTCAATTATTTGATTTTTTTATTTGATTTTTGATTTGGAATTTGAAAACGGCTAAAATCATTCTCAAGACTTGAAATTGGAAATTATGAAGATTGAATTCGTCATTACGACAGGTTAGAAAAGCCAAATTTGATTTCGAAAACGAGATTTGAAATTTGGAAACTTGCACGGGTTGAAATCGTCATTACGACGGTTTGAAAACCGTTTTTGTTTGAAAGTTGATTCCGAATTTTGAAAATTCAAGGATAGAATTTGTCATTATGATGGCATAAAAGGGCACTTTTAGAATGTAACGGTCAATGAGGGACCGAGGTTTGAAACGGCCATTATGACGACGTAAAAAGGGTATTTTGAAATGGTTTGTGAAAACCGAAGTTTGAAATCGTCATTACAACGGCATGAAAAGATGTAATTAAAAATGGTTATAAAAAATGGGTTTTGAAATGGCCATTATAACGGCATAAAAAGGTGTATTTAAAATATTTGTGGAAAACCGTTTTAAAATCGTCATTACGAAGGCCTAGAAAGGCGTGTTGAAATGGTTGTAGAAAATAGGATTTGAAAATCGTCATTACGACGGCCTAAAAAGGCGTGTCGTTTGAAAAGCAACGGTCGGCGAAAGACCGAGCTTTGAAACGGCCATTATAACGGCGCAAAAAGGTGTTTTGAAACTGTTGTAAAACTCAATTTGAAAATCGTCATTACGACGGCATAAAAAGGTTCTAATGGTCGGCGAAAGACCGAGGTTTGAAACGGCCATTATAACGGCGCAAAATGTGTTTTTGAATGTTTTGAAAATGACACGGAAAGACTTATGATAACAAAACACATAAGCGCTCGCATTTCATTATATTATACATAATACTGACACGGATTTTGGCTTAATAAGGGTGGTTACACACCAAGCGATCAAACCCCGATTTGCGAGAGGGATACCAATCCAAACAAAATGTTTAAGGAGGGTGCCCTACCCTCGTGCTCGAAGGTGATAAAAGCTCTTTGACGAAACATATATATGTAACGTCAATGGCATGCTTGACTCAATCGGGATTCGAAACGCGGGGATGAGAAAACTCACGCCGACGGGACGATCGAATTGGTCGATAAAGGTTTGGTTGTCGGCCCGGACAAGGAACCCGACTTATGACCAAAATATCAATTAATGCACTTTAAGCACGACCTCGTTCGAGTTTCACCTCTAAGGATCACAAAGACACAAGTGTCCTAGTTGTCCCCAGCGGAGTCGCCAAACTATGGACATGGGCCACGTCTCGGTCTGCGAATTTAGGCCGCCTACCGGTCTGTGGTCACGGGCCACCTGCATGCTAAGCCAATTTGTGGCATGCAGAGGTCTCTTTGAAAGCCACGCTCAGCGGCGTTGAAATGCTTTCGACCGGATCGCTTTAGATCGATCGATATCGTCTCGGCAAGGGACGCAAAACGATGTAAAGATGTTCGGAGCCGCCACCAAGCATTTGTGGGATGCCTGGAACCCGTTCGAAATCCACATTATACCTAGGTCAATCAAGGCAAAAAGCGGTGCTTGACATAGGTACTAAAGATAAGGACTCGTCCCCCTTTTAGCATTCTATGCCTAAAATGACTCTCGTACGCCTTGGATAAGGCCATCCACTATCCAAAGGTTCTGAGTAAGGGGTTAGGGTACGTATTGGGAAGCCCTTTAATCGGACACCCAATCCCGCCCGCGTTAGCGGCCTCTACTGATCGATCGTGGTTGTTTAAGTGCAAAAGTTGATAGAACGGTTAAAATGCATGAATGCGCATCCAAAGGTTTAACCTAACATGTCAGCTTTCTAAGTCGGTTTGTTAATCCAAATATCAAGCATAAGATGTCAAGTTGGATTTAGATTGATTTGCATGTGAAAACGGATATTAAACATCCATTTACCAAATTCGGGTTAAGATGCTTAACACGATCCATTTATTTGAAAAAGGATGTCAAATGACAAAGTGTAAAAACGTAAGCTTGTCAATCTGATCCGTCATGTATTCGGATTAACCGTAATCGGGATCGTCCTAGACAAATGCTAAAAACAAGACAGAATAGTGCCAGGCAGCCCCATTGGGGCGCGAGCCTATTGGCGAGGGAAGGGGCTCTGCCCTGGTTTTGAAAGATGGAAACAGACGGCCTCTTGGGGCGCGAGCCATGAGCCGACCTAAGGGGGCGTCTCCTGGTTGTTGAAAAGTTTGTTTAAAAACGCATTTGTGATTAAATAATTTGCAAGTATTATTTGCATGACTCGGAATAATTCCTATTATGTTAGTAATATTCGTTGTCGGATTTGCATGTTTGAAAAGCATAGTTTACAAATAGAAATGTAAAATGTTTGATTTGAACTAAATATGTTAAGTTCATTTCTTTGTAATTAGTCAAGTTTGTCATCGTACTCGGATTAAATCGACATGGTATAAAGAACCAAGGATGATTATGAATTATGATTAATATATTTACAAATGTAAGTAAATGAGAAAATTGGTAAATAAAATAAAAGGGGGTTAAAATAACCTTTAATTTGTAATTAACCAATAATATCATCAAGTCACGGAATAAACCGTCATGGTATAAAGAACCAAGGATGATTTTGATTTATGGTTAAAAAGTTTGTCATAAAAATGATTTGAAACATTTGAAATGGTAAAAACCGATTACAAATAAGAAATGGAATAAAGAGGAAAGACGAGAACAAACACGGATGAGTCTGACCTGGACACCCACAAGAGGCGCGAGCCTCCCTGCATAGCAAGAAGCTCCTGTCTCGGGCCAAAACTCGGTTTTGGCTCGTCTAACCTATATTTGAATCGTGTTATGCACTGTTCATACATATAAACTCATAAAAACAGTAAAGGCATGAAATAAATGAGATATTTACACCCTCAAACTTACGTATTTTGATGTTTGCGTGGTAGACGATTTTAGAAGTGCGTAATTCAATTTCCTCAAGAACACAATTCTCATTCCAATTTACATCAAGAGAATCACAAGTTATACTTACACACTCCACATCGTAAGGTTCATCAATAACCTCATATTCCTCATGAGAGCCCTTTCCCATGACACCATCATCTACAAAAGTTGCGTTCTCTTCATCAAATGTCACACTCTCTAAGTCAATCAAGTAAAGGTCATTCAAATCGCTCTCAACAAGAGAACTACTCGAGTCATGCAAACCACAATCATCATCAAACTTCATAAACTCCAACTCACAACCATTACTTGATATCTTAAAATTCACATTTTGAGGTGTGAGTTGGTCTTTAAGAGGTGAGATTGCAAAAGAAGGATAACATGACATGTGTTCATTAGATGGTGGCATAATATTGGCATCATTAATTACATTCCAATTAAAAGAGGGTGGGGAATAAGCATATGAGGGGCAAACTTGAAGAGTATGTCCTACTCCACCACATGATCCACAAGTTGATAAAAAATCATTCACACCACACATATTCATAGGAACGAAGGGAACATGTTGGGATTGAACAATATTAACATCATCAAGAAGCAACAAGTCAACGTTCATAGTCAAATAATCATGTAAAGAATGTATATCCGGGTTGCCTCTAGCTTGTGGACCTCTCCTAGGTATCGCTCTATAAAATCCCAAATCCTCATCGACTCTAGCCATTCTTTCAATCAAGTCACAAGCTTCTTTAACATTCAAATCATCAAATTTTCCTCTAGAAGCTATAATGATCAACTCTCTATTATATGGAAGCAAATTTTGAAAGAAGGTCGAAGTGGTTAGCCAAGAGGGGATTCCATGATAGGGACAAGCACTCAAAAGCCCTTTAAACCTCTCCCAAGACTCGCTAAAACCCTCAAACTCACCTTGTTGTAAGGTAAGAATGTCATGCCTAAACTTGAAAGTTTTAGAAGGTGGGAAGTATTTGTAAAGAAAGGCTTGAGCTAAATCATTCCAAGAAGAGAAGGTATTTGAAGGGTGCAAGTACAACCATTTTCTAGCTCCATCCTTAAGGCAAAATGGAAAAAGAAGAAGCTTTATGATTTCATTGGGCACTCCTTCCCTTCTCACAAAACCACACAAATGATCAAAAGTGCTAAGATGTCCAAAAACATCCTCACTCTCAAGTCCATGAAAGGCATCTCGACCAAGTGACATAATAAACTCCGGATCAATATCAAAATCATGGCCTTTAAAAACTCCAATGTTAATGGGAGAATAAGAAAGCATAGGATCGGGTCTATTGTAGTCACCCATGGTCATTATTTAAGACATTATTGAATGCAAAATTCTAAATGCAAGTGACTAATTACAACCAACTAAAGATGTAAGTAATGAACAAATAACATGTTTTTTTTTCAAATATTCAATTTTTTTTGTTTTGTTTTTGTTTTAATGAAAAAGCAATAAAGTGACCAGTCCCAAAACTTAGACTAAGACTTATATCTAACTATGCACCATCCCCGACAACGGCGCCATTTTGATAGTAGGGTAAAGTCGTTACACCCTTATCAAAAACAAATTTATAAAGCTCGATACCTAACTAGTAAAGTCGGGTAAGTCGAGGTCGATCACTAGGATGGTGGGGTTAGAATCGGGTTATAAGTCTTTGTCCTCGTTTTAGTCTAGTCGGTCAAGAAGATTGAAATGATTTCTATGCTAAATATCTAAGCTAAGAACATGAAATAAATGAGCAAGTAAATAAACAAGGAAGTTAAACACAATGAAAGGAGACTAGGGTGTCGGGGTCACCCAAATAGGAGGGGTCTAGTCTAAGTCGATATATAGAAGCTAAGAATGTGGGTGGTTGTCTAGGGAGAGTCTTGACCTCTCGGTCTAAGAAATCCCTTAGGTCGTTTCTAGCGAGCTCTCGCCCTTTGTTAGACCGGTTCCTAATAAAAACAAGCAATCTACCAACCAATCTCAAGCTCTCGCTTCAAAGGTTGGCCAAAATGGAGAGTAGAAGACTCAAATTCTCACTTAAGCATTTCTACAAACACTTGGCATGCATGAGATTATAGACAAGTTACCCATAGCAATTAGCATTCAAATAAGACTCATAATCAACCCATTGATCCTACAAGAGGTTTCCCTTGACCCAAGTTTTAATCTACTCAAGCATATTAATGAAAAGGGAATAAAAAGATGAGTAATTTAAGATGAAAATAACAAGATGAAACATTATATAGAAACAAGTAATTAAGCAAGCAATAAACATGTAACCATTTGAAATAAAGAGTAATTAAGAGAAGGCATTATACCAATAATAATTAAAGGAAGGAACTTGGATTGAAAATAAAAGGATGAATCTCTTCTTCCTTCTAATTACAACCCCTAATCTAAATGTAAACAATTGAACTAGTGTAGATCTTGAATAGACTAGAGAGGAATTAGACTAATAATGGAAGAAAGATTATAATTTGATTAATGAAAGATTGATAGCATAAATAAATTAATTAGGGTTCTTACATATTTGAGGGAATAATAGAGAGACTAATTATCTAATCTAATCTAGTCTAATATAAGGTAAAACTAAGGTAATGATGGGAGTGTCTCTTTTATACTAATAATGGTCTAATAATCTAGTAATAATAATAATAATAATAATAATAATAATAATAATAATAATAATAATAATAATAATAATAATAATAATAATAATAATAATAATAATAATAATAATAATAATAATAATAATAATAATAATAATAATAATAATAATAATAATAATAATAATAATAATAATAATAATAATAATAATAATAATAATAATAATAATAATAATAATAATAATAATAATAATAATAATAATAATAATAATAATAATAATAATAATAATAATAATAATAATAATAATAATAATAATAATAATAATAATAATAATAATAATAATAATAATAATAATAATAATAATAATAATAATAATAATAATAATAATAATAATAATAATAATAATAATAATAATAATAATAATTATAATAACAACCACATACTAAATATCCTCACCTCACCAAATTATACACGACTAATCACGACACATCAACCAAAATACAATTATAAGCCATGAACCAAAAAGCAAAGCAAGCAAAAGCAATTGAAACACGCAGCACGAGATGTCCCAGTCGGTCCATCGTCCGCCGGTGATGGCACCGGCAGGGAGCTCTCTGGAAACTTGTTGAATATTTGATGGTTCTCCGAGCCGGTGGAGGTGTCGACAACCGGTTACCCGTCTGAGAGTGCACTTGTGATGCGAGACGTGTTGCGAGCCGGTTGGCCAGCTACCGTTCACAAGGCCGGCTGGGAGTCTTCTGGAAAATGGAGAGAGATGTGGCAGGAGGACATTTGTGGTCGTGGGAGGTTGTTATGGTGGCTGGTGGTGGCTTTGGTGGTGGTTGAAATATGGGTGCATGAGATGGGTGTTGTTTGTATGTTTGTGGCTAGGGGTGGAGGAAGGGTTCGTGGTGGCTATTTCGGTGGTCCATGGTGGTCGTGGATGGTTGGGATGTGATGTTGGTAGTGGAGGGTGGTCGGTGGTGGTGAGTAGTGGCTGCCACGGTGACCGGAGGTGGTAGTAAAAGCTCAGCAAAGACCGTCTGAAATTAGCAGCTGCTCCTTTACTTCGTTTATTTTTCCATGATTTTGCCTATTTTCACCTCCGCCATTTCTTCTCATAATCCCGTCTTGCTCTTCCGCCTCACTTTCCTGTCTTGCCTGCACATTAAATTAATATAATAATAATAATAATAATACTAATATTATACATAAATACAATTAATTATGAATTATAAAGTAATAAGACTAATTATTATAAATTAGTAATTAAATGAGCTTATTAGACAATTAGGCACACAAAATGAGTCGGAATAAGGTAATAGGACGGGGTTAAACCGTCCTAAATTAGGACGATATCAAGACCTCGACTTGCCCACTAGTTTGGGGATGATACCCCAAACCACGCCGGTGTTGGACACTAACCTTAGACAAAATAGAAGTAAGTTTCTTTTCTTTAAAATGCATTCCCCCATCACTAATGACGACCCTAGCGACACCAAACCGGGGAAAAATAATCTTTTTGAACATTTTAATCACAGTCTTGGCGTCACAATGAGGTGAAGCAATCGCTTCCACCCACTTAGACACATAATCTACAACTACCAAGATATACTTGTTACCTTTGCTAGACGGGATGGGTCCCTGGAAATCAATTCCCCAAACATCAAAAACCTCGACCTCTAAGATACCATTTTGTGGCATCTCATATCTCTAAGAAATATTCCCAGAATGTTGGCAAGCATCACAGGCTGAAACAAGCATTTTAGCATCAACAAACAAAGTAGGCCAGTAGAAACCAGACTGAAGTACCTTAGCCACGTTGCGCGATGGACCGTGGTTACCACTATAAGAAGAGGAATGACAACCCTCTAAGATTTCCTTGGTCTCCCACTGCGGAATACACCGTCTGTAAAGACCATCTGCACACTCCTTAAATAAATAAGGATCATCCCAGAAGTACTGCTTAGCGTTGTAGAGAAAACGCTTCTTCTGCTGATAAGAAAGGTCAGGTGGCAGCTCGCCACTAACAACATAATTAGCTAAATCTGCATACCAAGGGTCATGGTTAGGATGAGAAGACATAACAGCAAATAAGGAGTCATCGGGAAAAGAATCATCAATATGTAAAGAATCTTCTCCCTCTTACTGCGATAGTCGCGACAGATAATTAGCTACTACTTCCTCCATTCAACTCCACTCTACTATATTTCCTTTTTCATCCATTCAACTCCTCTCTACCTATTTCCTAAAAAGAAATGTCAAATGACCATTTTGTCCTCATACCCCATTACTTATTTACAATATTTGCCACTCATACCCCACTACTTCTACATCAAACTCCACCCTTTTCCACTCATACCCCACTTATTTACATCATACCCCATTACTTATTACAATATTTTCCACCCAACCTCACCCTTCTTAATATTTGTGCAAAACACAAATAGGTAGAGTGGAGTTGAATGGAGTAGTACGTTCTCAGCACCTTTCTTATCTTTGATCTGCAAATCAAACTCCTGAAGGAGGAGTATCCACCTCAACAGCCGTGGTTTAGCTTCCTTCTTATCAAGAAGATGTCTCAGCGCTGCATGGTCAGTAAAAACAGTAACTTCTGACCCTATCAAATAAGAATAAAATTTTTCTAGCGCATAAACCACATCTTACAACTCCTTCTCAGTAGTGGTGTACTTCACTTGAGCCTCATCCAGAGTTCAACTCGCATAGTAGATTGCATTCAAGGCTTTGTCTTTCCGCTGGCCTAGCACCGTTCCTAGTGCATAATCACTTGCATCGCACATAATCTCGAACGGCAAGTCCCAGTTGGGAGGCTGTATAATCGGTGCTGAAATCAAGGCCTGCGTTAACCTGTTAAAAGCAGAAAGACACTCATCAGTAAATACAAAGGGGGCGTCCTTAAGCAACAGCTGTGTAAGTAGTTTAGCAATTTTCGAAAAATCCTTGATAAACCGGCAGTAAAAGCCGGCGTGCCCATGGAAGCTCCTCACTCCTTTAACATTAACAGGAGGAGGCAATTGCTAAATCACTTGCACCTTTGCTTTATCAACTTCAATGCCCCTGTCAGAAACTAAGTGCCCTAAGACAACTCCCTCGTTGACCATAAAGTGGCACTTCTCCCAATTAAGCACAAGATTAACCTCAATGCAGCGCTGCAACACTTTATCAAGGTTAGACAGACAATTATCAAAGTCACTTCCATAGACACTAAAATCGTCCATAAAGACTTCCATAATAGACTCTATATACTCAGAAATATCCCCATCATGCACCTTTGAAAGGTGGCAGGGGCATTACATAAACCAAAAGGCATCCTGCGATAAGCAAAAACACCCTGAGGACAAGTAAAAGTAGTGTTTTCCTGATCGTCTGGATCAATAGGGATCTGAAAGAACCCTGAGCATCCATTTAGATAACAAAAAAACTTATGAGAAGCTAACCTTTCTACCATTTGATCAATGAAAGGAAGGGAAAACTGATCTTTCTTTGTGGCGGCATTCAGCTGTCTGTAGTCTATGCACATCCGCCAACCAGTTACTACTCTAGTCGGTATCAACTCATTTTTGTCATTCTTGACCACAGTAGTCCCTCCTTTCTTAGGAATTACCTGAACTGGACTCACCCACTTTGAATGACCAACAGAATAGATAATACCTGCATCAAGCAGCTTCATTACCTCAGCCATCACAACGTCCTGCATCTTCTGGTTCAGTCGGCGCTGACCCTGTTTGCAAGGCTTGTGATCTTCCTCAAGCTCAATTCTGTACATACAAATGTCAGGACTAATGCCCTTTGTTGAACCATATAGCTTATATGTTTATGTTTTGATGATGTCAAGGTGTTTTATGTTTTATATACTCATTACGTGTAATCGTTTGTCAAAGTGTTTTAGAATCAACTTATTACAAACGAGCAACAAAGAAGATTGTGATAATTGTATGAAAAGTTCAAGCCTCTATTCAAGATCAAGCGATATAAAGATTCATTCAAGATTTATGTGAAGACAGAGTCCGTCTAAAGGTTAATCAAGCTTGGATGATGACGTAGCCTATACTCGAAGATCTCCTTGAAGATTAGAATAGTATAGGTGATTATCTCGTAACGGTACTCAAGAATGAGTTTCTTGAATTGGTAAAGTTATAGCTTTGCAGCTATAACATTACTAGTAAAAGAGCTCAATGTTATAGCTCTCCTACTATAACATTGAGATGCTGAGTTTTTATACACGACTTTTATTGTTTCGAAAATTGTTTTGAAAATTGTTTAAAGTTTATTTTAAATGTTTTAATAAAAGTATTTATATAATAAAGTCCGGTTTAGTGCGGAGTTTGGTTTTATGTTGGACGTTGACTAGTAGCTATTTTGGACCAACTTATGAGTTGGACCATGCTACTAATTAGGGTTTCAACATAGCCTCTCTTAAAACCTAAATTCTAACTTATATGTTAAGACTAGGGTTTGCACGAGTCACGAGGCATATAAGCCGTGACATCTCGTGTTACCTAGGGTATATTTGGTAAAGATTTTATTCTATAATAATATCTTTACATATCTTATATATCTTACTTAATATATTTTTTTTATGATAAAAGATATTCTTATTTTAGGAAATCTTATCATATCTTGGAATTTATAGTAAAGATAATATTTGAATAAGATCATATTCTATCTCTAGGAATATTCTTTATTATCTTTAAGGCTTTTAGGAAAGAGATAATAGAAGATATGATTTGTTTACATATCTTATTATTTCGGCTATTAGGGTTTTGTGCAAAACCGTGTTGCCTACTCTTTCCTTTCTATAAATACTTTGCTATTTACAACATCTAAAGCAGAGACCTTAAGCATAAAAAATTGATTTTAATTTTACAAAGCAAACCGTGTGTTTTCAAGCAGAAAAACCGATTTGTTATTTTGAAAGGTCGTGTGTTTCAAACACGTATACTTGTTCTTATTTTATCGTTATAAGATAATAGTGCTTAGTTGATTTCTTACTTGTTCATTAACGTGAACCATTGTTAGAATCATTAGTGCTTTCTTATTAGCGTAAGTTAGTCACTCGAGTATTTAACGGTACTCTTTGAGTTACAGCTAGAGTTAGTTGTTCGAGTTAGGTTAGTAAATTTGTAATCCGTAGAAAGGTACTAAATTTATTAATCGAGAATAGTGGACGTAGGTTTCGACTTGTGAAACTGAACCATTTCTTTGTTATTTCGTTTTACATTCACTAGTTGATTAATTAATGTTTAATCAATAAACTTTAAATAATCAATTATATACGCATAATCGAAAAAGCTTTCAAAAGTTTTAAATCCTCAATTCACCCCCCCCCCCCTCTTTAGTGTTTGGAATCAATAGACTCTTCATTTGGTATCAGAGCCTCGTGCTCTTGATTACCTAACCGCAAAGAGGCTGATCTATCTCGTTTTTCATTTATCTTATCGTTTTATATTCCGCTGCCTATCACGTGATAAATGGATTCCAAATATCTCAAGTGTCCCGTCTTTGATGGGAAGAACTATGGATTGTGGAAAAACATGATGACTCACTATGTGAAAGGTCACGATTGGGAGTGCTAGAGGATTATCCAAAACGGACCGCACAAAATTCTTGTGGCATCCGAGGAAGGCACTACCTATGAAAAGAAAGAATAAGACTATGTCGAGGCCGACTACAAGAAGGCCGAAAAGAACTCTAAAGCAATAAGTCTCCTGCAAAACGGAATGACTTCCACAGAGTTTGATCGGTTTTCTTCATGCTCTACGGCCAAGGAGATATGGGATGGGCTTGAACTAGCTAATGAAGGTACTTCCATTGTTAGGAAGCACCAAATAGATTTGCTTATGCAAAAATATGAGCTATTCATTATGGAGCCCAATGAGTCCTTAGATAGTATGTCCGCAAGATTTTCAAGCATCATAAACGAACTGAAAAACCTAGGTAGGAAATTCAGTACTGAGGACATTGCTAGAAAGGTTCTTAGGAGCCTGACTAAGAAGAGGCGTGCTAAAGTCACTGCAATGGAGGAATCGCGAGATCTTGAAAACCTATCCTATCAAGAACTCATCGGTGCTCTTATGGCCCATGAAATTACTCTTAACAAAATGACGCTGAACCAAGCCGGAATAAGAGTATGGCCTTAAAGAGCGAAGAAGTTGACTCTGAACTAGAGGATGAAACTGTTCTGTTTGCACGCCGTTTCAAAAATAAGATATTTCGAAACAAACAAACAAAATCATCCTATAACAACAATAACAATAAGTCATTCAACAAAAAGGTTACTGAATCAAATTCGTCCTTCGCAAATAGAGGTTGCTTCAAGTGTGGAGAATCTGGTCATATGATCAAGGATTGTCCAACATGGGAAAAGATTAAGGACAATACAAAACGTGAGAAGACAAAGAGAGAATTCAAGCAAGTTATGATGGCTTCGTGTTGGGGAGACCTTGACTCAGAAGATGACGAGGAATCTGAAGATGACGAAGTTGCTAACCTTTGTCTCAGCAGCGTTAGTCTTGACCTAATCTCCGACAGCGACGATGAAAGCACAAACTCTCACTCAAACTATTGCTTTCACGGAGAATCAGACGAAGATGACGATGAAGAGGTAAGTTATCTTGAGCTAAAAAAACGTGTTAAGAAATTCTCTAAAAGTGCTTTAATTGAATTCTTTGAACAATCTCTTGATAAGTGTCACGAATAGGACTTGGAATTGAAAGATCTAAAGGAACAGATTCTTGAAATCGCAGAAGAGAATCATACTCTCAAGGCCAAAGCTAAGAAGTTGAAATCTAAGGTTATAGCTGAGAAAGCAACAACGTTAGATTCTACTATGGCTGAAAAGAAGGAATTAGAGTCCAAAGTTATAGCTAATGAAGCTATAACTTCAGACCTAAAGCTTAACATCAAGCACCTTCAAGCCAAAGTTATAGCTAATGAAGCTATAACTTTAGAACTTAGAAAAGCCAGAGAACTTTTGGAAACTAAGGTCACATCTGATGAAGCAGTGATCTTAGACAAAAAGAAAGAGATAGATTCTCTTGTAAAGCAATTAAAGGAATCTAAGACCAATATGATCAATGTTAAGAAACAACACACCGATGTTGTGTTCATTCTTAACAAACGGTTCCAAGACTTTCGTGACAACTTTAAAAAGGACAATGATGTAGATCACACGAAATGTCAAGAGGAAATTAAAAACCTAAAAGACTTACTTCTTCATGCTAGAAAGGTTCATGATAAGTGGGAAGGTAGCACAAAATTCTTAAACTTCCTAACCGAACAATCTGACAATAATATGAAGATGGGGTTAGGACATAAGTGCTACAGCCGTAGAGATCACTCTAAATGCAAATAAACACCTTCGGATTTTGGTTTCAGAAAAAGGAAGTATGTTGATCTTCCTGAATACCTGATTTGCAATTACTGTGGTCATACGGGTCACATCCAAATCAATTATGTCAAAAAGGCTCATGATATGCTAAAACTGTTGACACGGTTGATGAGAATGATGAAACCCCCATTAAATAACCTAACGAAGAAAGGAACAATAAATTTCGTTGGTTCTATGACATGGCCTTCGACTACAGCAAGAAACCTAGCACCTCATAAAACCCTTGTCGATCTCAACCAAGTAAACCTATTCACAAGGGAAATAATCATGAAAGACCTAGAGATATTCCTAGACCAAGAAGAAACCCTAACTCAAGAACTCCTCCCAAGCAAAATAAACCTAGGGTTAGAAAAATGGTTATTAGACAAGTGTGGATACGAAAGGATTTAGTATATAGAGTAACTAATCATAAGGGACCCAACTTAGCTTGGGTACCTAAAAATTGTATCTAATCCTTTCTGCAGGAAGTAGTGAAAGATAACAATCAATGGTATCTTGATAGTGGATGTTCAAGACACATGACCGGAGATAAGAACCTGTTTCTTTCACCCAAGCCCTTAAACGGAGGAAAAGTGACGTTCGGGGACAACAAAAAGGGAAAAGTAATTGGCGTTGGCAAAATCGGAATCTCTAAGTCTCACGCGATCATTGACGTTTATCTCGTGGATGGTCTAAAACATAACTTGCTAAGCATATCTCAACTATGCGACAAAGGTAACAAAGTAGTTTTTCATACTGATAGTTGTCGCATTATTATTGAAGGAACTAGCAATGTTATTCTTGAAGGCCACAGAAAAAGAAATGTTTATATGGTATATTTAAATGTTGTGCCTACTAACTCTTTCTCATGTATGAAAGTTACACTTGATGATCCTTGTCTATAGCATAAACGATTTGGTCACATTAGCTCACTAACTTTGAACAAACTCAAGAAGTGGGACTTGGTTGAAGGGTTACCTAAGATCAAGTTCGACCAAGAAAGGATGTGTGACACGTGTGTTAGGTGCAAACAAGTAAGATCATCGTTCAAACCAAAAGAGTAGTAAGCACAAATCAAGCCTTGGAATTAGTACACATAGATTTATTCTTGTAGACGATTACTCGAGGTATGTATGGCCTATCTTTCTTCATTCAAAAGATGAAACATTTGATGAATTTGATTGTCTTATGAAACGTGTTCAAAACAAATATAAGACTAACCTTGTATCTATTCGTACGGATCATGGCACCGAGTTTGACAATCAAGTTTTCATAGAATATTGTAGAGTTAATGGTGTAGGGCATAACTTCTTTGCACCAAGAACTCCTCAGCAAAACGGTGTCATTGAACGTATGAATAGAACTTTGGAAGATATGGCTCGTACAATGCTTTTGTGTAGTGGTTTACCTCGTAACTTTTGGGCTGAAGCCATTAGTACTTCTTGCTACATCCATAATCGTGTTATGATCCGACCTATTCTTAAGAAAACCCCCTACGAACTTCTTAGAGGTCTAAAACCTAATATCTCCCATCTTCGTTGCTTTGGGAGCAAGTGCTTTGTTCATAATAACGGTAAAAATCGTTTAAGTAAATTCGACCCTAGGAGTGATGAGGCGATTTTCATAGGATACTCAGGTCATAGCAAGGCTTACAAAGTCTTCAATAAGAGAACTCTATGTATTGAAGATAGTGTCCACGTTATTTTTGATGAAGATAATGTGTTTGATAAGCCTTTACAGGATGAGGAAGAAGACTTGGATGAACCCGACTTTCGTCTTTCAAGAGACGATCCCCCGGAATTGGAATTAGAGGACAATGAGATTGAGGGAATAAGTGATGAACTTAATCGTTCCTCAAAAGATAAAAAGGAGAAAGCCAAAGTTATAGTTGATGATACTATAACATTGACTCAAAATAAGGACTCCCAAACCAATGTTATAGGTGATGTTACTATAACATTGAATCCAAATCAAGGTATAGAATCCGAGGTTATAATCGGTTCTAATACAACACCCGAATTGGATTCAGGGGGAACTTCCTCCAATTCCGATCCAAATGAAGTTGGGACAAGCTCAAATAACGATGAACAACCAAGTACATCAACAAAATGGAAATACAAGAGCTCACACCCCATGGACAATAGTTTAGGGAATATTAAGAAGGGTGTTCAGACAAGACGTTCCTTGAACAACTTCTGCTCTTTCTACTCTTTCCTATCCATGATCGAACCAAAGAATATCAATGAAGCTCTTGCTGAATCTGATTGGATTATAGCTATGCAAGAAGAGTTACAACAATTTGAAAGAAACAAGGTTTGGCATTTAGTTCCTAGACCAAAAGATCGTTCAGTCATTGGAACAAGGTGGGTCTTTAGGAACAAACTGGATGATGCCGGAGTCATTGTCAGAAACAAAGCAGGGTTGGTGGTCCAGGGTTATAATCAACAAGAAGGAATAGATTATGACGAGACCTTCGCACCTGTCGCTCGTCTTGAAGCTATTAGACTTCTAATAGCCTTCGCTGCACACAAAGGGATGAAGCTCTTCCAGATGGACGTAAAGACATCATTCTTAAATGGATATTTACAAGAAGAAGTCTTCGTTGAACAACCTCCCGGTTTTACGAATATCAAATTTGAGGATCACGTTTTCAAATTAGATAAAGCCCTATACGGATTGAAGCAAGCACCTAGGGCATGGTACGATAGATTATCTAAGTTTCTACTTGACAGTGGATTTAGTAGAAGATCCGTCGACAAAACCCTATTTCTAAAAACTGAGGGTTCTGACCATTTGGTTGTTCAAATTTATGTCGATGACATTATCTTTGGATCTACCAACCGAAGCTTGTGTAAATATTTTTCTGAGTTGATGACTTCCGAGTTCGAGATGAGTATGATGGGAGAATTAAAATTCTTCTTAGGTCTGCAAATACAACAAACTGAAGAAGGCATTAAAATCCATCAACAGAAATATATTAAAGAATTAATTCGGAAATTCGGGATGGAAAACTCTCATGCAATGCCTACTCCAATGGTCGAGAACAAGAAATTGACATTGGATGAAGACGGTAAATCAGTTGATGAAAGTACTTACCTTGGGATGATTGGGTCACTGTTATATTTGACAGCAAGTAGACCTGATATTATGTTTAGTGTATGCGTTTGTGCGAGATATCAATCGTCTTCTAAAGAATCGCATATGACGGCCGTAAAACGAATTTTACGATATTTAATTGGAACGGCCAACTTATATTTGTGGTATCCAATGGAGTGTAATTTTGATCTAGTCGGTTATTCTGATGCCGACTACGCAGGATGTTCTCTAGACAGGAAAAGCACGTCGGTGTCGCTGAAGGAAAAGTAGATCTATATACTAACATATTCATATATGTTCCATTTTAATTTGTCATAAAATTAATAAATGATCTTATGCATGCAAACTAATTAACAATATAAAGAAGAAATCTTTATCTTACATTGGAATATTCGGTTTGTATGGGCACAAGAGAAATCACCTTTCTCTCTTATTCTTGTGCTTTCTTTAGTGGAAGAACTAAGATCCAAGTGTAGGATCTCTCCCAAAGCTTAATACCCAAAGCACACTCTTAATTAAAATTAATATTATAAATACTAGTACAATATTAATCTTGTAGAAAAATTGACCCAAAAATATTATAGGTCACTTAATATTTTCGGTTTATGGGAGGAGGAAGAAGGAAGCTTTTTATCTCTCTAAAACTCAAATTTTAGATGAATGAATTAATGTGATTACACTCTATATTTTTAGTGTATTTAGGTAAAATAAGATGAAAAACCAAAGTGGTTTTTCATCTCAAAAAACCGGGTGGAAGGGGGCATGGGAGGGAGCCAATGCATGCTTGAGTTGTTCTTCACAATGAGCATTAGGGTTGCATGGCTAGTTAAGTAGGTAATCATTATGTTTACCACTCACATTATAAACACAATATTATCCTTAATCCTCCTCTTAATTTCGGTACTTTCATAAAATGGAATCCATTTTATTTTTGTCAATTTTGTCAATATGTCACATGTCACATGTCACATAAAATTGTTATGTATTTTTAACATATTAAAAATCAACGTATTAATAAAAATACGTCATATACAAAAATCGACTTAGTAATTCATAATTACTTGTACCAAAATATTATACAAATTATAAATCACAACAATTTGTATTTATAATAATTCATTCAAATTCAATTGTTTCCTTAAACAATAATTTCATCTGAGTAATGATACAATTCGATTACTCAGAACGTATCTCATTTTAATCAAATTTCAATGAGACACGTAAATATAACTGCCAAAAATCGTCCGTCAATTTTAAATAATTTAATTGACTCGTAACGTTATACGATCAATTAAATGATCAATTAAGAGTGTTGCCCTATAGGTATGACCTAGGGGATCAACTGATCACCACCGTCGCACGACAGTAATGTCAAACTCTAGTCAGCCAATCATTACCGATATGTGTGGACCGATTGTGAAGAAATATTACTTCCCAATTGTATTCTTTATAATGAGACTTAAACATGTGATCATCATGATCAACAGTCGTGATCGCATTATTGTCGGAGGACACATATTCCAATAGTCGCCACATTTGTCGGACCGTGTATTATTACGTGGGGTTCGAAGAAACAAAATTCGGTTGCTCTCTCAACCGCTGAAGCCGAATATATTGCTGCAGGACTGGTATGTACTCAACTTTTATGGCTTAACCAACAATTACGTGATTATGGTATTGATGTAGGATGTATTCCTATTTTATGTGATAATACTAGTGCAATTATTATTTCTAAAAATCCCGCACAACATTCACATACCAAACATATTGAAATAAGACACCATTTTATTCGAGACCATGTTGAGAAGGGGAATAAAAAACTTGAATTTTGTAGTACTGAAAAACAATGGGCAGACATTTTGACAAAATCTTTAGCTAGAGAACGATTTGAGACTTTACGGTTGGAAATTGGTTTAATCAGCGGTACCTAAGTTTCTATACACATTCAATTTTCTTATGACTGACTAGTTAAGTTAAGATTGTATGACTGTGTCCGTATATTGTGTTGCATGAATAATTTTGTTATAGGAATATATATTTGTTATAAATTTCTATTTGTTATTTAGAATTTTATTATTATTCAAACTTAATTCCTTATAAAATAAATATGACACACCATATCTTTTATATTTCCAATTCACAAAAATCTTTCCTAGTTTGCTATTCATAATACACGACTCAATATACTCCATATACAATTCAAATTCCTAATTCTTATCTTTTACCTTATTAATTCTATCACTTAATTTCCTATACCTACCATAAATCCTATTCCTAATTGACACTTACCATAATTTCTTACCACTTGCTAGACCTAGACCTAGACCACTCCTATATCTACCCCTCCCTTGCGTGTAAACCGTACAACACACCCCACTTGCATACTTTTTATCCTCTCAAAATATTTACCATCATCACAATCTCCTTCTTTACACAACCATCACCATCACTTCCTTTTCTTAACTATCACCATCAACATGAATCCAATCCATGTAAAAACCACCTGATCATCCACCCGTCACCATCAAAACCGCCACCTTCATACCCAAACATCACCACTACCACCACATGATCCTAATTCCACCACTTTTCCTTCACCTCAACCAAACCCAACTGCACCCCTGTTTCGTGGTCGGGATGAGTCGATGTCCGAAGGTAAAAGGCGCCGTCTTTTTAAAGGAAAAAATAAGGTAGTTGTTGATGAAAGTGAAGATGTGGAGGAACCTGTGGTTATTGTTCGGAATGGTGTTGCTCGTACCTTGCTTCAGGATGTTTCGAAAGCCGCAACAAAGGAAGGGTTAAATCGTGTTCGGCTTACTCATGATGAAAGCATCCTTGTGAATCGTGTTTTGAGGTATTCTATTCATGGTGGAAGGTACTATCCGAAATCTTGGTTGATTAATGTTCCCGCTCTTAAATTCTTTGTTGATTTTCTTGATTTTCAAGGGTGGAGTCACATTAGTTAGTTTTCGGGTCCTATTTATCCAGTTGAGGTGGTTCAATTCTTTGCTAGTGTATAAATTAAGAAAGGAGTCTTGCATGCGGTTGTTAATGGGGTTGATGTGACGGTCTCTGTTTCGGATTTTTGCTCTGCTTTTTCGGTTCCTGATGACGGAATTGAAGTAAATCCGAGTCTTGAATGGTATAATGTGGTGAGTGAAAAAGAGATGTTAGTTAAAAAGTACTTTGAGGAGGTTGGGACGGACGGAGGTAATATTGTGGTTCGTCCTCTCTCGGCAAAAATCAAGTTCCTCTTGAACTTTTTGTGGAACACGGTTGTGCCGAGGAGAGGAGGTCGTGATAAAGTGTCGAGTTATGAAGCTATCATGGTTTATTCTTGGTTGGAGGGACAAAAAGTGAATTTGGGAAGTGTCGTGTTGCACCGTATAATTCAAAAAAGTTTCACGGTTACAAAAGAGAAATTGAGAACAACAATCGACTTACCTTATGGGATGTGGGTGTCTCGGTTGTTGGAGATAAAACGAGTTGTGGGAGAAGATAGTTACGGTGTTAGTACACGGGATTGCATGTGCGATAGGTTGATCAAGCTTATGGGTCTTGTTGTTGATGGACCCGAGTTACTTCTTGTTAAGGATGTTGAGAAAACCCCGGGTGATTCGGGTTTGGGAGCTATGGAGGCGAAATTGGAAGGGTTTATGAGCGGTTTAATGGAGAAGTTTGAGGAGCATTCGACAAACTTGGCTACGGCATTGTCACGGGTTGGACCATCTCGGTCTTTAGACTCGGGTTTGGATGCTTCTCGGGTATACTCTTGGATGGAAGCGGTGGATAAGAGGTTAGCGGGTTTTGAACGGTAATTGAAGGCAATCCGTGGGGAAGTGTTCCCACATGGTGACCGTCTTACTTTCCTTACGAGTCAAGGTGGAGCGTTGGTCATGCACGGGAAGGCTATGGCAAGTGATCAATCACTTACATTGGAGGCCACGAAAGCTCTCTCCCTGAAAGTGCTTAACTTTGAAAGGAGTATTCAGACTCTTTCTCAGCTTGTGCGGAGTTCTTTCGATCGTCTTGATTCTTTAGAGCATCGTACTCGGCCGGACTACGTAAACCCGTACCGTACCCGCGACATTTGATCTCCCTCTGCCTTACTATATTTAGCCCCTTCAATTTTTAGATTTCTCTTTATTTTCTTTTGGTGTGTTCAAACTTATCATTCGGCCCTTTTTGGCAATGCACTTGTGGATTATGGCCCAGGTCTTTCTTTAAACATGTATTCTATTCGGCCCATCGGCTTTATGCATGTTTTCTTAAGTTTGTTTAATACTTAAAATTCTCGATGCTTTTAGTTATGTATGATAATATTACTTTCTATGACGTTTTATCTCTTGTCTCGTCTTATATTATTCTAGTCATTTTTGATTTGTTCTTAGCTTTTCGATGATGTCAAGAGGGGGAAAGAACGTCTATAGTAAGCATCTACCTAAGCTTGCTCCTTGTCAAGACCAATTGTCTCTTAATGTCCTCAAAGTTTTGGTTTTTGATAAATCATGTTGATCTTGCGTTGATCTTTATTATTAAGATGACGGTATTATATTAAGGGGGAACTTTTTACTTAGTCACAAATTAGGAGGCTTGCCATCATCAAAAAGGGGGAATTTGTTGAACCATATAGCTTATATGTTTATGTTTTGATGATGTCAAGGTGTTTTATGTTTTATATACTCGTTGCGTGTAATCGTTTGTCAAAATGTTTTAGAATCAACTTATTACAAACGAGCAACAAAGAAGATTGTGATAATTGTATGAAAAGTTCAAGCCTCTATTCAAGATCAAGTGATATAAAGATTCATTCAAGATTTATGTGAAGACGGAGTCCGTCTAAAGGTTAATCAAGTTTGGATGATGACGTAGCCTATACTCGAAGATCTCCTTGAAGATTAGAATAGTATAGGTGATTATCTCGTAACGGTAATCAAGAATGAGTTTCTTGAATTGGTAAAGTTATAGCTTTGCAGCTATAACATTACTAGTAAAAGAGCTCAATGTTATAGCTCTCCTACTATAACATTGAGATGCTGAGTTTTTATACACGACTTTTATTGTTTCGAAAATTGTTTTGAAAGTTGTTTAAAGTTTATTTTAAATGTTTTAATAAAAGTATTTATATAATAAAGCCCGGTTTAGTGCGGAGTTTGGTTTTATGTTGGACGTTGACTAGTAGCTATTTTGGACCAACTTATGAGTTGGACCATGCTACTAATTACGGTTTCAACATAGCCTCTCTTAAAACCTAAATTCTAACTTATATGTTAAGACTAGGGTTTGCACGAGTCACGAGGCATATGAGCCGTGACATCTCGTGTTACCTAGGGTATATTTGGTAAAGATTTTATTATATAATAATATCTTTACATATCTTATATATCTTACTTAATATATTTGTTTATGATAAAAGATATTCTTATTTTAGGAAATCTTATCATATCTTGGAATTTATAGTAAAGATAATATTTGAATAAGATCATATTCTATCTCTAGGAATATTCTTTATTATCTTTAAGGCTTTTAGGAAAGAGATAATAGAAGATATGATTTGTTTACATATCTTATTATTTCGGCTATTAGGGTTTTGTGCAAAACCGTGTTGCCTACTCTTTCCTTTCTATAAATACTTTGCTATTTAGAACATCTAAAGTAGAGACCTTAAGCATAAAAAAATGATTCTAATTTTACAAAGCAAACCGTGTGTTTTCAAGCAGAAAAACCAATTTGTTATTTTGAAAGGTCGTGTGTTTCAAACTCGTATACTTGTTCTTATTTTATCGTTATAAGATAATAGTGCTTAGTTGATTTCTTACTTGTTCATTAACGTGAACCATTGTTAGAATCATTAGTGCTTTCTTATTAGCGTAAGTTAGTCACTCGAGTATTTAACGGTACTCATTGAGTTACAGCTAGAGTTAGTTGTACGAGTTGGGTTAGTAAATTTGTAATCCGTAGAAAGGTACTAAATTTATTAATCGAGAATAGTGGACGTAGGTTTCGACTTGTGAAACTGAACCACTTCAAAAACAGTGTGTCTCCTCGTTCTTTCGTTCGTTTGTTATTTCGTTTTACATTCACTAGTTTATTAGTTAAAGTTTAATCAATAAACTTTAAATAATCAATTATATACGCATAATCGAAAAAGCTTTCAAAAGTTTTAAATCCTCAATTCACCCCCCCCCCCCCCTTGAGTATTTTGGATCAATAGACTCTTCACCCTTAATGTCATCTAATGAGTAACCCATGGCCTTCCTGTTTTTCTTAAGAGCAGCTAACAAAGCGGTCAGCTGATCATCATCTAATTTAGCCCTAACAATGACTGCATATTTCTCTGTATCATCTAAGAAAGCATATTTAAGATGAGAAGGAAGAGGCTTACGCTCAGGTACCTTTACCTCTATGGCGCAAAGAGTATTAATCATTTGTTCCACTCTCTCTCCTTCAGCGTCGGTGAGTTCACGCTCATCTAAAGCAGCTTCAAGCAAATCCAACATAGCATCATTGTTCTCGGGGTTATCTGCACACTCATCCAAAAGCATCAAAGCCTCTAGTTGATCCTTTATAAAGGAATCCGACCAGAGCTCATAAACAAACTCGTCAACAATATCAACTGAATAACAAGTATCCTCTATCATTGGCCGAGCAAGTGTACCAGGCAAACTAAAAGTGATCGCGTCATCCCCCACTGCAAGAGTCAAACGCCCTTGTTTGACATCAATAATGGCCCCAGCTGTACATAAGAATGGTCTTCCTAGTATAATTGGGGTCCGGGTATCCTCAGCTATGTCTAAAACAATGAAGTCCACTAATATAAAGAACTTGCCTACTTTAACAGGCACGTCCTCTAAGATACCCAAGGGTTGTCTAACAGATCTGTCAGCCATCTTTAAGGTGATGTTAGTCATTTAACGTGACCCATATTAAGTTTCTTGCAGACAGAAAAAGGCATGACATTGACACTGGCTCCTAAATCACAGAGAGCCTTATCTCTATCACTTCGTTTCCTATGGTGCAGGTAATAGAGAAGCTACCCGGGTCTTTCACTTTTGGTGGAGCTTTATTGAGAAGTAAATTACTAGACTCTTCCATAAAATCAACAGTCTCGAATTCACTAAGCTCTCTCTTACGCGTCACAATGTCTTTCATAAACTTTGCGTAAGTAGGTACATGGGTAATAAGTTCAGTAAAAGGGACGGTAACCTGAAGATTCTTGACCACGTCTACAAACTTACCGTACTGTCGCTCGACCATAGCATCCTTCAGACGTCCCGGATAAGGAACCCTGGTAGCAATAAGCGGGCCTACGACCTTTCTTTACCTTTATCAGAATGTGACATCTCCGCAGTAGGGGAAGACGACATGGTAGCAGAATTAGGCTTTGAAATAGAACCTCCGCTGGCACAGGTGTTCGATCGATCATTATTCCCACTCGATCGAACTGTTTCTTCAGGCAAAGTACTCGATCGAGGAATGTGTACCTCTCGATCGAGTCCATCAATTTCAGCATATTTCGATCGAGGGCCTGAATCACTCGATCGAACAGTCTTTTTTTCCAAGTTACTCGATCGAGAAGAATGATCTCCTCGATCGAATTCTTCAATCTGGGCATCTCTCGATCGAACAGAGGTAGTGTTCGATCGAGTACTTGTGGAGGAGTTATCACTCGATCGAATTGAAATATCACTTGATCGAGCTACAGGACAATGTTCAGCAGGGACATCGTTGCCTAACTCCTCAAAATCAATATCCAGAGCCTCATCAGCAGTTACAACATCATCTTCCGGCATTTTCGGTCCGTCATAAGTAAGACCGCTTTGGAGATTTATGGCATTGATCGGGTCACATGGAGGTGGGTGATTTACTTGACATTGCGCGAATAAAAGACGCGTAACTTGGTCTTGCAGCTCCTCTATAGCATTATCATCTTTGTCGGACTTCTTTCCGAACTGAAGTGTTAAGTTCAGCACTAAAGACTTCAACTCTGCATGCTCTCCAATTGTAGAGGGTGAATCAACTGGTTGTGGCATTGGTTTAGAAGGAATAGAGGTACTTGTCTAGCATACCCAGGATGTTTAAGGACTCTTGTGACCGACCCTTTGACCAAGAAAGACCTTAGGAAGGAATAGGTGAGAGACTAGGTTGGAATAGTACCTTACCGGAGTGTTTACTCGACCTAGCAAAGGCTACTCGGCCGAGTATTGTTTATACTCGACCAAGTAGAGCCTACTCGGCCGAGTATGCCAGTACTCGACCGAGTATGGATGCTGTTGACGGGTTAATATAAAAATGCAAGTTCGCGAGACTTATTTCATTTCTCATTTTCTCGACAGTTCCTCTTTCTCAAACCCTAACCTACCACTCTCTCCTATCACCCTTACCTCCACACACGCTCATGTTTATAACCTACACCTTAACCATGAGAAGGTCGGGATTTTCTTAGGAAGGATGCGTGCTTGGTCATCGTCCGTGTCACCATCGATCCGCGTTATTAGGGTGCATGACGGAGTCTTGCTTGGCTATATGTGGATGCTTTTCGTGGCTGTTCAATGAGGTAGGGTTTCCCTACTCAATTACTGTTAATTGATTTAAGATTGTGTTTGTATTGTAATTGTTGTTATCTGCTGATCATCGGTGGTGATGTGGTTGTGTTGTGATGGTGGTGGTGGTGTGACAGCTATGATGCTGGGGTACTGTGATGTGTGTGTTTTTTGTGGTGGAGTCGCTTGCGGGAGTGGCTTCACACCCTAGGCCGCCCTCCGTGGAACCCGTCACGGGAGGGGATGTGCACATTAAGGGACATGGTTGACGCTCGTTGATGAGCGGGATTTAGGTGGAGATGGGCTGCGGTCCCCCACCGGCGGAGTGGATTACCTGTTGCGATGGGTAATCCGGCAGGGCTGCACACTTCGGTGTGTAGTCCATTACTATGGAGGATGATCAACCGATTACATTGTTTGTTTGTCTTATCTTGATTAGACAGTTCTGACCACGTGGTTGTTGTTTTGTGGTATCTGATGTGATCCATTCGTGGATGGTGAGCAGTTGGCTTAGCAGGTACTGTTGGTTTGTGGCTGCCGGGCTTGGAGGGACCGAGTCATCACACTACCGGTTTAGTAGTGCAGAATCACGAGCTATAGTAGTCTCTATCATCATATGTAATTAGATTTGTACCTAGTTGTAAAGAGTACGGTAATGTATTAAAAATGTTCTTTCATTGTCTATTTGATCTACTACCTCGGGTAACCGAGATGGTAACACCTTCATATACTGGGACGGTCCTTGGTAAGGCATCCTGGTGTACGGGGGTGTTACAAAGTGGTATCAGAGCCGACGGTTTTGGAACCTGAACCAATGAATCCAATGAATATAGAGTGTCAAACTAAAATGAACGTGGTGTATGTGCGTTGGGAGCCCCAACCGATGCTAGATTTATTGTGAGAAGGCGCCCTCATTTCAAAATCATGGCCCCATCGTTCTTAAGCCAATCACTAGGGTAGCTAGTAAGAGTCGTTGCTTAACGATGGTTGTTGCGTGCATCTATGGATAGAATTATGTGTATCAAGGTGCGTGGAATAGTCTTGAATTGGTGAATGAGTTTGCCGAAATGTGTGACAAGGTTAAGTCAAATGATTTGTTTGATAATGGTTGTATTATATGATGGTTGTTGTTTTACAAACGTTTGGTCTAAGGTGAGTATAACATGAACAGTTGAATGTGTAATGATGTGGTATATAGATTAAACTTTGTGGGTGAAGTAGTTAGTTGTTATATATTCCTACGGGTTGCGTTTAAGTTGTTCTAATAACAAAATAAGGAATGTAGGTAGAAATGTTCATTGAATTGGTAATGGATATGCATAATTCGTGTTGATGCGTGTTTATGTGGTAGAAGTAAGCTCTAACAGTGACGAGCCGATTGCACGGAACTCCGAACTGCGCTACGTGTTTTGCAGGTGCATTCAAATACGAAATTTCATTCCTGTTTTCTGACACTAGACCGAGTAGAGACGCATAATCGACCGAGTAGACCACACTCGACCGAGTATGGTTGTGCTCGACCGAGTGCTCATTTTTGCCAGATTTAAAATCGCTACTGTTCTTAAAAACTCGACGGAGTATTCAGAATACTTGACCGAGTAGTCGATACTCGGCCGAGTAGACCAAATACTCGACCGAACACTGCGTTATCGGGACTCATCCAGGTTATACAAAAAAAAACCCTATTTTTGGCTCATTCTTTTCTTATTTCTGCCTCCCAACTCTTCTTCTTCTTCTTCTTCTTCTCTCTAAAACTCCATACTTCTTATCTCTCAAGCTCTTGGGTAATTTCTTAGTGGCTAATTGTTCTTGCTTGCCAAAAATCTATTCAAGGTAAGGTTTTAATTCAATTTCTTCCTTTATTATCAAAGTTATGGTATGATTTTGCCTATGTTTCGAAATTCCATCACGAGTAACTGAAATCAAGCCTCTTTCTTGTGATTCTTTGGATTTAATTGCATATAAACATCGTTTATACCGACTACTAGAGCAATTTCATGATTTAATTGGAATTTTTAATTTTAGGGTTAGCTAAAATGGAAAAATTTCATTCTTTGTTTGATTACTATACTGTTTCAAGTTTCTTGATGTTGGTAATGATGTTTTGGGTAAAATACTTGGTGTTTAATGAGAAAATTTATCTTAAAAGTTCGTCTCAAAATTGTATACAATCGAAAAACAGTCCATCTTTTGCAAAATTTTGGTGTGTCAAGTACCCTTGTTAAAACTTGTCTTTTTGCAGTATGGTGAAAACCAGAGGTTTAACAAACAAGAGGACTCGTCCTAATCCTCAATTCGAGACGAGTCAGTCTAGCAATGAGTCCGTAGTTCCACCGGTGGAGTCATATCCATCGGTAATTTTCTCTGATTTTAAGTAGTGCAAGGCTTTCCTAGCTCTTATGAGTCGCCCTTTTTTACCCACCCGTTGTATAAATCCCGATATTCTAGAGACCTTGGGGATTAAGGAGGACATATCTCATATCTTTGAGATTTTGGGAATGGAGGGGTTATACCATTTGAGGAAGAAATCCTACCCCCACCTGACTTTGGAGTTCTTGAGCTCTTACGAGTACGATGTGAAGGGGAAGACTGTCTCCTTTCGCCTCATGAATGAGGATCACGAGCTGACTTTGGATGAGTTTGCGGGTCATTTGGGTTTAGAGGCTGAGGGGACGGGATACCTTAGTGATGTGGCTAAGAATAGTGGAGCACTTAGCTATCTTCCTTACTTGACTGGTCGACCTGCCCCTAGTGCCAGTGTTATGCTGATAAATGATGTGCAACATGTTTCCCTTTGTATGTTTCTGAGGATGATGACTTGTTTGTTGTATGCGAGAGATGACGTGAGCAAGCTTAATTCTCACGAGGTCATGTTGCTTGTGTCTTACCTTAACCTGCACCGTAGAAAGCCGTTCTATTATAGTGCTCCGGGAGTAGTGTGCTCCAGTCTTGAGCGCATGGCACAGTCCCCAAACCGGCACATTGCTTGCGGGGGCATAATGACCTGCCTAGCTCAGCGTCTGACTGATTTTGAGGCCCCACCTCCCTCGGGGAATGAGTATGTTGAGACCGTGCCTACCATGAACGCCAAGTATTGGTGTCAGAACAGATGGTTGAGGAAGATGCATGATGGGTCTTATGCATGGAGAGTGAGGGGATCTATGTGGATAGTACTTCCCGACCCTGCCCATCTCCCTGTTGTTGACCACTTAGTTGAGTGGGAGCCTTGTGCTGTACCTAGACCTAAGCCCTAGACCTATCTGATTGATCCTACCATTCTCTTAGATCTACCTCAGCCTGTCACGGTACCTTAGGGACAGCCGGCACTTCCCCCACCTCGTGAGCGACGTCAGGTTAGGTAGTCTAGGGCAGACCCGGTCGAGCCTGAGCCCTCTTACTCTACCCCTGACTTCTACTCTCACCAGTACTCGCCCTACCCCACGGTGCATGACCCTATGATGCAGCCGAGTGACTTGACTGAGCGGATCTCCACCACTATGGTGCTCCGCAACATGCACGAGATGGCCCTTAATCAGGGCATAGGGACTCAGTTGGCACAGCCTGTTTGGTGGAGGGGACCTGGAGCGGACACGGGAGTCTTCCACAGCTACGGAGTTGATCCCGGTTTTTGGAGGCCACCTGAGGAGACCGAGTTTGGCTGCCTCGCGGGACCGTGGGGAGCCAACTACGGCAGCCAACTGATGCGTGTCTTTTATATAAGGTTTTCACCTTATTTTCACACGCATTTCTGTACTTTTTATGTAGCATCTAGCTACAAATGCCCCCGAATATCCTACTTTGGTTCGTTTCATGTAATCTGCAGGAATTGACGGAAGAGGAGCTAAATCGAGCCTAAATCCGTCCCATTTGCATGCATTTATGGAGAATAAGGAGCCGGAGCTTGGAATCTCACATTTTAGAGACGCGTGAACTAGTTTCGGAAAGCATTTCAAAGTCTAGCGTGCCTATATAGCTCGATCGAGTAGTTTTGTGCTCGATCGAATGCTTCATATACTCAAGATTGATCGATCGAGCAGTTTAAGGAGTCAATCGAGGAGGTTTTGCAAGAAGTGCTCGATCGAGTGGTTTATTTCCACTCGATCGAGTGGTTTGGTGTTCATTTGCTCGATCGAGTGGTTTATTTCTACTCGATCGAGTGGTTTGTCCTGCTTTAGTTAATTTCCGCCTAATCATTTTGTGGGCTTTTGTAATTAGTCCATAGATTAGGTTTTAGGATGGATTTTTCGTATAAGATAGAGCAGAGGGACTACGTTACTGCTCTCTCTTCTGACGTTCGTTTTACTCTACCTAAGACTACTGTTCTTGGATTTTGGTTCTTCCTTTACACTTTGCTACTCTGAATTGGATTTTGCGATTGGTATTATTATTCTACTTTTATCTTTGATCTTATTTATTGCTTAAATTCCTTCCCTCTTTTAATTGTTATCATAATTGCTTTGATTCAATCCCTATTAGTTCTTTCATCATGTTTAGTTTTAATTATCTATTTGTCATTATTGTTAATTCGACGGTAATGAGTAGCTAATTCCCCCTGCTAAGACTATAGGGGATCCATAATCATGAGGGAATAGTAGTCGACTTATCGGGTTAATGCGGGTGTAATCTTCGTTGTTTAAATGCTGCAATTAATTGTATCTGTCTGATTGAGTCGACGCGATTAGATATTTATATCTTAGTGACCCTTGACCTGGACCGAAAGGTTGGAAAAGGCGAGACTAGTAGCGAGCAATAGGGTATTGTAGTGAGGGCGAAAGCTAAGCTATTTACGCTTTAGGGTGAATTAAGGACCGAAATGTGACGTTCGTTACCCCTTAGATCGCATTTGCATTAATCTGAGACCTAGATTACTTGACTGAATGATTATGGTGAACCGTCTGTCTTAGCTGTTTCTCCTTATCTGATTAATTCCTTCCTCTTATTTTCTCTTCCTTATTCTTCTTAGTTTAGAACATCACATTTAAAACCTCCCAATTCGGTTACCCTGATGAACTTAGATTTAGCTGACATTTTCCTACCTCTCTGTGGATTCGACCCGACTTCCCTAGCTATATTAGTTAGAGCCAGTTGGTATTTTTGACAGGTACGCGACAGACGTGTCAAATTTTGGCGCCGTTGCCGGGGAGGTGGCGCAATTTTGTTGCTTTAATTAAGTTTGTCCCTTGTCTCAAGGAATTTATTCCTTGAGGCTGATCTCATTTCTGCAAAGTTTTGATTAGTTTTACAGGTTAGTTGTTGCTTTGAAAGTTTAATTGCCAGGATGCCTACGATCACGGAGCATATAGAGCCATATGGTAGATGTGGCATGGAAGGGCATGACCCTATCGGATGCATGGAAAGTGTAAAGCGCGTTCTTGCCTATCAGAAATACAAGCAGGGAGTTCCTTTCTCTCAGCTATATGAAGAAATAAAGAATGTCTCTACCCCTTCCCCGCCAGCCCCACTACCGATTCCTCCTTCTGCAAGTGAAGAAATTGCCGAATTAAAATCTATTATGATGAGTATATCACGGCAATCTGGAACGGTCATATCGGAATTGAAAGAACAAGTCGCGCAGTTAACACTCGCAAAAGACCAAGCCAAGCTTCTTCCAATATGCGATCCAGTCAGTGCAATGAATTTTCAAAATGACCTTACTCATGAAGAAGACGAGGTTTTGATAGCTGAAGATACCCCGGAGGACGATCTAGATGAATTCTTAACCGAAATACTTGCAGCGTGTAATCAAGATACTCGATCGAGTGATTTCTCTACTCGATCGAGTGAATCAATTTATCCTATCACTCGATCGAGTGAAATTAATGGTCGATCGAGAAGTGCAGAATTTAATGTTGGTCGATCGAGTGATAATCTTACTCGATCGAGTAACTTTGCTGAAGAAATCACTCGATCGAGTGAAATTACGGGTCGATTGAGTGAAACAGAAGAAGAGAATGGTCGATCGAGTGATATAAGTACTCGATCGAGTACTTTAAGTGGTGGAGATCCTATTTTGCTATCTAATGCCGCTACCGTGTCATCTTCCCCTGCTGTGGAGACGTCACACATTGATAAAGGTAAAGGAAAAGTTGCGGGTCCACTCGTTGCTACCAGGGTACCCTTTCCAGGCCGTCTGAAGGACGCAAAGATCGAGCGACAGTACGGTAAGTTTGGACATTGTGAAGAACCTCCAGGTAACTGTCCTCTTTCCGAACTTGTTACTCAGGTACCCACTTACGCTAAATTTATGAAAGATATTGTGACGCGTAAGAGAAATTTGAGTGAATTTGAGACGATTTCATTTATGGAAGAGTCTAGTAATTTGCTTTTGAATAAGAGTCCGCCTAAAATGAAGGACCTGGGCAGCTTTTCTATTACCTGTATTATAGGCAACATGGTCATTGATAAGGCCCTTTGCGATTTAGGTGCCAGTGTCAGTGTCATGCCCCTTCCTGTCTGCAAGAAATTGAACATGAGTCATTTTAAAGTGACTAACATTACCCTACAGATGGCTGATAGATCGTTAGGAAGCCCTTAGGTGTCTTAGAGGACGTGCTGTGAAAATAGGCAAGCTCTTTATTCCAAAGAGATTTCATTGTTTTAGATATAGCCGAGGACACCCGGACCCAAATTATCTTAGGAAGACCATTCCTTTGTACAGTTGAGCCGTTATTGATGTCGACATGGGCGTTTGACTCTTGTAGTAGGGGATGATGCGATCACTTTCGATCCTTTCAAGACTTTGGCTCGACCAATGATAGAGGATACTTGCTATTCGGTTGATATTATTGACGAGTCTATTTATGACTTCTGGTCGGGTTCTTTTATGAAGGACCCACTAGAAGCCCTTATGCTTTTGAGGAGTGTACGAGATAGCCAGGACACGATGATGACTGCGTTGGAATTTCTTGTTGATGATTTGGATGAGCATGAGGGAGAGCAAGTGGAACAAATGATTAGCACTCTTTGCTCTATTGAGGTAAAAGTACCGGAACGTAAGCCTCTCCCTTCTCATCTTAAATACGTTTTCTTAGACGATACAGAGCAATATCCAGTCATTGTTAGTGCCAAGCTTAATGATGATCGGCTGACTTCTTTGTTAGTCAGATTTTAAGAAAAACAGAAAGCAATGGGCTATTCACTCGGACGATATCAAGGGGATTAGTCCGATATTTGTATGCACAGGATAGAGCCGGAGGAAGATCAAAAACCTTTCAGTGGGGGCGCGTACTGAACCGAGAAGATGCAGGATGTTGTGATGGCCGAGGTAATGAAGCCGCTAGATGCGGGTATTATATATTCGTTGGTAATTCCAAATGGGTAAGTCCAAAGACAGTGGTGGTCCCGAAGAAAGGAGGGACAATCGTAGTTAAGAATGAAAAGAATGAATTAATACCTACTCGAGTAGTGACTGGTTGGCGGATGTGCATAGATTACGCATGACTCAATGCCGCCACCAAGAAAGATCACTTTCCCCTTCCTTTTATTGATCAAATGGTAGAAAGGTTAGCTTCTCATAAATTTTTCTCCTATTTAGACGGGTACTGTGGTTCTTTCGGATCCCTATCCACCCGCACGATCGGCTAAGACTACATTTACTTGTCCTCAAGGCGTTTTTGCTTATCGCAGGATGCCTTTTGGTTTGTGTAATGCCCCTGCCACCTTTCAAAGGTGTATGATGGGGATATTTTAAGAGTATATTGAGTCTATCATGGAAGTTTTTATGGACGATTTCAGTGTGTATGGAAGTGATTTTTCTAACTGTCTGTCTAACCTTGAGAAAGTGTTGCAGTATTTGCATTGAGGTTAATCTTATCTTTGAATCGGGAGAAGTGCCACTTTATGGTCAACGAGGGAGTTGTTCTAGGGCACTTAGTTTCTGATAGGGGAATAGAGGTTGATAAAGCAAAGGTGGAAGTGATTCAGCAATTGCCGCCCCCTGTTAATGTTAAGGGGGTGAGGAGTTTCTTTGGTCACGCCGGCTTTTACCGCCGGTTTATCAAGGATTTCTCAAAAATTGCTAAACCACTTACACAGCTGCTACTTAAGGATGCCCCTTTTGTGTTTACTGATGATTGTCTTTCTGCTTTTAACAAGTTAAAGCTGGCTTTAGTCTCTGCGACGATCATACAGCCTCCCGATTGGGACTTGCCGTTTGAGATTATGTGTGATGCGAGTGACTATGCACTAGGAGCGGTGCTAGGCCAAAGGAAAGACAACGCTTTGAATGCTATCTACTATGCGAGCCGAACTCTGGATGAGGCTCAAGTGAAGTACACTACCACTGAGAAAGAGCTGCTAGCTGTAGTTTATGCCTTAGAGAAGTTTCGTACTTATTTAGGTGGGTCAGAATGAAGGAAAGGTAGATCTATATACTAACATACTCATATATGTTATAATTTAATTTGTCATAAAATTAAATGGTGGAACTTATGCATGCAAACATTAAAACAATATAAAGAAGAAACCATCATCTTACATTGTTATTTTCGGATTTATGGGCACAAGTGAGTTCACCTACTCACTTGTTCTTGAGCTCTCCAAATGGAAGAACAAGGATTCAAGTATAGAATCCCTCCCAAAAGCATATACCCAAGGAATACATCTTAAAGACTAAAATAATATGATCTAGTATTGAGATTAGTCTACTTAAAAATTGACACAAAATATTAATATGGCTCTTGAAATTTCGGTTCAAGAGGAAGATTTTGTGGTTTTATTTCTCTAGAATTATCACAAGATGTAGAGAGAATACAATATATATCATACACTAGAAAATATTATCAAAAGGTGAATGAATAAAAATTAGAGGAAAAACCCTCTAAGATGCTCTTGAAAACCGGTTGGCATGGTGGAGAAGAGCCAATGCATGGACTCATTTTCTTCCCAAGAAAAATAGACTTACATGGCTACAAATAGGTGTGCAATCATTTTGTTTTCCACTCAAAACAATTAACACAATTTTATCCTAAACAATCTCCAAATTTCGGCACATATAAAATGGGAAGTCCATTTTATATTTTGTCATTTGTCAATTTTGTCACATGTAACATGTTACATGACATGTCACAATGTAATGTATTTTTAACATATTAAAATTCAACATACTCATAAAATATGTCATTTACAAAATCAACTAGTAATTCGTAATTACTCGTACCAAAAATGTTTCCAAATTATAAACTACAACATTCTGTATTTATAATAATTTATTCATTCTGTTCCAATTGTTTCTGTAAACAATAATTTCATCCAAGTAATAAAATAATTCGATTACTTAGACCGTGTCTTATTTAATCATATTTACAATAAGATACGTAAATTATACTCACAAAATCATCCGTCAATTTTAAACAATTTAATTAACTCGTATCGGTATACGATCAATTAAATAATCAATTAAGAGTATTTCCCTATAGGTATGACCTAAGGGGATCAACTGATCACCACCGTCGCACGACAGTAATGTCAAACTCTAGTCACCAATCATTACCGATATGTGTGGACCAGTTGATTGTAAAATATTACATCCCACATGTATTCTTAAAATGAGATTTAATAATGATATTTAAATCATGTGATCGCACTATTGTTGAGGACACATTTCCCAACAATCTCCCACTTGTCCTCGACAAGTGTGCATCACCAATTCTCTTGTTCTATTACTATCTCCCACTCAATGCAAGGTGTCTTTCAGGTCGTACTTGCAAGTGATCATATCGAGAGTGGTTTCCTCGATCTGGAGAATAACTGATTGACCGGATTTATCTATCATAGATACATTCCGAGCGTGGCCACGCATTTCCAGTTCATTACTCCTCGAGTGGCCCTGAGATATTGTTTTAACCACGACAAGGGGGTGGACAATTCTATCGCACTTATTCCTTCGACTAGCCCAGACCATCATAACCCAAAATATGCCCATTTGACCCCATTTACGAAGGTCGTAGTAACACAAATCAAAGTTAATCTGAAACTGTGCCATCTTAGGTGAATAGTCTTTAGTCAAAAGAATCGACTCATTAGAATACTATAGTAGCTCTCGCCACGACCAGGCTATATAAATTGCCAGAACTCTATAAGCGGTCATAAGGCCCGACAAGGTGTTCCTAACAATCTGCCTATGTGATCGACTAGTCATCTCACATGACTGTATGGCACTTGAACTTGCCATCAATCGCATCACACTCTAGTCATTTCGAGACGTCACCTCATACAAATGACTATGGGCGAATACAATGCTAATCCGTGTTCACTTTAACGGGGTACAATTGTCTCTACAACCCGTTTGGATGTAACAAAGTATAATAAAAGAGTTTTAAAGTAAAACTCGAACGACAAATGTGATTATCACATATGAATAGTCAATGTCTGATTACTATTTCATATTCTATAATCTAATTTGATCTTGTACGTAGTTGTTCATTTCAATTCAATTGAAATGACATGACTCATCATGTTTAGCCTTTGAGAAGGCTTTGGTTAGTAGGTTTTATCAACTTCTTGTACCTTACTCAACCTTACTACATACTCGTTTTCCTTTGTAATGTATACATTTGCATTACAAAACTTTTTGAGTACGTGTCGAGATCCAATCAAGACATAGGCCCTCTAGCCTAAGAATAGCTCCCACTGTTTTCACAGTGTGCAGGACTCATCTTTCTTGCACATCTCATGATCGCAAGTGTACTCAATTTCCGTTATAAATATCTCTCATTGTTCTTTATTGCCTAGAACGATTCTAGAAAATCTACTTCTTAATTAACATTGCCACAATGGTATCTTAACCATCCTAATGTGTTTTGATTATGGTTTTGTCGGAAACCATGCGCAATCTCAATTGTCAATTGTCACTTGTGTAACACCCTTACACAATATTGCATCATAAACACTTTGCTTTACTTCCTTAATGCTTTCTGCAAGCACTTAAGGGTAATCTTTATAGCTTACTTGGTAAAGATTACTTAAATTCGATTTTGAAAACAATTCATCATACTCAAAGCATATGAAGTGTTATACATCATTACTCATTTAATTGATCCGGCAGCGGAAGCAAATGGAATCAATCAAATATGTTCAAATTAATTGAACTAGTCATGAATCTTATCAACATAAGACTTCTTATTGACGCTAATATCATGTGGATTTATCTTCATAAATCCGGATAATAAAGATGTATTATAATACTCCAAAAGTCTTATATCATTCGCAATGATCAATATGTCATCCACATATAAGACTAATTAAAACTTCCATAACTCCCACTAAACTCCATGTATAAACACAACTTCTCGACTTATCGAGAAAAGTTTTATCACATGATCAAAATGTTGACTCCAACTCATTGATGTCCTACTTAAGATTCTCTCTTAAGTTTCACATTATCTTAGGATTGGAAGAATCTATAAAACTCATGACATGTATTGAATACATTCCTTCTATTGAAGAAGTGGGTTTTAGATTCACTTGCTGTATGCATATCCTCATAATGAAACACAATCCCTAAGAAGATCCAAATAGACTTAATCATTTCAATTAGTGCAAAACCCTTTGCAACCAATCTTGCTTTGAAATATCTCTTTATTAGTGCAAAACCCTTTGTCACTAATCAAGCCCTTTCGTTTCGGATTTTCATGGCTCTAAGCCTTGTATTGAGTTGTGACTTAAACACTCTTATGTAAGTCATATGTTCATTACTTTCTAGAAGTAATCAACTTGAATCAAACAATTTCTTTTGTAAGTTATAAGCTCTTTACTTTCTTAAAAGTAGCATGAATTCATCATTTTTAACAAGTGACGAATTTAACCTCCTAGGTTTTAAAGAAACAACGTCTTACACAAAATGTCTCATGTAGCCAAGAAAGACCAGTTTCTTGCGACATAACATTCTTTGTGGCATTCTTTGTGGCTCTTGAATAATTTCTCCCACTCTGTCTTCTAGAAATAAACTTGTATTTTAGTAAGACTATGACTTCACGAGCCGCAAAACCCGTCGTACTCGTGATAATTGAAAAGGGAAAAATGAGCATTTGTTTCTTATGAAAACTTACAAACATGGTACCCTTACCATTTCATATCTCATATGATTCGATTTAGTGGAAAAATAATTTAGACAAAAATGATAAAATCCCCAAAATGATCAAGTAACTCATAGTAACTTGATTGAAGTCCAAACCATATCGAATAGCGTTTGAATTCTTATCCAATCACACATTATTTCATAATGTGTGCTAAGAGAGATTAACTTGTGATATTAGATCACATTTCCATTGGCTTATATCAAAGTCTTCACTTTGATAATCTCATCATGACTAAATCGTGATTTCTTTAACTCTTTAAAATTCTTCAAAGATTTCTCCTTTTACCTTATTAAGTGAACATATTAGCGTCAACTTATATCGTTGGTAAAAGAAAATGATCAACCTATTTTGGATCGATGATATACAACCTCGATCTCCTTTTCAACCAAAAGGCACGAGACATCTTGCTTTGAATACAAGATACGCATATACCATTAACAATCTAATGGTTTCAAGAGTACTCGATAACTCTTTGCGTTCATCATTCCAAAATTTAAGGTTTAATCTTGGGTTACCAATTTGAGTTTTACATCATCTATATGATATATATTATACTAGTTTGATTTAGAATATAATCAGCTTGATAATGGGCTAGCTATACATCAAACCGTGGTGTATAGGGTCACAAAAGTGAAACCTCTTTTGTATCGTAACAAGTATATATTCTTATTTAGAGTTTATGCACTTAATAGTCACAATTAAGTACCACTTTAAATCCAAAAACTAGATTGAGTACACAAATACTCTATCTCTCGACATTATTGTTGCTAGTCGTCATATTCTTATCATCCCATGTATCAAACATAATGATGAAAACCACCACCGGTTTCTAATATTGACGAAGTAGTACTAGCAAAATTTATGTCAATCATATAAACATTTAAAGAAGAAGATCCCATTAGATGTCCCACAACTAACTTGTTGATTCTTCAATAATTTGGGGTAGTTTCCTTTCTCGTGTCCAACATTTAAGACAATGGAAACTTTATCGGTCGGGATTGATAGGTTTAGTATCGTCATTCTCAACAACTTTACCTATAACATAACCTTGTATCAATTCCATTCTAATTTTACTTCTTTAACCTCGTCCTTATCTTAACGGTTTAAGAGAATGCTCCCACTTATTTCAATGAGTCTTTGCTTTGAGAAGCAAAATTGAATTCATGAAGATCACTCTTCATTTGTTCGTTTTAGTCTTAAAACTTTCATTGAAGTGGTTGCGTTATTTTGGTCAATTACGAATTCTGGACAAAACTAATTACCAAAACAATTTATCGCTTCAAGGTACTTAATTCATTTAAGTACATGAAAAACAATCCATTGTAAGTAGATGTGTTAGCCTAGAATCAAAAACCTGTTTGATAATGACTAACTTTAATCTATACTCTTTACAAGAGATCCTTAGCAATGGTTCATATGAGGTTTTAGAAGCAAATTCATATTTGTCTTTAGTTACGATGTTTTAATGGAGATTTGTATCAAAATCGAAATGATATCGTATATGAATTGTGGTAAAGAAATAGAACAATATAAAAACGGAATAGTGGAAAACTTAACATTTATCGTTTTATTAATACTTGAAAAACAAGTAAAGCATTTACATAGTGACCTCTACCCAACTATGATAAATGATTCCAAGACCCAAATTCATATTAACTTGGGCACGGTATGGCCGATGAAACCCTTATCAATATAACTCGGTGGATTAACGCTTTAATCGATTCTACTTTTAGAACTCTTGGTCGATAAAATTACTCTAATATTTATCTATAGCCCGGAACACATGCAACTACGGTCGCGAATACTTCCGTTGAGCTCAATCCAAATTTCGAATAAATGTGTCCATGATCCAAATCCACATCAATTTGGGCACGGTATGGCCGATGAAACCCTCATCAACATGAATTCGGTGGATTTGACATTTATCACCCACTTCCCCTACGTAACAAGGTTTGTACCCCGGTAGGGCCGAGTGCACTCCCTCACGAAATAGGTTTTCATGGTTTCTACTATTTGGTAAGGCTATGTCTCAATTAATTGTTTTAGCGAGAGGTCATGTCAATTTATTATCTATCACGTTTTAAGTGAACTAAAGCGGTGAACTACGATAATTCGAATTGACACGGTCGATAAACTCGATGAAAGAAGATGCATGTTTTAGTTATGGCGATTTAGCGATGCATGCGACATAAAATAAAATTCAAGCATAAAAATAAATAAATCCTAGTATGGCCTTTCCTAAAATAGAAAAACTATTTAACTATTACATATTCGGAAACCAACTTCATTGGTCCCTTGAACTTCGGTTGTGGCACGTATCTCGAGGTAACACCGTCCTTATGTATCACCATTCTTGAAGAAATCCGTCTTTGGGAACTCCGGAATGAATAAAATTACATAATAAATTACATAATTTCCTATTATACATTTGTAACTTAAAATAAAATAAATCTATTAAATTACAAAACGGTGATACGAGATCACAATAAAAATTACAACCGAAACGATATTCCCATACATTTCGGGAAATACCAATTAAAATCTAAGGCCATACTAAGTAAAATTACATAATTCAAAATTACATAAATTAAAATTATGACAATCATAAAGAAAAATGCAGCATTATAATATGTATGAACATGCTCAATTTTATGCTAAATCGCCTTTAATTAGCCAATATCGTATATTACTCGGTTTTTACGGATTTGCGTGATTTCAACATTTTACAATCACAAAAATACATAAACTTATATTTATGCATAAGTTAATTACCCTAACCTCTTAGGACTCAAAATTTAGTCTTCACTAATAATTTGACCATAATTAACCCATATTTTATAAAATTGTTCATAAATGGACCAAAAATTACAAAAATAAGCTATAAACTTCAAATAAATCACAAAATTTCAAATAAATTTGAAATTTGAAATTTAAACTCATGAACATTCTGGAAAAATACCATGACACTCATAATTTTAAAAATCTTAGGTTAAAAATTTCGAAATTTTTCCGGAAAAACAATGTTGCGGTTTATCGGTTTTAACTAAAATAATCATAAAAACATGGAAAAATTATTTTCATTAACTTTTCAATTTTAGATCTGAAAAAGATAATAAAATGCAACATTAAACGTTTTTCCTAAGTCATAGATTATGTTTTATTAATTTTACACTAATAATGTCACTATTTATGCTATTTTTCTTCAAAAATCCATAAATCATGCAAAAAGACTTCTTTATAGCCAATTATTTTACACACATCTTGTAAAATTTCATGTGACAACATATTAAATTTCTATGACCAGATTCGAAATTTAACTCATATTAACCTATTTTTCACCTAAATCCGAATTTCATAATGAAAAATCCATTTTTCGAGCATAACAAGTCCAAAAATTATGAAAATTTACAGATTATCTCAAAATAATATATGTGACAACATATCCAAAAATCAACTGAAAATTCGAAGTATAGCTAATTTTAGACCAAAAATGACATTTTTACTCATAAAATCATATTTAAATGCCATTATTGTATAATATGAACAATAAAAATCCGTAAAATTAACCAAAATATCCTAAAACATTTTAGGACCAGAAATATTAACATGCATGAATTAATTTCGTGATATATCATAATAACACAAATTTTACAAGTTTTATATGTTATTCTTATAACTCGGAAAAACTTTTAACCGATTTGCATGCAAACAACCGTGGCTCTTGATACCGATTGAAGGAAAGGTAGATCTATATACTAACATACTCATATATGTTATAATTTAATTTGTCATAAAATTAAATGGTGGAACTTATGCATGCAAACATTAAAACAATATAAAGAAGAAACCATCATCTTACATTGTTATTTTCGGATTTATGGGCACGAGTTCACCTACTCACTTGTTCTTGAGCTCTCCAAATGGAAGAACAAGGATTCAAGTATAGAATCCCTCCCAAAAGCATATACCCAAGGAATACATCATAAAGACTAAAATAATATGATCTAGTATTTAGATTAGTCTACTTAAAAATTGACACAAAATATTAATATGGCTCTTGAAATTTCGGTTCAAGAGGGAGATTTTGTGGTTTTATTTCTCTAGAATTATCACAAGATGTAGAGAGAATACAATATATATCATACACTAGAAAATATTGTCAAAAGGTGAATGAATAAAAATTAGAGGAAAAACCCTCTAAGATGCTCTTGAAAACCGGTTGGCATGGTGGAGAAGAGCCAATGCATGGACTCATTTTCTTCCCAAGAAAAATAGACTTACATGGCTACAAATAGGTGTGTAATCATTTTGTTTTCCACTCAAAACAATTAACACAATTTTATCCTAAACAATCTCCAAATTTCGGCACATATAAAATGGGAAGTCCATTTTATATTTTGTCATTTGTCAATTTTGTCACATGTAACATGTTACATGACATGTCACAATGTAATGTATTTTTAACATATTAAAAATAAACATACTCATAAAATATGTCATTTACAAAATCAACTACTAATTCGTAATTACTCGTACCAAAAATGTTTCCAAATTATAAACTACAACATTATGTATTTATAATAATTTATTCATTCTGTTCCAATTGTTTCTGTAAACAATAATTTCATCCAAGTAATAAAATAATTCGATTACTTAGACAGTGTCTTATTTAATCATATTTACAATAAGATACGTAAATTATACTCACAAAATCATCCGTCAATTTTAAGCAATTTAATTAACTCGTATCGGTATACGATCAATTAAATAATCAATTAAGAGTATTTCCCTATAGGTATGACCTAAGGGGATCAACTGATCACCACCGTCGCACGACAGTAATGTCAAACTCTAGTCAGCCAATCATTACCGATATGTGTGGACCAGTTGACTGTAAAATATTACATCCCACATGTATTCTTAAAATGAGATTTAATAATGATATTTAAATCATGTGATCGCACTATTGTTGAGGACACATTTCCCAACACAGAAGTTACTGTTTTTACTGACCATGCAGCTTTGAGGCATCTCCTTGCCAAGAAGGAGGCTAAACCACGGCTACTAAGATGGATACTCCTCCTTCAGGAGTTTGATTTGCAGATTAAGGATAAGAAAGGAGCTGAGAACGTTGTAGCTGATCACTTGTCGCGGCTGATGCGACAAGAAGGGGGAGATTCTCTACCTATTGATGATTCTTTTCCTGACGATACTTTAATTGATGTTATATCGTCTATTGTTAACCAAGAACCTTGGTATGCAGATATAGCTAACTTCGTTGTCAGTGGCAAGCTGCCACCTGACCTTTCTCATCGCCAGAGGAAGCGTTTTCGTATAACGCTAAGCAAAGATTACGGGATGATCCTTACTTGTTTAAGGAATGTGCAGACGGTCTCTACAGACGGTGTATTCCACAGTGGGAGACCAAAATAGTCCTGGAAGGCTGTCACTCCTTTTCATATGGTGGTCACCACGGTCCATCGCGCACCGTGGCTAAGGTACTTCATCTGGTTTTTCTTTGGCCTTCTTTGTTTGCGATGCTAGGTCTTTTGTTTTGACTTGTGATGCTTGCCAACGATCGGGGAACATTTCAAAGAGACATGAGATGCCACAAAACGGCATATTAGAGGTTGAGGTCTTCGATGTCTGGGGCATTGATTTTCAAGGTCCGTTCCCATCCAGTAAAGGTAACAGGTATATCTTAGTGGTTGTAGACTATGTGTCGAAATGGGTTGAGGCAATTGCCTCACCTCATTGTGATGCTAAGACCGTGATAAATATGTTTAAAAAGATCATATTCCCCCGATTTGGTGTCTCTAGGTTCGTCTTTAGTGATGGGGGAATGCATTTTAAGGAAAAGAAACTCACTTCTATTCTGTCTAAAGTTGGTGTCCAACACCGGCGTGGTTTGGGGTATCACCCCCAAACTAGTGGTCAGGTTGAGGTCTCTAATCGCGAGCTGAAAGAGATCTTGTCAAAGGTAGTTTCTAAATCACGGAAAGACTGGAGTCTTATGTTAGATGACACATTATGGGCCTACAGAACTGCCTTTAAGACACCAATTGGTGCATCACCTTATAGGCTAGTTTATGGAAAATCGTGTCACTTACCTGTTGAATTAGAATGTAAGGCTTGGTGGGCAATTCGTGAGCTTAATTATGATCCTAAGTTGTATGGTCAGAATCGTCTTTTGCAGCTAGATGAGTTGGAAGAATTTAGGCTTAATGCCTATGATAGCTCGCGCATTTACAAAGAAAAGACGAAGAGATGGCATGACAAGAGAATCTTACCTCGTGAGTTTCATGTTGGGCAAAAGGTGCTGTTGTTTAATGCCCGATTGAGATTATTCCCTGGCAAGATGAAGTCCAGGTGGAGTGGCCCTTATACGGTGACGGCTGTTACCAAATTTGGATCCGTGGAGCTCGAAGATTCCGAGGGTCACAGGCTCAAGGTGAATGGCCAATATGTGAAGCATTACCACGAGGCGAACGAAGCGGACAATCGTGTTGAAGTCTTTCACTTCGACGAGCTTGACGCGCCTGTTAATTGATGCCAGAAAGGTCGTGTGGGACCTCTTAAACCAGCGCTCTCCGGAAGGGAGCCCGGACCGTTTTATTGTACTTGTGTTGAACATTTTATTTTCTTTAGTTTTACGTTGAACTTTAGACGCTGTTTTACGAACTCCTTATGCTTTTCTAGCTTTGGAATGCGTGTTTTGCAGGACCAAGTACTCGATCGAGTGGTTTTATGCTCGATCGAGCACTTTTTGAGGAAGTTTTCACTCGATCGAGTGATAATTGTCCTCGATCGACCAAAGTCAATGTCACGCTTACTCGATCGAGTGGTTTTCTACTCGATCGAGTCCTTCCCTGCACCAGTTTACTCGATCGAGCTGTTCTAAGTGCTCGATCGAGCAGTTATGCTTCCCAGCTGCTGTTTTACGTCTGTGGAGCTATTGCTTGACTTTCTTTGACCCCCCATGTTCATGGTCGGTTTGGGGAGGTTCCTCCTTACGACGTTTTGTAAGTTTTCTGACTCCATTTATCCCTTTCTCTTCAGTTTGCATTTCTTTCCCTATTTTTGGTACAATGAGGGCATTGTACAGTTTGGTTTGGGGAGGTATGCATCCATATCTGTGTCTGCATGTTTTCTTGCATTTTTGCTTTCACGTTTATTGATTTCCGCATGCATTGTTGCTTTGTTGCTTTAATTAATTCAAAAAATCATAAAAAATTCAAAAAAAAAAATCACGTTTAAATTGAGTCGGAACGTTTGAACACTGACGCTACATTGAATCTTTACTCGAGCCTTGCATATTCTTGACATTTAGTTGGCATGATTATGTGCATAATCTACGAGTTTTTGTTTCTTTCTTATCTGAACGAATAGACTTGATTCATTATGTCGGCAAGCTACATTACATTCTGAGGTTAGAGCTTTATAAACTGGCGACATTCATGTCCGGTTTCATTTAGGATGTGAGTAGTACTCTCTTTAAGGCATGTAACATCAATTTGCATAAGCATGAGTCTAGTCTTCTTAATACCTGTATGCATTCGGTCTGTGGATGGTGACACATGTTAGGAGAGGCAGTCCCCTTTATTTCATTCTACCCATGATCCCCACATAGCCAAATTGCCTTTTTGTCCTATTAACTACTTTCTATAATACTTCCTACCCTAGCTGAGCTAGTGACGAGTAGTTCTTGGAATGTTTTATTGCAATATGGTTATTTTATCTGATTTCAGAAGATGGTGGAAGAATTGAAGGGAAAGAAAAAGAATGTTGAATTGTTGAAAAAATAAAAGAAAAGAATTGAAAAAAAAAACGAAAAAAAGGAAGGAAAAATCATATGTGAAGAAAGAAAAAAGAAAAAAATGAGAATTATATAATGATTAACACTCCCATGTCTTATTTATATCTTATGGGGAGTTGACGATTCTTGGTGTTTTGTGAGTTTAGTGCATAAATTTTTGCACCGTTTCATCTTGCTATTTTGAGTATGAAGTTGGGATGCAGTCTATGTTTGGATCCGTTGTTGCTAGCCTGGCTATTAACTCCACACATCCAAATTCATCTTAGCCCCTTCCTACCCATTACCTCACTTACCCAAATGTAAGTCCTCGGCATGTGTCTTGGTCATTAGTATGGTTGGAATGCATATGTACGGTTGTAGAGACTTTATTCATGTTAACTGCATGCATGTTCTTATAGGTCGAGTTAGGTGAGTGTCTCTACTTCTTTCTATCTCTCACATATATACTTACCTTGTGCCTAATTTTGAGTGACGAGCGGCCCGTGAGAGTCCGACATCTTTTGAGTCTTGCAAGGTCGACGGTTCAGTAAGTTTGAACCATTGATTTAACTCGTTCGCACTTCTCATTTGCCATTTTGTCATTTTGTCGCATTAAATTGGTTCTAGTGGATGATTTGTAGCAGATGTGTTGGTCCCGTTCCATTGTTTATTCTTAGTTGCATTCATATTTGCTTGGGGACAAGCAAGGGTTTGGTTTGGGGAGATTTGATGCGTGTCTTTTATATAAGGTTTTCACCTTATTTTCACACGCATTTCTGTACTTTTTATGTAGTATCTAGCTACAAATGCCCCCGAATATCCTACTTTGGTTCGTTTTATGTAATCTGCAGGAATTGACCGAAGAGGAGCTAAATCGAGCCTAAATCCGTCCCATTTGCATGCATTTATGGAGAATAAGGAGCCGGAGCTTGGAATCTAACATTTTGGAGACGCGTGAACTAGTTTCGGAAAGCATTTCAAAGTCTAGCGTGCCTATATAGCTTGATCGAGTAGTTTTCTGCTCGATCGAATGCTTCATATACTCAAGATTGATCGATCGAGCAGTTTAAGGAGTCAATCGAGGAGGTTTTGCAAGAAGTGCTCGATCGAGTGGTTTATTTCCACTCGATCGAGTGGTTTGGTGTTCATTTGCTCGATCGAGTGGTTTATTTCTACTCGATCGAGTGGTTTGTCCTGCTTTAGTTAATTTCTGCCTAATCATTTTGTGGGCTTTTGTAATTAGTCCATAGATTAGGTTTTAGGATGGATTTTTCGTATAAGATAGAGCAGAGGGACTACGTTACTGCTCTCTCTTCTGACGTTCGTTTTACTCTACCTAAGACTACTGTTCTTGGATTTTTTTTCTTCCTTTACACTTTGCTACTCGGAATTGGATTTTGCGATTGGTATTATTATTCTACTTTTATCTTTGATCTTATTTATTGCTTAAATTCCTTCCCTCTTTTAATTGTTATCATAATTGCTTTGATTCAATCCTTATTAGTTCTTTCATCATGTTTAGTTTTAATTATCTATTTGTCATTATTGTTAATTCGACGGTAATGAGTAGCTAATTCCCCCCCTGCTAAGACTATAGGGGATCCATAATCGTGAGGGAATAGTAGTCGACTTATCGGGTTAATGCGGGTGTAATCTTCGTTGTTTAAATGCTGCAATTAATTGTATCTGTCTGATTGAGTCGACGCGATTAGATATTTATATCTTAGTGACCCTTGACCTGGACCGAAAGGTTGGAAAAGGAGAGACTAGTAGCGAGCAATAGGGTATTGTAGTGAGGGCGAAAGCTAAGCTATTTACGCTTTAGGGTGAATTAAGGACCAAAAGGTGACGTTCGTTACCCCTTAGATCGCATTTGCATTAATCTGAGACCTAGATTACTTGACTGAATGATTATGGTGAACCGTTTGTCTTAGCTGTTTTTCCTTATCTGATTAATTTCTTCCTCTTATTTTCTCTTCCTTATTCTTCTTAGTTTAGAACATCACATTTAAAACCCCCCAATTCGGTTACCCTGACGAACTTAGATTTAGCTGACATTTTCCTACCTCTCTGTGGATTCGACCCGACTTCCCTAGCTATATTAGTTAGAGTCAGTTTGTATTTTTGACAGGTACGCGACAGACGTGTCACCAACTAGAAGGGGACAACTCAGCAGCAGCAGGTAGCACGGGAGCAGGCCCATCTGGCGCAGGTGGTGATGAGGACTTGCAGGGTCCTGGCTTTTGATCCTTTTGTTGCATTTCCTGGATTTGTTTCATTTGTGTTGGATACTTATCTTCCGAATTTACCTTTTTTCTTTTAAATGACTGTACTCGGCCATAAGGCCGTTACTTATTTAGCATACTATGTGGTGACTTATTGACTTGGATATGCTTGGTAGTGTGGTAGTTGAGTTTGGTTGCAGGATTAATTCGTGGATGAATTGTGTGGAATTGCCAGAAGAAGCTCTCTTCCTGTAAAAACTCGACCGAGTATAGGTACTACTCGACCGAGTAGACATTACTCGGCCGAGTATGCTATTATACTCGACCGAGTACAGCTTATTCGACCGAGTAGCCACTCACACTCGGCCAATTATTAATGTTACATGAACTTTTTGTGTTTCATATTTTTCTTAGATCATCAGATTTCCGTTGGATGTTTATATGTCAAAGCTTGTGGGTGCCTAATAATGTCGCTTAGCGTAACCGATTGTCCCTGTATGAAGTGTGATCATGTTATATGTAAGTATGTGCTTGGATAACCTGTCAAAATATGAATGTTCTGTCACCTTGCCGTGCTTAACAGGAATGCTATTACATTGTTCAAAGTGCTGCAATTGGGTGTCCTTCCATAAGATGTGTGGGTCACGATTATATAATGACAAGAGAGTATTGTAGCTGTCACGAGTCCTATAGATATATATGTTTGGTTATCTAACACAATCTTTTGTGGTGTCTGTGATTGATTATAGTTATAACAGGTCAAATTGGATGAGTGAAACTCAATGGCTATAATGTTGTAACATGAATTACGTGATTAAATAACAGATAATTATTAAACATACTATTATCCAGTAATAACATCTCGAGATATATATTACCTAATTTACGTCAGATTCTGTTGCCATGAGTTGTAGTTGTGTATGTCATAGCTTAGGTTCCGTCCGCATGACCCAATGTTCATTGCAGTTGCGAGTAATGTCAGTAGAAGGATATGTGTGTCAATTTGAATCGGGGAAGTGGTTTAGTGGAGAACTTTGGGGACGAAGTTCCTTTAAGAGGGGAATAGTAATGTTGCAATTATGTCTATGTTATTGAAATTGTACTTATGTCTATGTTATTGATGTTGGAATATGTGTCCTCCGACAATAATGCGATCACAACTGTTGATCATGATGATCACATGTTTAAGTCTCATTATAAAGAATACAGTTGGGAAGCAATATTTACTGTCAACTGGTCCACACACATCGGTAATGATTGGCAGACTAGAGTTTGACATTACTGTCGTGCGACGGTGGTGATCAGTTGATCCCCTAGGTCATACCTATAGGGCAACACTCTTAATTGATCAATTAATTGATCGTATAACGTTACGAGTCAATTAATTTAAATAAAATTGACGGACGATTTTGGAAGTAATATTTACGTATCTCATTGAAATTGATTAAAATGAAATACGGTCTGAGTAATCAAATTGTATCATTACTCAGATGAAATTATTGTTTAAGGAAATAATTGAATTTGAATGAATTATTATAAATACAAATTGTTGTAATTTATAATTGGTAAAATATTTTGGTACAAGTAATTATGAATTACTAAGTCGATTTTTGTATATGACGCATTTTTATTAATACGTTGATCTTTAATATATTAAAAATACATAACAAATTTATGTAACATATGACATGTGACATAAGACAAATTGACAAAAATAAAATGGATTCCATTTTATGGAAGTGCCGAAATTAAGAGGAGGGTTATGCAAATATTGTGTTGATTAATTAGTGGAGAACACAATCATTTACCCTAATTGTGTAGCCATGCAACCTAGTTTACATTGTGAAGATAAACTCTTACATGCATTGGCTCACTTTTTCTTCCCTCCTCTTCCCTTACCCGATTTTCCATAGGAAAATCTAAGGGGTTTTGCCTTATATTTTTTGATAAAACAATACATAACATTATTGTTAGAGTATTCATTATTCATTCACCATAAAATATTTTAGAGAGATAAAAAGATTTCTCCTTCCTCCTCTCCTCTCTAAAACCGGTTTTTAAGAGACAAAACAAAATTATTTTTGGGTCAATTTTCTACAAGATTAATATTGTACTAGTATTTATAATATTAATTTTAATTAAGAGTGTGCTTTGGGTATAAAGCTTTGGGAGAGATCCTATACTTGGATCTTAGTTCTTCCACTAAGGAAAGCACAAGAACAAGAGAGAAAGGTGATCTCTCTTGTGAACATTTCTTCTTTATATCGTTTATTGTTTGCATGCATAAGATCATTTATTAATTTTATGACAAATTAAATTAAAACATATATGAATATGTCAAGTATATAGATCTACTTTTCCTTCAATTGGTATCAGAGCCATGGTTGTTTGCATGCAAATCGGTTAAAAGTTTTTCCGAGTTATAAAGATTAACATATAAAACTTGTATATTTTGTGCTATTATGATATATCACGAAATTAATTTATGCATGTTAAAATTTCTGGTCCTTAAATATTTTTTTAGGATATTTTGGTTATTTTATGGATTTTTATTGTTCATATTACATAATAATGGCATTAAAATATGATTTTATGAGTATAAATGTCATTTTCGGACTAAAAATAGCTAAACTTCGAATTTTCCAGTGATTTTTGGATATGTTGTCACATATATTATTTTGAGATAACCTGTAAATTTTCATAATTTTTGGACTTCTTATGCTCGAAAAATGGATTTGTCATTATTAAAATCGATTTTAGGTGCAAAATAGGTTAATATGAGATAAATTTCGAATATGGTCATAGAAATTTAGTATGATGTCACATGCAATTTTACAAGATGTGTGTAAACTAATGGGCTATAGTGAAGTCTTTTTGCATGATTTATGGATTTTTGAAGAAAAATGGCATGAATAGTGACTTAAATAGTGAAAAATTAATAAAACATACTCCATGACTAAGGAAAAACGTCCAATGTTGCATTTTATTATCTTTTTCAGATCTAAAATTGAAAAGTTGTTGAATATAATATTTCTCATGTTTTTATGATTATTTTAGTTAAAACCGATAAACCGCAACATTGTTTTTCCGAAAAAATTTCGAAATTTTTAACCTAAGTTTTTGAACATTATGAGTGTCATGGTATTTTTCCAGAATGTTCATGAGTTTAAATTTCAAATTTTGATTTTATTTGAAATTTTGTGATTTATTTGAAGTTTATAGCTTATTTTTATAATTTTTGGTCCATTAATGAACAATTTTTAGAAATATGAGTTAATTATGGTCAAATAATTAGTGAAGACTAAATTTTGAGTCCTAAGAGGTTAGGGTAATTAACTTATGCATAAATATGAATTTATGTAATTTTGTGATTATAAAATGTTGAAATCGCGCAAATCGGTAAAAACCGAGTAATATACGATATTGGCTATTTAAAGGCGATTTAGCATAAAATTGGGCATGTTCATACATATTATAATGCTGCATTTTCTTTATGATTGTCATACTTTAATTTATGTAATTTTTGAATTATGTAATTTTTAGTTAGTATGGCCTTAGATTTTAATTGGTATTTCCCGAAATGTATGGGAATATCGATTCGGTTGTAATTTATTGTGATCTCGTATCACCGTTTTGTAATTTAATATATTTATTTTATTTTAGTTACAAATGTATAATAGGAAATTATGTAATTTGCTATATAATTTAATTTATTCCGGAGTTCCCAAAGACGGATTTCTTCAAGATGGCGATACATAAAGACGGTGTTACTTCGAGATGCGTGCCACAATCGAAGTTCAAGGGACCAATGGAGTTGGTTTCCGAATATGTAATAGTTAAATAGTTTTCTATTTTTAGGAAGGCCATACTAGGATTTATTTTATGTTTTGCATTTTATTTATACGTCACATGCATCACTAAATCGCCATAACTAAAACATGCATCTTCTTTCATCGAGTTTATCGACCGTGTCAATTAGAATTATCGTAGTTCACCGCTTTAGTTCACTTAAAACGTGATAGATAATAAATTGACATGACCTCTCGCTAAAATAATCAATTGAGACATAGCCTTACCAAATAGTAGAAACCATGAAAACCTATTTCGCGAGGGAGTGCACTCGGCCCTACCGGGGTACAAAACTTGTTACGTAGGGGAAGTGGGTGATAAATGTCTATCCACCGAATTCATGTTGATAAGGGATGAATCGGCCCTACTGTGCCCGAGTTGATGTGGATTTGGATCATGGACACATTTATTCGAAATTTGGATTGAGCTCAACGGAAGTATTCGTGACCGTAGTCGCATGTGTTCTGGGCTATAGATAAACATTAGAGTAATTTTATCAACCAAGAGTTCTAAAAGTAGAATCGATTAAACGTTAATCCAGCGAGTTATATTGATAAAGGATGAATCGGCCCTACCGTGCCTAAGTCGATAAGAATTTGGGTCTTGGAATCATTTATCTAGTTGGGTAGAGGTCACTAGAAAAATGCATAAAACTTGTTTAAATTATAAATTTTTAACGAGTATTATTATTAAAACGACATTTGTTTTACTCCTTCTATTTTGTTTTGTAGACCACTTCTTTTTCTCATAACAAATGGCAACACCAACCCCTAATGCCACGCCTCTCGCTAATTCATCATGGCTCCGATCCTTCATGGATCGATGTAAACTTGAAAAGAATGGGTCAAATTTCTCCGATTGGGATGCCCAACTCAAATTAGCCGCCCAAGGTGACGACAAGTTTCGTTACCTTACCGAGGCCTCTCCACCCGAACCTACTACTAGGTCGACCGCCGCCACTAGGGAAGCATATGAGGCTTACCAAAAGGAGTCCGCCGCAATGAAAAATGTCTTGATATTTGCGATGGAGGCGGATCTCCAAAGGAGAGCCTTTAAAATGGGCAACGCTAATGAGATTTACTCCAAGCTTGTGACAATGTTTTCACAAATTCCGCGGATCGTTCAATATGAGGCGGCCACGGCATTCTTTGATCTCGACTTCAAAGAGGGCCAAAAGGTTAGCCCTCATGTGCTCAAACTTATGGAGCTTGTCGAGACCTTGAAAATTCAGAAGGTTGAAATCCCCAAAGAACTCATTGTAGATAGGATTCTACACTCCTTGTCCAAAGTCAAAGCGTATGTTCAATTCCGGGTGAAGTTTAACATGCAAGACAAGGATGTGTCTCTTGAAGAATTGCACAAGTTACTTGTGCAAGCCGAGAGGGACATGGGGTTAAATGTGAACCCTCCAAAAGATGTGCTTAACATAAGCACATAGAGTAAGGGGAAGTTCAAAAGGAATGGGAGGAAGGGTAAGAAGCAAGCTCCCACTTTCACCAAAGCTAAGGCTAATAATGCTAGCACTTCAAAAATCAAGAAGGGTCCTCTTGATAAATGCCATTATTGTAATGGTATGGGACATTGGAAAAGAAATTGTTCCAAATACCTTGGTGATATTAAGGCTGGAAAGATTACTCCAGTAGGTAAATGACTATCCTTTCTTTTATGTTTCTAATTCAACTATGGTATTGTGATACAAAGTTGTGATAATGTATCTCCCTTTTTATTGTAAATAGGGCCTCCACCAAGCAAAGACAAAGGAAAAGAAAAGCAAGCTTAAGAAACCATCAAGGAGCTAGGAATAGCTTTCATGGAGCTTCGCTTTTTATTGTCTTATTTTAAGTTATGTTTTGGATTTTTAGAACCTTAAGTTTCCGTGTTCGACATGGAAAGGTACTTTGGATAATTGGTTGTATTTTGGATAATTGTGACTTGGTTTGCAACCCAAGTCACCCGTTTTATCATTTTATCCTTTTGTTCTAAAATTCATGTTTAAATGCTTGTTCTTAGAAACATATAACATAAAGTGATCTAATAGACAAATATAATGACGGTATTCATTATATGTCCACATGCTTAAAGCTTGTGTATGATCATTCATAAAAGTGACCTTGAGTCTACGAACTCTCTTAAAGGAATGTCAATCACCAAGTACACTTACGAAATCTAAAACTATTTAGTCAAATCTATGAGATAGTTCTCCTTATAACTTCAACATCATTATTTGTGTCTCATATGCTATCTTTGAATCTCTAGTGTATTTATTCTAAAGATAGAGTGGGAGAAAAATGAGGACACAACTCACACCAAGATAAGATTGTGTAAATGAGATCTACGCAAGAGAGAGAATGATTTGAATGAAGGTATATCTATTTATAGTCTATATGACACGTCTGTCGCGTACCTGTCAAAAATAACCAACTGGCCAACTAACTAATATAGCTAGGGAAGTCGGGTCGAATCCACAGAGAGGTAGGAATTTGACTGCTAAAACTAGGCTCGTCTAAGTAACCAATTTTTGAGGGTTTATAAATTGTGATTTCTAAACTAAAGGGACTGAGGGAAAGAGAAATAAAGGAAGAGGGTTTAACAGATAAAAGGGGACAGCTAAGACAAGCGGTTCACCACAATCGTCCGGTCGAGTAATCTAGGTCCCAGGTCAATGCAATACAGTCCAAGGGGTAGCGAACGTCACCTTTCGGTCCTTAATTCACCCTAAAGTGTAAACAGTTTAACTTTCGTCCTCGCTGCAATACTCTATTGCTCGCTACTAGTCTCCCCCTTCCAACCTTTCGGTCCAGGTCAAGGTCCACTAAGAATAAGGGTCTAATTGCGTCGACTCAATTAGGCAATTACAATTATATGTAGCATTTTAACAACATGGACGATACTAGCATTAACCCAGAAATTCGATTACTCTCCCTTCAAATCGTGGATCCCCTATAGTCTTAGCGTAGGAAATTAGTTACTCATAATTGTGGGGGTAACAATCATAACAACTGAACAACTAAAACTAAACATGATGAATAATCTAAAGAGATGATTGAACAAATATAAATCAAGAGGGGAAAGGAAATAAGAACAATAAGAACAGTAAAAACGATTAAGAAATAAATTGATAATACCGAATTGAATAACAAGTAGAGTGAAGAATCCAAAGGATAATGACAAAAAGTGGCAGTAGAAATGTTCGTAGTGAATGAGATAGGAGTAACGTCATGTTCTCCTCAGTCTTATACTGTAAAAACATCTTAAACCTAACCCATGGACTGATTATGAAAGGCCCATAAAAGATTAGGCGGAATTAAACTAAAAACACACGAGAGACCCCTCGATCGAGTAGAGAGACTACTCGATCGAACACCAAGTCACTCGATCGAGCTAGTGCATCCACTCGATCGAGCACTGCTGTATGAACTTCCTCGATCGACTCCACTAACCAGTCGATCGACCAGCTTCAATGTAAAAAGCATTCGGTCGAGCAGTAAAACCACTCGATCGAGCTATATAAGCACGACAGGACTTGAATTCCTTCCTTGACTCCGCTCATACGTCCTCCAAGTGTAAGATTCCTAAACTCCGGCTCCATATTTCCCATGAATGCATACAATTGGGACAATTAAGGCTCATTTTAGCTCCTCCTCGGTCAATTCCTGCAAAATACAATAAACGGACCAAAGTAGAATATTCGGGGGTATTTGTAGCCAGATGCTACATAAAAAACACAGAAATGCGTGTAAAAATGAGGTAAAAACCTTATATAAAAGACACGCATCAAATCTCCCCAAACCAAACCTTTGCTTGTCCCCAAGCAAATATGAATGCAACTAAGGGTGAACAATAGAACGGGACCAACGCATCAGCTACAGATCATCCATCAGAACCAATTTAATGCAACAAAATGACAAAGTGGCAGCCGAAAAGTGCAACCGAGTTAAATTAATATTTCAAGCTTACTGAACCGTCAACCTTGCAGGATTCAAAGATGTCGGACTCTCACGGGTCGCTCGCCACTCAAAATAAGGTACAGAGTGAGTATATATGTGAAAGATAGGAAGAAACAAGACACTCACCTAACTCGACCTATAAGAACATGCATGCAATTAACATGAATAAAGTCTCTACAACCGTACATAAGCATTCCAACCATACTAATGACCAAGACACGTGCCGAGGACTTACATTTGGGTTAGTGAGGTAATGGGTAGGAAGGGGCAAAAAGGAATTTGGATATGTGGGGTTAATAGCTAGGCTAGCAACAACGGATCCAAATATAGACTGCATCCCAACTTCGTACTCATTACAACAAGATGAAACGGTGCAAAACTATGCACTAAACTTCACAAATACCAAAAATCGTCAACTCCCCATAGGATATAAATAAGTCATGGGAGTGTGAAACAATGCACAATTCTCATTTTTTTTCTTTCAATTGAATTTTTCTTCTTTTCTTTTGAATTTTCTGTCTCTTTTTCCGCTTTCTTTTCTTTCTTTTTCGTTTCATTTTTTTCACAATTCAACACATTTTTTCTTTCTTTCCCCTTGATTCTTCCGCCAACTTCTGAAATCAGATGAAATAACCATATTGCAATAACACATTCCAAGAACTACTCGTTACTAGCTTAGCTAGGGTAGGAAATATTATAGAAAGTAGTTGATAGGACAAAAAGGCAATTTGGCTATGTGAGGCTCATGGGCAAAATGAAATAAGGGGAACCGCCTCTCCTAACACGTGTCACCATCCCCAGACCGAATGCATACAGGTATTAAGAAGACTAGACTCATGCTTATGCAAATTGATGTTAAGTGTCTTAAAGAGAGTACTACTCACATCCTAAATGAAACCGGTCATGAATGTCACCAGTTTAATAAGCTCTAACCTCAGAATGTAGTGTAGCTTGCCGACATCAAGAATCAAGTCTATTCGTTCAGATAAGAGAGAAACAAAAACTCGTAGATTATGCACATAAACACGCCAGCTAAATGTCAAGAAAATGCAAGGCTCAAAATAAGGATTCAATGTAGCGTCAGTGTTCAAACGTTCCGACTCAATTTAAAACATGAAAATATGGAAATTTTTTTTTTGAATTTTATGATTTTTTGGAATTAATTAAAAAAAACAATGCAAGCGGAAATAAATAGACGCACAAGCAGAAATGCAAGAAACATGCAGACACAGAGATGGATGCATACCTCCCCAAACCAAACCGTACAATGCCCTCATTGTACCAAAAATAGGGAAAGAAATGCAAACTGAAAGGAAAACGAGAAGTGGAGTCGGGAACTTACAAAACGTCATTAGCGGGACCTCCCCAAACCGACCATGAAAATGGGAGGTCCAAGAAAGTCAAACAGCGGTTGTGTGGACGTAAAAAAGCGGTGGGGTCACAATTGCTCGATCGAGCCCCGGAAGCTCGATCGAGTGAGCCTATGCATTAGAAGAGCTCGATCGACTACCAACCCACTCGATCGAGCGGGCACGAGTAATGATCTGGTCGATCGAGGACATCATCCCTCGATCGAGTAGCAGCCGCGTCAGAAAGTGCTCGATCGAGCACAAAGTCCTTCGATCGAGTACTTTTTATCTGCCAAAAACGCATAAAAGCAAGGAAAAACACAAAAATTGTTCCGTCTAAAGTTTAACGTAAAGCTTAAAGACAAACAAATAGTTCAACAAAAGTTCAAAATAAAAATCCATTTGCCTGCCCCGGAGAGCGCTGGTTTAAGAGGTCCCACGACCTTTCGGTATCAAGTAAGCGGCGCGTCGAGCTCGTCGAAGTGCAAAACTTCAACAGCTTGTCCGCTTCACTCGCCTCATAGTAATGCTTCACATATTGGCCATTCACCTTGAATCTATGGCCCTCGGAATCTTCAAGCTCTACGGATCCAAATTTGGTAACACCCGTCACCGTGTATGGACCAGTCCACACCGGACTTGACTTGCCAGAAATAGTCTCAACCGGGCATTGAACAGCAACACCTTTTGCCCCACATGGAACTCCCGAGGTAAGATTCTCTTGTCGTGCCATCTCTTCGTCTTTTCCTTGTAGATGCGCGAACTGTCATAGGCATTGAGCCTAAATTCTTCTAATTCATCTAGATGTAAAAGACGATTTCGACCACACGGTTTAGGATCATAATTAAGCTCACGAATTGCCCACAGGCCTTACATTCCACTCAACAGGTAAGTGACACGATTTCCCATAAACTAACCTATAAGGTGATGCACCAATTGGTGTCTTAAAGGCAGTTCTATAAGCCCATAACGTGTCATCTAGCTTAAGACTCCAGTCTTTCCGTGATTTAGAAACTACTTTAGACAAGATCTCTTTCAGTTCACGATTAGAGACCTCTACCTGACCACTAGTTTGGGGGTGATACCCCAAACCACGCCGGTGTTGGACACCAACTCTAGACAGTATGGAAGTGAGTTTCTTTTCTTTAAAATGCATTCCCCCATCACTAATGACGACCCTAGGGACACCAAAACGGGGAAATATGATCTTTTTGAACATTTTAATCACGGTCTTACCGTCACAATGAGGTGAAGCAATCGCTTCAACCCACTTTGACACATAGTCTCGACTACTAAGATGTACAATTACCTTTTTTGGATGGGAACGGTCCTTGGAAATCAATGCCCCGGACATCGAAAACCTCAACCTCTAGGATGCCGTTTTGTGGCATCTCATGTCTCTTTGAAATGTTCCCCGATCGTTGGCATGCATCACAAGTGAAACAAAAGACTTGGCGTCGGCAAACAAGGAAGGCCAAAAAACCAGTGAAGTACCTTAGCCACGGTGCGCGATGGACCGTGGTGACCACCATATGAAGAGGAGTGACAGCCTTCCAGGACTATTTTGGTCTCCCACTGCGGAATACACCGTCTGTAGAGGCCGTCATCGCACATTCCTTAAACAAGTAAGGGTCGTCCCGGAAATCGCTTAGCGTTATAAAGAAAACGCTTCTTTTCTTTGATGAGAAAGGTCGGGCGCACTTGCCACCGACAACGAAGTTAGCTATATCTCGCATACCAAGGTTCCTGGTCAACAATAGACGACACAAAAGCAATTAGACTATCGTCGGGAAAAGAATCATCAATGGGTAGAGAATCTTCCCCTTCTTGTCGCATCAACCGCGACAAGTGATCACTTCACAACGTTCTCGGCTCCTTTCTTATCTTTGATCTGCAAATCAAACTCCTGGAGGAGGAGTATCCACCTCGAGCCGTGGTTTTGCCTCCTTCTTAGCAAGGAGATGCCTCGAGTGCATGGTCGGTAAAAACGAGAACCGACCCAACTAAATAAGTACGAAACTTTTCTAAGGCATAAACTACACTAACATGACTCCTTCTCGGTGGTAGTGTACTTCACTTGAGCCTCATCCAGAGTTCGGCTCGCATAGTAAATAGCACTCAAGGCCTTGTCTTTCCTCCGGCCAAGCACCGCTCCTAGTGCGTAGTCACTCGCGTCACACATGATCTCGAACGGCAAGTCCCGGTTGGGAGGTGTATGATCGGCGCAGAGACTAAGGCCTCGCTTTAACTGTTAAAAGCGTAAAGACAAGCATCATGAACACAAAGGGGCATCTTTAAATGTTTGTGTAAGTGGTTTAGCAATTTTGGAGAAATCCTTGATGAACCGACGATAAAAGCCGGCGTGACCAAGGAAGCTCCTCACCCCCTTAACATTAACAGGAGGTGGTAATTCTTTGAATCACTTCCACCTTTGCTTTGTCAACTTCTATTCCCCTATCGAAACCAAGTGCCCTAGGACAACTCCCTCGTTGACCATGAAGTGGCACTTCTCCCGATTCAAAGACAAGGTTAACCTCAATACAAATACCGCAACACTTTCTCAAGGTTAGACAGACAATCGAAAAATCACTTCCGTATACATCTGAAGTCATCCATAAAAACTTCCATGATAGACTCAATATACTCGGAAAATATCCCCATCATACACCTTTGGAAGGTGGCAGGGCATTGCACAAACCAAAAGGCATTCTGCGGTACGCAAAAACGCCCTTAGGACAGGTAAATGTAGTCTTGGCCTCGATCATCGGGTGGATAGGGATCCGAAAGAACCCCGAATACCCGTCTAAATAGCGAGAAAAATTTATGAGAAGCTAACCTTTCTACCATTTGATCAATAAAAGGAAGGGGGAAGTGATCTTTCTTGGTGGCGGCATTTAGTATGTCGTAATCTATGCACATCCGCCAACCGATTACTATTCGAGTAGGTATTAATTCATTCTTCTCATTCTTAACTACAGATGTCCCTCCTTTTTTCGGGACCACTGCACTGGACTTACCCATTTAGAATTACCGACGAATAAATAATACCGCATCCAATGACTTCATTACCTCGGCCGTAGTCACAACATCCTCCATCTTCCGGTTCAGCCGGACTGACCCCTGTCTGCAAGGTTTGTGATCCTCCTCCAGCTCTATCCTGTGCATACAAATATCGGGACTAATGCCCGTGATATCATCCAGTGAATAGCCCATTGCTTTCCTGTTTTTCTTAAGTACTGACTAACAAAGAAGTCATTTTGTTCATCACTAAGCTTAGAACTAACAAATGACAGGATCTTGCTCTGTGTCATCTAGAAAAGCATATTTAAGATGAGAAGGAAGAGGCTTACGTTCCGTGACTTTTACCTCAATGGAGCAAAGAGTGCGATCATTTGTTCCACCCGCTCTCCCTCACGCTCATCTAAATCATCAACAAGTAAATCCAATGCAGCGTCATCGTCCTCCGGGCTATCTCGCACACTCATCAAAAAGCATGAGAGCTTCCGGTGGGTCCTTCATAAAAGAACCCGACCAGAAGTCATAAATAGACTCATCAATGATATCGATAGAATAGCGGTGTCCTCTATCATTGGGTGGGCTAGAGTCTTGGGCAAACTGAATGTGATAGCATCATCTCCCTCGCAAGGGTCGACGCCCTTGTCGACATCAATAACGGCCCCATTGTACAAAGGAACGGTCTTCCTAGAATAACTGGGTCCGGTGTCCTCGCCTATGTCCAAAACAATGAAATCTACATGGGATGTAAAGCTTGCCTATTTTCACAGGCACATCCTCCAAGACACCTAAAGGTCTCCTAACAGATCTATCAGCCATCTGTAGGGTGATGTTAGTCACTTTGAAGTGACTCAGTTTCAATTTCTTGCAGACAGGAAGGGGCATGACACTAACACTGGCACCTAAGTCGCAAAGGGCCTTATCAATAATCATATTGCCTATGACACAAGTAATAGAAAAGCTGCCCGGGTCTTTCATTTTTGGAGGGGCCTTATTCAACAACAGGTTACTAGACTCTTCCATAAATGAAATCGTCTCAAATTCACTCAAGTTCCTCTTACGCGTCACGATGTCCTTCATAAATTTAGCGTAAGTGGGCACTTGAGTGACAAGTTCGGAGAAAGGAACAGTTACCTGGAGGTTCTTCACGATGTCCACAAACTTACCGTACTGTTGCTCGATCCTTGCGTCCTTCAGACGACTCGGGAAAGGTACCCTAGTAGCGATGAGTGGTCCTGCGACCTTTCCTTTACCCTTATCAATTCGTGACGTCTCCACAGCAGGGGAAGATGACACGGTGGCGGTGTTAATAAATAAATTAGGATTCCCGCCACTTACAGCACTGGATCGAACGTCTTCACTGGTCGATCGACCAGTTTCTTCCTCAATTTCATTCGATCGACCTATCCTGTCACTCGATCGAGTGCTTTCTTCAGCCTCTTCACTCGATCGACCAACCTGGGACTCTGTGCTTCTCGATCGACTGTCAATGTCACTCGATCGAGTGACTGGGTGATTAGAACCGCTCGATCGAGTGGATATGTTGCTCGATCGAGTGGTTACTGCACACGCAGCAAGCATTTCCTGCAGGAACTCATCTAAATCGTCCTCTTCATCAGCTGTCGACACCTCATTTTCTTCGTGAGTAAAGTCACTTGGGAAATTCATCGCACTGATGGGATCACATATTGGAGGAGTCTTGGCTTGGTCTGCCGCGAGTGTTAACTGCGCGACTTGCTCTCTCAACTCCGATATAACGGAATCCGATTGCAACATGATGGATTTCAGTTCGGCAATTGCTTCTCTTGAAGAGGGAGAGCCCGGCTGTGATATTGGCGTAGAAGGGGTAGAAACGCTCTTTATCTCCTCATACAACTGGGAGAAAGGAACTCCCTGCTTGAACTTCTTATATGCAATGGCACGCTCTACACCTGCCGTGCACTCGTAAAGGTCATGCCCTTCCTCACCGCATCTACCACATGGCTCTGTATGCTCTGTAATCGTAGACATCTTGACAAATAGACTGTTATCCTGCAAAACTAATCAAAGCTTCGCGAAAATGAGATCAGTCTCAAGGAATGAATCCCTTGAGACGAGAGACAAACTTAATTAAAGCAACAAATATGCGCCACCTCCCCGGCAACGGCGCCAAAATTTAACACGTCTGTCGCGTACCTGTCAAAAATAACCAACTGGCCAACTAACTAATATAGCTAGGGAAGTCGGGTCGAATCCACAGAGAGGTAGGAATTTGACTGCTAAAACTAGGCTCGTCTAAGTAACCAATTTTTGGGGTTTATAAATTGTGATTTCTAAACTAAAGGGACCGAGGGAAAGAGAAATAAAGGAAGAGGGTTTTGAGATAAAAGGGGACGGCTAAGACAAGCGGTTCACCACAATCGTCCGGTCGAGTAATCTAGGTCCCAGTCAATGCAATACGATCCAAGGGGTAGCGAACGTCACCTTTCGGTCCTTAATTCACCCTAAAGTGTAAACAGTTTAACTTTCGTCCTCATTTTTGCAATACTCTATTGCTCGCTACTAGTCTCCCCTTCCAACCTTTCGGTCCGGTCAAGGTCCACTAAGAATAAGGGTCTAATTGCGTCGACTCAATTAGGCAATTACAATTATATGTAGCATTTTAACAACATGGACGATACTAGCATTAACCCAGAAATTCGATTACTCTCCCTTCAAATCGTGGATCCCCTATAGTCTTAGCGTAGGAAATTAGTTACTCATAATTGTGGGGGTAACAATCATAACAACTGAACAACTAAAACTAAACATGATGAATAATCTAAAGAGATGATTGAACAAATATAAATCAATAGGGGAAAGGAAATAAGAACAATAAGAACAGTAAAAACGATTAAGAAATAAATTGATAATACCGAATTGAATAACAAGTAGAGTGAAGAATCCAAAGGATAATGACAAAAAGTGGCAGTAGAAATGTTCGTAGTGAATGAGATAGGAGTAACGTCATGTTCTCCTCAGTCTTATACTGTAAAAACATCTTAAACCTAACCCATGGACTGATTATGAAAGGCCCATAAAAGATTAGGCGGAATTAAACTAAAAACACACGAGAGACCCTCGATCGAGTCAGAGACTACTCGATCGAACACCAAGTCACTCGATCGAGCTAGTGCATCCACTCGATCGAGCACTGCTGTATGAACTTCCTCGATCGACTCCACTAACCAGTCGATCGACCAGCTTCAATGTAAAAAGCATTCGGTCGAGCAGTAAAACCACTCGATCGAGCTATATAAGCACGACAGGACTTGAATTCCTTCCTTGACTCCGCTCATACGTCCTCCAAGTGTAAGATTCCTAAACTCCGGCTCCATATTTCCCATGAATGCATACAATTGGGACAATTAAGGCTCATTTTAGCTCCTCCTCGGTCAATTCCTGCAAAATACAATAAACGGACCAAAGTAGAATATTCGGGGGTATTTGTAGCCAGATGCTACATAAAAAACACAGAAATGCGTGTAAAAATGAGGTAAAAACCTTATATAAAAGACACGCATCACTATACCCAATAGATGAGATCTATGGTCTCAAGTAAGTTCTATATGACTAAAGAGACCAAGTGAAGTAATCATAAGAGTATGCTCTCAAGAGTTAACTACACGAGGAGACCAAAAGAAAGTTTTGTGTTCTCAAGATAACTACACGAGGAGACCAAAAGAAAGTTTTTGGAACAAAATGACTAATGTAAAGTCTTAACAAGAGTTTTGACTAGTTTATGATAAATTTTGACCAATAGTTTCAAACCTTGAGATTTACTTAAGAGCCTAAATGAATCAATGTAACATCTTAGCAATAAGCGATATTTGTGAGTAGAGGTTGCAAGGATTGATATACCGATATCTTCAATAGCCAAAGTTTTAAACCACGCAGATGTCATTACTTAACCTCATTATGAAAATGAATTGGTTAAACCTCCTTCTAGATATTTTGAAGGATGTGTATTAGATATTACTTATATTTAATAAATGACATTGCCACACATCATTATGACATGAATGTGCTAGAGATTTAAAATCTCTTTCCATAAAGTTAAGATAAGACCTCTTCGAAATAAGAATTTTGAAAGGATATGATGGGAACATATATGGTTTCATCTTAATAACTTTGCAAAGCAACATACATTCCAAATTTTGAAATGTGTTCAATTGAGTAATCAATTTCGAAAACATGTGGAATTAAGTGGGAGCATTAGAAATTATCATGTGAAGACATGGAATTTAGTGGGAGCCATCGTCCTTTGAATGTTTACAACTCATCACTCATTGAAGAATGACGAGCTAATACCTTCTTTTACAAGAAGTATTTGAGTTTTCAATTCTGGATGAATATGGACTATGATGAATCCAATTACATCAAGAAATATTGGATTAGTATTAAGAGATACACATCGTATCAACATTCACATAGGTTATTCATGTAGATGAAAATGGAATTGCCATTAGCAGTCATGGTCGTTCATTGAACACATGAACGGTTGATCTCATGATTATTAGTAACTAATGTTTCCGCCATTAGAATAATCATGCACATGTCCAATGGTGAATCATATGCATAAGAGCATGATGATTCATTAGTAAGCCATAATAGAAACGTCATGAATTCTCGAGGAGAATTCGATGAGCAATTTCAGTGTTTGACAGAATACTCTATTATGTGTTAAGAGGTTGCACATATTATAGAAAGTTCGAACACACGTAAAGATTTATGAAAATCCTAAACTTTTCAAATCAAAAGGAGAAATAAGAAGTTATTGGAAAGATACTTAGTTGAATAAGAAGTTACTCAAAACTAATCTTTCTTAACTATGCTAGGACTTGTAAGAAGTGCTAGGCTGATCATCTTGACAATTTGTTGCAAGACTCTGCAAAACATATACCTAGTGCATTGTGTGTGAATGGAGTACTTGATCAGTACAAGTTATATCATTCACCACAAGTTCGTTTGTTATGTGATAATCGACAAGGAAGTTCTTTCAAGACAAAGAACCAAAACCAAGGTCGAGAACCTTGATGTGTACTTGGTAAGGTTCATGCTATGAGAGAGAACATGAATGTAAAGGAAAATGCAAGTGCAAGAAGTTTGAACACATGGACACATGGCATGTTAAACTTCTATTGCAATCAATAAGTGTTTACACTTACGATATACATCACAAGGTTGTAATATGGTATTGACTACCCGAGTGTGATGTCGACATTTGTCGTTTGAGTTATTATTAACTCACCATATACTTTGTTACATCCAAACGGGTTGTGGAGACAATTGAACCCCGTTAAAGTGAACATGGATTAACATTGTATTTGCCCATAGTTACTTACATGAGGTGACGTCTCAAAGTGACTAGAGTGTGATGCGATTGATGGCAAGTTCAAGTGCCATAGAGTCATGTGAGATGACTAGTCGATCACATAGGCAGACTGTTAGGAACATTTTGTCGGGCCTAATGACCGCTTATAGAGTTCTGGCAAATTTATATAGCCTGGTCGTGGCGAGAGCTACTATAGTATTCAAATGAGTCGATTCTTTTGACTAAAGACTATTCGCGTAAGATGGCACAGTTTCAGATTAACTTTGATTTGTGTTACTACAACCTTCGTAAATGGGGTCAAATGGGCATATTTTGGGTTATGATGGCTGTGGCTAGTTGAAGGGAATGAGTGCGATAGGAATTGTCCACCCCTAGTCAGGGTTATAACAATATCTCAAGGCCACTCGAGGAGTAATGAACTGGAAATGCGTGGCCACGCTCGGAATGTATCCATGGTGGATAAATCGGGTCAATCAGTTATTCTCCAGATCGAGGAAACCACTCTCGATATGATCACTTGCAAGTACGACCTGAAAGACACCTTGCATTGAGTGGGAGATAGTAATAGGACAAGAGAATTGGTGACGCACACTTGTGGAGGACAAGTGGGAGATTGTTGGAATATGTGTCCTCCGACAATAATGCGATCACAACTGTTGATCATGATGATCACATGTTTAAGTCTCATTATAAAGAATACAATTGGGAAGTAATATTTACTGTCAACTGGTCCACACATATCGGTAATGATTGGCTGACTAGAGTTTGACATTACTGTCGTGCGACGGTGGTGATCAGTTGATCCCCTAGGTCATACCTATAGGGCAACACTCTTAATTGATCAATTAATTGATCGTATAACGTTACGAGTCAATTAATTTAAATAAAATTGACGGACGATTTTGGAAGTAATATTTACGTATCTCATTGAAATTGATTAAAATGAAATACGGTCTGAGTAATCGAATTGTATCATTACTCAGATGAAATTATTGTTTAAGGAAACAATTGAATTTGAATGAATTATTATAAATACAAATTGTTGTGATTTATAATTGGTAAAATATTTTAGTACAAGTAATTATGAATTACTAAGTCGATTTTTGTATATGACGTATTTTTATTAATACGTTGATCTTTAATATGTTAAAAATACATAACAAATTTATGTAACATATGACATGTGACATAAGACAAATTGACAAAAATAAAATGGATTCCATTTTATGGAAGTGCCGAAATTAAGAGGAGGGTTATGCAAATATTGTGTTGATTAATTAGTGGAGAACACAATCATTTACCCTAATTGTCTAGCCATGCAACCTAGTTTACATTGTGAAGATAAACTCTTGCATGCATTGGCTCACTTTTTCTTCCCTCCTCTTCCCTTACCCGGTTTTCCATAGGAAAATCTAAGGGGTTTTGCCTTATATTTTTTTATAAAACAATACATAACATTATTGTTAGAGTATTCATTATTCATTCACCATAAAATATTTTAGAGAGATAAAAAGATTTCTCCTTCCTCTTCTCCTCTCTAAAACCGGTTTTTAAGAGACAAAACAAAATTATTTTTGGGTCAATTTTCTACAAGATTAATATTGTACTAGTATTTATAATATTAATTTTAATTAAGAGTGTGCTTTGGGTATAAAGCTTTGGGAGAGATCCTATACTTGGATCTTAGTTCTTCCACTAAGGAAAGCACAAGAACAAGAGAGAAAGGTGATCGCTCTTGTGCCCATATAAACCGAATTTCCAATGTAAGATGAACATTTCTTCTTTATATTGTTTATTGTTTGCATGCATAAGATCATTTATTAATTTTATGACAAATTAAATTAAAACATATATGAATATGTCAAGTATATATATCTACTTTTCCTTCAATTGAAATTGTGTTTATGTTACAGTGCTTTGGTACTTGGTGGCATTTTAAGTTATATGAACAAGTGTTTGAACAACTTTGTATGATCGTTAGTGGTGGGTGTATGATGGAACATATTTTGTTGTGAATCTATGATAGGAAACTATTTTGCTGTATGTTTTGTAAGTGCTAGTTATTGGTCGGTAATACATGGAAGTATAGTTTTGTGGTCGTATGGACGTTGTCTGAATAATGTGATGTAGTGGTGGTATAAATGATAGCCAAAGTTCGTATGTCTTGATGTATGTGGATCGTGTTCATAGTGCGTAACCTCGCTGTTGGAGTTGCGCGTGGGCTGAACTTCGGGGACGAAGTTCTTTTTAAGGGGGGAAGACTGTAATACCCAGGATGTTTAAGGACTCTTGTGACCGATCCTTTGACCAAGAAAGACCTTAGGAAGGAATAGGTGAGAGACTAGGTTGGAATAGGTACCTTACCGGAGTGTTTACTCGACCTAGCAGAGGCTACTCGGCCGAGTATTGTTTATACTCGACCGAGTAGAGCCTACTCGGCCGAGTATTCCAGTAATCGACAGAGTATGGCTGCTGTTGGCGCGTTAATATAAAAATGCAAGTTCGCGAGACACATTTCATTTCTCATTTTCTCGACAGCTCCTCTTTCTCAAACCCTAACCTACCACTCTCTCCTATCACCCTTAACTCCACACACTCTCATGTTTATAACCTACACCTCAACCATGGGAAGGTCGGGATTTTCTTAGGAAGGATGCGTGTGTGGTCATCGTCCGTGTCACCGTCGATTCGCGTTATTAGGGTGCATGACGGAGTCTTGCTTGGCTATATGTGGATGCTTTTCGTGGTTGTTCAATGAGGTAGTGTTTCCCTACTCAGTTATTGTTAATTGATTTAAGATTGTGTTTGTATTGTAATTGTTGTTATCTGCTGATCATCGGTGGTGATGTGGTTGTGTTGTGACGGTGGTGGTGTTGTGACAGCTGTGATGCTGTGGTACTGTGATGTGTGTGTTGTTTATGGTGGAATCACTTGCGGGAGTGGCTTCACACCCTAATTCGCCCTCCGTGGAACCCGTCACGGGAGGGGATGTGCACATTAAGGGACAGGGTTGACGCTCATTAATTAGCGGGATTTAGGTGGGGATGGGCTACGGTCCCCCACCGGTGGAGTGGATTACCTGTTGCGATGGGTAATCCGGCAGGGCTGCACACTTCGGTGTGTAGTCAGTTACTATGGAGGATGATCAGCCGATTATATTGTTTGTTTGTCTTATCTTGATTAGACAGTTCTGACCCCGTGGTTGTTGTTCTGTGGTATCTGCTGTGATCCATTCGGGGATGGTGAGCAGTTGGCTTAGCAGGTACTGTTGGTTTGTGGCTGCTGGGCTTGGAGGGACCGAGTAATCACGCTACCGGTTTAGAAGTGCAGAATCACGGGCTGTAGTAGTCTCTATCATCATATGTAATTAGATTTGTACCGAGTTGTAAAGAGTACGGTAATGTATTATTAATGTTCTTTCATTGTCTATTTGATCTACTACCTCGGGTAACCGAGATGGTAACACCTTTATATACTGGGATGGTCCTTGGTAAGGCATCCTGGTGTACGGGGGTGTTATATTGTCATTGTCAAATCTTCATATAGCGTAGAGAATGGCACTCCTTGCTTGAATTTTTTATAAGCACGGACGAGCTCCACATCCGCCATGCAAGTAATAGGGTCATGCCCCTCCGTACCGCATCTACCACAAATCACTTCCTGCTCAGTTATGGCATAAACTTGTTCATGCACACCCGTAGTTTGTAAAATCTCCGGACTATCTAACCTTCCACTGGGACTTTCAACCTCAGCTACCAAAAATTCATTTACGCGCCTACCTCCTCTGGGATTTCCATATTCAGCTACGTGGATGGCCATTTCTTCAATAAGGTGTCATCCTTGATCATCATCAACATTTTTCTGGAACCTCCCCTTGGCCGCGTTATCTAATATGGCTCTCTGGTCAGGATATAACCCATTGTAGAATTGGGTACATAAGAACCAACGTTTGAAGCCATGATGAGATACAGAACGAACAAGTGTCCTGAACCTAGTCCAAGCCTCATTCAAATCTTCAGTAGGCAATTGCTCAAATGCAGTAATTTGGCCTCTCAACGCATTGGTACGCTGTGGTGGGAAATATCGTCTGTAGAAGGCTAGAGCAAGGGAATTCCAGTCAGTAACACCGGCAGCTTCCCTGTCCAAATCTCTTAACCATTCCCGGGCATCATCAGTCAAAGAAAAACGGAAAAGGACTCCCTTGACCCTATCTTGCGTCACCCCAGCAGCTAAAGTAATGGTGGAACAGTATTCTGTAAACAGCTCTATGTGCTTACATGGATCCTCGCCAGGCACCCCCTTGAAGAGATTTCTCTCAACTAGCTGTATATAAGACGGATGGATTCCAAAGGTCCCTGCATCTGTAGTAGGAAGCAAGAAGCTTTTAGGGAGAGAATCCACCGTAGGTTCTGAGTAACTGGCAATGTTGGCTATATTGGCAAATATAGTCTAGAGAAAGGCAGGTATGACAATGTTCTCTTCTAAAACAGATATCCTACAAAACCAAGCACTGGAAAAATATGAGATCAGTTTCAAGGAATAAATTCCTTGAGACGAGAGACAAACTTAATATAAGCAACAAAATTACGCCACCTCCCCGGCAACGGCGCCAAAATTTGATACCGTCGTTTTAGTACCAAAAATAAATACCTAATACTACAAACAGAAGTCAGCGGTAAGTAGGGTCGATCTCCACATGGAGATGGAAAAATGTCTGCTAAACTAAGTCTGTCTGAGTCACAGTTTCTTGGGGGTTTTTAGATGATTATTCTAATCTAAGGAGATTAAGAGAGAGAAATAGAGTAAGAGAAATTAAGAAAAGAGTTGATCACAATAAAGCAGAGAGAAAGTAGCTAAGACAGTCGGTTCACCATGATTCTTAAGAAACGTATTCTAGGGTCTTAGGTCAATGCAAATTCGATCTACAGGGTAGTGAAAAGGTCCTTCCGGTCCGCTATTCGCCCTAAGACAGTTCTAGCTTAACTTCTGCCCTCACTAGAATGCTCTAATGTTCGCTACAGGTCTTACCTTTTCCAATCTTCCGATCTAGGTCAAGGTGTACCGTGATTAATTACCTTATTGCGCCGACTCAAGCAGGTAAGAACAATTATATGCAGCGATTAACTACATAGATCTAATTCACATAAAGTCTAATCACCTATTCACAATTTCCTTAAAATCATGGCTCCCCTATGTCTTAGCAAGGGAGAATTAGATATGCATAATTATTGAACAAGCAACAACGATACATAAACCATAGAAATTCAACATAATAAAGGTATGAAAAGAGAGAATCAACAATAGAGATTAAAGGGAAAATAGGCAGTAGAACAAGTAATTGATTAAAGATCAAGAGTAGAATAAAGAGTACCGATTACAAGGAAGAAAATACGAAGTTAGGGTTCAAGAGCAAAAGTTCTAAGAGAGTAGTAGAGAGAGTCGAGAAAGGGAGAGAAGAGAAGAAGAAGAGGAGATTCATATGACTGCCGTCATAACTTATTTATCCTAATTACAAAAGTAAATCTCGAAATTAGCTCAAGGCCCGCCTAAAACACATAGGCTCTCGATCGAGTTAAATGAAACAACTCGATCGAGAGGAAAACCTGGAAATCTGTTCGATCGAGTAAAGACAGTGTTCGATCGAACACTTCAAAGCGCACCTATCTCGATCGAGTAAAGGTAGAGCTCGATCGAGTGATTCTTGATGGATAAAGCATTCGATCGACCATAATGAGTAGCAAGACTGGTCGATCGAGCTATATAAGCACAGGTGGACTCCTTAACACCTTCCGAGGCCATTTCACGCATCTCTAAGTGATAAATTTCGAGCTTCGATTCCTTGTTCTCCAAAATGCATACAATTAGGACAAGTTTAGGCTTGTTTCCGCTAATCTTTGGTTCATTCCTGCAAATAAGACAAGAGAAACCAAAGTAGACAATTCGGGGGACATTTGTAGCTAAACACTACTAAATATGCATAAAGATGCGTGCAAATATGGTACAATAAGTCTATATAAAATGCATGCATCATAAGCTCAGATCATTCTGAGTCCCAGTAACGTTGCATAGACCGACCAATTTGACCAACTCCACTTTTAATCAACCCAATCAATCTACTAAATCCTCTAACGAGGGCACTTTCCACGCATATTCGAGTCGAGAAATCACTAAACGATAACTTTAGTCAATCTCGTTTCGTCAAACATGTAAGTCTGAGGGTGTAAATCCCATTTTATTATCGTACCTTTATTTTGTATCAATTAATGTAGATCTATATCAAAAGCACGTTCGAAAACCGATTTAAAATCCATCTTTTGAAACCGTTTTTACGAAATAGTAGAGGTCAGACGTCGAGAAGAAATATAGCAGCAGCTGCACCTCTTCCAGAGGTTGCTCGCTGCTCCTGTTCTTCTTCTTCTTCCTCGACTACCTGCAAGTTTCCTTCCTTTTTTATTCTTTCGTTTTCCTTCGTCCTTTTTGTTGTTTCAGTATATAAATTATGTTTTAGCAATTCCCTTTTAATTATAATGATTAATGCGTCCTTAATCCCGAGTAATCAATACTTGTGGGTTTTCGCAGTTTTAATTCAAATCGATTCTTCGGGGTTTCGACTTGTTCGTGTCGAGGTTCTGGAATCCTAAGTTGATACATAAGTTTTCTTCCAAATCTTATTTTGTTCAGTTTTGTCTTAATCTAACCTCATGTTTCGCTTCTTTTTGTATTTCCGACACGAGTTCATCGTATAATTATAATCATGTAAAACCGCTGTAATTTCTCGTTTTAATTCGTTTTATGACTTGTCCAGATACATATAATCGGTTAAAACACTTCAATTCGAGTCTGATATCGATAATTCATCTTAAATATACCAACTAACGATAACAGTGTTGCGGTTCTGACTTCACAGCCAGAGCCCAGCTCTAGAACAGACGCATAAGGTGTTGCGCTTCTTCCAGAGGACGCAGCGGATGCTGCGCCTGTTCTGGGTTGGCCTCTGCCTCTAAACTCTTTCTCGCCTTGACGTAGCTCCTAATTACGTTTTAAATCAACTATTATTCGTATTATCACCTCTAATCTGACGTATTTTCATATTTTAATTAATATTTCATTTTAAATCAACTATTATGCTGGGCTCCTACGCAGTTCCATTTGCTCCACTATGCCTAAAAATCGAGGGTCACCCCTCATCTCTTTGTCCACATGCCCTCGTAAGACATAGCAATGAAGAAGGCAAAATCCATAAGCTCTGTGCCTCGCCAAATGAGAGATAGTAGGGTCCTCCCTATTTATAAATCGATCGACAAATTCAAACATACAGACACCTTTTGAGGTCACAAGACGATCTACCTCAGCCTTGGTCAATCCAAGCAAATCCCTAAATTTATTTTTATAGCCTTGAGAGCTAGGGGTTATAGCCGGACCACTTTCTGCGTCCCATTCTCCAACCGCAGCAATTTATTCAGGAAAGGGACAAATTTCGCCTCCCGGAAAGGCAAATATATAAATATTCGGGTCCCAATATTCAATACAAGCATCCAAAAAGGGCCTAATTACTTTCACTAGCTTAAAACTTATGATTGATCCTAAGTTAAAAGCACCCATGTCGTGTTTCTCCACCTTTGTAAATTCATTCGTCCACTCCTTAATGCGATTTTCAAAGGCATCCATATTTTTGTTGGAAAAATTTGAGAAGATGTTGGAGCTTGTGTCCTCCACAAATTAGTGTGATAACATTTGTAAATCTCTTACAGGTTCACAAGGGTATACTTCGTATTTTAATCAGTTGATTAACGATTACCTAATAACGGTTGGCTTGCTAGAAAGTTTGACGTTATTATCATACAGATGGCGGTGATCAACTGGTCCCTAAAGGTCACACCTATATGATGTGTTTGAGAGATGTGGTTATAGAAATATAATCACATTGATGCCTTATATGACTAAACAGTTAGTCAATGTGTTGATGAGACAATTATTTAATGAAGATTAAATAATATTAGTTGAGACGAATTAACTGTCAATTCGTAAATTGAATATAATACGTTATATTTAATTAAATGTATGTAATGTTAGCTTGGACGAATTAATATGTTAATTCGTAATTAAATGTAATCGGTTATATTTAATATCAACAAGATGAATGTGTCATAGTGGTAATAGTGAGGGTACTCAAACCAAGAGGTCATGGGTTCGATCCTCACTAGATGACAATTTATATTTAACACATTTTTACATTTTGGAATAACCGAAAATAAGGAGATTATACTCCTTGCTATTTCGGGATTTGGGCCGAATAAATTAGAAAGAAAAATCTACCCTAATCGACCTCATACACGGTTTAAGAGGGATGAGTGGTGATTTTTCTAACCTAATTTCATTCTAACTCATTTTCTTTGCCTCTCATCTAAAAAACACAAAAACCTAATTAATCAGTTAATTTTTGGTGGATCGATTCTAGCAAACAAGTTAAGGGCATTTCTCATATCGTCTTGGGTGCAACTAATAGGCGAATATCATTGCGATATTGTTCTTAGGCCGAATTTTCTAGGACCGAAGGTTGTTTCTTAATCCTTTATGCTATTGTTTATGCTATTTAGTTTTATGACTCGTAATCATCACTTTATTATTCGTTATAATCTTATATTTAAAGGGATGCATACAGATAAATCCCACAAGTGGTATCAGAGCTAAGGCCACGAATTTTAATTTTGATGATTTTCATAAAATTGTTTGTAAACAATAATTAGGGTTTGCGAGAAAAATATATAATCGGCTGGATATTTTTTATCCGTGGAATTTTTTTTCCTTCCGTCACGTACTGTTCACGGATGAACGGTATTTTTTTTTAAAAAAAAAAAAATTCTGTTTTTTTTCCCTTTCGGTTTTTCCTGAAAAACCGATAAAAGTTTTTTGCGGCTGTTTTTGTTTATGCCGATTTGAAAAGCATCCGAGAAAAGAAATTTTTTTTTTCTGTTACTGTTCACGTCACGTTACTGTTCACAGTGGACGGTTTTTTAAAAAAAAAAAAAATTGTCTTGTTTCGATTTTTTACAGATAAAAACTGTGAACAATATGAGAAACGGGTCATTTTTTTTTGGTTCTTCTTTTTGTTTTTGCGAAAAAAAGGCTTGTTTTTTTTCTTGGATTAGCCGAGACATATAAAAAAAAGGATTTTGTTTTTGTTTGTTTTGGCCAATATTAATTATACATTACCTTTACAATGTATGATTAATTGTTGTGAAACGGTTCACAATTTTGAGATACCTAATTATTTTAAAGCAGTTTAAAATATTGATGGATTAAATTCATATTACAAGTTTAATATGAATTAAGATTGAAATTAATGTGATTAATTGAGGAATTGTCACTTAATTTGTTTTTAAATAGGTGGTTTGGAAAATTAATCTACATAATTAAAGAATTATGTCTTGCATGTTTAATTTATTTTAGTTGATGCATTTTATTTTAGTTGAATGAATCGATTGAATGGTTTAATTTACGTTTTTTTGCAATCGGTTGTAATTTGTAATACTTAGTGTGGCCTTAGTTAATTATGTTTTCGTAATGAAGGAAACATAATTTTTATGTAATTATGAGATCTCGAATCTCCTTTATTTTTTTCTTTAGTTTTGGGTTTTGAAATTAGAATGTAATCAATAGGTTTATTATGTAAATTTTATTTATTGTATTTTTCAAAAGAAGACTAAAGATGGAGATTGGAGCTCACTCCCGCTACATGGATCAAGATGGAACATCAAGACAAGCTTCTCGGGTCCAAGGATGGATTCCAAACTTGTATTTAATGTTCATTTTGATAGGATAGGCCACAGTAGGACTTTTATTGTTTTACGTTTTCATTCATATTGCTTTTCATTCATATGATAGTTTATGCATCATATTCCGCCTAAAACTAAACCACCTACTACTAAAATGCATGAAAATTGACTCATATAGATTGTATGTTAGTTTTCATGGACATACAAATGTCACATACTTTATAAAGCCATCACCTTAGCTTATTCATTCTCGCATGCTAGATATTAGTTCACTTAAAATGAATCTAAATTAAGTTGATGAGATCTTCCTCTAAAACGGAAATTGAGATTAGTCTTTATAAGGGCAAACAACTATGAATCCCTTCTTCGTCGGTAGGCATAATATGACCCCTTCTACATTGGGTAAGTAGTTGTGTTGACTTAGTTTACCTCAACATCATAGTCCGAAGAGTTTCTCGTGATTATGATGGACTAAAGATAGTATTTACAGAAATTTATCGACCAAGAATTCTAACGGTAGAATTAGCTAAAAGGTTAGCTTATCAATTTGTAGATAATTGAGTCTTCGGATCATTTATATAATTCTTGAGGGAGGTCAATTGTATAAATGTTTTGAGCCATCGCGTTATGACAGTAGTTCATTAGACTTAAAAATCATAAACGATGCACATGCTTATTTTTTTTTATTCTTCTTCTCGCAGTGTAGAACACGTATATTTTGATAATACTGTTACAACTAAATGGCGGGAAATAACGCAATCCCAATGCCTAGTGCCACACTTGGACGCGAGTCCTGGCTGAAAGCTTTTATGGACCACATGAATCAGTCCACGCGACTGAAGAATGATGGGTCCAACATTGCGGACTGGGAGGCGGCACTACGGAATGCTGCCATTGCTGACGGTAAGCTCAAGTACTTAATCGAGCCAATACCGGTCAACCCAGCCCCAATGCGCAGGAGTCAACGAGTCAATTGCTAATAGTGACTTCGTTATGGAAGTGGGTGCGATAAAGAACGTACTCATCTTTGCAATGGAAACCAATTTGCAGAGACGCTTCATTGCTCAGGGTGCAAATAAGATTTTCACCACGCTCACTAACAAGTTCTCAAAGGCACCGAGAATCGTTACTTATGAGCATACCTGTCGCTTCTTTGATGCGAAACTCCAGAAGGGCCAACCGGTTAGCCCACATATTCTTCATATGATTGAGAATGTCGAGAAGCTGGAGGCACTTGATTGTAAAATCAGTGAGAGCATTGTCATAGACCGAATGCTTCATTCTCTTCACGATGGTTTTGCCCTTTTCAGGGCGAACTACTACATGAATGACTTGAAAAAGAGTCCTCATGAGCTACACTCTCTTCTCGTACAGACCGAGAAGGATATGAAATTGAGTGGGAGTATGAAGCAGGATGTTCTCACGATTTACAACAAGGGTAAAGGTAAGGGCAAGGCTCATGGCGACCTAGCTGTAGGTAAGCCAAAGTTTAAAAAGCCAGGAAATGGTAAGAGTGCGCCTGGTGAGACTAGCGGCTCACAGGGCAAGGCAAAGAGCAAGGGCGGTGACATTGAGTGCCACCATTGTCACAAGACTGGACATTAGAGGAGGAATTGTCCCGTGTACCGTGAGGACATCAAAGCAGGCCGCGTCGTTCCTGTTGGTATGTCATCTTATATTCATATGATTGAGATTAACCATGCAAGTTTCGGAACTTGGGTACTTGATACTGGTTGTGGTTCTCATCTGTGTAATCATTTGCAGGGCCTAAAGAACATCATACCTCTCGAAAAAGGTGATGTGGACCTGCGAGTCGGGAATGGAGCACGAGTTGCTGCTGTCTCGAAGGGAACATATGTAATCCAACTCCCTAGTGGTTTTGAGTTATTTTTATATAACTGTTACTATGTACCCAGTTTGTCTAACAACATTATTTCAGTTTCCGTACTTGCTAAAGACGGTTTTGCATTTTCAATAAAGGATAATAGCTGTATTTTCTCTTTCAATGAAATGATTTATGACAAAGCAGTTTCCATGAATGGAATTTACATCTTAGACCAAACCACGGAAGTATTACACGTGAATAATAAGAAAATAAAGGTTGGTGACAAAGATCAAACCTATCTATGGCATTGTCGAATGGGACACATAAATGAGAAACGCGTGAAGAAACTCATCGATAATGGGACTATTCCCGCATTCGATTTTCTACATATGGCACGTGTGAATCATGTCTCATTGGCAAGATGACTCGAATTTCCTTCAAAGGTGTTGGAATGCGCGCTAGTGACCTATTAGGACTCATACATACTGATGTTTGTGGACCTATGTCAATTACCGCTAGAGATGGCTATAGATATTTTATCACTTTCACGGACGATTTAAGTAGATACGGATATGTCTACTTAATGAAGCATAAAAGTGAGTCCTTTGAGAAATTCAAGGAATACCAGAACAAGGTACAAAACCAACTGGGTAGAAAGGTTAAAGCACTCCGTTCAGATCGGGGTGGCGAATATTTTTCAAATGATTTTGATCAACACCTGAAAGACTGTGGAATCGTTTTGCAGTTAACTCCACCTAGAACACCTCAATTGAATGGTGTGTCCGAACGGAGAAATCGAACCTTACTTGATATGGTTCGATCCATGATGAGTCACACGGTAGTGCCTGATTCATTATGGGGTTTTGCTCTTTTGTCAGCTGCTCTTATACTTAACCGAAGTCCGACTAAAGCTGTCGACAAGACTTCATATAAAATGTGAAAGGGAACGGTCCGTAACTTGTCCTTTATTCGGGTTTGGGGTTGCGAGGCTTATTTCAAGTGGAGACACGAGGATAAGCTCGGCCCGCGATCGGTCAAGACATACTTTATAGGTTATCCAAAAGGAACATTTGGTCATTACTTTTATTCGCCTACCGAACATCGAGTTTTTGTTGCGGCTAGTGCGACGTTCTTAGAGAAAGAATTTCTCGAGAACAAGACGAGTAATAGAACCTTCGAGCTGTCGGAGATTCCATAACCAACATCCGAGGAACGGATGGAGGAAGTTGTTCCTCCAACTGATGACACGATTAATATTCCTGAGGAACCTAGGAGGTCGGGTAGAGTCTCTAATCCTCCGGACAGATACATTGGTATGGTCGAGGAGAATGACGTTTTACTCCTAGAGAGTAATGAACCCGCAACCTATAAAGGTGCTATGGTCTGTTCCGACTCAAAGCTATGGCTCGAAGACATGCAATCCGAGATGGACTCCATGTATGAGAATACCGTATGGGATCTAGTTGATTTACCTAATAAGGTAAAACCTCTACAGTGCAAATGGCTTTACAAAATAAAGCATTCTGTAGACGCGCAACCAGATACCTATAAGGCACGACTTGTGGAAAATGGTTTCACTCAAGTGCACGGATTGCATTATGATGAAATTTTTGCACCCGTAGTCATGTTACATTCCATTCGGATAATCTTAGCGATTGCCGCTTTTCATGATTATGAAATTTGGCAAATGGATGTGAAAACTGCCTTCTTAAACGGTTATTTGGAGGAAGAGTTGTACATGGTGCAACCCGAAGGTTTCATAGATCCTGAACATCCTAAGAAAGTATGCAAGCTTAAGCGTTCCATTTATGGACTTAAGCAAGCTTCTCGGAGTTGGAATCATCGTTTCGACCAGGTGATAAAAGAGTATGGTTTCACTCGATCGGTCGAGGAACCATGCTTATACATCAAGTCGAGTGGGAGCAAGATTGTATTCTTAATATTGTATGTTGATGACATACTCTTGATTGGGAATGATATTCCTCTCCTATATTCGGTTAAAGGATGGTTGAAGAACCATTTCCAGATGAAAGATCTGGGTGAGGCACAGCGCATTTTGGGAATCCGTATCTACCGAGATAGATCACGACGGACGTTATCACTTAGTCAGGAGTCTTATTTGGATAAGATTCTTGAGAGGTTCAGCATGACCAACTCCAAGAAGGGGAACCTTCCAATGACATCTGGGATGCAGTTGAGCAAGTCTCATTCACCCACGACGCCTGAAGGGGTTGAACGCATGAGTCGTATTCCTTATGCATATGCAATAGGATCAATCATGTATGCCATGATATGCACACGTCCAGACGTGGCATATGCATTGAGTATGACGAGTCGGTACCAAGGCAATCCAGGTGAAACACACTGGATAGCGTTTAAAAATATCCTCAAGTACCTACGGAGGACTAAGGATTGGGTATTGACTTATGGAGGAGATACTAAGCTATGCGCAATCGGCTACGCAGATGCTAGCTTCCAAACGGATCGAGATGATTCGAAATCTCAGTCCGGGTTCGTCTTCACTCTTAATGGTGCTGCAGTCAGCCTGGAAGAGTTCCAAACAGAGTGTTATAGCAGATTCTACTACTGAATCCGAGTACTATGCCGCTTCGGAGGCAGCTAAGGAAGCGATATGGATGCGTCAATTCTTACAAGGACTTAAGAAAGTTCCGAGTTCGAATGACCCGATCACCATCTAATGTGACAATAGAGGTGACATCTTCCAAGCTAAGGAGCCAAAGTCTAGCAACAAGTCTAGACATGTACATCGGAAAGCTCACCTGATCCGTGATTATGTGGAGCAAGAGGAGATAGTGATAGACAAGATTGCGACGGATAATAACATCGTGGATCCTCTCACTAAACCGTTGAATTATGATAAGCATGTAGGGCATGTCATTTCCATGGGAATTAAACGTGTTCCTGAGTTGGAGTAGTTGATTATGAATTTGATACATTATCGTTTCATATACTATTTATAACTTCATCGTTTTAATATATAATATTTTGTTTTTCATGTGGATTGTACTGACAACTTTGAACGCCACAAAGTGAACTGAATTACATTATATTTTGTTTTAGTCCGTAATCGCCTACAAGAGCTGATAACTCTGGCTATTATATTGTGCAGTCGATTGATGGTGGGTTCAACGAGCCATAAGTCAAACTGTTGATTGATCGATCACAAATGCGAGATTATAATGATACCTCGTAGGACAAATTTTTTGTGACAACGTAATGGAGTCCTAAATGTTTAAAAACATTCGGTGTCGGGTTGTGGATTGGACGTCCATTGTGTTCCTAGAGTCGATTCTTTTGACTATCGACTGTCTCTTGAGATTAAGGCAGTTTTTGGGTGACTTTGGTTTCTTTCTCACGGTCTGCCGTAACTGGAGGCTAAGTAGAATTTTTCTGTGTCATTTCATACTGTGCTTACATCGGCAGGATTCGAGTTGAGGAAAATATCCAACCTTTATCAGGTATAGTTATTTCTCAGGGTCACTCGAGGAGTAGTAACTGAAATGCATGGCCATGCTCGAATGTTGATTTGTTTATCAGTTAAGTTACTCTCTAGTCGGGAAAACCACTCTTGATGCAGATCACTTGTAAAATACAACCTTTGTGAATACGGAATTTGCAAATTGTTTTACATTGAGTGGGAGAAATTTTAGGATATGAGAATCGGTTATCGCACATACACTTGTGAGGACAAGTGGGAGTTTGTTGGAGCTTGTGTCCTCCACAAATTAGTGTCATAACATTTGTAAATCTCTTACAGGTTCACAAGGGTATACTTCGTATTTTAATCAGTTGATTAACGATTACCTAATAACGGTTGGCTTGCTAGAAAGTTTGACGTTATTATCATACAGATGGCGGTGATCAACTGGTCCCTAAAGGTCACACCTATAGGATGTGTTTGAGAGATCTGGTTATAGAAATATAATCACATTGATGCCTTATATGACTAAGCAGTTAATCAATGTGTTGATGAGACAATTATTTAATGAAGATTAAATAATATTATTTGAGACGAATTAACTGTCAATTCGTAAATTGAATATAATACGTTATATTTAATTAAATGTATGTAATGTTAGCTTGGACGAATTAATATGTTAATTCGTAATTAAATATAATCGGTTATATTTAATATCAACAAGATGAATGTGTCATAGTGGTAATAGTGAGGGTACTTAAACCAATAGGTCATGGGTTCGATTCTCACTAGATGACAATTTATATTTAACACATTTTTACATTTTGGAATAACCGAAAATAAGGAGATTATACTCCTTGCTATTTCGGGATTTGGGCCGAATAAATTAGAAAGAAAAATCCACCCTAATCGACCTCATACACGGTTTAAGAGGGATGAGTGGTGATTTTTATAACCTAATTTCATTCTAACTCATTTTCTTTGCCTCTCATCTAAAAAACACAAAAACCTAATTAATCAGTTAATTTTTGGTGGATCGATTCTAGCAAACAAGTTAAGGGCATTTCTCATATCGTCTTGGGTGCAACTAATAGGCGAATATCATTGCGATATTGTTCTTAGGCCGAATTTGCTAGGACCGAAGGTTGTTTCTTAATCCTTTATGCTATTGTTTATGCTATTTAGTTTTATGACTCGTAATCATCACTTTATTATTCGTTATAATCCTTATATTTAAAGGGATGCATACAGATAAATCCCACAGAAGATATATGAGGTTTTATGTAATAGACGAAGTCAAGGAAGGGAGAATTGTGAGAATAGAAGTTCAACCGAGGCCTCTATTTATTCTATTCGACATTTCCTAATTTTTGTCAAGAACTGACTAGCTGGAGAGAAGACGCAGTAGCAGCTGCGCCTCTTCGAAAGGTCGCAGCTCGCAGCTCTTGCTGCGCCTCTTCCCCAGGCTCTTTTCCTCGTTTGACGGCCGTGGAATCTTTCCTAATCTGTTTTAGTTAAAGTTACCTATTCCTATAGGGACTTAATTCGGTAATTTCGATTAATTACCAAATTTATGTTTCCTAATCTTTTACGGGTTCGTTTTTCGAGGCAAAATCGACATTTTCGCCAAATACGCACACTTACTCGTTCTTTTCTTTTATTTTTTTTTTCGGGGAATCATTTCACTCCCTCATTTCAAAAATGTTTATGACACACTTAGACATTTGTTTTAAATTTTTTTTAGGGGGTAGCCCTCCCTACTGTCCGGTCGCGTCATTTTGCCCATTTTCGGGCACTTTTTTTTCGTTTTCTTTTCTTTTTTCGCGCTAATTTAAGCCATTCTTAATTTTTCTACGTGATTTGTTTTTTTTTTATATATGTTTTGCTTGTGATTTCCTACGTGAATTTCGGCAGCATGACGGTTGTAGATACCTCATTTCTGCACCTCTCGCAAACCACCCGGTGATGATTGGGCCGCATGTTTGCTACGCGAAACGATTTGTGACAGTTCGTAAGTTTATCGTCAAGTGATTGCTCAAATATTAATGTCTACCTCTTAGTTGTCATCTGCGTGCCGATACGGTCGTTTTGACAGTAATTAGAGTACATTTGGAGTCCGGACCTAAAACCGTCTTCATTTTCTAATAACCGTTAAATCCCGAGTCAGAATGTTCTGGAATGTTCCGGATATTTCTATTCCATATTTTATAAATATTTCATAATCTTTATCCTTTGGTAAGCAATTTCCCGTAATATTCACGCAGGACATTAAGGAAAACCAAATTATTCCGTCCTACCATAACTTAAACACGGAAATCTTTCTTCCGCAAGAGGAAACCACTTGGGAACAGACGCAGCAGGTGCTGCGCCTCTTCCAAGAGACGCAGTGGCTGCTGCGCCTCTTCCCAGGTCCTTTTCTGCGTAATTTTCGTATCTTTTTTATATCTGTCCGAGATTCACTTCCAAAGAGTCTCTGAAACCCTAATTCCTTCACGTGATTAGTATAAATAGGAGCCTTCGCTCCTCATATTTCTCACGCGAGTGTCCGCCCTTCTCTTCTCCCTTTGCATTCTAGACCTTTGTTCTTACTTTTTGGCGTATACGTGCTTGAACATTCGACCACGTAAGCTCGGATCCTTCTGAGTACCAGCCTCGTTTGCATGACCGACCAATTTGACCAACTCCACATCAATCAACTTAATTAACTTAATCGTTTTCCTCTTACGAGGGCACTTTCATATTTGCATTATAGTTCGCGTCGAGCATCACTAATCGATATCTTAGTCCTTCTCGTTTCGTCAAACATGTAAGTCTGAGGGTGTAAATCTCTCTTTTATTTTTGTTATTTACCTTTTTGTATCACTATTGTAAGGTTTATGTCGAAAATTCCAATTAAAACCGTGCTTTAAAACCCTTTTTACGGATTTACAGAAGACAAACCGTCGAGAAAGGACGCAGCAACTGCTGCGCCTCTTCGAAGGAGCGCAGTTCCTGCTGCGCCTCTTCGTGAGGCTGCCGCAGATCCTGCTTCCTTTCTTCTTCCTTCGTCCTCTGTAATTCGTCAATCTTTATTTGTTTCGTTTGTTTTCTTTAATTCTTCGATACAATCGTCTAATAATCTCATGTATATTATTTATTCATCATTAACATGTTTAATTCGTCATCAAATTCGACTTAAATCCCTTATAATCTCATATTTGCGGGTTTTCGTCATTAAACTCAATCGGGGTTGTAGAAATTCGATTTGTTCGTATTGAGTTTCTGGAATTCGCTCTTTCATATATTTCCATCTGTCTTTTGTCATGTTCGTCATTAATTTGTCATTAATTCATCATGTTTATCCTATTTCATTCACCCATGTCACTAATCAATCATTCGTTCATGTAATTAATCCGTCTCATCCGTGTTTTATTGTTTTATGACCCCTCAAACACATGTAAATAACCTACTAACCACTTTCATCCGAGTAAATAATTTAATCAATCATTAAATTTACCAACGAGTATTAACAACACGCATTTCCGGCTTCACAGCCAGAATTGGTCGAGAAAGACGCAAAGAATCGCTGCTGCGCCTATTCAAGGGACGGACTCTGCTGCTTTATTCGGTTGAATTCTGTCCCTGAACTCCGTTTTTGCCTTGACCTAGTTTTTTTAGCTTACGTATAATTGACTATTACTCGTATTATAACCTTCTATTTGGTTCGTTAATTTATTCTTTTATTCTTTTTCTCAATTTATCTGTTTTAAAGGTATTTTTGACATAAATCACCTAATCCGTTGTAATTATTGTAATATTCGTTTTCGTAATTTTCTTATTATATTTATCATTATTCCTTGTATCATTTGTATGTTTTCACATGTAATTGAACATTAAATCTTACTTCGACCCAATTGTTTGCTAATTACGTGTCAACCGACTTAGTTAAATCTTCACATGCTAGGATTAAAACTTGGATGTTGCATTGCATGCATATAATCGACAATATATCGAGTATAGATGATGTCCCTAATCATTAGTAGATGCCGCTATCGAGGCGGGCGGGATTAGGTGTTCGATCAAAAGAGCTTCCTAATACGTACCCTCACCCCTTACTCCAGATCTCTGTGAACATCCGTGTTCATTGGCATCCACGAGAGTCATTCTAGACATAGAATGCTAAGGTAACGATTGCTTAGTGTTCATGTCTTTACTTTGTGTCTAGACATGACACGAGGTATTCGAACGGTTCCAATTTCCCATAAAAATTGGTGGCGACTCCACAAAAATGCGAACGCTTGTTCTCTTCCTCCCAAGCGCCCCCGTGGGCCCCCCGCTGTCCACGGTTGGCGACTCCCGCTGGGGATAATACACTTACGTGTAGCCAAGGGTGAAACTTGAACAAGGTTAGGGAATAATTTGTACAAGACAATTGTCGGTTTTCATAACTCGGTCTTCCTAGACCGTTTTATTCGGCCTTCCTAGGCCCAACCCAACCCATTCGACCAATCGTCCCGTCTAAACGGTCCTAATTCTTATTTGGGCCTAAGGATGGATAGCGATTGACGTCATCCATACCATGATGCTTACTCTTGTTTGTATCAAGGGCCTTCACTACTTGAGGAAATGGACTAGGAATCGGCCTTACTCTTGTTTGGTACGAGCCTCTCCACAGACTTCGAGTTTGATGGTTCGGTATGGCAACCCATCCTTTAAACCAAAACCCTTTTAAATGCACTCAGCATCCCGTTATAATGCTTGTATGAATGTTTGTACCTTACGTGATCACCATTTCTAAACAAAACAATGACGATTTTGCAAAAATCAAAACCCTCTTTTAATCAAAATTTCGAAAAAAAAAGACCTTTGATTAGTGCAAAACCCAGTCGAAACTCTATCGAGTCAAAATTCGGGCCACAAGCCCATTTCAAAACCTCACTTTGAGTCCACTCCTACAACTACACTATAGTTGACTAAGATACACATTTTCAAAAACCTTGTCTTTTCTTCAAAGCTCACTCAACACAAGTGGCACACACCCACTTCACGAGTCAAAACATTTCCTCATTTAGCAAGTGTTTTAGAATGGTCGATCGTGTTTTGATTCGTCATCGATCTCTTATCCAGTTTTCAAGATGCCTGGATCCAGCGAAACAAACCTCCACCAACTTCAAGATGGTAATGATCGAATCCTAGCCGCGCTAGCCCAAATCCAAATTACCCAAGACCAAGTCCATGATCGCCTTGAGACCATCGAGGGACGGATCTATGCCGTAGAGGGAAGATTGCCTCCCCATGAAAGTGAAGTAATAGGTGACTCCGCGGATGAATCCAGGGATGAAAATCCTCCTATGGGACTAACTGTAGCCGAGAAAAGACTCCAATACTTAGGGGAGCAATTGATGTACCTTAAAGGGGATGACATTTATAGGGAGAACAATCGCAAGTATGAAGCCGTCAATTCCAAATTGCCAACCAACTTCAATATGACGGATATCTCTAAATTCAAAGGGCACGAGAACCCTTTGAACCACATCCGTGCCTTCAAGGATTACATGTCTATCAAAGGCATCAAACCCGAGATGTTCTTAAGGATCTTTCCTTCATCTCTTGACACCATCCCGAAGCAATGGTTCTACTCCTTAGAACACAAGAAGGTCGCTACTTGGGAAGATGCCGCAATCGAGTTTTCTAAACAATATGCGGATAATGCCGAGATCCAAGTTAACATGCGCACTCTAGAGGTTCTTACCTAAAATGACAAAGAAGGATTCACCGACTTCCTAAGTAGGTGGAGGAAGACTAGTACCCAACTAGTTGAACGCCCGGATGAGGCTACCCTTGTGGAGAAGTTTGTGGACAATCTCAAACCCATCTATACCAATCATTTGAGATACCAAAATATCAAAACTTTCAAGGACTTAACCGTACTAGGGACAAGGATTGAAGATGACATCCATAAATGACTCTTGTCCAAAACGGTAGGTCGAGGATATCAAGGCTCAACAAGTTGTTCATACTGTTGGGAAATGTGTCCTCAACAATAGTGCGATCACATGATTTAAATATCATTATTAAATCTCATTACAAGAATACGGAAGGGATGATACATAATATATATAGTCAACTGGTCCACACATATCGGTAATGATTGGCTGGCTAGAGTTTGACATTACTGTCGTGCGACGGTGGTGATCAGTTGATCCCTTGAGGTCACACCTAAAGGACGATTCCCTTAATTGAAAAGGTTAATTAATTGTATGCCGATACGGATTAATTGATTCCTTAAAATTGAACAAATTATTATCTTAAGAGAGAAAATGACATCTTATTATAATTTGATTAAATGAGATTTTATTTAGTAATTTAAGAAGTTATATTACTAATATTAATCGGTGTTTGCGAAACACGCGAGATGAGAATGATAAGTTAGTTATAATTACAAGATGTTGTGAATTATACTAACTAGTAATTAAATGACCATTTTATGAGAAAGTAATTTTATATTACTAGTCAATTTGTTAAATATGATTTATTTAATTTGTAAATGATATTTAATTTGTTAAATATGCATTTTAAATTAAAACATGACATAAGACATGTCACATGTCACATGACATACAAATTGTACAATTGACAAAAATAAAATGGACTCCATATTACACTATAGAAACCGAAATATTGGAGGAAGTATGGGTGAGTGGGTGTTTTGTTTAATGGATAAATAAAACACCATGATTACCTACAATGTAGGGTAGTCTTACACACATTACTTAATAAGAACAAAAGTAAAAAGGAAAGACCATGCATTGGTCATGTATACTCCCCTCCACCGGTTTTGTATGAAGAAGATAGAGAATTTTATTCTCTTAATTTTTACTCATCATTCATTCTAATATGACATGCAAAAAGTTCATGTATTTTTCCTCTCTTCTCTCTCTTTAATCTTCATCAAAAAGATGAGTTTTTGATCCAAATTTGTTCTAAAAGATTACTAAAATTATTAATGTAATATATGAGTGTTAGTAATCAATTTTAAGGTATACCACATTACAAATATCTAGTACATATTAGTTTGTGGGATTGAGGGATAGTTTTGGGTGCTACTAATTGGAGGGCTTCTATTTTGAGGTCATGTATGTTCATCCAATATTGGAAAGCTCAAGAACTAACAAGAAGGAGATCTTGTTGGTGCCCATTTGACCGAAATTTATTTGGTGAGAAATTGATTTTCTTATCTCTTATGTTTTAATTTGCATGCATAAGATCTAGAATTTATTTTATGACTAAATAAATTTGAAACATATAAGAATATGTTAAGTAATGAGATATAGATTTCCAACAAGCGGTATCATGAGCACAAGGTTGTTTGCATGCAAATCGGTTATAGTTTTTCCGAGTTATACGATTAACATATAAAACTTGTAAATTTGTGTTATTTTGATATATCACGAAAATAATTTATGCATGTTAAAGTTTATGATCCTAAAATGTATTTAGGATATTTTGGTTAATTTATGGATTTTAATGTTCAAATTTATATAATATTGGCATTAAAATGTGATTTTTATGATAAAAATGTCATTTTTTGACGAAAATTAGCTAAACTTCGAATTTTCAGGTGGTTTTTGGATATGTTTTCACATATATTATTTTTAGTTGATCTGGAAATTTTCATAATTTTTGGAGTTCTTATGCTCGAAAAATGGATTTTTCATGTTAAAAATCGAATTTAAATGAAAAAATAGGTTAGTATGAGAAATATTTCGAATCTTGTCAGAGAAATTTAGTATGTTGTCACATGCAATTTTACAAGATGTGTGTAAAATAATAGGCTATAATGAAGTCTTCATGCATGATTTATGGATTTTTGATGAAAAATAGCATAAATAGTGACTTAATTAGTAAATAATTGCTAAAACATGCTCCATGACTAAGGAAAAACGTCACATGTTGCATTTTATTATCTTTTTCAGATCTAAAATTGAAAAGTTAATGAATATAATTTTTCTCATGTTTTTATGATTATAATTGATAAATACGATAAACCGCAACATTGTTTTTCCCGATAAATTTCGAAATTTTTAACCTAAGTTTTTGAACATTATGAGTGTCATGGTTTTTTTCCAGAATGTTCATGAGTTTAAATTTGAATTTTGAATTTATTTGAAATTTTTGTGATTTATTTGAAGTTTATAGCATTTTATTATAATTTTAAGTTCATTAATGAACAATTTTAGAAATATGAGTTAATTATGGTCAAGTAATTAGTGAAGACTAATTTTGAGTCCTAAGAAGTTAGGGTAATTAACTTGTGCATAAATATGAATTTATGTAATTTTTGTGATTATAAAACGTTGAATCACGCAAATTCGTAAAAACCGTGTAATATACGATATTGGCTCCTTAAAGGCGATTTAGCATAAAATTGGGCATGTTCATACATATTATAATGCTGCATTTTATTTATGATTGTCCTAATTTTATTTTATGTAATTTTTTGAATTATGTAATTTTACTTAGTATGGCCTTAGTTTTTAAATTGGTATTACCCGAAATGGATGGGAATATCGATTCGGTTGTAATTTATTGTGATCTCGTATCACCGTTTTGTAATTTAATAGATTTATTTTATTTTAATTACAAATGTATAATAGAAAATTATGTAATTTATTATGTAATTTATTTTCGGGAGTTCCATGAAGACGGTGTCACACAAGATGGCGATACATAAAGACAGTGTTACCTCAAGATGCGTGCCTCAACCGAAGTTCAAGGGACCAATGGAGTTGGTTTCCGAATATGTAATAGTTAAATAGTTTTTCTATTTTAGGAAGGCCATACTAGGATTTTATTTATGCTTTGCATTTTATTTATATGTCGCATGCATCGCTAAATCGCCATAACTAAAACATGCATTATCATTTTAATCGAGTATATCGACCGTGTCAATTACAATTATCGTAGTTCACCGCTTTAGTTCACTTAAAACGTGATAGATAATAAATTGACATGACCTCTCGCTAAAAATAAACAATTGAGACTTAGCCTTACCAAAGAGTAGAAACCATGAAAACCTATTTCGTGAGGGAGTGCGCTCGGCCACACCGGGGTACAAACCTTGTTACGTAGGGGAAGTGGGTGATAAATGTCTATCCACAAAATTCATGTTGATAAGGGATGTATCGGCCACACCGTGCCCAAGTTGATGTGGATTTGGATCATGGACACATTTATTCGAAATTTGGGTTGAACTCAACAAAGGTTTTTGATAAGGGATGTATCGGCCACACCGTGCCCTTGTCGGATGTGTTTTGGGCTTAAGATAAATGTTAATGTAATTTTATCGACCAAGAGTTCTAAAAGTAGAATCGATTAAAGAGTTAATCACCGAGTTATATTGATAAGGGATGTATCGGCCACACCGTGCCCAAGTTAATATGAATTTGGATCTTGGAATCATTTATCATAGTTGGGTAGAGGTCACTATGCAAATGCTATACTTGTTTACAAGAATTATTATAACGATAAATATTTTGTTTTCATTATTCCGTTGACGTATTGTTCTATTTCTTTACCACAATTCATATACGATATCATTTCGTTTTTGATTCAAATCTCCATTAAAACATCGTAACTAAAAACAAATATGAATTTGCTTCTAAAACCTCAAATGAACCATTGCTAAGGATCTCTTGTAAAGAGTATAGATAAAAGTTATTCATTATCAAACAGGTTTTTGATTCTTGACTAACACATCTACTTACAATGAACTGTTTCTAATTTTGGTAACTAGATTTGTTGGAAATCAAAATTGACCAAAATATCGCAACCACTTCAATGAAAGTTTTAAGACTAAAACGAACAAATGAAGAGTAATCTTCATGAATTCAAATTTTGCTTCTCAAAGCAAAGACTCATTGAAATGAGTGGGAGCATTTTCTTAAACCGTTAAGATGAGGACGAGGTTCAAGAAATAAAGATAATAATGGAATTGATACAAGGTAATGTTAAAAGTAAAGTTATTGAGAAATGACGATACTAAACCTGTCAATCCCGACCAATAAAGTTTCCATTGTCTTAAATGTTGGACACAAGAAAGGAAACTACCCCAAATTATTGAAGAATCAACAAATTAGTTGTGGGACATCTAATAGGATCTTCTTCTTTTAATGTTTATATGATTGACATAAATTTTGCTAGCACCATTTCGTCAATATTAGAAACCGATGGTGGTTTTCATCATTGTACTTGATACATAGGATGATTAAAATATGACGACTAGCAACTATAATGTCGAGAGATAGAGTCATTGTGTAATCAATCTAGTTTTGGGTTTATAGTTGTACTTAATTATGACTATTAAGTGCATAAACCCTAAATAAGAATATAAACTTGTTAAGATACAAAATAGGTTTCACTTTTGTGACCCTATACACCACAATTTGATGTATGGCTAGCCCATTATCAAGGTGAGTATATTCTAAACCAAACTAGGATGACATATCATGTAGATGATGCAAGACTCAAATTGGTAACCCAAGATTAAACCTTAAATTCTAGAATGATGAACGTAAAGAGTTATCGAGTACTCTTGAAACCATTAGATTGTTAATGGTTTATGCGTATCTTGCATTCAAAACAAGATGTCTCGTGCCTTTTGGTTAAAAGGAGATCGAGGTTGTAAATCATTGATCCAAAATAGGTTGATCATTTTCTTTTACCAACGATTTAGGTTGACACTAATGTGTTCACTTAATAAGGTAAATAGAGAAATCTTTGAAGAAGTTCAAATGTTCAAAGAAGCACGATTTAGTCGTGATGGGATTATCAAAGTGAAGACTTTGATATAAGCCAAAGAAAATGTGATATAGTATCACAAGTTAATCTCTCTTAGCATACATTATGGGATAATGTGTGGTTGGATATAGAATTCAAACGCTATTCGATGTGGTTTGGACTTCAATCAAGTTACCTTGAGTTACTTGATCCTTTTGGGGATTTTATCATTTTTGTCTAAATTATTTTTCCACTAAATCTAAAACGAATCATATGAGATATGAAATGGTAGAGTACCATATTTGTAAGTTTTCACAAGAAACAAATGCTCATTTTTCCCTTTCAATTATCACGAGTACGACAGGTTTGTGGCTCGTGAAGCTGTCTTTCTATAATACAAGTCTATTTTTAGAAGACAGAGTGGGAGAAATTAATCAAGAACCACAAAGAATGTTATGTCGCAAGAAACTGGTCTTTATTGGCTACATGAGACGTTTTGTGTAAGACGTTGTTTCTTTAAAACCTAGGAGGTTAAATTCGTCACTTGTTAAAAATGATGAATTCATGCTACTTTTAAGAAAGTAAAGAGCTTATAACTTACAAAGAAATTGTTTGATTCAAGTTGATTACTTCTGGAAAGTAATAAACATATGACTTACATGAGAGTGTTTAAGGCACAACTCAATATAAGGCTTAGAGCCATGAAAATCCGAAATAAAAAGGCTTGATTAGTGACAAAGGGTTTTGCACTAATAAAGAGAGATTTCAAAGCTTGATTGGGAGCAAAGTGTTTTGCACTAATTGAAATGCTTAAGTCTATTTGGAACTTCTTAGGGATTGTGTTTCATTATGAGGATACACATACAGCAAGTGAATCTAAAACCCACTTCTTCAATTAGAAGGAATGTATTCAATACATATCTTAAGTTTTGGAGATTCTTGCAATCCTAAGATAATGTGAAACTTAAGAGAGGGTCTTAAGTAGGACATCAATGAGTTGGAATCAACATTTTGATCATGTGATAAAACTTTTCTCAATAAGTCGAGAAGTTGTGTTTATACATGAAGTTTAGTGGGAGTTACGGAAATTTTAGTAGTCTTATATGTGGATGACATATTGATCATTGAGAATGATCTAAGACTTATGGAGTATTATAATACATCTTTAATATCCGGATTTATGTAGGTAAATCCACATGATATTAGCGTCAATAAGAAGTCTTACGTTGATAAGATTCATGACTAGTTCAATTAAATTGAACATATTTGATTGATTCCATTTGCTTCCGCTGCCGGATCAATTAAATAAATAATGATGTATAACACTTCATATACTTTGAGTATGATGAATTGTTTTCAAAATCCAATTTAAGTAATCTTTACCAAGTAACCATAAAGATTACCCTTAAGTGCTTGCAGAAGCATTAAGGAAGTAAAGCAAAGTGTTTATGATGCAATTTTGTGTAAGGGTGTTACACAAGTGACAATTGACAATTGAGATTGCGCATGGTTTCCGACAAAACCATAATCAAAACACATTAGGATGGTTAAGATACCATTGTGGCTATGTTATTTAAGAAATAGATTTTCTAGAATCGTTCTAGGCAATAAAGAACAATGAGAGATATTTATAACGGAAATTGAGTACACTTGCAATCATGAGATGTGCAAGAGGATGAGTCCCGCACACTGTGAAAACAGTGGGAGCTATTCTTAGGCTAGAGGGCCTATGTCTTGACTGGATCTCGACACGTACTCAGAAAGTTTTGTGATGCAAATGTATACATTACAAAGGAAAACGAGTATGTAGTAAGGTTGAGTAAGGTACAAGAAGTTGATAAAACCTACTAACCAAAGCCTTCTCATAGGCTAAACATGATGAGTCATGTCATTTCAATTGAATTGAAATGAACAACTACATATAAGATCAAATTAGATTATAGGACATGGAATAGTAATCAGGCATTGACTATTCATATGTGATAATCGCATTTGTCGTTCGAGTTTTACTTTAAAACTCTTTTATTATACTTTGTTACATCCAAAGGGGTTGTAGAGACAACATTGAACCCCGTTAGAGTGAACACGGATTAGCATTGTATTCGCCCATAGTCACTTGTATGAGGTGACGTCTCGAAGTGACTAGAGTGTGATGCGATTGATGGCAAGTTCAAGTGCCATAGAGTCATGTGAGATGACTAGTCGATCACATAGGCAGACTGTTAGGAACACTTTGTCGGGCAGTGACCGCTTATAGAGTTCTGGCAAATTAATATAGCCTGGTCGTGGCGAGAGCTACTATAGTATTCTAATGAGTCAATTCTTTTGACTAAAGATTGTTCGCCTAAGGTGGCACAGTTTCAGATTAACTTTGATTTGTGTTACTACGGCCTTCGTAAATGGGGTCAAATGGGCATATTTTGGGTTATGATGGTTGTGGCTAGTCGAAGGGAATAAGTGCGATAGGAATTGTCCACCCCCTTGTCAGGGTTAAAACAATATCTCAGGGCCACTCGAGGAGTAATGAACTGGAAATGCGTGGCCACGCTCGGAAGGTATCCATGGTGGATAAATTCCGGTCAATCAGTTATTCTCCAGATCGAGGAAACCACTCTCGATATGATCACTTGCAAGTACGACCCGAAAGACACATTGCATTGAGTGGGAGATAGTAATAGGACAAGAGAATTGGTGACGCACACTTGTCGAGGACAAGTGGGAGATTGTTGGGAAATGTGTCCTCAACAATAGTGCGATCACATGATTTAAATATCATTATTAAATCTCATTACAAGAATACGGAAGGGATGATACAAAATATATATAGTCAACTGGTCCACACATATCGGTAATGATTGGCTGGCTAGAGTTTGACATTACTGTCGTGCGACGGTGGTGATCAGTTGATCCCTTGAGGTCACACCTAAAGGACGATTCCCTTAATTGAAAAGGTTAATTAATTGTATGCCGATACGGATTAATTGATTCCTTAAAATTGAACAAATTATTATCTTAAGAGAGAAAATGACATCTTATTATAATGTGATTAAATGAGATTTTATTTAGTAATTTAAGAAGTTATATTACTAATATTAATCGGTGTTTGCGAAACACGCGAGATGAGAATGATAAGTTAGTTATAATTACAAGATGTTGTGAATTATACTAACTAGTAATTAAATGACCATTTTATGAGAAAGTAATTTTATATTACTAGTCAATTTGTTAAATATGATTTATTTAATTTGTAAATGATATTTAATTTGTTAAATATGCATTTTAAATTAAAACATGACATAAGACATGTCACATGTCACATGACATACAATTGTACGATTGACAAAAATAAAATGGACTTCATATTACACTATAGAAACCGAAATATTGGAGGAAGTATGGGTGAGTGGTTGTTTTGTTTAATGGATAAATAAAACACCATGATCACCTACAATGTAGGGTAGTCTTACACACATTACTTAATAAGAACAAAAGTAAAAAGGAAAGACCATGCATTGGTCATGTATACTCCCCTCTACCGGTTTTGTATGTAGAAGATAGAGAATTTTATTCTCTTAATTTTTACTCATCATTCATTCTAATATGATATGCAAAAAGTTCATGTATTTTTCCTCTCTTCTCTCTCTTTAATCTTCATCAAAAAGATGAGTTTTTGATCCAAATTTGTTCTAAAAGATTACTAAAATTATTAATGTAATATATGAGTGTTAGTAATCAATTTTAAGGTATACCACATTACAAATATCTAGTACATATTAGTTTGTGGGATTAAGGGATAGTTTTGGGTGCTACTAATTGGAGGGCTTCTATTTTGAGGTCATGTATGTTCATCCAATATTGGAAAGCTCAAGAACTAACAAGAAGGAGATCTTGTTGGTGCCCATTTGACCGAAATTTATTTGGTGAGAAATTGATTTTCTTATCTCTTATGTTTTAGTTTGCATGCATAAGATCTAGAATTTATTTTATGACTAAATAAATTTGAAACATATAAGAATATGTTAAGTAATGAGATATAGATTTCCAACACATACGGCTCCACTAGCAAGACAGATGAAGTTAACCTTCTCGAGCCATCCAAGAAAACTACCCCACCAAGGAAATTCACAAATATTGGGGACACTTACTCCAACGCTCTAAAAAGGTTAATGAAGCAAGGCAAACTCCAATCCATTGGACCTACTCGCGAACCCGAAAGGAAATCCAAATTCTGGGACGAGAACTCGTACTGTGAATACCATAGGGGCAAGGGACACGACACAGAAAAATGTTACAAGTTGAAAAATGTGCTTCAAGATATGATTGAAGATGGTCGATTGCCAATACCGCCGGGAGGTAAACCCAACAACACTCAGAATCCTCTTGGAGTTCTAGTGATTATAAGTGACGAATCTACCTTAGATTGCTCACACCTCATTTCTCCAATTGAAGATGAAATTCATGCAATTGAGAATGAAGGGTTCTATTCTACTATCTCCCCTACCATTTCCGACTTCATCACATGGGCAAGGAGTGTGGATAGGCAAGTTTGGGAATTAGGAAATATGGTGACAACTTTACGCGATCCCAACGCAACACCCAAAGAACATATGCCACTGGTCTTCTCTCAAAACGCTACTATGCAAGAAATAGTTGCTGTGGTAGATAAACTAGTCGATCAAATCATACGACTAGAAGATGAAATCATGATGATGAGGAAACTAGCTACAATCAATGGAGTTTGGGCCGACGATGACGAGGACGAGTACCTCATTGAGAACTCCCTAGTCAAGGAAATAGTCCAAAACGGTGAAGACCAAGATGTGGACCACCTAACTCGTTCGGGACGTCCATACCAAAGCACTACTCAAAATGGTCTAACCAACGTTGTCACACCAAATGATAACGAAGAGGACTCCACTGACCATTTGCTCAAGCAATTACAGAAGACAAAGGCTGATCTTTTAGTCTGGCAATTAATAGCGAGCTCGTTCCCACATCGCCAAGCTTTACTGCAAGCTTTGGCCAAACTAAATGTAGCACATAACTCGACACCCGAAGATGTAGTCAACTTGGTCTTCCAAGAATCACCAAAGCTAAGTAATCCTATTACTTTCTCAGACGAAGATTTGCCACCTTTTGGCGCTAGTCACAATTTAGCTCTTTACATCACTGTAATTTGTCTAAAGAAGAACGTGCCAATGACCTTTATAGATGATGGCTCCGCGGTCAACGTCATACCCCTCAAAACGGCATACAAATTAGGCATGAAAGAGTCGGATTGGACCCCTACCAATCAAGGTGTGCGTGCATATGATGGTACACGACGAAAGGTGGTAGGACTTGTTAACCTAACCATAGCCACAGGGCCAATTGAGCGAAAGGTTAACTTCCAAATAGTGGACATCGAAGCTTCCTTCAACATACTTCTAGGAAGACCTTGGATTTACGCTTCCAAAGCGGTAACATCCACCCTCCATCAAAAGATCAAGATCCCACTTAATGGCAAAGTAGTGACGATCACTTCGTCACCCATCAAGGCAATAATCAAAAAGCAGTCGAACAATCAAGTCCTTGCAGATCCCGTATACGAACTTGGGGGCTTCCAAAGCATAAGTGTCATAGAAAGTGAGATGGCACCCTTATACTATGATCCCTACTCCAACTTGGTGGTCAACCACATGCTCAAAACCCAGGGATACTTCCCTGGAATTCCTTTGAACCCTACCCGAAGAAATACTTTCGCACCATATAAGGAAGGCAATTCAAAGAGGATACCGCTTGGACTAGGGTACAAACCCACAAAAAAAGAGGTTCTCGAAATGCTTGCTCAAGTTCAAAACCGTAAGCATGTAGGAGTCCAAATGCGACCCTATCTCCCTACCCTAAATGGGTACTTTGTTGAAGAAGGAAGTCTAGAACTCTTTCACGGATTTCCCGAGCCTTGGCATTATCTCGAGAGGAAGCTAGCCGGAATCGAGATCTTTCACGATTGTTACTTCATCCCTTCAGAAACGGTTCCTACCGTCAAAACCCGTCAAGCACCTTACTTAGACGAACAAGCTGTTAGCCTATTATTTGGAGAAGATCGATTTGTTAGGGCCGCGCAGGATGAGATCATTACCATGGTACTTCAAGACGATCGCTTCAACCCACCGCGTTAATCACAGAAACCAACGCAAGTCAGCAGAAAGGATGGAGAAAATCAATCAAGTGGACCAACAATCAAGGAAGACTCTTCAAGCTCACCACTGGAGAAGGAGAGATGTTCAAAGGAGAACTAGAAGACGATGAGTTCGAGTCGGAGTCGGAGTCAGAGTCGGAGTCTAGAGAAGTCATTAGAGAGTCTCCTCCTTTCGTCATCCCCACTCCCTTTGTTTCTCCTAGCTTAGCCTCGAGTAGTCACAGTAGTTCGGGAAATGTCCCAACCACTTTGTCCCTTTTTGTCACCGACCATGGATCGATGGCTTCTTTGTTTCAACTCTACTCAAATTTTAATATGAATAAATCGGGTTCTCCGCTTTACTCTTTGTGTTATCTTGAGTGCAATTCTGTTTACGATGATACCGAGGATAACCAAGACCCCGACTCAATTGAGATACCTCCCTACATAGCCAAAGAAATACTACAAGAGGGGAAGGGGAAGGGGGACCAGTAATAGAGGACACCGAATCCATCAACGTAGGAACCGAACTAGAACCCCAAGAACTTAGGATAGGGACTACCTTGAGCTCTACCGAAAGGGCCGATTTCATAGACCTCCTAAATGAATTCAAAGATGTTTTCGCTTGGTCCTACAAAGACATGCCATGGATCGACAGGGATATCGCCGAACATAGAATCCCGATTAAGCCAGGTTTCAAACTTGTAAAACAGAAGCTTCGTCGCATGAGAACGGAATGGGCTCTCAAGATTAAGGAAGAAGTTGACAAACAATTCAAAGCCGGGTTCATCAAAGTTTCCGAGTATTCTGACTGGGTAGCCAACATAGTACCCGTACCTAAAAAGGATGGGAGAATCCATGTTTGTGTTGATTTTAGGGACTTAAACAAAGCAAGTCCTAAAGATGACTTCCCTCTACCACACATCGATATATTGGTGAACAATACTGCAGACCACGCGTTACTATCTTTCATGGATGGGTATGCGGGTTATAATCAAATTAAGATGGCCATAGAAGACATGCATAAGACCGCCTTTGTCACTCAATGGGGAACCTATTGCTATACGGTCATGCCATTTGGATTGATCAACGCCGGAGCTACATATCAACGCACCGCAACTACACTCATACATGACATGATGCACAAAGAAGTTGAGGTATACGTAGACGACATGATTGTCAAATACAAGGATAAAGAAGGGCATATTGCGAACCTTCGCAAATTTTTCACAAGGCTACGAAAGTACAATATGAGGCTCAATCCTCAGAAATGCACATTCGGAGTAACATCTGGCAAACTCCTGGGATACGTCGTTAGCCAACGAGGTATAGAAATAGACCCTTCCAAGATCAAGGCTCTGGTCGAAATGCCACAACCTCAAACAGAAAAAGAAGTCAGAGGATTCCTGGGAAAAGTGCAGTTTATAAGTCGATTCATATCGAAACTCACCATGATTTGTGAGCCTATCTTCAAGAAGCTCAAGAAAACGGATCACACCATGTGGGATGATGATTGTCAGAAGGCATTTGACCGAATCAAAGAGATATTGCCTAAACCACCAGTGCTCATGCCACCTCAACGCGATCAACCTCTTGGTTTATATCTCACAGTAACCGAAACAGCCATGGGTGCCATGCTAGCTCAAACCGTAGGAAGTGAAGAAAGAGCTATCTACTACCTTAGTAAGAAGTTCTTGGAATACGAGTGTAAATACTCATAACTCGAAAAGACATGCCTCGCTCTTGTGTGGGCAACGAAGAAGCTACGCCACTACATGCTTAGCTACTCTGTCAAAATATACTCCAAAATGGATCCAGTCAAATACCTCTTCGAGAAACCCGTCCTCAACGGACGCCTAGCAAGGTGGACTCTGATGCTCTCAGAATTTGACCTCAAGTACGTGCCTCTGAAAGTAATAAAAGGGCGCGACGTTGCCGAATTCTTCGCAAAAAAATCCCATCAATGACGCACAAACGATAGACACTTGGTCATTTCCAGACGAGGATATACTCCAAACTGACGTAGACTCCTAGGACCTTTATTTTGATGGAGCATCAAACTTAAGAGGATTTGGAATAGGAGTGTTGCTCATTTCTCCTGAAGGCGAGCATACACCAATTGCTGTCAAACTCGACTTCAAGGTGACAAATAACGCTGCAGAATACGAATCTTGTCTCATTGGACTACAAGCGGCAGTGAGCTTAGGCATTAAAAACCTCCGAGTACATGGAGATTCATCCCTAATCATCAACCAAGTTACGGGATCTTGGAAAATTCGAAGCGAAAGCCTAGCACCTTATCAAGCTAGAATAGACCAAGTTGCCCAATTCTTTGATCACGTGACGTATCTACACCTACCTCGGGAAGAAAATCAATTTGCAGACGCTCTTGCGAAACATGCATCTTTGATTAATATGCCAGATGACATGGTGGAAATGCCTTTGTGCATCGAGCGACGGTCAGAGCCGGCTTATGTACACCAAATCACCGACGAAGAGGAAATCGCACAGGAACCCTGGTTCCAAGCAATCCTGAATTTTAAGCTCAATGGTACCTATCCACCCGATATGGACAAGAGGGGAAAACGTGCTATACGCCTACTTGCTTCCCAATACGTTCTCATGCAAGGAGAATTATACAAAAGAACACCTCTTGGTGTAATCCTACGTTGCCTTGATCATTCACAGGCGCGAAAAGTGATGGAAGAGGTCCACGATGGAGAATGCGGTCCTCACATGAGTGGGCCCATGATGGCAAAGAAAATCACACGTTTGGGGTATTATTGGACAACAATGGAATCCGATTGCATCAAATACGTAAGACATTGCCACAATTGCCAAATCTTCGGGAATGTACAACATGTCCCTCCTTCATTGCTCTATACAATGACATCTCCTTAGCCATTTTCTGCTTGGGGAATTGACATAATCGGGAAGATAACCCCAGCCGGAACAGGAGGTCACTATTTTATCCTAGTGGCAATCGACTATTTCACCAAATGGGTAGAAGCGGCTTCCTACACCATTCTCACGGCTAAAAATGTGGCAAAGTTCATACAAAACAACATCATCTGTCGATACGGTTGCCCACATGAGATCATTAGTGATAATGGATCACATTTCCAAGCTGAGACTGAGCAATTGCTAGCCAAGTATAAAATTAGGCATCACCACTTTTCGCCCTATAGACCACAGACTAACGGCGCGGTAGAGGCGGTAAATAAGAATGTTGTCACGATTCTCAAGAAAATGATTGACAACTATCGAGATTGGCCAAGCAAGACACCCTTTGCTTTGTGGGGGTATCGTACATCTGTTAGGACGCCCACTGGGGCTACTCCTTTCTATTTGACCTACGGCATGGAAGCCGTACAACCAGTCGAGCTAGAGATACCATCCTTGCGTATCCTACTCGAAAGTCAAATCCCAGAAGTCGATTGGAAGAGGGATAGATATGAAGAACTCATCCTCCTGGATGAACGTAGGCTACGCGCCTTGCATAATGTCCAAACATATCAAGCACGTATCAAACGAGCTTTCAACAAAAGGGTTAGGCCAAGGAACATCAAGGAAGGAGACTTAGTACTTAAATCGGTTAGAGCTCTTCTACCTGTCGACCCACGGCGAAAATTCAAACTTAATTGGTCCAGACCATTTCTAGTCAAATCCATACTTCCAGGGGGTGCGGTTAGAATCACAGACCTAGACGGGAATGAGTTCTCTAACCCGACAAATCTTGACCAACAAAAGCGGTACTATGCCTAGAATAGGAACAAAAACGCGCCTCGCGTAACCCCACGTGTCGCTCTTGTGGCACTAAATAAACGGACCCTGGCCAAGCAGAAATAGGCTAATGTCACTATGCTCTTGCATTTTGACAAATTTGTCATCCTCATATTATCAAATAAACTAAATTTGCACCTTTAGAGTAAGCAAAAAGCTCATGCCTATTTTCTAAGTTCATTACAAGCTCTTGCTTAGAACAATTATTCTTTTACATTTACTCGAACTACGCGCAAGGGTTTGATTTCATTTTTTAAGTGAATACTGATGTGACCATAATTGGCGCATATTTAGCCCCCGAATTACCATTGTTTCCATGCTTTTTAGTGCCTATTTGGGTCATTTCTTATCTTTAGTTCTTTGTTTTGCATATTCTTTGAGATTTTGATCCCTTGGTAGGAAAGGAGTAAGAATCTTGCATTTTCATGGCAAAACGAGGCTAAATTGATTATATTCAATGACCAAGCATCAAGAAGAGACAAGACTAGAAGGCCTTTGTACATATCATAGTAGAAGAACAATGTTGAGAAAGGATCCTTGCGTCCCCAAGGAAATCCCCAAGGAATTTATGAAGAAAAGGGAAGAAAAGAAGAAGAATTGACGCTGACCAACAATCCGAACGGATTGCGGACAATCCGCCCGTCCAGCCCGTAACAATCCGAGCGTCCCTCCTTGGAATCCGCTCGGATTCCCCCCTCAACAATCCGAGCGTCCCTCTCCGAATCCGCTCGGATTGCACCGCCCAAATCCGGCCGTCCCGACCCTAATCCGCACGGATTCCTCGCACAAAGACGGATTTCATTCTTCAAGCTACGAAAAGAGAAGCCCTTCTCTCAGAAAATACCGGGTCCTCCTTGCTCAACTTAAAAAGTGTAATTACTAGTTTAGCCCTTAGTTAACCCTAATGCATCCTCCCTAATTTTCACTATAAATACCCCATTAGGCTAATTAGAGGAGCATGTTCTTCTTATCAATAATTAGTGTAGTTAATATCAATCAAATCTCTTTTCAATATTGTAATCAAGTATTAATTAAGTTTTAATCCAAGTTTTAGTTCTTTAATCTCTCTCTTGTTCTTCCTTTATTTTGAGTAATTGAAGATTATTTGGGTTATTATTGGGAGATTGACAACCTCTCAATCTAGGATTCAAGTACTTCTATTATTCTTGCTTTATTATTGGAATCATTAGTAGGTATAATCTCTTAATCCCTTTTTAATTATTGTTAATTACTTTCATTTATTCATCATGTTTCATATTGTTGGTATGATTGACAACCTTGCTAGCATGATCAACATGATAATGAGTGAGTAGTCTCTTAGCTAGGGTTTAATGGGTGATTAGGGAAACCAACATGGGGAATGATTCATGCTTAAATCAATATGCTTTCATATCTTATTTGCTTGCTTGTTTTGATCTCAACTCATGCACATGTTATATTTGATGAAATGCTAAGCCTATGAATCCTTGCATTTACTATCATCTCCTATCTTTTCAATGAGACTTGTAAGACATAACCCAACTCGAGTCTCATTAGACCATGCATGTGTTGAGTAGGAAAGATTAAGTCGACTTGTAGGTGTTGTACAATCTAATCGATTCGGCTCCGGGACCCAAACTTTCCTAGGATTGTAAGATATAACCCAACTCAATCCATCACAACAATAATTGCTTGCTTATAATTTGAGAACATGTTTGTATGATCATATCCCATGATTCCCCTATGATCCCATGACACCCTAGTGATTTCAATCAATTGTTTACACCCCTTATTTTATTCATCTTGCTTGTTTATTTTCATTGTTATTCTAGTTTAGTGACCTTCTACACCAACCCAATTTGTGACACCCCTAGACACTACTAGTTACAATAGAATTCTCATTTCAATACCCGTCCCTTGGGATCCGACCTTTACTTGCCTCTTTACTAATTGTAGAGTTGTTTGTGAAGTATAAATTGTGTTTTGTATCGACCATTGACCAACGACCACATATACTTAATTGTGAACACGAAATGGCCTCGATCAAAAATGGCGCCGTTGCCGGGGACGGTGTTTAATTGATTTAATATTTCTTTTTATTGTTATTAGTTGTGTCTTTCTTCGCCTTGAGGAAGTAAAAATCCTCAAGGTTTGTTCTAATCGTTTTCAAGTTGTTTGATATTTTGCGAGAATGGATTTCATAGACTGTTTTGTAGAGGACCATTTGAGTATCCCCTACTTCAAGGATCCCATGCAAGCATTAGAAGCCTTAGAAGCAAGTAAGGCTAAGAGCATGTATTGGGAGTTGGAGGTGGATCTCTTCGAGGCCGCTCTAGCTAACAAGGAACTCACTCATGCACAATCCGAGTTGGTGCATAATATTCTAGTAGAAGCATGTCAACCCGTAGAGGATGAGCAATCCATCCTAGAGGATATTTTGCAAACTCAAGAGCAAGAGGAACCCATCATGGGATTTGAATATGATGAGGTTGATGAAAGTGAAGTTGAGTATGCTATGAGAATGGAATGTTTAATGGAGATGGAGCAAATTCTCAATGAAACTCCAAAGGAAGAAAGTAAGGTACAAACTCCTACTTTGAAACCCCTTCCCCCAAATTTGAAATATGCTTACCTTGATGAATCAAAGACCAAACCCGTGATTGTTAATAATAGACTTGATGATGACCAATTGGGAAAATTGCTTAATGTGTTGAAACAACATGAGAAGGCTATAGGTTATAGTCTAGATGACCTTAAGGGGATAAGTCCCGACTTTTGCATGCATAGGATTCATCTAGAGGACGACCATAGACCTACCATTCAACCCCAAAGAAGATTGAACCCCCACATGCAAGAAGTTGTCAAGGGAGAGGTCATGAAATTACTTGATGCGGGAATCATATATCCCATATCGGATTCTTTGTGGGTTAGCCCCGTTCAAGTGGTACCTAAGAAAGGAGGTACCACGGTAGTGACGAATGAAAAGAATGAATTAATAACCACAAGAATGATCACCGGTTGGCGTATGTGCATTGACTACCGGAATTAAACTTCGCAACAAGAAAAGATCACTTCCCCTTACCATTCATTGACCAAATGCTTGAGAGGTTAGCCTCTAACAAATTCTTTTGTTACCTTGACGGGTATTCGGGATTCTTCCAAATCCCTATACACCCGGATGACCAACATAAGACCACCTTCACATGCCCTTATGGCACTTTTGCATATAGGAGGATGCCTTTTGGATTATGTAATGCCCCCGCTACTTTCCAAAGATGCATGATGAGTGTCTTCTCCGATTACCTAGAGACCATAATGGAAGTTTTTATGGATGATTTTAGTGTTTATGGAAAGGACTTTGACTCATGCTTGCATAATCTTTCTCTTGTATTGCAAAAATGTGAAGATGTTAGTCTTGTTTTAAATTGGGAAAAGTGTCATTTCATGGTCAATGAAGGAATTGTTTTGGGTCACTTGATTTCGGAAAAGGGCATCGAGGTGGATAAAGCTAAAGTTGAGGTGATAGAGAAACTCCCACCTCCCGTGAATGTTAGAGGGGTGAGAAGTTTTCTCGGTCACGCGGGTTTTTATCGTCGTTTCATAAAAGATTTTTCGAAAATAGCAAAACCCCTCACTCAACTTTTGCTTAAAGATGCCCAATTCCAATTTACTGACGAGTGTGTTGAAGCTTTCAATAGAATCAAAGAAGCATTAATCTCGGCACCAATCATTCAACCCCCAAATTGGGAGTTACCTTTCGAGATTATGTGTGACGCTAGTAACTACGCCGTTGGAGCGGTTCTTGGCCAACGGGTAGGGAGAGCTCTTCATGCCATCTATTACATAAGCAAAACCCTCGACCCTTCTCAAGTGAACTATGATACAACCGAAAAGGAGCTTCTTGCCATTGTTTATGCTTTGGATAAATTCCGTTCCTACTTGCTTGGATCCAAGGTGATTGTATTTTCGGATCACCGTGCTCTTCGACATCTCTTGATAAAGAAGGAGGCAAAACCAAGATTGTTGAGATGGATTTTGCTTCTTCAAGAATTTGATTTGGAAATAAGAGACAAGAAAGGAGCCGAGAATGTAGTGGCGGATCACTTGTCAAGAATCCGGTTTCATGATGAAAATGGAGAAACCCCGATCAATGACTCATTTCCCGACGATATTTTGATGGCTATTCAAACTCAACTTGAAAGGCACATCACCCCATGGTTTGCCGATTATGCTAACTATATTGTTGGAAAAGTGCTCCCTCCTAACTTGAACCACAACCAAAGGAAGAGATTCCTATTCGAAGTGAAGAGGTACTTTTGGGATGACCCAAACCTCTACAAGGAGTGTAGTGATGGGCTCTACTGGAGATGCATCCCTCAATGGGAAATCCAAGGAATCTTGGAAGGATGTCATTCATCACCCTACGGTGGGCACCATGGAGCAAGAAGAACCGTTGCAAAAATTCTCCAATCGGGCTTCTATTGGCCCACAATGTTTCAAGATACAAGAGAATTCATCATTCATTGTGATGCTTGTCAAAGAACGGGCAATATATCTTGGAGAAACGAAATGCCACAAAGGGGCATTCTAGAGGTGGAGATTTTCGATGTTTCGGGAATCGACTACCAAGGACCCCTTGTGACATCCAATGGGAACAAGTACATCCTTGTGGCCGTAGATTATGTTTCAAAGTGGGTGGAGGCAATTGCCACCCCAAATGATGATGCAAAAACAGTCACCAAGCTTTTCAAGAAGATCATTTTCCCACGATTTGGAGTTCCTAGAGCTATCATTAGTGATGGAGGAACACATTTCCATGAGAAAAAACTTGCATCCCTTTTGACCAAATATGGTGTCCAACATCGAACCGGCTTGGGATATCATCCTCAAACAAGCGGTCAAGTGGAAATTTCAAATAGAGAGATCAAACAAATCCTTGAAAAAGTTGTGAACAAGACTCGGAAAGATTGGAGCACAAATCTTGATGATGCTCTTTGGGCTTATAGGACGGCCTACAAGACTCCCATAGGAGCCTCCCCCTACAAGCTTGTATATGGAAAAGCATGTCATTTGCCAATAGAATTGGAGTATAAAGCTTATTGGGCAATCCGAGCACTCAATCTTGATCTCAAATTGAGCGGTCAAAGGAGGATGATCCAAATCCAAGAGTTGGAGGAATTCCGACTACAATCTTATGAGAATACAAAGATTTATAAAGAAAGAACAAAATTGCTTCATGATAAGAGAATTCGACAAAAGGCCTTGCACAAGGGAGACAAAGTCCTTCTATTCAACTCCCGCTACCGACTCTTTCCGGGAAAATTGAACTCTAGATGGATGGGTCCCTATGTGATAACCGAAGTTGGAAAATATGGAGATTTCGAACTCAAGGCGGAAGATGGAAGCAAGTTCAAGGTAAATGGTCAAAGGTTGAAGCCATACTATGAAGGAGCATTTGTTGGAGAAGTCGAGGCTACCTACCTCGGGCCTCCTCCCCTTGAAAGGACCATCTAAGGGAGAGTTTGGTGGAGTCCTCCCTAAACCACCATTTGTAAATATACTAACCCTCTAACTTGTATTTATTATTTAATTGCTTTTATTTTAATAAATGTCATAAACTCTTTTCATGAGCGTAAGTGAGGGAGGGTTACTAACAAGTTTTTGAATGAAGGAAGGAGCAAATTCCTAAGTGTGGGGATGCATTGAAAGAAAGAAGAAAAAGTCAAAGCTCGCAGCCAGAATCCGAGCGGATTCCCTGGAATCCGGCCGTCTTGGCCGAATCCGGACGTCTAGGAGAGAAACCGCACGCCCACCGTGTCGAAAAATTGAAGGTTTCTGGGCTGTTTGAAAATCCGAGCGTCCTATGGAAGAAGACGCCCGTCTGGTTGAATCCGGCCGGATTTGTGGAAAGACGCTCGTCTCTCCGCCTGTGCATTTCACGAAAAATATCTGTCGAAGAATCCGCCCGTCTTCTCAATACGACGCCCGTCCAAACCTTGAAGAATCCGAGTGTCTCTCGCTCGGGACGCCCATCTTGTGGCGACAAAAATTTTGGAATTTCACTCTGTGGCAGAATCCGGGCGTATTGCCCAGAATCCGCCCGTCTCGCGAAGGAGGAATCCGAGCGTCTTCCTTCCGAATCCGCTCGTCTCCTCCCACTATTTCTCGACCCGACTTTTTCCAATTAAAATACACCACACCACCCATATAATGCCACATCACTATTCCTTCCACTTACCCTATAAAACCCACCTCCTTATGACTCCCATACATATCCAAATCACTCTCTTTGCCCTTAAAATTAAAAATCCCCAATTTTCTAGGGTTTCCAATTCTCAATCAACAAGGAACATCCTTAGCAAATATTCAAATCAAAAGAACCCAACAAAAGAAGCAAGAATGGCACCAAGGAGATCCTCCTTTAGAAGTGAAAGAAGACCAAGGATGGTGGGAAGTTCCTCTACCTCACATCTCAACACCATTAGAAGGGAACATGTAGAGATTGTAGATCTCACAAGGCTCGATGATTTCTCGAATGTGGAATTCCTTGATGATGTGCAGCGATTGGTCTTCCACCGATTCTTAAGTAAGAATATTCTTCCCACTAAATTTCTTTGTCATGATACCTTAAGAAAGCTTGGAATTTTTCACCAAGTAGAAGCACTCTTTGAGGTTTTTGGTCTTTCGACTCTCTTTCGCATGTATGAACCAACCTATCGTTCCCTTGTGCTAGAATTCTTAAGCTTTTTGAAGATCACAACCGTAAACAAAGTGATATGCATAGAGTTTTGGTTAGAAAATGTTTCTAGGATGATGACCCTTGTCGAGTTTGCCAATGTGTTCGGACTTGATGTTTCGCCTACCCGAACATCAGAGCCCAAAAAGTATAATGTTTCACCATTGTGGAGGGCCATGACGGGCCGGGATTTCATTCTTACCAAAGAGTGTCTTGCTTTTCACATCCAAAACCCGATCTTGAGGCTTACATATAGATTTCTTTCGGGTACTCTTTTCGCCCGCCGTGATCCGGCCATTGTCAACCAATTGGACCTTGTATTTATGGAATCATACCTCAACATTCAAGGGAGAGATAGGTATCACTTCAATACACCTCTAGTTTTGCTAGAGAAGTGGGCAAGGTTTAGAAATGGGGATGATGATGGAATGAAGCACATAGTGAATGGTGGACTCATAACTAGACTTGCAAAGCACTTCAACCCAAGGTTCAATGAGAACAATGAGTACACTCCACTTACGGGGGGAACAAGAATTAATGAAGATCTACTTGTCGTCCAACACCATTGGATAACCCTTGAGGGGGTTGATAAGAGGATAAAATGGTTAACAAAAGGGAGCGATCCACTCTATCTCCCAATGCATGATCTACCACGGGTCTCCCCAAGAAGAGGAAGCTTGTCCCCAATGCCCTCCTACCTCATCCCAAGTCAAACAAGGCAAACTCCACCTCCACAAAATCCACCACCATAACAAGAACAACAAACTCAAAATGAGAAGATAAAAGTGCCTCCTTACCCCTTTCCCTACCAACCATATAACCACCCAAATCCCTTCATCCTCCCCCGTGACGACTTTGTCACGGGAATTTTGCAAGATTTACACTACCGTCAATATGAGACCTCCGTGGACACTTACTATGCTCTTTACCCCCAATACTATGAGATGGCTCAAAAAGGACGGATTAGTGAGGAAGGAGCTTTCCCCTCATGGGCTCAAATGGAATTGCTCTTTCCTAACTCGGAGAAGGCTAATGAAGGGGCGAACGGTCGCAAAGGGGAAGAGAGTGGGGATTCTTGTGGAGGTGATACGGTGAAGCTTGAGAGTGAAGATGAATTCATGGATCCAAGTTTAAGTGATGCTTCAAAGGATATTTGGGATACCGATATTGAAGGAGATGATGCCGATATCTAGGAGACTACTTCATAGCTAGGTGGAGCGGGCAAGAGGCACCCACCTTAGTTCAAGTGAAGTTTTATCATCTCTCCTCTTTATCTTTATTTTTCATGAAAAGAACTTTGTATCTTGTTTCTTTGTATTTTATTTCATTTTGATCATTGTTGGTTTAGTCCTAGCAACATCAAAGGACTCACACCTCGGTACCATTGAGGTGTTCTTTTTGTTCCCATTTGTAAAATCCAAAATGACAATCTAGTTTCATGCATAGCATAGTGTGTGCATGAACTATACCCATCCTTGGACATTAGCAATAGTGTCTCATTTGGTTTGGGGAAGTTGATGCATACACAACGGGAGGTAATCTAAATTATCCTCTCCGTCATAACAAAAACCATGCATCATGTAGTGTAGCTTAGTGTAGAATTACATTTAGTATAGAAATCATGCATCATCTTTGCATAATTTCCATCATTTTGGCCATTGAGGACAATGCCCATATTAGTGTGGGGATGGGAATTCTAACACTTAACTTTTATTCAAAAACCATAAAAATTGAAAAATTTCAAAAAACCATAAAAATTGAAAAACCAAAAACAAGTTCATTTCCTTTGTATATATTGTCTTGTATATATTGTGTTTGTTTTATCCTTGTTCACTTTGATTGACTACGCCACATCCGAGACATGAGGATATTGAAGACCGCATGGTATGATCTTTCCAATCTCCTTTTTCCTCTTTATGTTAATGACTATGTGGCTTTATTTTGATTGATGCGGTAAAAACAATGTGAACTTAGGACTTGCATTTAGTTTATATGGCATATTAGTTGGTAGAATCATTTGCATTAGGATGTTTATATGTTAGTTGCATCATGGCATGTAGTTGCATGTTAGAAAAATTTTGTGAAACCGTCTACTTGGGAAGCTTGACAAGTGTATATAGGCCCTAGTAGATGCTTTTTATTCTTAAGACTTTGCTTGTTAGAATACTTGTAAAACACCCTAGGATGTGTCATGCTAGTATCCTTTGACCCATGGTTTAAGGCCTAGTCAAGAGTACCTTGTGGTGTGATAACTCCTTGGCTACCGTTTATTCCAAGGTGACCCTTGAAACCATGCATACCTCTATTATTCATCCATGTTCTACCATACATTTTTGTCAACAAAAGGGAATGGGCACAAAAAGAAATCAATTTGAGTTCAATGAAATGAAAAGTGAAAGAAAGTTTGCAAAAATGCATCAAATGAAAAGAGGAGCAAAAATAGACTCCTAAGCTTCAAATACAAGGCACCCTCGTTACTAATTGGGGTGACTTTGAAAATGTTCAAAAAGAAATGCAAAAAGTTGTCAAGTGTTGAAATGCCAAAAATCAAAAAGAAATGGCAAAAAGAAAGTGTTCTCAAATGTCAAATGCCACATGAAATTGGGAGGAAAAACAAAAACAAAAGCAAACTCCCAAAAGTGAAACTCAAATATCTATCGATCCCTTTATCCATCATATCCATTTTTGTGCATGGTAGAGAGGGGACGACCCTTCTTCTTGTCTAGGCAAGAGGGGGAATTCCGCGATCCTCCAGTGTTTCTAACACCATAGGGAGTCTACTCTTGACAAAAGCATTTAACGATTGAGGACAAAGGTACCCTAGCTTGACACATTTTGGAGGTGATTTATTAGTATCCTTCTAGGCTTAGTAGTTTGAACAAATTGCATCTATGAAGGATTGTGTACCCTTGAAATGCTTTCCTTGTAGATAATTTCCGCCACTTAGATGAGGAAAGTGGCTATTCTTTTTGTAGATGCATCCATTATGTGATTTTTATGTGCTTAATGTTTGGATGTGTCGCCATTTTGGCAAGACCCACCTTGCCTTGCAAGAAGGCATCCTACCTCATGGTTGTCTTGTTGTGAGTTGAAGGGGCGGAGTGAGACCCGCTAATTGTCTCATATCGGCTATTATTATTAGGATAGGTTAGTTTTGGTCCTAGTCTTTGTCACCTCTTTACTCGGGACGAGCAAAGGTTCGGTTTGGGGATATTTGATGTGACCATAATTGGCGCATATTTAGCCCCCGAATTACCATTGTTTCCATGCTTTTTAGTGCCTATTTGGGTCATTTCTTATCTTTAGTTCTTTGTTTTGCATATTCTTTGAGATTTTGATCCCTTGGTAGGAAAGGAGTAAGAATCTTGCATTTTCATGGCAAAACGAGGCTAAATTGATTATATTCAATGACCAAGCATCAAGAAGAGACAAGACTAGAAGGCTTTTGTACATATCATAGTAGAAGAACAATGTTGAGAAAGGATCCTTGCGTCCCCAAGGAAATCCCCAAGGAATTTATGAAGAAAAGGGAAGAAAAGAAGAAGAATTGACGCTGACCAACAATCCGAACGGATTGCGGACAATCCGCCCGTCCAGCCCAGTAACAATCCGAGCGTCCCTCCTTGGAATCCGCTCGGATTCCCCTACAACAATCCGAGCGTCCCTCTCCTGAATCCGCTCGGATTGCACCGCCCAAATCCGGCCGTCCCGACCCTAATCCGCACGGATTTCGCTTGACAAAGACGGATTTCATTCTTCAAGCTACGAAAAGAGAAGCCCTTCTCTCGAAAAATACCGGGTCCTCCTTGCTCAACTTAAAAAGTGTAATTACTAGTTTAGCCCTTAGTTAACCCTAATGCATCCTCCCTAATTTTCACTATAAATACCCCATTAGGCTAATTAGAGGAGCATGTTCTTCTTATCAATAATTAGTGTAGTTAATATCAATCAAATCTCTTTTCAATATTGTAATCAAGTATTAATTAAGTTTTAATCCAAGTTTTAGTTCTTTAATCTCTCTCTTGTTCTTCCTTTATTTTGGGTAATTGAAGATTATTTGGGTTATTATTGGGAGATTGACAACCTCTCAATCTAGGATTCAAGTACTTCTATTATTCTTGCTTTATTATTGGAATCATTAGTAGGTATAATCTCTTAATCCCTTTTTAATTATTGTTAATTACTTTCATTTATTCATCATGTTTCATATTGTTGGTATGATTGACAACCTTGCTAGCATGATCAACATGATAATGAGTGAGTAGTCTCTTAGCTAGGGTTTAATGGGTGATTAGGGAAACCAACATGGGGAATGATTCATGCTTAAATCAATATGCTTTCATATCTTATTTGCTTGCTTGTTTTGATCTCAACTCATGCACATGTTATATTTGATGAAATGCTAAGCCTATGAATCCTTGCATTTACTATCATCTCCTATCTTTTCAATGAGACTTGTAAGACATAACCCAACTCGAGTCTCATTAGACCATGCATGTGTTGAGTAGGAAAGATTAAGTCGACTTGTAGGTGTTGTACAATCTAATCGATTCGGCTCCGGGACCCAAACTTTCCTAGGATTGTAAGATATAACCCAAATCAATCCATCACAACAATAATTGCTTGCTTATAATTTGAGAACATGTTTGTATGATCATATCCCATGATTCCCCTATGATCCCATGACACCCTAGTGCTTTCAATCAATTGTTTACACCCCTTATTTTATTCATCTTGCTTGTTTATTTTCATTGTTATTCTAGTTTAGTGACCTTCTACACCAACCCAATTTGTGACACCCCTAGACACTACTAGTTACAATAGAATTCTCATTTCAATACCCGTCCCTTGGGATCCGACCTTTACTTGCCTCTTTACTAATTGTAGAGTTGTTTGTGAAGTATAAATTGTGTTTTGTATTGACCATTGACCAACGACCACATATACTTAATTGTGAACACGAAATGGCCTAGATCAAATACGTAGGCAATCCTTCACAGGATACAACCCATTATATTTAAAATGTAAATAGAAGGACATTTGCATCGCATTTGGAATTCGACAAGAATAATAAATAGAAAATCACAACGGTTTCATAACCATTTAACCTTTTTTATTTCATTCTTTTTTTAATAATAGTACGCTACATAATAAAAATTGAATAGGCTAGGATTCTAAAAACCCCACCTTTTTTATTACAACAATAAATAATAATAATAACAAATAATAAATAAAGACTCGGGCTATTCCTCCATCTTCCCTTTGCCCTTGTCATTCTTGTCATATTTCTTGTCACGACCTCGAGCCGGACGCTCTTGCGCCACTTCAGAACTAATCACCAAAGGTCTTTCTCGAGGCCTAGACTTTCCATTCTTGCCAATCACCATCTCTACGACAGGAGAGGTCTTCGGTTTCTTCGAAGGATGAACGACTCAAAACCCGGCTTCTTCCTCTCCCTCAGTCAAATGCTTCTCTTTTTCTTTCTCTATCTCGCGCACCTTATAGTCAACGGGTTCGCGCTTCCTCAATCTCTCGCGCTCTTCCGGAGTAGTAGCTTTCCTTCATCGCATATAAGAATCCGAAACCCACAAGGCATTTGCAGAAGAGTTCAAGAACCACACATTTCTTTGAGCCCATTTAATGGCCCACTCCCTTCGGCTCTCTGTAGTAAGCGCCACAAAGAATGCTGGACGGTGTCAAGCTTCGGGATTGTCTGTTTTAGTCCCACCTGTCTCATCAGCCTCTCCGGGAAGATGCACACCATAAACTCCAAACCAGGAATGCGCACGGACCGAGTAGGATCCAAAGCAGACACTCCAGTAACAGATTTGAGGTGCCACCACGGCACAATCCACCTAATCAGGGGACCATCATCGCTCTTCAGTTTGTTCTCCCAATAATTGCATACTCGGGTGAAATCCACTATGTAAAGCCTAGTCCTCATTGCAATGGAACGAGCATGATAGGAAGGAACATGAACTGGGGGCTCGATCAATCGGAGTCGTTCCATAAGCCAAACCTACCAAAAGCGGGTATTAGACATCAAAAACAAAAAAAACAAAAAAAAAAAGAAGACAAAAAAAAAAAAAGAAAAAAAACCGAAAAAAAGAAGACAAAAAAAAAAAGAAAAACGATAAAAAAAAAAAGAAAAGAAAGAAATGTCTTTTACCTGCAGAATGACGGGACTTCCCAAATACGGTAGGTCACGATTGGGTTTCCTATTATCCAAGCCCAACAGGATCTCTCCTAAGCATAAACAAGCTGGGCTCCTGCGCAGCTCCATTTGCTCGACAAGGCCCAGAAGACGGGGATCACCTCTCAAGTCTTCATCAACATGCCCGTGGAAGACATACACATGCAACAAGCAAAAACCAAATGCCCTCCGCCTAGCACCATAAGAAACGGTGGGGTCGGCCCTGATGATGAATTAATCTATGAAGTCCAACATTCGCACTCCCTTCGAGGTCACTAGACGGTCCACCTCGAGTCTAGTCAACCCAAGCAAGTCTCTAAATTTGCTCTTGTACCCTTGCGAAGTAGAAGGAATGGCAGGCAAGTGTTCAGGGTCCCACCCACCAATAGCGGCAATTTCTTCAGGAAATAAGCAAATATCGCCTCCAGGGAACGCAAAAACATGGTAATTCAGATCCCAATAGTCAAGACAAGCATCCAAGAACGGTTTAACAACCTTGATGAGTTCTAAACTCAACAATGATCCAAGATTATAGGCGCCCATATCATATTTCTCCATGTTCGAAAATTCGTTGGTCCATTCCTTCAAGCGAATCTCCAAAGTATTCATGATGAAGAGTTTATTTTGAGAATTTTATGTAGTAAGACGAAGAAGAGACGGAAGAATTGTGAATAAAAGCTCCATCGACGTTTCTATTTATACTAATTTCTGTTTCCAAAAATCTGCCATAACAGAACTACCTGGGAACAGGCGCAGCACATGCTGCGCCTCTTCAAAGGGACGCAGCTCATGCTGCGCCTCTTCCTCAGCTTAACTTCCGTGATTTTCCGCGTTGGATCTTTCCTAATTCCATGACAAATAATTTCCTATTTCTACGGGTTATTATTTTGATAAATACGCGAAAATTACCATGTTTCAGGTTTCCTAATTCCGCGGGCACGCATTTCGAGGCGACATCGACATTTTCGCCATTTTACCACACTTGCACATTTTCATTTTAGGAAATAATTTTCATTTTCATTTTAGGAAATAATTTTCATAATTCATTTTAGGAAATAATTCTCATTTCGATTTACATTTATTTCATTTTTTTTTTTTAAATCATCTCACTTCTAACTTATAGATTTCTGTTTTTTCCTTTTTTAGAGGGTAACCCTCCCTACCGTCCGGTCATTTCCGGCAAAATTTTTGCAAATTTTTGCAGTCTTTCGTTTTGCGCTAATTAAGGCCATATGTATATACAAATGTATGTTTTGCGTGATTTCTATGTAAATTTCGGCGGCATGACGGCGTAAACCGTCATCTACCAAACCTGTTCATGGCTAACCTACAGGCACAAGCAACGCAACCCAGCAGCAAAGGCACTCAGGCCATCGTATATACAACCAAAACGGGAAATGTACAACAAACTGGGGGCTCGAGCCCCAAACAAAGTCCAACATGTTCAAAATGAAGGTCCAAGTGTACAAATGTGCAAAATACGGCCAACAAACAAACAAAAACTGCACAAAACTACTGTTGGTCGCCCTCCAGCTCCGCAACTCTTGCCGCAAGAGCGGCAATCTCGGCGTCTCGAACCTCGAGCTCCCTCAACAAGCGAGCTGTCTCCTCCCGAGACTGGGTCAACTCATGCTCCAGCTCGCGGTCACCCTGTAAACAACAAAATTGGCTCATGTCAATCGCTTCAAGAAAAATCGAAAAATCAAAATTCAAAAATAGAACAGGCACAAGGTTCATACCTGACGGCCTCGACTGCCGATAAGTGCCTCGACGGCAGTAGCTCGCAGCCGGTTGGCCACCCTCCATAACGCCGCGAACTGAGACGGCGCGACCTGCATTTTCAAAAAGAAGTTCTCAATAATTGAACAAACTCAATCAAATGTGTTCATACACAAAAAGTTATGCAAAATTAGAGGTTTACCCTCCGAATCAGATGTTGCCAGTCGTCCAGGCCAGCATCCGTCACAGCCACGTCAAAGTCATGCAGCTCGGAGATCGTCGTCCTCCCGGTCGCGTCAGTGTACTCGAGGGTCTCGGTGTAACACCCCGTATTTTATTAAGTTGGATAAAATTCTTTTAATTGCTATTTTGAATTTAATTACATCATTTAACGATTTATATATTTATGCTTAGCTAATTAATTAATTTCATCATAATTCGATACGTTAATTTTAATAATCATTAATAAGTTTATTTAAAGTTAGTTCGAGTTTATTGAAATTAGTTCGAGTTTATTTATTTAATAATTTCCGTTTCTTTACGAGTCCTTATGAAAGTTGTTTTAAGTAAACCCGAGATGGATTTTGGGAACAAAACCGTCCAATTAGCTATTTTGAGCTTATTTCACTAAATTAGCAATTTTTATTAATATCCGTTAGTTTTGTAAAAATCGTTAATAATTCCGATTCAAGCTGATATTGTATTATTTCCGTTAACTAGCTGAGTTTATTTTATTTTCACTCATTAAATTTATTTATTATTGATTCCGTTTTATTCTTTTGAAACTTTTACTTAAATCGGTTAAATTTAACTCAAACGGTTTTAATAACGATCGAAGTTTCTTAACGACGAAGAAACGTACGTATAATATATAGCAAAGGCTAGCAGGTTTCTTTGTCTCATTTCTAATTTCTCACGTCTCTTTTCTTCTTCTTCGTTCTTTTGTTCTTTTTTCGCGTTTAATTATTTCCTTTTCAAATTTGATCTGTTGATCGATTTTTGATTTCGTTCCTTATCCGTTTTCAACTATTTTTGTTCCATAGCGCTCCTTTCGTCGTTCTCGTCAATCCGTTGTAAGTAAAATTCATTTTCGTTATGTATTTTTACAAACCCAATTTATATTTTTTAGCTTTGTTTATTATAAGACGGTTGTATGTACTAAAATAGACGGTCTGGTAGAATATTTGTTAGTCATAAATGATTAGTTCAATCGGAAAAAGGTAATAATGATAGGTTACTCAGTATTACTTGTTAAATTTGTGTATTTTGAAAGCTGGTTAGTCTGTTTTATAGTTGAGACGGTGTATAATTATATATTGGGATCATTATGGATGTTAATTAGTCAGTTGTATAGTTGAGACGGTGTATCTTTGAAATGTGGAGATGATTGAGACGGTGTATACCGACCTCTAGGGATCATTTGGGATGCTAGCTAGTAAGTGGTATATTTGAGACGGTGTATACTGACATGTAGGGATTGTTTTGGGATGCTATTTGGGATCTTGTTTAGTTGTGGTATTGTGCGAGAGATTAGGATTGTTTTTGAGTCCGCTTTGCGAGTACTTTGGGACATTTTTGGGACTGCTTTTGACTCGGTTTAGGACTGGTTTAGGATTGATTGAACTCGTTTTGGTACCAGTTTTTTTGTGCAGCCTTTCGACTGTTTTGGGACAGTCGAAATGGAGGCCGTGTGGGCTGTTTTGGCCTCGGTTTTGAGAGCCGTGACAGTTGAGTTGGGCTCAGTTTTGGGACGGATAAAATGGTGCTTTATGGGACTATTTCTAGGGCGTAAAAGTTGTGACAATTTTCTGGGTATGCCTGTCAAAAGGGAGGGTCATAATGGTTTATGAACATAAGACAGTAGCTAATGAATATGATTTACATGTTTTGATTTAAATTAATTTCCGTCTCATATTTTATATAACGATAATTCGTTAATATCGTCCCTTCACATAATTATTTTAGGTGGCTCATATGTGGTTGAAGAGGAAGAGTAATTTTGGGTTTTAGAAGCTTTCTCAAGTTATTGCTTGTCTCTTTGCTAGCTTAAGGTAACTATTCCGAGTTACTCGACGAGTTAATGTCACATTAGTAGTTAATGTGTGCCTGTTGTTTGATAAGTGTTTAGGTGAATGAATAATGTTAGGATCGTTTACAAAATGAAATTGTAATTAATAGGCTCAAATGAATTTTATGGTGATAATTGTAATGTTTTGTTGATTGTGTAAAATCGAGCCTTAGTCCCTTTGATCGATGCGATGTCGTTAATTGAGTGATTGGTCACCGCAATTTGACCCGCACTCGTCACATGGTGGGGTTGCGGGTAAAAATTCGGTTGAATGATTTAGATAATCGGCCTTTTTCTTGTTTTAGGCCATTTATCAAGCTTTTGTTCACATGTATAGCTTATTGAATTTAATAGTGACTTGTATTGTAGAAATGGCCCTAGTTTCCCCTGAAGCCTTTAATATGGTTACTATTGTTAATTAATTTCATCATAATTCGAACTAACTTTAAATAAACTTATTAATGATTATTAAAATTAACGTATCGAATTATGATGAAATTAATTAATTAGCTAAGCATAAATATATAAATCGTTAAATGATGTAATTAAATTCAAAATAGCAATTAAAAGAATTTTATCCAACTTAATAAAATACGGGGTGTTACACTCGGGGTACTCTGGGGGCTCGATGCCCGCCGCCTCAACCTCCTGCAAAGTCAAATGTTTCTCATTAATCGATGATCTTTCATCATAGTTCTCAAAAAACAATCAAGTAAAGAAGAAGGGTAAAAATGCTCACCAGTACCGGCCAGTACGCCAGCCTCCCGTAGAGGAACGCCGAGTAGTCCTCACCAGGAAGAAGGAGGGCGTCACCACTAGCGCCAGCCAAGTCCGCCTCCCTCTCTGCCTCAGAAGGCTCCCTGAACATCGTCCTAGGAGGATCGATGGGAACCGTCAACACGTTCCGAAAGGACTGACGAGCCAAGCGCTCGCCCAAGTACCACACAGGACCCATCGACGTCCTCAACAGTAGCCGGCTCGAACTCCTAGGTCGAAGGACCTCAGCCATAAAAGGAGGCACGTCAGCGTACTCCGCCCAAGGCCTGGGCACCCACTGGGACAAGATAAACAAAGGAATCATTCTTATGATCAATTTAAAAGCAATATAGGAGCAAATGAATATGAGATGCTTACGCTGTCTAGCTGAAGAGCGTTCACGTCCCGCCGGTAGACACCGTGAGAAGAATGCTTGCTCTTCATCCTACACATCACCCAATCCCTCACCACGGGATAGGCCTTCTCCAGCGGCTCCGTCCTCTTGGGCGCAAGGCTCGGGAAGTAGGAGTACACCCACGCCTGCGAAGCAAGATAGTCGATAACGATAGGAAATGATTTTGGGCTAAATGAAGGTTCATACCTCCAACAGTAGTCCAGGTTCGACAGCGCCAGGAGAAGTCCCCTTCTCCATCAACTCCGGACGAACCATGGCCCTCATGAAGCGGATGAGGACCGCAAAACCAGCAGTGACCCAATCCCAACGCCCTAGGGAGCTCAGGTCGGAAAGGAAGGGAAGAAGCTTCGTCGACAGCCTCTCGCCCTTGTCTCCAAGGTAAATCGAAGACAGAAACCACCAGAGCCACAAACGGACCCTCTGCTCAGTTGTACAAGGAGGAGGAGCAGTCTCCCTCCCGTCAATCGTCACCAGCATCGGGATCTTTCCCGCAAAGTAGTCTCGAACGTAGAAGCTGGGCACCAAACCCGGCACTGTGATAGCCCTCGGCGACAAGTTCCAGCCGATCAACCTCCTAGCCTCGGCCGAGTCCACCCTCATGGCAGCCTCCGGTCACTCCACAGCCTCAGACCCACACGGCAGACCAGAAATCATGCTGTAGTCCTCAAGAGTGACTCCCACCTCACCAAAAGGCATGTGAAACGTGGAAGTCGTATCCCAGAATCGGTCCAAGAAAGCGCGGACCAGGCTAAGGTTATCCCGCAGCTTCCTCTTCGCAATACCCCTCCAGGCCTGCACCAAAGAACCGAACGCTCCGCGCTCGCTCATGGCGCACTCCTCCGCCGACAGTCGCTCGTAGCACTCCATCGCTGTCGTGTAGCCCGAGAACGACCTGATGTTCCCGGCCTCCTATTATGATTTGAAACAAAAGCTATCTTTAGTTTCTTTCGAATGAAAATTGAAAGAGATGTGAACAAGTGAATGAAAGAAGAGGGGTGATGAGTAGTGAATTCCTATTTACCAAGCTCTTCACCGTCCTGTAGGACAAGTGACCCTCTGCAGCCCACAGCAAGTGCCTACTCTCCCAGGTCTCAGCCCACGCAGGAGCTCCTCTCAGCTGACAACCTCCTCGTCCAACGTTGGCCCGCCTCGGGGCCTCCTCCTCCTCAACAGCCTCCTCCTCATGGACCTCATCCCCAACAGCCATCACCGCGGCGGTGAAAGCCTACTCTAAAGCCTCCTCGACAGCAGCAACGTCTATCTCCAGAGGAGTCCTCCCAGAAGTAGAAGCCTCGTCACCTGCAACATTAAAGCAAATTTAGGCCGCGTCACGTGACGACAAGCCTTGGTTAAGGGATTTTCAAGCCTTTGGAAGCCCTGAAACCGCTCTTTTCTCGCCATCTTTGGCCACATTCTCGCCAACCCGATCACTCATGTGGTAATTTTGGTTAAGTCAAGCCTAACTTGAAGCCTAGTCTTGGGTTCGACTCGAAATTTCGGCAGCATTTCGTTATAACGGCGATTATGCCCTAGAAAAGTGTCCTGAAAAAGCTGTCACAAACCAAAATTCCGAGAGGGTAAGAAGTTTACCCATCATCCAAGGATTCCAGATATCAAGTTTCATCGCAAATGGACAATCCTAAGGCTATTTTCGAAGCAATTTACGGTTTAGCTGTGAAACCGTCTCAAATTTCACTCAAAGGCTCAAAACTCAACGAAAATTCGAGACAAATACATGGTTATGTTCCTTATATACCAATTATCCATTTATAATGTCAATATCACAAGGCAAATGCATTTGGGGGAAAAGCCCCAAATTTTCGATCAATTGGGTCATAAACCCTAATTTTTTTTCGATCCAAAATTGGACAAATACCGAAGATTAATGCAAGAATGAGACACATACCTCGATTAGTCATGATTAATGCAAGCTTTTGGATCAAACCTTGGCGGAAATGGTGAAGATTTGAGAGAGAATTGTGTAATTTATGATTTGCACAACCTTCTGATTATCGCGTTTTTACGCAGAAAACACACTTTGGGGAATAGACGCAGCAGGTGCTGTGCCTCTTCCTTGTGTTCCCTCCATACTAATTTTTAAAAATTCGTTATGAGTTCGTTATTTGTGGGCCCATCTTTGGTGCGCCTCTTCCCCGATGCTATTTTATCCTTTTGGTCCGTTTGACGATTTTCTTTCGTTTCGGCCCGCATTTTCCAAGCCAGCTGCAGACTGTTGCATATTATTTATTTCTTCCAAGACCTTTGCTTGTCGCAACAAGCATTTATTCCTTCACAAGTGTTTTGACACGCCTTCGTTATAACGAGAGTAAGCGGATACACTTTCCCTCTCAAGACATAGAGATCAACATTGTTTCCTCTCAGCAGTTCCCGCCTGTGTCCTGCTACTCGCAATTATTTCTCGAAGACTACCCAAGCAGTCTTCTCTCAGCAGTTAGTTCCCGCCTGTGTCCTGCTATTCGCAATTATTTCTCGAAGACTACCCAAGCAGTTTTCTCTCAGCAGTTCCCGCCTGTGTCCTGCTACTCGCAATTATTTCTCAAAGGCTACCTAAGCAGTCTTCTCTCAGCAGTTCCCGCCTGTGTCCTGCTATTCGCAATTATTTCTCGAAGACTACCCAAGCAGTCTTCTCTCAGCAGTTCCCGCCTGTGTCCTGCTATTCGCCTTATTTAGCCCCCACGCTTGACCTTAGCTCAATAGCTCCCATGCACCTCCGGAAGCATCTCGAGAAGAAGTCTCAGGTATGGTTTCTTCTTATGGCTGTCGAGCCTCCTTACGTAGTCTAATGAACTTTAAACGACCCTCCCCGATAGTCGACAGACTCTAAAATGTTCCCAACGACAGGTCCTTGGCTCAGACCCCTTGAGCCGCCTGAGGTCGGGTCAGGGTTTGGCTTTTTCAAAAACCCGTCTTTTTGGCTTGTGTTGCGTCACCATAGTCGTCAGGTTGTAATCTTCGATTGACCTGATGGCTATACTTTGACTTTCGCCTTGTCCAAGCCTCAGTCAAAGTAGGGGCTCTGTAGATACCTAATTTCTGCACCTCTCGCAAACCACCCGGTGATGATTGGGCCGCATGTTTGCTACGCGGAACGATTTGTGACAGTTCGTAAGTTTATCGTCAAGTGATTGCTCAAATATTAATGTCTACCTCTTAGTTGTCATCTACGTGCCGATACGGTTTTTGTGATAATTAGAGTAGATTTGGAGTCCGGACCTAAAACCGTCTTCATTTTCTGATAACCGTTATATCCCGAGTCAGAATGTTCTGGAATGTTCCGGATATTTCTATTCCATATTTTATAAATATTTCATAATCTTTATCCTTTGGTAAGCAATTTCCCGTAATATTCACGCAGGACATTAAGGAAAACCAAATTATTCCGTCCTACCATAACTTAAACACGGAAATCTTTTTCCGCAGGAGGAAACCACTTGGGAACAGACGCAGCAGGTGCTGCGCCTCTTCCAAGAGACGCAGTGGCTGCTGCGCCTCTTCCCAGGTCCTTTTCTGCGTAATTTTCGTATCTTTTTTATATCTTTCCGAGATTCACTTCCAAAGAGTCTCCGAAACCCTATTTCCTTCACGTGATTAGTATAAATAGGAGCCTCCGCTCCTCATATTTCTCACGCGAGTGTCCGCCCTTCTCTTCTCCCATTGCATTCTAGACCTTTGTTTATACTTTTTGGCGTCTACGTGCTTGAACATTCGACCACGTAAGCTCGGATCCTTCTGAGTACCAGCCTCGTTTGCATGACCGACCAATTTGACCAACTCCACATCAATCAACTTAATTAACTTAATCGTTTTCCTCTTACGAGGGCACTTTCATATTTGCATTATAGTTCGCATCGAGCATCACTAATCGATATCTTAGTCCTTCTCGTTTCGTCAAACATGTAAGTCTGAGGGTGTAAATCTCTCTTTTATTTTTGTTATTTACCTTTTGTATCACTATTGTAAGGTTTATGTCGAAAATACCAATTAAAACCGATTTCTAAAACCGTGCTTTAAAACCCGTTTTACGGATTTCCAGAAGACAAACCGTCGAGAAAGGACGCAAAGAATCGCCGCGCCTCTTGAAGGAGCGCAGATTCTCGCCGCGCCTCTTCGTGAGGGCCGCATGAGATCTGCTTCCTTTCTTCTTCCTTCGTCCTCTGTAATTCGTCAATCTTTATTTGTTTCGTTTGTTTTCTTTAATTCTTCGATACAATCGTCTAATAATCTCATGTATATTATTTATTCATTATTAACATGTTTAATTCGTCATCAAATTCGACTTAAATCCCTTATAATCTCATATTTGCGGGTTTTCGTCATTAAACTCAATCCGGGTTGTAGAAATTCGATTTGTTCGTATTGAGTTTCTGGAATTCGCTCTTTCATATATTTCCATCTGTCTTTTGTCATGTTCGTCATTAATTTGTCATTAATTCATCATGTTTAGCCTATTTCATTCACCCATGTCACTAATCAATCATTCGTTCATGTAATTAATCCGTCTCATCCGTGTTTTATTGTTTTATGACCCCTCAATCACATATAAATAACCTACTAACCACTTTCATCCGAGTAACTAATTTAATCAATCATTAAATTTACCAACGACTATTAAAAACACGCAATTCCGGCTTCACAGCCAGAATTCAGGTCAGGAACAGACGCAGCAATTGCTGCGCCTATTCCAAGTGACGCAGCTCTGCTGCACCTGTTCCGGGTTGAATTATGTCCCTGAACTCTGTTGTTGCCTTGACCTAGTTTATTTAGCTTACGTATAATTGACTATTACTCTTATTATCACCTTCTATTTGGTTCGTTAATTTATTCTTTTATTCTTTTTCTCAATTTATCTGTTTTAAAGGTATTTTCGACATAAATCACCTAATCCGTTGTAGTTATTGTAATTTTCGTTTTCGTAATTTTCTTATTATATTTATCATTATTCCTTGTATCATTTGTATGTTTTCACATGTAATTGAACATTAAATCTTACTTCGACCCAATTGTTTGCTAATTACGTGTCAACCGACTTAGTTAAATCTTCACATGCTAGGATTAAAACTTGGATGTTGCATTGCATACATATAATCGACAATATATCGAGTATAGATGATGTCCATAATCATTAGTAGAGGCCGCTATCGAGGCGGGCGGAATTAGTTGTTCGATCAAAAGAGCTTCCTAATACGTACCCTCACCCCTTACTCCAGATCTCTGTGAACATCCGTGTTCATTGGCATCCACGAGAGTCATTCTAGACATAGAATGCTAAGGGTAACGATTGCTTAGTGTTCATGTCTTTACTTTGTGTCTAGACATGACACGAGGTATTCGAACGGTTCCAATTTCCCATAAAAATTGGTGGCGACTCTACAAAAATGCAAACGCTTGTTCTCTTCCTCCCAAGCGCCCCCGTGGGCCCCCCGCTGTCCACAACGGTGCAAACCGTCACGTGCCTAAAACCTGTTTTTTCAAAGCTAAGCTGCAGTTACAACAAACACCTAGCCGCAAAGGCATGCAGGCCACCATATATACAACCAAAGTGCAAAAATATACATCAAAGTAGGGCTCCTGCCCAAAATGACATCCAAAATGTACAAATGTACAAACATAATTCAGCAAACTAGTCCTGACGACCCCTCAGCTCAGCCATTGTCGCCTCAAGTGCAGTGATCTCAGCATCTCTGGCCTCGAGCTCTCTCAGCAAATGGGTTGTCTCCTCCTGGGACCGCACCAACTCACGCTCCAGGTCACGCTCTCTCTACACAGAATAATGGAGTGATACTTCACTTTACTTAACAAAATTGGAAGTAATAAAAATAAACGGGTACAAAAGGTTCATACCTGCCGCCCCGAGCCACTTGTAAGGGCCTCAATGGTTATAGCTCGCAGCCGGTTGGCCATCCTCCACAGCTCCACATGCCTGGACGGTGCCACCTTCATTCAAATACGGAGAAGGTTTAAAAAAATGCATTCCTATGTAACAAAGCATAAAATACTAAAGACAGCCAAAGTTGGGGGCTTACCCTCCTCACAACGTGCTGCCACTCATCCAGGCCAGTGTCAGTCACCGCCTTGCTGAAAGAATAGATCTCTGAGATCACCATCATGCCCGCCGAGTAAGTGTACTCCAACGTCTCTGAAAAAGCTGGGGGCTCGACGCCCGCCATCTCGATCTCCTACAAAACTCAAGTAGTTCATTATTTGCTAATCATTCGTCATTTATCGGATTTAACAAACAAAAGTAAACGATAAATATTCTTACCACGATCGGCCAGTATGCTAGCCTCTAGCGAACAAACTCAGCGTACTCCTCACCAGGAAGAAGGAGGGCGTCACCACTCGCGCCAGCTAGGTCAGCTGCCCTCTCAGCCTCTGAAGGCTCCCTAAACATCGTCCATGGAGGGTCGATGGGAACCGTAAAAGTGTCACGAGAGCACTGCCGAGTCAAACTCTTACCCAAGTACCACACAGGCCCCATGAGTGTCGACAACAGCAACCTACAAGAACTCCAGAGACGGAGAACCTCAGCCACAAAGGCTGGAGCCCCAGAGTAGCTCTCCCAAGGCCGGGACACCCACTAAAGCAAGAAAACGAGGGGTCATTCCTATGATCATCTCTAAATAAAGGAAAATGAAATGAAGATCAAAAGACACATACGCTGTCTAAACTTAGGGCATTCACGCTCCTCCGACAAACTTCATAAGAAGACTGTTGGCTCTTCTGACGACACACTACCCAGTCCCTCACGACATGGTACGCTCTCGGTACATTCGTCACCCTCGTGGGCGCAAAGCTAGGGATGTAAGAGTACACCCACGCCTGCAGGCAAAATAATAATGATTGCAAATCATTCTCTACAAAAATGATCTTTCATATTTTTAAAAATGATCTTTCATATTTTTTAGAAAGGTTCATACCTCCAAGAGGAGTCCAGGACCGACAGTGGCAGGAGAAGTAACCCAGTCCCAGCTGATGCGTGTATTTTATATAAGGTTTTTACCCTATATTGACACGCATTTCTTTGTTATTTATGTAGCATCTAGCTACAAATGCCCCCGAATAGTCCACTTTGGTCTATCTTGTATTAATTACAGGAATGAGCTGGAAGGGATCATAATCGAGCCTAAACTTGTCCCGTTTGCATACATTTTGGAGAAAGAATAATAGGAGCTTGGAATCCGTCACTTAGGGATGCGTGAAGTGGTTTTGGAAGATGTTCGGAGTTCATCCACGCTGATACAATGCTGTTTTGCTCGATCGACTAAGATTGGTTGCTTACACCGGTCGATCGAGTAACTAAAATGTTGAAGACCTTCGATCGAGCATTTGCTTTATTCGATCGAGATACGTGTTTTCTGTGTTCCTCGATCGAGTACTTATTGTTCTCGATCTATGTGTTCGGCTCCTATTTTTCTCGATCGATTAGATTATTTCTACTCGATCGAGTGGTTTTGACTTTACACAATCTTTTAATTTATCTTTCGGATATTTTGTTTGGTATCTTAGAATAAATAAGGCGAAGGGGGAATGACGACGGTTTCTTCTCCTATCTCTCTTCTCTCATCTCTTCTCGTTGCACTTTACATTTTAGACATAAAAAAAATCTCCATTGCTGGGAACTCCTTTGTAATCGGTATTTTCGATCTTTAATTTCTTGATTAATTATATTGCAATTATCTCTCTTGTCATCTCTTTTTCTCTATTGCTATTTCTCTTGTTTTGCTTAGCAATTTATCATCATGTTCAATTTACTTGATTTGTTTGTTATTATGATTTCCTCAACTTTTATTATGCGTAACTAATCTCTTATGCTAGGACATAGGGGAGCCATGGTAATTAGGGAGATTATGAATAGGTGATTAGGATGTGATTAAGAATTGATTTGTGTTGTTAATCACCGCATTTAATAGCACTTAGCTGCTTGAGTCGACGCATTTAGCTAGTTGATCTGTTACGCCTTGACCTAGATCAGAAGATTGGTAGGGGTAAGACCTGCAGTGAACAATAGGACATTCTAATGAGGGCGGAAGCTAAGTTAGTAATATTTTAGGGCGAATAGTGGACCGGAAGGACCTTTTTACTACCCTGCAAACCGAGTTCAAGCCGACCTTTGACCTTAGATTTGATCTCTAGAAAACCATGGTGAACCGATTGTCCTAGCTGTTTCTCCCTCTGGTAATTTCTTTATCTACTGCTTATTTCTTTACTGTTTTCTCTCTCTTAATCTCCATAGTTTAGAATCAACACAATCAAACCCCCAAGAACTGTTACTTAGACAGACCTAGTTTAGCCTACATTATTCCCATCTCCCTGTGGATTCGATACCCGACTACCTCTACTACATTTTATAGAAACCGGTTAGTTTTATTTTTGATAGAGTTGCGACAGCCGTGTCAAATTTTGGCGTCGTTGCCGGGGAGATGGTGATATTTTGTTTGCTTTATATTAAGTTTGTCTCTCGTCTCAAAAAATTAATTCCTTGAGACTGATCTTATATTTTTCTCTAGTGCTATAATTGTTTTGCAGGTAATCCGTCCTAGAAGAGGACACTGTTATATCTGCTGTTTTTAAAACTTCGTTTCGCTAAAATGCCTAATATCGCCAGTCACTCTGAACCTACTATTGGTTCCCTACCCAAAGGTTTCATGCTTCCTACTACAGATGTTGGTACCTTTGGAATTCATGCATCTTACATCCAGTTGGTTGAAAGGAATCTTTTCAAGGGAGTAGCTGGTGAAGATCCGTGCAAGCATATGGAGTTCTTTACTGATTACTGCTTCACCATTCCTCTAGTTGTTGGGGTGACACAAGATAGGTTTAAGGAAATTCTTTTTCCTTTTTCTTTGACTGATGACGCCCGGGATTGGTTGAGAGATTTGGACAGGGAAGCTGCTGGTGTTACTGACTGGAATTCCCTAGCTTTAGCCTTTTACAGAAGGTACTTCCCACCACAGCGCACCAACGCATTAAGAGCCTAAATCACTACTTTCACACAAATGGCTACTGAAGATTTGAGTGAAGCTTGGACTAGGTTCAAGAAGCTAGTTCGCTCTGTACCTCATCATGGCTTCCAACGATGGTTCTTATGCACCCAATTTTACAATGGGTTATATGCCGATCAAAGAGCTATATTGGATGCTGCAGCTACGGGAAGATTCCAGAAAAATGTTGAAGATAATAAGGGATGGCATCTTTGACGTGGGCGTGTCGTTGTACAACCAATCAAAACACATTTATAATACTCAACAAACAACTAGTTAGCGGTAAGTCGAGGTCGATCCATGGGATGGTGTGCTTTGGGTTCTAAGCCTATCTATCTCAATTTATGCTAGTGTCACAATTTGTTTGGGTTTGTAGTTGCGTCTAGACTAATGCAAATAATAAGGTAAAACAAGTAATAAAAGGAAGGGTGTAAACAATTGATTAAAAGTGCTAGGATGTCATGGGTTCATAAAGGATTCATGGGAGTTGATCATACAAACATGTTCACAAGGTTGCAAGCAATTAATGTTCTGGAGGAACCGAGTTGGTTTATGTCTTACGGTTCATAGGAAGAGTTGGGTCCCGGAGCCGAATCGATTAGATTGTACAACACCTACAAGTCGACTTACTTTCCTTCTATTCAACTTCTATGCATGGTCTAACAAGACTCGAGTTGGTTTATATCTTACAAGTCAAGTTGAGTAGATAAGAGATTGTTGTAAATGCAAGGATTCATAGGCTTAGCATTTCATCAAACATAACATGTGCATAAATTTGACATCACAACAAGCAAGCAATTTGATCATGAAAACATATTAGATTAAGCATGAATCAATCCCATGTTGGTTTCCCCTAATTACCCATTAATCCTAGCTAAAGAAACTACTCACTCATTATCATGTTGAACATGTCATTAATGGTGTCAATCATCACAACAAGTATAAATATGGTAATAGAATGAAGAAATGAACAATAAAGATTAAGGGGTAAAGGAATTATACCAAACTTGAAATGATCGAAATAATAAAGCAAAGAATAATAGAAGAAACTTGATTGATTTATGAAGGGCTGTCAATCATTCAATAAAAACCCAATAATCTTCAATTACCCAAAAGTAACAAACTTGAACAATAATTAAGAAAAGATTAATGTGTAAATTGTGGAAAGATTAAGGAGTAATCTATTCTAATCTACTCCTAATCTAATCTAAGGAAGGATTTGTTCTAGCTAAGAGAGCCCCCTTTTTGATTACTACAAATGGGGTATTTATAATAGGGATTTCATTAGGTTAACTAAGGCTAAATTAGTAATTACACTTTTGAGTTTTAAGCAGGGAAACGCCGGTATTTTTCGAAGGATGGGCATCTTTCACGGAGCTTGAAGAAACGAAAGTTTGCTGTAAGGGAATCCGGGCGTCCGAGGGGGAAGACGGGCGGATTGTTGAGGTGGTGCCCGGGCGTCTTCATGGGAATCCGCTCGGATTCTCTGGAGGAATCCAGGCGTCTTGATGCTGGGATGCACGGGTTGTCACTGCAAGATGGGCGGGTTCGTGGGAATCCGCTCGTCTTCTGTGACAGCGTCTTATTTCTTCACTTTCTTTTTATTCTTATGGGATTGGTCTTTAGTTCTTGCTTCCTCTTCATACTAGTCCATCAAACATCGTCAAATAGCTTCCGAATATGCACGAAAAATGGGAATTTCCGCCTTATTGTATCCTTTTCTACAAAACATATGAAATGCGATAGAAAAGCAAATAGGAAGGTTTTGACTGATAAAATGGCCATAGAATGTTTTAATAGTATGCAAAATAGGCTCAATTAGGGGACTAAATGTGCGCAAATAATGTTCACATCAAATATCCCCAAACCGAACCTTTACTCGTCCCGAGTAAAGAGGTGACAAAAACTAGACCTTTATTTAAACTATCCTAATAAAATAACCGATATGAGACAATTAGAGGGTCTCACTCCGCCCCTTCAATTCACAACAAGACAACCATGAGGTAGGATGCCTTCTTGCAAGGCAAGGTGGGTCTTGCCAAAATGGCGACACATCCAAACATTAAAGCACACAAAATCAAGTAATGGATGCATCTACAAAAGAATAGCCACTTTCCTCATCTTAGTGGCGGAAATTATCTACAAGGGAAGCAATTCAAGGGTACACACTCCTTCATAGATGCAATTTCTTCAAACTACTAAGCCTAGAAGGATACCAATAAATCACCTCCAAGTTGTGTCAAGCTAGGGTACCTTTGTCCTCAATCGTTAAATGCTTTTGTCAAGAATAGACTCCCTATGGTGTTAGAAACACTGGAGGATCGCGGAATTCCCCCTCTTGCCTAGACAAGAAGAAGGGTCGTCCCCTCTGTACCATGCACAAAAATGGATACGATGGATAAAGGGATCAATAAAATTTGAGTTTCACTTTGGGAGTTTGCTTTTGTTGTTGTTTTTCCCCCCAATTTCTTGTGGCATAAAACATTTGAGAACACTTTCTTGCCATTTCTTTTTGATTTTTGGCATTTCAACACTTGACAACTTTCAACTTTTCTTTGCAATTCTTTTGAACATTTTCAAAGTCACCCCATATGTAGTGAGGGTGGCTTATATTTGAAGCTTTAGGAGTTCTATTTTTGCTCCTCTTTTCATTTGATGCAATTTGCAAACTTTTCTTTCACTTTTTATTTCATTGAACTCAAATCAATTTCTTTTTGTGCCCATTCCCTTTGATGACAAAATGTGGTAGAACATGGATGAATGATGGATGCATGGTTTCAAGGGCCACCTTGGAATAAACGGTAGCCAAGGAGTTATCACACCACAAGGTACTCTTGACTAGGCCTTAATCCATGGGTCAAAGGATACTAGCATGACACATCCTAGGGTGTTTTACAAGTATTCTATCAAGCAAAGTCTTAAGAAGAAAAAGCATCTACTAGGGCCTATATACATTTGTCAAGCTTCCCAAGTAGACGGTTTCGCAAAATTTTCTAACATGCAACCTACATGCCATGATGCAACTAGCATATATACATCCCAATGCATATGATTCTACCAACTAATATGATATATAAACTAAATGCAAGTCCTAAGTTCACATTGTTATACCGCATCAATCAAAATAAAGCCACATAGTCATTAACATAAAGAGGAAAAAGGAGATTGGAAAGATCATACCATGCGGTCTTCAATATCCTCATGTCTCGGATATGGCGTAGTCGATTAAGGTGAAAAAGGATGAACAAACACAATATATACAAAACAATATATACAATACTACACTAAATAGGATATGAACATGTTTTTGGTTTTTGAAATTTTTCAAATTTTTATTGTTTTTATGTTTATGAAACAAAAAGACATATTTTTGTGATTTTTCGAAATTTTTCAATTTTTATGCATTTTTGGAATATAAATTTCCATCCCCCACTTTATTTTGGACATTGTCCTCAATGTACATGTAGGAGTAGGAATAAAAAGGAAATACATTGTTAGGCCTGGAAATCCGCAGACCACCCTGATCAGCATTTCATCTAAACCTGACTGCCAGGCTCTCAGGGTGCCAGGCTCTCAGGGCACATGAAGATAGGCGCCAGGCCATGGAGAGGACAACGGTCCAAATACCAGGACAATATTTGACCATATGCACGTATATTAATGGAAATAAATATGCAGCATTAAGTATGAAGATTATGCAGTAAATACGGTAATTAAGAGCGAAATATTCAGCAATTATTACCAGCAATTATGGAGAATATTCAGCCTTCAATGCTTGATCATACAGCCGTTCAAGATAGGAAAGCTATATAAGAGACACTTTGAAGATATTGGAAACACATCATTCATACGCAAGAAGATATATACATACTACTTAGAGAAATAAAAGCATTGTTATCGTCATAATATTATTCTCTCAAATCATATAGTGAAATCCTCTCCTGGCTTGGTGCCCGTGGTTTTTTCCCATTCAAGGGTTTTCCACGTACAAAATTGTTTGTCTTGTTATTTTTGTTATCTTATTTACAGCTTAATATCGTACCCTTTCAACCTGACCAATAGTCTAATTAGAGCTAGTTAACCCTACATAGTATCACCCTAACTTGATTTCGCCCTGCGCAAAATCCACACAAAACAATTGGCGCCCACCGTGGGGCATCTAGCTCTTTAATCCCTTTTTCTTATCTTACAGAAACTTAAAAACCTACAAAAATGGCCAAACCCACCGTTGAAGAACAATTGAATGCAGCTCTCCAAAAAATCGCTGAGTTGGAAAGCCTGAAAGAAAAAGTGGCCCAAACTGAAGCAGAAATCCTGCAATCGAAAGAATCGAGTCACCTGAAGCAAAATTGGAAAAAACCCAAGGGGCGGGCTCTAGATTCCAACCAGGAACCTCATTCTCATCAATCATCAAAAACATTGATTTCTCCAGTTTTGGGAGCCCAAATATCCCCAAAGCCATTAACGTAGATGGTGATGATGAGCCAAAGAACAATGATCAAGAGAAACCTGATGAATCTGCAGCGGCTATCATGATGGCAGTAGTTCAGGAGATCAAGAAACTCAATGAAAAATTCGACAAGATACCAGGATTACCTGCCAACATGGAAGAAGTCGCCCCGACAAATGCTATCCGATTCACCCTTCATAGACGAAATAGCCAAAGTAGACCTACCAAAGAAGTTCACAATTCCATCCATGAGGGTCTATGATGGAACCACGGATCCACAAAATCACGTGGCTCTTTACAAGCAGAAGATGTTGGCTGCATCTATTCCTAGCGAGTTCAGACAAGTTTGCATGTGCAAGGGGTTTGGAACCACCCTGACTGGCCCTGCCCTACAATGGTACATCAAATGGCCTACTGGCAGTATCCATTCCTTTGCCAACCTGATCAACAGTTTCAACCAGCAGTTTGCAAGTAGCAGGGAGTTGGAGAAACGATCCAGTTGACCTTTACCGAGTTACACGTAAGCCACGATGAAACTCTCGGGACATTCCTTGCAAGATTCAACAAAGAAAAAGTATCTATACCCAGGTGTGACGTTGGAACAGCAGTGGAGGCATTTAGACAGGGGTTACTACCAAATAGTGACTTATACAGTGAACTCACTAAGTATCCCTGCCACACCTTCGAAGATGTTCAGTTAAGACCCTTGCCTTCATCAGCCGGGAAGAAGATAAAGCTACAAACTTGGATCACCCGGTGGACCAAGGGATCATGAGAGAAGCAATAGGAAAAGCAACAGAGGGAACAATTACAGACCTACTCCATATTCCAGGCCAGATCAGTCAGAAGTCACCCTGACTCATGAATATCAAGGTAAGGCTAAGGTTTATCCACCTATCTCCGAACATAACTTTTGTGTTGATACTGCAGATTGATCCAGGCTTGACAACATGGGAACAAATTTGTTAGATGGCCCGGAAGGTAGAAAATCCAAATCCCTTAAGAGACAATTCAAAATGGTGCGAATTTCACATGGATATTGGACACACCACGGATGATTGTTTCACCCCGAGGAAGGAAGTGGCCTACCCACTGAAATCGGGATACTTAAAAGACCGATCAAGTCAAAAGGCGGTGAATGCAAACCAGGATAAAGAAAATCGGCAAAGACAAGCAGGATCGAAATCTCCCTCCACCACCACCACTCTATGAAGTAAAATTCATATCAAAGCGGTTCGAGATTTGTGGCCTCGACAAGCTCAAAGAAGAAAAAAGATAGCCAGGACACCGAGGACTGTGTCACCCTGCAAGCTGGATCCTGTTCCTACAATCACTTTCAATGATTGTGACCTGGTGGGCATCCTTGATGTTCATCACGAAGGCCTGGTCATTTCTATGCAGATTGGAACAGCCACAGTAAGAAGGATCCTGGTAGATAGAGGCAGCTCAGTAAACCTGATCATGCTTGACGTACTGAAAGCCATGAAGATAAACTAGGATCAAATCACCAAAAAATCCAGCGTCTTAGTAGGGTTCAGTGGTGAAACCAGGAGCACTTTAGGAGAGATCCACCTCCTAACCTATGTGGAAGGAGTCTCATCCTACGAAAAGTTTGGGGTCCTTGACTGCTTGTCATCCTACAACGCCATCCTGGGCAGACCCTGAATTCACAATGTCAAGGCCGTACCATCAACCTATCACCAGTGCATCAAGATACTGACAGACTGGGGCATAGCCACAATCAAAGGGGATCACAAGACAGCCCAGGAGTGCTACACAGCAGCCTTGAAGCCTTCCAAGGCAGGTAAGTCCCTGTCATAGCAATTACAGTACCCTGTCAGGAGCACGTATGTAGCACCTCCCAGAATGGAAACAGATCAGGTAATTCTAGACCCTGAGTACCCTGTCAGGTATGTTTTAATAGGATCTGACGCACCAGATAGTGTCAGGCCTTAACTGGTAAAATTCCTTAAAAATAAATCATCTTGGTTTGCTTGGTCACATTTTGATATGACTGGAATTAGTGCTGATATTATTACTCATAAGCTCAATGTTGACCCATCTTTTAAACCTGTGCGGCAAAAAAGGCGCAAATTTGCAGCTGAAAGAAACACCATAATAAATGAAGAAGTAGAAAAACTCTTGGATATGGGGATGATCAGGGAAGTAATGTACCCTGAGTGGCTGGCTAACGTAGTTGTTGTGCAGAAAAAGAATGGAAAGTGGAGAGTCTGTGTAGACTACACTGACCTGAACAAAGCTTGCCCTAAAGATCCATCCCCCCTGCTTCATATTGATGCCATGGTAGACGCAACAGCAGGCCACGAAATGCTGACATTCATGGATGCTTCCAGTGGATTCAATCAAATAAAGATGCATCCTGTCGACCAGGAGAGTACTGCATTCATTACAGACCGAGGCATATACTGTTACACTGTCATGCCTTTCGGCCTGAAGAATGCAGGGGCAACGTACCAGCGCCTGGTCAACATGATGTTTAAAGACCAGATAGGTGACATCATGGAAGTATACATAGATGACATGGTGGTGAAATCCAAGAATGCAGAAGATCATGTGAAGCACCTAGAAATAGCATTTGAGATATTAGAAAAATATAACATGAAGCTGAACCCTGCAAAATGCCACTTTGGGATCTCTGCAGGCAAATTTCTTGGATATATGGTCACAAAGAGAGGCATAGAAGCAAGCCCTGAACATATAAAAGCCATCCTGGAACTACAGTCACCCAAGTCTGTCAAAGATATCCAAAAATTAACAGGCCGGGTAGCTGCCCTGAACCGCTTTATATCAAGATCTTCTGAACGATGCAAAACATTCTATAACCTCCTCAGGAAAAATAAACAATTCCAGTGGACGGACGAGCATGAGGCAGCTTTCCAGGATCTAAAATCCTATTTGTCATCTCCACCCTTACTGGCTAAACCAGAAAAGGGAGAACCTTTGTCAGTATACCTATCTGTCACCGACACAGCAATCAGTGCAGTCCTGGTGAAAGAACAGGACGGGCAGCAACATCCAGTCTACTATGTAAGTAAAAGCCTGCTAGATGCTGAGTTGAGGTATGGACTACTTGAAAAATATGTTTTAGCTTTAATAATGTCATGTAGTAAGCTGAGACCTTATTTTGAAAGTCACCCAATTATAGTCAGGACCAACTTACCTATAAAATTTGTCCTGCGTAAGCCTGAACTATCAGGCAGGATTGCCAAATGGTCAGTACAGATTAGCACATATGACATCTCCTTTGAACCCAGGGCAGCGATCAAATCGCAGGCCCTAGCAGACTTTGTAGCTGATTTTAGCCCTAACCTAGAACCAGACCTAATAAAAGAGGTCAACCAACTAGAAAATAAAACCCTAGACCAAGAATGGACCTTGTTCATAGATGGGGCATCCAATGCCAGGGGGACAGGGTTAGGATTAGTACTTAGATCAGCCCAGGGAGATGTAATAGCTCAGGCTATAAGCTGTGAGTTCAAAGCTACCAACAATAAAGCAGAATATGAAGCCCTGATATCAGGCTTAAAGGTATGTCTAGACCTCAGTGTTCAAAACCTAAAGGTAAAAACTGATTCACTCTTAATTGCCAATCAAATAAAGGGAATTTATACGGCTAAGGATGCAAAAATGATTTCGTATTTAGAATATGCAAAAAACCTTACCGCTAAATTTCCTTCATTTGATATAGATCAAATATCTAGAGACACGAATACCGGTGATGCTCTAGCTTGACCTAGGTTCAAACTTCACCCCCACTATTTTTGATAAAATACCAATTGTGCACTTATTAGAGCCGACCATCGCAAAAAGGCTCGAATTGTCAACCCCTGTCAATCGGGACAGTAACTCTTGGACTAAACCTTATTATTATTGGTTTCTCCGAGGAATACTACCTCAGGAAAGACATGAGGCAAGGGCCTTTAGAATTAGAGCTTCATCTTATGCTATAATCAATAACACCTTATTCAAGAGATCGCAGGCTGGACCCTACCTGAGATGCTTGGAGCCCAACGAAGCCAAACTAGTACTTCAAGAGATACATGATGGACACTGTGGCAACCATAAAGGAGGAAAGAGCCTGGCAAGCAAAGTTCTCAGGACAGGCTACTACTGGCCTACACCGATTTGATCGCTGGAATATTCTTCAAAATGCGAAGCCTGCCAAATTCATGCACCAATCATACATCAGCCATCTGAACTCCTTCATTCAATTTCCGCGCCCTTGTAATACTCCGTATTTATAAGTCTTGGGGTACTCTATCGAGTAGCCCTTACTCTTTCGAGTAAGGGCAAGTTGCGAAATAAAATAGTTTCTGACCTGTTGGGTACTCGATCGAGTAGCTGGGGTACTCGATCGAGTAAGGGGGTACTCGATCGAGTACCTTGGGTACTCGATCGAGTGTCCGGTTTTACGGGGAGTTTTCTCGGGTTTTGTTAATTATGCGATTAAGGTATTTAAACATAATCGTCATTGTTTTAAATCACTTTTACAAAACCTAAAACCCTGTTTAAAAGAGAAAGCAGTCAGTTCATCTTCCTAATCGCATTCTTAGCAATTCCCGGAGTTCAGACGGTCAGTTCGTGTCGTAGTTCGTATCGTTGAGTTCCTTGCGTCAAGGGTAAGCTTTTAACATAATTTTTATAATGTTTCGTTAAGTTTGGTTAAACCCTAATTTAGGGATTGGGGGTTTTATGAGTAGTATGTGATGTGTAGTCTTTATGTGATATGTGTTAGGAGGAGGATTCGTAGAAGAGGCGTTTTGATACAGCTGTAGATACCGTCTGCTTGTTGTGCTTTCCAGGTAGGATTTCCTACTCAGTATTAATCCCATAATGGGATGTTGGTGATGTGCTGTAGTTAGTTGTTTGATATGATGATTGTGATTGTGATTGAGATTGTGGTTGGTTGTTGATGGTTCTCGAGATGTGTTCTCGGCTGAGTGGGGTCGCTTGCGGGAGTGACTTCACGCCCTAGTTTCGCCCTTCGTGGAACCCGCCACGGAAGGGGATGTGCACATTAATGGGACGGGGTTATCGCTCGTATGATGAGCGGGGCTTAGGTGGGAACAGTGCGGTCCCCCATGGCGGTGGTCCGGTGGACGGTCGGTATTGAGATGATGGGATTGGTGGTGTGTGTGTGTGTGTGATTCATTTGTTTGTTTATCTTATTGTTGTTATCTATATTGATTGTGTGATTAGTCGACCGGTGTTGTTTTGTAAACTGCGGTGATCCATTCGGGGATGGTGAGCAGATATTGAGCGGTATTGAGATGAAATCTTGGGATAGGCTGGGATGCCACGACATGACGATAGGAGTCTTCATTTGTAGCCTTAGTTTATTTACATTTCAGTTAGAACAGTCATTTGAGAATATTGTATCGTACTTTGGTTTGGTTTTGAGGATTGTATTTATTCATCAAACTATTTATAATAAACGTTGTTTCTGTTTTGTCTATTTGATTATCATACCTCGGGCGACCGAGATGGTGATGTCTTCATACCTGAGTGGTCCTGGTAAGGCACTTGGAGTATGGGGGTGTCACAAATGGTATCAGAGAGACGATCCTGAAACCTGTAACCAATGAACTTAAGTAACATAGGGAGTCAATTAAAATGAACCCGGGGTAAAAGTTGTAGGAGCTAGTGCAAAGGCTTGGGAGACGTCCTAAAGTCGCGGGGGTCGCCCTACAACTTTGAACCGGTCACAGGGGGAAAGTGTTTGTCGTATGTGTGTTTGGTTAACTTGTTTACAAATGTGATGGATGTGTTGATTGTTGGATGTTCAAATTGGAAGTTGAGGAGATGAAAGAAAAGTGATGTTATATATATAGAAATCGTTGATGAAATGATAGCATGTTGAATGTTTTATAACGTGGCAATTAATAGCATGATTGTTATGATATAATGTGATTTATAAAGTTAGCATGTTAGTATGTGACGTAATATGCGGGTAGCTCTTACGTATTAGTGGTACTCGATCGAGTGGGAATGACTCGATCGGGTGGGTTTTTAGCGATTTTGAGTCCAGAATCGAGTTTTGGGGCACTCGATCGAGTAACTAGGGGTACTCGATCGAGTAGGGGGTCACTCGATCGAGTAGCCTAGATACTCGATCGAGTAGGTAAGAGATCAGAAGGTCTGTTTAGTTCTGGAGTTTGGGTACTCGATCGAGTACGTGGGGCACTCGATCGAGTAGCCCGTTACTCGATCGAGTGTGTTTGGGAACTCGATCGAGTGGGTTCTGGGCATCGCGTTTTCGTGTTTTGAGGTTTAGTACGTGTGTTTATGTTTACCCTTTCTTATATAGCTTCAAGATGCCGCCAAGAGAAGCGCTTTGTACGCGAGAGCGAGCTTATGACCGTGGATGACATCGTTAAGATGTTAGAGCACCAGGACGCTCTTACCGAGACCCTGAAGAGAGTGAATGAGGACAAGGATAAGAGTAAGGAGAAGGAGGTTGATCATTCTAAAATCAGCCTCTATATTGCGAGGTTTAACCCGAAAGAGTACAAGGGAGTTGGGGAGCTTAATCTGCTTGATAGTTGGCTGAGAGAGATGGAGAACATCTTAGACTTGGTTCATTGTCCTGATGACATGAGAGTGGAACAGTGCGTTCTATCCGAGGGAGGCGGGCAAGTGGTGGGATTCGGTGAAGGTGAGTGCTAAGGAGATATACACCAATCAAGGCTTACCTGCTATACCTTGGGAGGAGTTTCGTAGGGCTGTGAGGAAGGAGTTTGTACCGGAGCATGTGAGGAGTAAGTTGAGGGAGGAGTTCGATAAGTTTAAGATGACCGCTGAGATGTCTGTAGCCGAGTACTACGAGACGGTTCAATGAGAAGTCCGGTATCTTTGAGGATATGGGTTTGAGTGAAGAGAACCTGGCATTGAGGTTTGAGAGAGGGTTGACTACCACGATTATGGATAAGTTACCCGTGGGAATCCTTACCGATGTTAAGGAAGCTTATGAGAGGGCTGGAAGAGCGGAGAGGCTGGTGGAGATGGCTCAGGAGAGGTCTGGTGGTGAAAAGAGGAAGTCTGAGAGCGAGGGTGGTGGCCAATCGAATCACAAGAAAGGAAACCACAATCAGTCTAAAGGATTTTCTTCTGGGTCAGGGTTCAGTGCTGGGATTTCCTTTGGGCGTGGCCGTGGGAGTGTGAGCAATAGCGGGGGAGTGACCTGCTTTGGTTGTGGTGGCGTAGGCCACAAGAGACATGAGTGCACGAGTGCACCGGGATCTTTTCAGAGACTTGCGCAGAGCTTCGCGAGCAACGGACCGGGTGGATCATGGCCAAACCGGGAAGTCGAGTTACAGAGTGGAGGCAACCGCAACGACGGTAATTCTTATCGAAGACACCGACGAACAACAACAACAATCAAGGGTCGGGTGCTAAGCCGACCGCATCGGCCCGATCTTGTCCAGGGAGGTGGGCAGAAGACCAGTGGCAAGTTGTTCATGATGGAGAAGAAGGCAGCTGAGGAAGATGCGCACGTTATCACCGGTACATTCCTTGTTAATGGTATTCCTACGTTTGTTTTGTTTGATTCGGGGGCTTCTCGGTCGTTTGTGTCTTGAGTCATGTAAAGTGAGTTGAGTTTGAGAGTATATGAGTCTGTTAGTGAGCAAGTTTTCATACCTTCGGGTGAGTCTGTATCGTGTGGGAGGTTGTTTAGAGATGTATCTCTGATAGTTGGGCAAGTCGATTTCCCTGTAGACTTGCTAGAGTTTCCTTTTAATGGTTTTGAGATGATAGTTGGGATGGATTGGTTAGGAAAGTATAAGGCTAAGATAGACTGTCATCAGAAGAAAGTGTCCTTAAGAGGTCCAAAGGGTGTTAGTGTGTCTTATCGTGGGTTTCTAGTCAAACCCAAAGTTAAGTTGATTGCAGCTGTTACCTTAAAGTCTTATCTGAGGAAGGGATGTCCTCTGATCTTGTGCCATGTGAGAGATGACCGGATAGAGATTCCGTGATTGATGAGATACCAGTGGTGGGAGAGTTTGCGAGATGTTTTTCCGGAGGAGATTCCGGGTTGCCACCAAAGAGGGAGATAGATTTCACCGTCGAGTTGAAGCCGAGGGACGGGTGATCTCTAAGGCACCGTACCGTATGGGTCCTAAGGAGATGGAGGAGCTTAGAAAGCGAGTTGGATGATCGATAGAGAAGGGATACATTAGACCAAGTGTATCGCCGTGGGGAGCACCAGTTCTTTTCGTGAAGAAGAAAGATGGGAGTTTGAGGTTGTGCATAGATTACGGGTGGAGTGAACAGGTGTGACGATAAAGAACAAGTATCCTTTGCCAAGGATAGATGACTGTTTGATCGGTTGAGTGGTGCAACGATCTTTTCTAAGATTGATTTGAGGTCGGGGTACCATCGGTGAAGATTAGAGAGGTGGACATACCGAAGACTGACTTTCACGTCAAGGTATGGCCATTATGAGTATGTGGTGATGCCGTTTGGGTTGTCCAATGCGCCGACAGTGTTTATGGATTTGATGAATAGAATCTTCAAACAGTTCTTGGACCAGTTTGTGGTGGTGTTTATCGATGACATCTTAGTCTACTCTAAGACTAAGGAGGAGCATGAGGAGCATCTGAGGATCGTGTTGCAGACTTTGAGGGATCATGAGTTGTATGCTAAGCTGTCCAAGTGTGAGTTCTGGTTAGAGAAAGTTGCTTTTCTGGGGCATGTAATCTCTAAAGATGGGGTAGCTGTGGATCCGGCGAAGATTGAGGTAGTGACAAAGTGGGAAGCAGAAGAATGTTCTTTGAGGTTAGGAGTTTCTTGGGTTTAGTGGATACTACGGACGGTTCGTGAAAGATTTCTCCAAGATAGCTAGACCGATGACAGCGTTGATGAGGAAAGAGAACAGGTTTCGTTGGGATGAGAGTTGTGAGACGGTGTTCCAAACATTAAAGGAGCGTTTGACCACAGCTCCTGTCCTCGCATTGCCTGAAGGGAGCGAGAATTTCGAGGTTTATACGGATGCCTCGAAGAATGGGTTAGGATGTGTGTTGATGCAGAATGGTAAAGTGATTGCCTATGCTTCTAGGCAGTTGAAGCCTTATGAGGAGAACTACCCTACTCATGATCTGGAGTTGGGTGCCGTGGTGTTTGCTCTCAAGATTTGGAGCCATTACCTTTATGGAGCAATCTTTAAGGTATTTTCTGATCACAAGAGTCTTAAGTACATCTTCACGCAGAAGGAGTTGAACATGAGGCAGAGGAGGTGGATGGAGTTGATTGGCGATTACGACATGGAGATTATCTACCATGAAGGGAAGGCCAATGTTGTTGCTGACGCTTTGAGTAGGAAGAGTGTACATTCCTTGCGTACAGCTCTATCTTTGATGAGGCTGAGGGATGAGGTAGCGAGCTTTGGGATTCATATGATGCAGAAAGGAGATGCCATGGGTGATATGACAGTACATATGGAGTTTTATGATGATATTCGGGATAAGCAGGCTTTGGATCCTAAGATAGTGGAGTGGAGAGCTGGAGTAGAGAAAGGGACAGTGTCCCGGTTTTCTATTCATACAGATGGTAGTTTGAGGTTTGATGGTAGATGGTGTGTTCCTAATGATGAGGAGTTGAAAAAGACAATCATGACAGAAGCGCATTGCACACCATATTCAGTTCATCCAGGTGGAGACAAGCTATACAAGGATTTGAAGAAAACGTTTTGGTGGCCTGGGATGAAGAAAGAGACAGCTGAGTTTGTGTCCCGTTGTTTGACATGCCAGAGAGTTAAAGGGGAACAAAGAAGACCACAAGGTAAGATTCAGTCTTTAGAGGTGCCTGAGTGGAAGTGGGAATCCATTTCCATGGATTTCATTGTGGGTTTGCCTAAGAGTCAACAAGGTAACAACATGATTTGGGTGATAGTGGATCGTCTGACCAAGTCAGCTCACTTTGTTCCAATGAAAGATACATGGACTAAGGCACAATTGGCCATGGCCTATCGAAAGAACGTGCTTAAGTTACATGGAGTCCCTAAGGACATAGTGTCTGACAGAGATGCGAGGTTTATATCGAAGTTTTGGAAAGAGTTGCAGGAATCGTTGGGAACAGCTTTGAACATGAGTACAGCATTTCATCCTGCGACAGATGGGCAGACTGAGAGAACAATCAAGACTCTTGAGGATATGTTGCGAGCTTGTGTGATGGATTTTGGTGGTAGCTGGGAGCAGAGGTTGGACTTGATAGAATTTTCTTACAACAACAGCTATCACACCAGTATAGGTATGGCACCGTTTGAGGCTTTGTATGGGAGGAGGTGTAGGAGTCCAATCTGTTGGGACGATAGTGCTGAGGCAGTGGTTTTAGGACCAGAGATGGTGCATGAGATGGTAGAACAGATCAAGATGATCAGGGAACGGATGAGAGCACCCCGGATCGACAAAAGAGTTATGCAGATCTACATCGTCGGGACATAGAGTTTCAAGTTGGGGACAAAGTTCTTTTGAAAGTGTCTCCTATGCGTGGCGTTATGAGATTTGGGAAGAAAGGCAAGCTAAGTCAGAAGTTTATAGGGCCTTATGAGATCTTAGAGCGAGTTGGGGAGGTTGCTTATCGTCTGGCTTTACCAGCTGCGTTGGAGAGAGTGCATAATGTGTTTCATGTATCGCAGCTGCGGAAGTATGTGAGTGACCCGTCACATGTGTTGGAGGAAGAGAGCTTAGAGCTAGATGAGTCTTTATCATACCTTGAGGTGCCTAAGCAGATTCTAGACCGAAAGGTTAGAAAGACCAGGAGTGGTGAGACAGTTTTGCTTAAGATCCTTTGGTCTAACCACGAGACCGAGGAAGCTACATGGGAGGCAGAGGATATCATGAAAGAGCGTTACCCTTTCCTCTTTGATCAGGTATGTATGGTTACGGGGACGTAACCTTGTTTCTTTTAGGGGGGTAGGAGATGATCGCGAGCAGTTTTTAAGAGTTTTATACACCTTTCACATGTTGTGTCGGGATGTTTGTCGGGATAAGTTGGGTTAGTATCATGTTTTATGTTCGGTTGCTGAGTCGGGAATGTTAGGGGGGAGTACCTTTGTTTAGTAGTGGTTTGAACTTCGGGGACGAAGTTCCTTTTAAGGAGGGAAGACTGTAATACTCCGTATTTATAAGTCTTGGGGTACTCTATCGAGTAGCCCTTACTCTGTCGAGTAAGGGCAAGTTGCGAAATAAAATAATTTCTGACCTGTTGGGTACTCGATCGAGTAGCTGGGGTACTCGATCGAGTAAGGGGGTACTCGATCGAGTACCTTGGGTACTCGATCGATCGAGTGTCCGGTTTTACGGGGAGTTTTCTCGGGTTTTGTTAATTATGCGATTAAGGTATTTAAACATAATCGTCATTGTTTTAAATCACTTTTACAAAACCTAAAACCCTGTTTAAGAGAGAAAGCAGTCAGTTCATCTTCCTAATCGCATTCTTAGCAATTCCCGGAGTTCAGACGGTCAGTTCGTGTCGTAGTTCGTATCGTTGAGTTCCTTGCGTCAAGGGTAAGCTTTTAACATAATTTTTATAATGTTTCGTTAAGTTTGGTTAAACCCTAATTTAGGGATTGGGGGTTTTATGAGTAGTATGTGATGTGTAGTCTTTATGTGATATGTGTTAGGAGGAGGATTCGTAGAAGAGGCATTTTGATACAGCTGTAGATACCGTCTGCTTGTTGTGCTTTCCAGGTAGGATTTCCTACTCAGTATTAGTCCCATAATGGGATGTTGGTGATGTGCTGTAGTTAGTTGTTTGATATGATGATTGTGATTGTGATTGAGATTGTGGTTGGTTGTTGATGGTTCTCGAGATGCGTTCTCGGCTGAGTGGGGTCGCTTGCGGGAGTGACTTCACGCCCTAGTTTCGCCCTTCGTGGAACCCGCCACGGAAGGGGATGTGCACATTAATGGGACAGGGTTATCGCTCGTACGATGAGCGGGGCTTAGGTGGGAACGGCTGCGGTCCCCCACTGGCAGGGCTGGTCCAGTGGACAGTCAGTATTGAGATGATGGGATTGGTGGTGTGTGTGTGTGTGTGTGACAGTTCAGCTGTTTGTTTATCTTATTGTTGTTATCTATATTGATTGTGTGATTAGTACTGACCACGGTGTTGTTTTGTAAACCTGCGGTGATCCATTCGGGGATGGTGAGCAGATATTGAGCAGGTATTGAGATGAGTACTGGGATAGCTGGGATGCCACGACATGACGATAGGAGTCTTCCGCTGTAGCCTTAGTTTATTTACATTTCAGTTAGAACAGTCATTTGAGAATATTGTATCGTACTTTGGTTTGGTTTTGAGGATTGTATTTATTCATCAAACTATTTATAATAAACGTTGTTTCTGTTTTGTCTATTTGATTATCATACCTCGGGCGACCGAGATGGTGATGTCTTCATACCTGAGTGGTCCTGGTAAGGCACTTGGAGTATGGGGGTGTCACAGCCCTGGCCATTTATAAAGTGGGGCATGGACATCGTGGGAAAATTGCCTGTAGCTCCAGGACAGAAAGTCTTCATGTTAGCCATGACTGATTACTTCTCCAAATGGATTTAGGCTGATCTTACAGGCAAGTAACCGAAAAAGAAGTAATAGCCTTCATCAGGACAAACATTATTTGCAGATATGGAGTCCCATCAGAAATAGTATGTGATAATGGAACTCAGTTCGTGGGGAAAAGGACCCAAGCATTCTGCCAACAATGGAATATCAACCTGGTAACATCGACCCCTGGATACCCAAAAGCTAATGGCCAGGCAGAGTCAAGCAACAAAGTAGTCATAAGCTGCCTAAAAAAGAAGCTGAAAAGAAGACGAGGCAGATGGGCTGAAGAACTCCCATTAGTACTATGGGCAGACAGGACAACTCTAAAGACCGCAACAGGCCAGACACCTTAATCCCTGGTGTATGGCTGTAAAGTTGTCATTCCTGCGGAAGTACGGGTACCAACATCCAGATGCAGCCTAAACAACGTTGAAACAAACAAAGACCTGATGCAAGATAACTTAGTCCTAACAGAAGAACTAAGAGACGCTGCCAAAATCAGGATGGCATCATATCAACAAGCAGTTGTCAGGACTTACAATAAAAACGTCAGGGTCAGGGTCTTCAAAGAAGGAGACCTTGTCCTACGCAAAGTATTCCCAAATAAAAAGGAGAAATCATCAGGCAAGCTAGCTCCCACATGGGAAGGCCCCTACTTAATTGATTCAATTGTTGGACAAGGAGCATACAGGCTCCAAACACTAGAAGGGGAAATGATCCCAAGATCCTGGAATGTAACTCATTTAAAACTAATCCATATGTAAAGATCGGATCGAGGCTACGATCGGTACAAATTCAATCACTACTAAACCTGATGTGCTATGTGATGAACTACATGCTTTATATGACTTGCCTGTATTTTTTACCTGTTCAACTAACCCGCCTATTTACTTCTTGAATCCCGAACAATTATACATAATAAAAGATTACACGCATAAATATTCAGGATTGAGGGCTACTCTACTATATATTCCTGAAACAAAAATTTTGCACTTAACTGTGCCTGACGAGTTGGTAACCACCACCAGATACAGTAAAAAGTCAGGATCAATCAGGCATGAAATAATTGCCTGACCTGACTAGGTTTCTCGCCACGGATTACAATTGGACACAAGAAGACGGTGCAAGGGTGTTTTATCCCGACCATCAGTCTAAAAAGCCCTCTCGACAGGCCGAATACCAAGCCCTCCGGCCGGGCGGGGGGACATAAGCCCTCCCGACGGGCCGGATTTCCCACCCTTTCAACCATTATAGCAAAAAAACAATACTTGGTTGAAATACTCACGACAAAAATTGAAACGAAATGTGCAGGTTATTTAACCAGAATAATGTGCAAATCATGCAAACAAAATATTTGACAGGTCCAACAGGGTGAAACTCACAAATCAAGCAAAGACAAAAGTGAAATCAGCCAAAAGAAGGCCATCATGCCTATATTAATAAACCTTTACCCCCTGGGGCAAAGGCGCCAAAATATTCATAAAAGCCAGGGAGAGCCTCCCTGACACAAAACGGGAAAATAAAAATAATGTCCGTCCAGGGACATCCCCTGGATGGGCCAAAATACCAAGCGAGAATTAAAAATATTATCGCTTCTCCTCGAAGCGGCGACATCAACAACCTGCTCCCCACTCTTAGCCGGCTCAGCCTCAACGTTCTGCTCCTCTAGAGAGTCGACCTCCTGTTCATTTTCCAAATTATACAGGTCAGGATATTTCGTAGCAGCAAAAGCAATTCAGCTGCAGGGTCCCATTTTTCCCTGGCCTCGACAGGCTCCGACATGGCAGCCGCCCTTCCCTTGATGTAGAAATAGAGGGAGGCATCATCCAACTTGAACTCCAAGTCATCCGTCTCCTGGGTAAGCTCTTCATTCCTATCAAGGGCCTCCTGCAATAGCCGCGTGCTTGAAGCTGCCTCAGTCTTAGCAGCATCCCACCCAGCCTGCACCTTTGTCAAATCAGCAGTTTTGGCAGCCAAGCCAGCCCTTGCAAATTCCAGCTCAGACTTCAACCTATCATAATCTGATCTTATCAGATCAATCCTGGCTACCAAAGAAGTAGCCTGATAGGCATTATGGAGACAGGCTGTAGCACCCTGGTCAAAAACAAGAAAAGTATGAATAATATGTAACAACAATAGAGGACTACCAAAACACGGGGAATTAATGCCAACATACCTCCCTCACAGCAGCCAGGGCACCAACCAAGAGGTCGATGAATGATCCATCAAAACAACGGCTGAGTAGCAGTCTCAACAGGGTCAAGGGTGAGCATGACATCCGATTTAGAAGCTGCATAATCCCTTATTTTCACCCTAGCAGCCTCCATATTATCCAACCTGGCTCTCACCTCCCGGCCAAGGCGTAAACGTCAACATCCTCAATCCGCCTTTTCCGGGTCTGTGAACTTGTTTCAAAGCAGGGGCAAAGCAAGCGCACACCCGACCTTAGCGCAGATCTGCTCAGTCAATCAAGTCTATAACAGCTCGTATCCCCGCTTCCCGGGGACCTTCCTCCCGTATTTTCGCCGATCGGGTGAAGGTCACCATGCCAAACCTGGCAAGACGAATGAGATGACCTGGTAGTTTGCAACACGAAATACTATATCAGCAATACAAACCTAATATTATCAGGAAGCCCAGGTAAAAAGAAAGGAAAAATTAAAATAGACTTACAGCCTGAGGTACTGGCACCAGCAGCCCCTGACACTTTAGCCGCCCTGGGAGCCCCGTCAGCCTTCAAACAGCGAGGAAGGTGACCAACCTCGCAACAAAGAGGCCAGGACCTCTCCAAAGGAGGGATAGCAAGGAAAGCAGAAACATTGGGAGTAGGATATTCAGTTTCAGTAACCCAGTCGTCAACTGCACACATAAAAGGTATGACTTAATATTTTTCATTTTTTCACTAATGAAAAAACATGCGAGTCAAAGAAAGAAACCAAAAGACTCACCAGCCACACAGGCCTCATGATTCAAATACGCCGGTCGGGACCCACGTAATTGGTCCGACAAACATATAGCCGCAGCCCCGCCCCCTTATCATGGCATTTTGTCTAAATTACTCAGAAGAGGAGTAGTTGACGGCCTGACCTTAAAACTTATACGGCCAGGTGATACTGTCGTTTCGTACCAAAAATAAATACCTGAATTACTACTAACAGAAGTCAGCGGTAAGTAGGGTCGATCTCCACAGGGAGGCGGTGTACTATCTATTTGTCTATTTATCTGTCTAAATGTCACAATTGGGGGTTTTGATTGATTTAACTAAACTAAAGATTAAGGCGAGGGAAATGAATAAGAGAATTAACAGTAAGAGAAGGGAGTATGCTAAGAGTCGGTCCACCGTGGCAGCTATACTATCGGGAATACTGAGGCGATTAGACTATTGACAAGAAGAGCTATGGTCGTCACCTTTCGGTCCTTAAACCGCCCTAGAGCGTAAACAGCTTAACTTTCGCCCTCACTGCAAGACCCTATTGTAATTAAGCAAGCCTTCCCTTCCAATCTTTCGATCTAGGTCGGGGTTAACTAGATTTATGGTCTCCTGTATGCATTCATTCGACCGGATAACAGTTAAATTGCATAATACAATTCCTATCGCAAGTCTAACCTATTCAAGTCAGTTAAAACATGCTACCACGGCTTCCCTAATCCTAACATACTAAGGAAATTAGCTAGACATGGAGTAAATAAGAACAATAAATAAAGAGGGAGAGGGAATAATAAACATTAAATAAAAAGAGAGAAAGGAGAGAAGAAATTACTGATATAAATGATCCGGAAAAAAAAATAGAACAAAAGTAACAGTATATGAGAAAAATGATAAGAGAGCCGGGGAAGAAGAGAGGAAGCAGTCCGTATATTGATCCCCTTTGATTTATATATAACCTCAAAACATAAAACCTAATCTAAACTTCACGTGAATAGAGGCCCAATAGCTTGTAACTGCTCGATCGAACAGTTAAGACACTCGATCGAACAGTTCCTGCGTCTGTTTACTCGATCGACCAAAAGAAACTACTCGATCGAACAGTTGGCCACTCGATCGAACAGTTCTTCCGTCTGTTCACTCGATCGACCAAGAGAAACTGCTCGATCGAGTGGTTCCTGGTTCCAGCTCGTGTTGGTCTTGTAGTTTGGTCTTTGACTTGGCCTTTTAGCTCCCGAAATAGCTTCACGCATCCCAAGACAACAATATTTCCCGCTCCAAATTATCTCTTCCTCCAAATGCATGCAAAACGGACGGTAAATGACTTGATTTCGCTACTTTATGGCTCATTCCTGCAAATAAGACAAGAACTTCCAAAGTATGCAATTCGGGGCATTTCGTAGCATAAAACCACGATAAAAGCATAGAAATACGTGCATAAAATAGGCTAAAAAGACTATATAAAATGCACGTATCAAATCTCCCCAAACCAAACCTTTACTCGTCCTCGAGTAAACTAAAATGCAACTAATGAAACGGAAAAGATAACTCAGAGCTAGCTACAAATGCCCACTTAAACCAATTTAATGCAAGCAAACTAACACTTATAGCAAGACAGTCAAATGCAAACGAGTTATAAGATGTTTATAAAAGTAGCTGAACCGTCGACCTTGCAAGACCTTTAATAATGGACTCTCACGGGTCACTCTTCTCTCATGAAGCAAAGGGTAAGCAAATGAATGTAAGAGAGAAGAAGAAAAATAGTCGCTCACCTAGACTACGACCCACATAAACATGCATGCAACTAATATGATAGACAATTCTAGCTACCGTACATACATTCCAACCAAACAAGGTCCTGTCACAGCCGAGGGCTTACAAAAATATGATAAAGTGAGGCAATGGGTAGGAAAAGGCAAAACATTTATGGGAATGTGAAGGTATAGGCGGCCAAGCTAGTACCTAAACAGAACCATATGAAACATATCCATTTCCAACTCAATTTTGAAATTAAGCACATGCCCTTCAGTTGGCATAAAATCTCACCAAACCAGACTGCAAACACTCCTCAAATGAGATAAGATAGAACATAGGAGCAGAAACCGTCAACCATTTTTTTTCTCATTTTTCTTTTCTTTTTCTATTTTTTTCTTCGGTTTCTTCTTCTTTTCTTTATTTATTTTCAACTTATTTTTTTTCGTTTTCTTTTTTTTTCCATTTCTTTTTCACGTTTTTTTTTCTCATCAACCTCCTTTTCTTCATAAATTACCAACTCCAAATCAATATGATATGAGCCAAACTTGATACAATAGACAATATACCGCAAAACAATCTAAACTAGCTTGACAAGGCAGGCTAAATTTGGATGTAGCTAAGGGTCAACAGGCAAATTTGGCTAATGTGGAGTTTAATGGGTAAAAATGAAAGAAAGGGAAAATGTAAGCACCTCCCTGCATGTGACACCAACCACTAACCCGAATGTATGACGGCAAAAAGCAATTGAATTTCATATACGTGCAAATTGATGATACATGTTATGCAAGGAGTAACTACTCACAATCCTACATGAAACTGGTCATAAATGACACCAGTTTATAAGGCTCTAAATCTTAGAAATTATAAGTAGGTTGCCAAAATTTAAGGTCAAGTCTATATGTTCAGCTAAATTAAACATTAACTCGTAGATTATGCAATAAGACAAAGCTAAAAGATAACAGTTTATTGCAAGGCTTAAGCAAAAAGACAGATATAGTGCAATATCATCATAGAAATCTACCATTCCGACTCAACTTATATGCTAAAATTAAACGTGAATTTTTTGAATTTTTTGAATTTTTATGAAATAAATAACAATGCAAACAGAAAATTAAACGTGATAACTGAAATGCAATAAAAACAATATGCAGACACGGATATGGATGCATAACCTCCCCAAACCAAACCGTACAATGCCCCCATTGTACCAAAACATGAAAAGGAAATACAAACTGAAAGGAAAAGAGAGTAGATGCGGAAAAACTCACAAAATGCGCGAATAAGGGGACCTCCCCAACCCGACCATGAACATGGGAGGTTGCTAAAGGCCCGGAAAACCGTCTCAGGAAGCTAATCCAAGTCAATAACACTCGATCAAGAGGAATAGTAGCTAATCGAGTAGAGTGGGCGTCTAAAACTGCTCGATCGACTGGAATAGTGGTCGATCGAGTGGTTCTCTCTTCTGCAGGTGATCGATCGAGTAAAAATTTCACTCGATCGAGTGAATATAGCAGCAAAAGTTCTCGATCGAGTACAAAAAGTACTCGATCGAGTAATCCCCCGATGCATACCGCAAAAACGCAATAAAAATAGCCCGCAGACTAACAAGACAAGCATACTGAGAAAGTTTATGGTATAAAACCATTTATTACAACTGAAATTAAATAAAATGCAAAATAAAATCTTCGGGTTGCCTCCCGGGTAGCGCTAGCTTCAGTCAGGTCCCAGCTCGACCTTCTTTTTCTTCGAGCCACTATAATCAGCTACAATCAAAAAACGGCTCAAGCGCGCAAAGCAACTTTGTCAAACAATGCGCATGTGCTACACAACAACATAAGTAGCACCATAGTGGAATAGCAGAATAGGAAATTAAAATATAAGACCGTTTAAGCCTAACAAATTTCCTATGCGAGCTCCTAAATTTATCCACAAAATATAGGAGCGCGGGAGCAATAGACGATAAAGTGGGGCTCCATCTCAGATTAACAATTTTGTGATGATAAAGACGGTGAAAAGGCGTTAAATTGAACGACCTACTAGGAAGGGGCAAAGCATTAGAATGCAAAGCATAAGTCAAACGAGGCAATTCACTATTTAAACAAACAATAAACAAATTACCGTTCAATACCTCAGGTTGATCACTCTCAACGACGGAATCATAGATAAAAGAATTCATTATCTCTTCCGTGCTAGGATTGATTACCGACTCAGCTACCTCCTTGTCACCCTCCTCAGTGGAATTCAGCCCGTAAATCGCAGCCTCAAGTGCATCCAGCTCGGCTTTGAAAAGGGGAGACTCACCGTATCCATTATTATCATCAAAATTGTCGTCTAAAACGACCCCAAGTAACGCATCAATGCTCCCAATGGCCAATTGATCGATCGAGCGAATAATCACTCGATCGACCAACTTCCTCCTGAATTCCACTCGATCGAGCAACAATTTCTCTCGATCGAAGTGTTTCTCTGGAAAATCACTCGATCGACTAGTATTAGTCACTCGATCGAGTGATTCCTCTGTCTGTATTGAAATGTTCGCGTGGGACGGTGAAATATGATAGGAACTCGTCATCCGAGTCATAGAGGTCATCCTCAGCATTGGGCAACACGGTTTTCTCGGGGGAGAAACCGCTCTCAAAGAAGGTATACCTCTTCTTCTTGCATCTCACCGCTAACCGAGCAACTACGTGACTCGAGCTCACGGAATCGAGCGTCCATATTTTTGCTTCTCTCTTGCATTTGTGATACAAGCGTCACCACTGAATATGTCCACTCCGCGATCTCTTCTAGCTCCATCTCAGCTGCTATCTGAGCAACTACAGACTCGAGCTCAAGGAATTGAGCGTGGAATTGTCTATTAAAATCTTGCTGAGCTTGCACTTGAGATGCAAGTGTCTCCAAATAAGATTTCAGCTCCGCAATTTCTTCTTCTTGTATATCTGGAGGGTCTTGTTGCGGTGGCCATTGATAGGGTGGATGTGGCGGCACAACTACATACCGCATTGTGCATTGTGCAAGAAAGCACCACATCTCCCGCAGCAGATCACCGGCTGTTCCATATAATGGGAAATCGGTGATGGGTCAAAGGTACTCAAGCCTTCCCTTTGACGGTCTTTCACCTAGAACTGTCTAGGTAGTACCTGTAAGGCCTATCAAAACAGCACTAAACAAAAGATTAAAACGGCCTCAAGGGAAAAATCCCCTGAGGCTACAAACAGATAAAATTAAACAAATAAATAAATAGATTGCCTCCCAAGAACGGCGCCAAAATTTGATATCTTTGTCGTTTCGTATCAAAAATAAATACCTAAATTACTACTAACAAGTCGGTAAGTAGGGTCGATCTCCACAGGGAGGCGGTGTACTATCTATTTGTCTATTTATCTGTCTAAATGTCACAATTGGGGGTTTTGATTGATTTAACTAAACTAAAGATTAAGGCGAGGGAAATGAATAAGAGAATTAACAGTAAGAGAAGGGAGTATGCTAAGAGTCGGTCCACCGTGGCAGCTATACTATCGGGAATACTGAGGCGATTAGACTATTGACAAGAAGAGCTATGGTCGTCACCTTTCGGTCCTTAAACCGCCCTAGAGCGTAAACAGCTTAACTTTCGCCCTCACTGCAATACCCTATTGTAATTAAGCAAGCCTTCCCTTCCAATCTTTCGATCTAGGTCGGGGTTAACTAGATTTATGGTCTCCTGTATGCATTCATTCGACCGGATAACAATTAAATTGCCTAATACAATTCCTATCGCAAGTCTAACCTATTCAAGTCAGTTAAAACATGCTACCACGGCTTCCCTAATCCTAACATACTAAGGAAATTAGCTAGACATGAAGTAAATAAGAACAATAAATAAAGAGGGAGAGGGAATAATAAACATTAAATAAAAAGAGAGAAAGGAGAGAAGAAATTACTGATATAAATGATCCGGAAAACAAAATAGAACAAAAGTAATAAAGATATGAAAAAATGATAAGAGAGCCGGGAAGAAGAGAGGAAAGCATCGTATATTGATCCCCTTTGATTTATATATAACCTCAAAACATAAAACCTAATCTAAACTTCACGTGAATAGAGGCCCAATAGCTTGTAACTGCTCGATCGAACAGTTAAGTCACTCGATCGAACAGTTCCTGCGTCTGTTTACTCGATCGACCAAAAGAAACTGCTCGATCGAACAGTTGGCCACTCGATCGAACAGTTCATCCGTCTGTTCACTCGATCGACCAAGAGAAACTGCTCGATCGAGTGGTTCCTGGTTCCAGCTCGTGTTGGTCTTGTAGTTTGGTCTTTGACTTGGCCTTTTAGCTCCCGAAATAGCTTCACTCTTCCCAAGACAACAATATTTCCCGCTCCAAATTATCTCTTCCTCCAAATGCATGCAAAACGGACGGTAAATGACTTGATTTCGCTACTTTATGGCTCATTCCTGCAAATAAGACAAGAACTTCCAAAGTATGCAATTCGGGGCATTTCGTAGCATAAAACCACGATAAAAGCATAGAAATACGTGCATAAAATAGGCTAAAAAGACTATATAAAATGCACGTATCACCAGGACTGTTTGTTTTAACAGCATAACAGGTCTTCAAATCATCAAGAGAAAAAGAAACATTATGTTTTTTACAGAGGTTCTCAATAGAACATACAACCTTCCATACCATGGGCATCAATTGATAAGATGGAACACCGATCTCCTTAATAACCTCAACCATAAGAGGCGAGAAAGGAAGCTTACAACCTGCCCTGAAGGCCCAGTCGTGGATGCAAAACCAACCAGGACAAGCCCAGTAAGCCCTGATAGGAGAATTCTCAGGGATCCAGACTTCAGCATCAGCAGGGATAATCCCCCTATCCTTCAAAATTTTCTCGAACTCAGGCTTCAAGCGGTTTGCAGGAGACTGATCCTCATTTAAAGCCTTGGTAGGCTTGAATTGAAAAGCGCCATGAGATATTGAAATCATCTCCAATGGGGGATCACTTGACTTATCTACTGCGGGAGATGGAGCAGCAGAAGAAGCAGGCAAAGTTTCAGAAGAAACTTCCTCAGGATTCTGAGGAGGATAAGTTGTAGGAACCGCTGCCCGGGTAGATTTTTTCTTTGCAGCCATTATTTGAAGAATTATGAAAGATTGATTAAAAGATTTGGGAAGTTGAGAATTAAAAAAACTGAAGAGAAAGAAGTTAAGAGAAAGAAGACGAAGAAGTTGTGTTGATAAGCTCAAATTAATGAAGCACCCAAGTATTTATAGCAAAGAAGATTAGGGTTTCAGACGCAAAATAATTAAGGAAGTTGCAGTAAATAAACCACGCGTCAACAATTGCAGTAAAAGAGCCGTTACAGGAAACTGATCAGGGAAAATTTAACCGTTGGGTGATCTTATCAAAACTAAAGTTATCTCCTCATTTTTTCGTCCTGGCACTACCAATAAGGAGATAAGGGGCAATTGTTAGGCCTGGAAATCCGCAGACCACCCTGATCAGCATTTCATCTAAACCTGACTGCCAGGCTCTCACGGTGCCAGGCTCTCAGGGCACATGAAGATAGGCGCCAGGCCATGGAGAGGACAACGGTCCAAATATCAGGACAATATTTGACCATATGCGCGTATATTAATGGAAATAAATATGCAGCATTAAGTATGAAGATTATGCAGTAAATACGGTAATTAAGAGGGAAATATTCAGCAATTATTACCAGCAATTATGGAGAATATTCTGCCTTCAATGCTTGATCATACAGCCGTTCAAGATAGGAAAGCTATATAAGAGACACTTTGAAGATATTGGAAACACATCATTCATACGCAAGAAGATATATACATACTACTTAGAGAAATACAAGCATTGTTGTCGTCATAATATTATTCTCTCAAATCATATAGTGAAATCCTCTCCTGGCTTGGTGCCCGTGGTTTTTTCCCATTCAAGGGTTTTCCACGTACAAAATTGTTTGTCTTGTTATTTTTGTTATCTTATTTACAGCTTAATATCGTACCCTGTCAACCTGACCAATAGTCTAATTATAGCTAGTTAACCCTACATAGTATCACCCTGACCTGATTTCGCCCTGCGCAAAATCCACACAAAACATACATGTTTTTGTATTTTTGATTTTTTGAAAAAAGGTACAAATGCAATGATGTGACATGAATGAATGCATGCTCTAACTAAATGCAATTCTATATGGCATATATAACAAATGAATGCAATCTAAACTATACTAAATGATGCATGATTTCTATTAAGCTATGGTCACCTATGATCAAACCTCCCGAAACCGATTTAAACACTATTTATAGTGTAGAAAAGAATAGGATTGGTCATTAGTGACTATGCATGAATTCTAATCTATATGCAACTATCTACATGAATCATATGAGATATAATACAATGCAAACTATACTATTTGAACTAACTAATGCAAAGGAAGTATGATACAAATGCATGTGGGAACTACACTAAATGCAATGTATATACAAAAGAGAGAGGGAGAGATGGGTATCATACAATTGGAGGTGGTGAGGTAGGCCTCTTTCCCTCGTCATCCTCATCTTGATCATAGCCATATCGATGAGAACTCCCGGCTTGGTCATACCCGCTTGCTTGGCCCCAATACCCTCCTTAGTCAAATTCTCCTCCTTGACCCGAGTACCCTCCACCTTGACACGAAATGCCCTCCGCCGTCGCGATCCCAAGCTTGGTTCCCGTGATTAGGGAACAAGTGTTCCGGTTGGGCCCATTTGGGCAAAGGGCCATTAGGGTCAACATACCCTTGTTGAGCCATGTTATAGTATTGGAGGTAAAGAGCCAAGTAGTTGTCGACCCTCCCTTCATGTACCCCGAGGTCCACTCTATTCATGAGTGCCATCAAATCATTAATGCCCGGGGTATTGGGGATTTCCGGTTCAAATTTGGTATGAGGGATAGGATATGGTGGGATAGGCACATAGGAAGGTGGGCGAATAGGCCTTCCCGGTACTCCACGAGGTATTTGGCGGGGTGGCTCTTCCCTTTGAGGGGGATTGTCAAGAATTTGGATATCAAGGAGGTAGCTTGGTGGAGGCGAGTATGGGCTCAATCTTGGGTCAATGCCCGGTATCTTCCAACCTTCTAGGATGATTGGAGTGCATCCTTTGGTGTACCACTCTACACTCCCGTCTTTAGTGTAATTACACCACCGGTGATGAGTGAAGATGGTGTGCTCACCAATCAAAGTCCTCCCCTCAAGAGGAGTATAGGTCCCTTGGGCATTGAACCCGGGGCAAAGATAGTTGGCCAAAATAGTAATTAGACCTCCCATTACGAAGGTCTTGAGTTGGGTGGTCCCTTGAGCAAAATCATTGAACCTACTAAGTATCTCAAGTGGCGTATTGAAGTTATAACGCCTCGTCCCTCGAACATTCAAATAGGACTCAAGAAAAGTTAAATCAATGAGAGTACACCTATCTTGTTCGTACCTCCCATTGATGGTACCGGCCACAAAGCGCTCGGTGAACCGAATCACCGGATCTTGGATGCGAAGGTATAGCATTGATTTAAACCGGTAAAATTCCTCCCGGAAATAGCCCTCCAAAGTTGGTCCACATCGAAATTATCGGGTTTATCGGTAAAGTTGGTGGGCACATCAAGACCGAAAATGTAGGCAAATTCATCAAGTGAAAGATGATGGTCTAGGTTGCACAACCTAAACTCCATGCCCACATTGGTCCTAGTGTTTGTTACAATGTGAAGGCTACTCAAAAATTCAAGCGTGAGACTAAGGTATGTCTCCTCATGGGCATGGAAAAGTTTTCCAAGCCTAAGGCCATCAAAGAACATCTCGGTGGGGTACCTTATCCTAAGGATTTCCAACACCCTAGTATCTACGAATTGAGTGGGTTCGTAGTTTTTACCTAGTAATTTGACAAAGTTCTTGCGGTGGTCATCGGATTCAAAAAGCACCTCTTGGAAGTACTCAAGTTGTTAAATTCCTCCTCTTACTAAGGGACGGACGTTCCTTGGTAGTGCTACCTCTCGCGGAGTTGAGGAGGATGATCCCTTGCGCTTTCTTCCGGTAGATTCAACCAACTTCTTGGCCTTGCCTTTGAGGTTTATCATCTTGAAGTTGAGGAAATGGGGATTTTGTTGCCTTTTTGATGTGAGTGGAGTGTTGTTGAGGGAAGAGATGAGTGTTTTAGGGTTTGATAAGGTGAGGAAGTGAGGGAGAAAGGGGGTGATTTTATAGAAGAAGGGGGAATCCGAGCGGATAAGGGTGGGTCCTGTCCGGTTGATTCGATAAAAATGGGCCAATCCAAGCGTCTTTGCGTCGTGACGGGTATCTCGTGCTTGTAGAAGACGGGCGTCTTCCCACAAATCCGGGCGGATTCTAATGCAGGGATTCTGCTGAGTTGAGAACAGGAAGAAGACGGGCGTCTTTTAGGTTGGGACGGGCGTCTTGCTCGGGACGGGCGGATTTTCAAAAATCCGCTCGGATTTCCTGGCAGCTCAAAATCTCGCTTCAGATGACATTTAGGACGGGCGTCCCGTGAAGAATACGGACGTCTTTTCTCAAGATGGGCATCTTGTGTTGAATCCGCCCGTCTTCTGAGACAGCGTCAACCAGTTATGCGACGGGGGTCCTGGACGGGCATCCAGGCTTCGGGACGGGCGTCTTCTGCTTCCTTTCTTCTTTTTCTTTCCTTTCTTTTCACAATCATACCCTTTCACCGATTTGTTATTCCTCCTTATCTTTTTTTCTGAAATTTGCTCAATAAAGTTGTAAGATGACTCTCTCTCTCATCACTGTCATGCAAGAAATCAAATGCAAATGCAATAATGTACAATATTATACAAAGTAAAAGGGTCTAGGAAATATCATACAAATGGTGGTTTGAGATAGGACTCCACCAAACTAGTTCAAATTATAGAAATTCTTATCCATAGAGCTCAAGGCTCTTAATAAGAGATCAAAAGGTTGTGAACAAGCTCCAAATAGACACAAGTATGGGTTGCTCCATTTGAACATGAAATTTGGCCAAGGAAGCTTGTAAAATGTTCTTTTTCTTTTTGCTTTGTCCTTGGCACTAGAGCTTTCCCAATGTTGCCAATGAACAAGCCCATGATTCTTGTCAATACTCAGCATGAAGTATGGTTCATTTTCATCCGTAGACTTCCACTTACTACCTTCTCTTTCACTTTCGGTGATGATGATAGCATTTGAATTTATCAATCCTTCATGAGTGGAAGGAGAATTCTCATGGCTTTGATGATCGAGTTCCTTAGAAGTTGTCATTGTGGGTGCCAAATTCTCACGAGAGGCTTCACGAGCAATCTTCTCTTTGAGCTTTTTCACCAAGTAACTCTTGTATGATACCTTGGCCTTTTGAAGAAGGTCCACCATGTCCTCTTCAATGATCATTGGCTCCATGATAGTTGTTAAGTAGTCTTCATGAGGAATAGGGGAAGGACGTTCTTCTTCATGATAGGGTATCTCGAATGTCTCAAGGATAGGCTCCTCAAGCAAGGTGATATTTTGAGTCCATCCTCTAGGCTCATCAACATTGTTGCTATCTTCATACGAATCATAGATGGGGGCTTCATTCAACTCTTTCTCCAATGTCTCAAAATTCACTTCAAAGGACACACCCTCATACTCACAAAGGCTAAGAGTATTTGACTTACTCAACCTTATATCTTCCTCATCGAACACAACACTTTCATAGTCACAAGAGCTTAAGGAGATTGGCTCTTCCCACTCTTCATTATCTATGTCAAAAGTTACTACTTCAAATTCGCATTCATGTTTAATGTCCAAAGAACGGTGGGGACTGATTGCTTGGGATTCTTTCATTTGGGCAATTTGAATCTCCAATTCCTCACCTTGGGCAACAATGCCTTAAAGGACATTATCCCTCTTTTGGCTCTCTTCTAGCATTTGTTTGAAGAAGTTTTGTTGATCTCCCATCATTTGGAGAATCACATTTTGGATGGGTTCATTTTCTTGTTGTGGGTAAGTGTGAAAGTGCTCATATTGTGGCATTTGGAATTGGTTGTAAAGTGAGTTTTGGGTGGATGGTTGTTGTTGATATTGGGTGTGGTGATTTTGGTGGGAAAAGTTGGGGTAGTGGTTAGGATTTTCATTGTACAAATAGTAAGGTAGGTTTGTGTTGACTTGCTCCTTAAACTCCCCATACCCATAGTCATACTTAAAAGATCCACCACATACTCCATATGTCAAGTCTTGAGCCATCATAGCTAAGACAAGGAAACAACTACAACCAATGAAACTACACGAAAACGGTAAGAATAATCCTTGAGGAATGAGTTCCTCAAGGTGAAAGCACAATTAAAATAGACAAACAAGTAAGAACTTAATCACATAGCACCATCCCCAGCAACGGCGCCATTTTTGACGTGGGCGTGTCGTTGTACACCCAATCAAAACACATTTATAATACTCAACAAACAACTGGTTAGCGGTAAGTCGAGGTCGATCCATGGGACGGTGTGCTTTGGGTTCTAAGCCTATCTATCTCAATTTATGCTAGTGTCACAATTTGTTTGGGTTTGTAGTTGCGTCTAGACTAATGCAAATAATAAGGTAAAACAAGTAATAAAAGGAAGGGTGTAAACAATTGATTAAAAGTGCTAGGATGTCATGGGTTCATAAAGGATTCATGGGAGTTGATCATACAAACATGTTCACAAGGATGCAAGCAATTAATGTTCTGGAGGAACCGAGTTGGTTTATGTCTTACGGTTCATAGGAAGAGTTGGGTCCCGGAGCCGAATCGATTAGATTGTACAACACCTACAAGTCGACTTACTTTCCTTCTATTCAACTTCTATGCATGGTCTAACAAGACGCGAGAGTTTTTAATATCTTACAAGTCAAGTTGAGTAGATAAGAGATGGTTGTAAATGCAAGGATTCATAGGCTTAGCATTTCATCAAACATAACATGTGCATAAAGTTGACATCACAACAAGCAAGCAATTTGATCATGAAAACATATTAGATTAAGCATGAATCAATCCCATGTTGGTTTCCCCTAAATACCCATTAATCCTAGCTAAAGAAACTACTCACTCATTATCATGTTGAACATGTCATTAATGGTGTCAATCATCACAACAAGTATAAACATGGTAATAGAATGAAGAAATGAACAATAAAGATTAAAGGGTAAAGGAATTATACCAAACTTGAGATGATCCAAATAATAAAGCAAAGAATAATAGAAGAAACTTGATTGATTGATGAAGGGTTGTCAATCCTTCAATAAAAACCCAATAATCTTCAATTACCCAAAAGTAACAAACTTGAACAATAATTAAAGAAAGATTAATGTGTAAATTGTGGAAAGATTAAGGAGTAATCTATTCTAATCTACTCCTAATATAATCTAAGGAAGGATTTGTTCTAGCTAAGAGAGCCCCTTTTTTTATTACTACAAATGGGGTATTTATAATAGGGATTTCATTTGGTAAACTAAGGCTAAATTAGTAATTACACTTTTGAGTTTTAAACAGGGAAACGCCGGTATTTTTCGAAGGATGGGCATCTTTCACAGAGCTTGAAGAAACGAAAGTTTGCTGTAAGGGAATCCGGGCGTCCGAGGGGGAAGACGGGCGGATTGTTGAGGTGGTGCCCGGGCGTCTTCATGGGAATCCGCTCGGATTCTCTGGAGGAATCCGGGAGTCTTGATGCTGGGACGCACAGGTTGTCACTGCAAGACGGGCGGGTTCGTGGGAATCCGCTCGTCTTCTGTGACAGCGTCTTATTTCTTCACTTTCTTTTTATTCTTATGGGATTGGTCTTTAGTTCTTGCTTCCTCTTCATACTAGTCCATCAAACATCGTCAAATAGCTTCCGAATATGCACGAAAAACGGGAATTTCTGCCTTATTGTCTCCTTTTCTACAAAACATATGAAATGCGATAGAAAAGCAAATAGGAAGGTTTTGACGGATAAAATGGCCATAGAATGTTATAATAGTATGCAAAATAGGCTCAATTAGGGGACTAAATATGCTCAAATAATGTTCACATCAATCTTATTGAAGATATAGCCATTCATGTAGCTGAGTATGGGAATCCCCGAGGAGGTAGGCGAGTGAACGAAAGAGAAGGTGAATCACTTGTAGCTGAGGTGGAAATTCCTGATGAAAGGTGTGACAATTCGGAGATTCCGCAAGTTTCGGGTGATCATGAGCAGGTCCATGCCATAATTGAGCAAGAGGTGTTTTGTGGTAGATGTGGTACGGAAGGACATGATCCTATTACTTGTATGACGGAAGTAGAGCGAGTCCATGCTTACCAACAATATAAGCAAGGAGTTCCGTTCTCTAAACTTTATGAAGATTTAGCCATGCCAAGCATCTCTAGTCCTATTGTTTCAATGCCGCGGCAAGATGAATCATCTTCTACAAATATAGAGATAGCGGAGCTGAAATCCTTGGTGTTATCTTTGGCACTTCAAGTCCAGAAAAATGCAGAATAAAATGAAGATTCTATGAAGACGTTGTAGGATCAATTCGCACAATTTGCAACTGAGCAAATGAACCAAGCAAGTTAACCACCCTCTTGCGACCCGATTAATGCAATCAATCTCCGAAGTGGTCTTACCTATGACGGACCAAAAATGCCGGAAATGCTGATTTATCTGTTGATGAAAGTCCGGAAACTGTTCTGGAAGAGCAAATTGACGAAGACGCTGTTGAACCTCGTCAAGGTTCTCGATCGAGTGGTCTGGATACTCGATCGAGCAAGTTTTCCTCTGAAAGGTCTCGATCGAGTGGTAACAATGCTCGATCAAGAGGTACCGAAATTGGAGACCTCGATCGAGATGATGGTATTCCTCGATCGACCAAATCCCACGAGAATAGGTCTCGATCTAGTGGAAATAGTGCTCGATCGAGTACATGCAATAGTGGACACGCTATTTCGAAGTCTTAACACGCTGCTGGGTCATCTTCCTCTGCTGCGGAGATGCCACGTTTAGACAAAGGTAAAGAAAAAGTCGCAGACCCACTTACTGTTACCAGAATTCCTTATCCGGGACGTCTGCAAGATGCTAAGGTCGAGCGACAATACGGTAAGTTTGTGGAAGTGGTCAAGAATCTTCTGGTGACCGTTCCTTTTACCGAGTTAATTACCCAGGTACCTTCTTATGCAAAATTTATGAAAGATATTTTGACGCGTAAGAGAGAGCTTAGTGAATTTGAAACTGTCGCCTCTATGGAAGAGTCTAGTAACTTAATTCTTAATAAAGCTCCACCCAAAATGAAAGACCCAGGTAGTTTCTCTATTACCTGTATCATAGGAAATGAAGTGATAGATAAGGCTCTCTGTGATTTAGGAGCTAGTGTCAGTGTCATGCCTTACTCTGCTTGCAAGAAGCTTAATATGGGTCATCCTAAAATGGCTAATATCACCCTCCAGATGGCTGATAGATCAGTTAGACGACAGTTAGGTATCCAAGAAGACGTGCCTGTCAAGGTAGGCAAGTTCTTTATCCCAGTAGATTTTATTGTCTTAGACATAGCTGAGGATACCCGGACCCCAATCATATTGAGAAGACCATTCTTGTGTACAACTGGGGCCATTATAGATGTCAAATAAGGGCGTTTGACTCTTGCGGCGGGGGATGGCGCTATCACTTTCACTTTGCCTGGTACACTTGCTAGACCAATGATAGCGGATACTTGCTATTTAGTTGATATCGTTGATGAGTCTGTCTATGAGGTCTGGTCATATTCCTTGATAAGGGATCTGCTGGAAGCTTTGATGTTGCTAGATGAATGTGCAGATAACTCAGAGAATAATGACGTTGTGTTGGATCTGCTTGAAGCTGCGATAGAAGAGCGTGAACTCACCGACGCCGAAGGAGTGAGGGTAGAATAATTGGTAAACACTTTTTGCGCAATTGAGGTAAAGGTACCCGAGCGTAAGCCTCTTTCTTCTCATCTCAAATATGCATACTGAGCAGTATCCAGTCATTGTTAGTGCTAAATTGGATGATAAGAAGCTGACCGCTTTGTTACCTGTTCTTATGAAAAACAGGAAAGCGATGGGTTATTCGTCGAATGATATTCAGGGCATCAGTACTGATATTTGTATCCACATGATTGAGCTAGAAGAAGGTCACAAGCCTTGCAGACAGGGTCAGCAAATGCTGAATCAAAAGATGCAGGATGTTGTAATAGCTGAGGTAATGAAACTACTTGATGCAGGTATTATCTACTCTGTTGGTCATTCTAAATGGGTGAGTCCAGTTCAGGTGGTTCCTAAGAAAGGAGGTACTACTGTGGTTAAGAATGACAAAAACAAATTGATACCTACTAGAGTTGTGACTGGTTGGCGGATGTGCATAGAGTATAGACAGCTGAATGCCGCCACGAAGAAGGATCACTTCCCCCTTCCTATTATTGATCAGATGGTAGAATGGTTGCCTCCCGATTAGCGCAGGTTATTTAGATGGATATTCAGGGTACTTTCTGGCCTACATATACATTCTAAGATTTAGAGCTAATTAAACTGGTGGCATTCATGACTAGTTTCATATAGGATGTGAGTAGTACTCATAAGAAATGTAACATCAAATTGCACAAGCATGACGCTCTTTTCTTAGTACCTGTATGCATTCGGTTTACGGTGGTGACACACGTGGAGAGGTAAATTACAACCCTTCCTTCATTACTACCCATTAACTTCACATTAGCCAAATTTGCCTTTTGGCCCCCTAACTACATCAAACATTTAGCCTGCCCTGTCAAGCTAGTTGGGTGGTTTTTGTGGGTATGCTATTATCCATGTCAAATTTAGTTTGCTTTGAAAGATCTGAAGTTGGTAGCATGAATGAAAAAGAAGAAAAAGTGAAATGAAAAAGATTGAAAAATATGGAAAAATGATGAAAGAAAGCTGAATGATGGAGAAGAGAAAAAACAATCATGTGAAAAGTTGCTGTTATGACTCCCATGCTTATCATTATTTCTCATGGGGAGTCTATTGATGGTGTGAGTGATGTTTTGCCACAATGGCACGGTTCTACGTTTTATATGTTGAGTAGTGAAGCGGAATGACTTGATTATTTGGTCATGGTTGTACTAGCTTGGCTTTACCTCCACTTATCAAAATTTATTTTGCCCCTTCTTACCCAATTACCTCACCTCACATTATATGTAAGTCCTCGGCGTGTGTCTTGGTCCTAATTGGTTGGAATGCATATGTACGGTCGGTAGAAATCGGTTTCATGTTAGCTGCATGCATGATCTTATAGGTTACAGTTAGGTGAGCGGCTTTATTTCTTTCTATCTCACAAAATTTTACTCACCTTGTGCTTGATTTGTGTGATGAACGACCCGTGAGAGTCCGATATATATGAGTCTTGCAAGGTCTACGGTTCAGTAGTTCAAAACATTGATTTAACTCGTTTGCATTTGACCCGTTGCTGCTTTGTTAATCTATTGCATTAAATTGGCTTGGGTAGACAATTTGTAGCTGGCGAGTTGGTCCCGTTCCACTAGTTGCTTTAGTTGCATTTATAGTTTGCTTGGAGACAAGCATAGGTTTGGTTTGGGGAGATTTGGTGCGTGTATTTTATATAAGGTTTTACCCTATATTTACACGCGTTTCTGTGTTATTTATGTAACATCTAGCTACAAATGCCCCCGAAAAGTTTACTTTGGTCCATCTTGTATTAATTGCAGGAATGAGCCGGAAAGGAGCATAATCGAGCCTAAACTTGTCCCATTTGCATACATTTTGGAGAAAGAAGAATCGGAGCTTGCAATCCGTCACTTAGGGATGCGTGAAGTGGTTTCGGAAGACGTTCGGAGTTCATCCACGCTGATATAATGCTGTTTTGCTCGATCGACTAAGATTGGTTGCTTAAACCGGTCGATCGAGTAACTAAAATGTTGAAGACTTTCGATCGAGCATTTGCTTCATTCGATCGAGATAGGTGTTTTCTGTGTTCCTCGATCGAGTACTTATTGTTCTCGATCGAGGTGTTCGACTCCTATTTTGCTCGATCGAGTAGTTTATTTCTACTCGATCGAGTGGTTTTGACTTTTACACAATCTTTTAATTTATATTTCGGATATTTTGTTTGGTATCTTAGAATAAATAAGGAGAAGGGGGAATGACGACAGTTTCTTCTCCTATCTCTCTACTCTCATCTCTTCTCGTTGCACTTTTCATTTTAGACCTAAAAAAATCTCTATTGCTGGGAACTCCTTTGTAATCGGTATTTTCGATCTTTAATTTCTTGATTAATTATTATTGCAATTATCTCTCTTGTCATCTCTTTTTCTCTATTGCTCTTTCTCTTGTTTTTCTTAGCAATTTATCATCATGTTCAATTTACTTGATTTGTTTGTTATTATGATTTCCTCAACTTTTATTATACGTAACTAATCTCTTATGCTAGGACATAGGGGAGCCATGGTAATTAGGGAGATTATGAATAGGTGATTAGGATGTGATTAATAATTGGTTTGTGTTGTTAATCACCGCATTTAATAGCACTTAGCTACTTGAGTCGACACATTTAGCTAGTTGATCTGTTATGCCTTGACCTAGATCGGAAGATTGGAAGGGGTAAGACATGCAGTGAACAATAGGACATTCTAATGAGGGCGGAAGCTAAGTTAGTAATGTTTTAGGGCGAATAGCGGACCGGAAGGACCTTTTCACTACCCTGAAAACCGAGTTCAAGCCGACCTTTGACCTTAGATTTGATCTCTAGAAAACCATGGTGAACCGATTGTCCTAGTTGTTTCTCCCTCTAGTAATTTCTTTATCTACTGCTTATTTCTTTACTGTTTTCTCTCTCATAATCTCCATAGTTTAGAATCAACACAATCAAACCCCTAAAACGGTTACTTAGACAGACCTAGTTTAGCCTACATTATTCCCATCTCCCTGTGGATTCGATACCCGACTGCCTCTACTACATTTTATAGAGACCGGTTGGTTTTATTTTTGATAGGGTTGCAACAGCTGTGTCACCAGCGAGCTAGGCTACTCAAGTCAGAAAGAAACGGAATAAGCTTCGTCGATAGCCTCTCCCCCTTGTCTCCGAGGTAAATCGAAGACAAGAACCACCACAACCACAAACGGGGCCGCTGCTCAGCAGTACAAGGTGGTGGAGGCACCATGCGTCCATCCATCCTCACTCTTACCAGAACCCTGCCACCGAAGTTGTCTCTGACGTAGGTACTCGGCACCAAACCAGGAACCTTGGCCGCACCCGCAGCCAAGTTCCAGCCAACCATACTCCTCACCTCGGCCGAGTCTACTCTCATGGCCGCCAACGGCCACACCAACTGCTCCTCTCCACACGGCAGACCCGAGATCATGTCGTAGTCCTCCAAGGTGACCCCGATCTCTCCTAAAGGCATATGGAAAGTCGAGGTCGTGTCCCAGAACCGATCAAGAAAGGCTCGAATCAGGCTAAGGTTACCTGAATCTTCCTCTCCTTGATCTCCCTCCAGCCTTGTACCAAGGCACCAAAGGCTCCTTGCTCGATAATAGCCTTCTCCTCCTCCGACAGCTTTCTGAAGGCGTCCATCATCGTCATGTAACTAGAGAAGGACCTCATGTTCCCAGCCTCCTGCGTCAATTCAAAAGGAAAGCTTTCTTAAGCATAAAGTGTGTAAGAAATGATGATGGTCGTGTCGCCTCGTGGGGGGGTTTAGTTTTCAGTACTTGTCGTTAGGAGCACCTAGACCAAAACACAATTTATAACTTCACCAACAACTCTACAATTAGTAAAGAGGCAAGTAAAGGTCGGATCCCAAGGGACGGGAATTGAGATGAGATTTCTATTGCAACTAGCGGTGTCTAAGGGTGTCACAATTGGGGTTTGAAGTAAAAGATCATTAAACTAAATAGCAATGAAAGTAAAAAAGCAAGATGAATTAAAAGGGATGTAAACAATTGATAAAAGGCACTAGGGTGTCATGGGGTCATAGGGGATTCATGGGAATTGATCATACAAACATATTCTCAAGTTATAAGCAAGCAATTATTGTTGTGATGGATCGAGTTGGTTTATATCTTACAATCCTAGGAAAGTTTGGGTCCCGGAGCCGAATCGATTAGATTGTACAACACCTACAAGTCGACTTAATCTTTCCTACTCAACAATATTCATGGTCTAATGAGACTCGAGTTGGTTTATGTCTTACAAGTCTCATTGAAAAGATAGGTGATGGGTAAAAAATGCAAGGATTCATAGGCTCACATGTCATTAAACATAACATGTGCATAAGTTGAGATCACAACAAGCAAGCAAATAAACTATGAAAGCATATTAATTTAAGCATGAATCATTCCCCATGTTGGTTTCCCCTAATTACCCATTTACCCTAGCTAAGGAAACTACTCACTCATTATCATGTTGAACATGCTAGCAAGGTTGTCAATCATACCAACAAAGTGAAACATGATGAATAAATGAAAGTGATTAACAATAATTAAAAAGGGATTAAGAGAATTATACCTACTAATGATTCCAATAATAAAGCAAAGAATAAAAGAAGTACTCGATGCTTGATTGGAAGGTTGGAAGATTGTCAATCTCCCAATATTAACCCAAATAATCTTCAATTACCCAAAATAAAGGATGAACAAGAGAGATATTAAGGAAATAAAACTTGTATTAAAACTTGATTAAATGTTGATTACAAGATTAAAGAGAGATTTGATTGATATTAACTACACTAAAGATTGCTAAGAAGAACATGCTCTTCTAATTAGACTAATGGGGTATTTATAGTGGGGATTAGGTACATAAATTAGGGTTTACTAAGGGCTTAAATGACGATTAAGTCCTTGAGGAATCGCCGGTCTCTAGGGAGACTCGGTCTCTTTTTCGCCGGTCTTAGAAAACGATGTGCATCCTTCCTTAAAGCTTGTAGAAGACGAAATGGAATTGTCTGGGAATCCGGGCGTCTTTAGCATGGGACGGGCGGATTTGGGCGTTCCTGGACGGGCATCCAGAGGGGGAAGACGGGCGTCTTCTGGAGATTCTGCCCGGGCGTCCAGCTGAGGAAGACGCTCGGATTGTAGGCCTTGGACGGGCGTCTTCAGGTCAATCCGCACGGATTGTCAGGCAGTTTTTTTCCTTGTTCTTTTCTTCCTTTTTCTTCATAAAATCCTTGAGGATTTCCTCGGGGATGCAAGGATCTTTTCTCATCATTGCCCATCTACTATAGTATGTACAAAGGCCTTCTAATCTCGTCTCTCCTTGATGCTTGGTCATTGAATTCAATCAATTTAGCCTCATTTTGCCATGAAAATGCAAGGTTTGCACTCCTTTCCTACCAAGGACACAAAACCTCAAAGAATATGCAAAACAAAGAACTAAAGACAATAAATGACCCAAATATGCACTAAAAAGCATGGGAAGAAGGCTAATTCGGGGACGAAATATGCTCTAATTATGGTCACATCAGATGAATAAGGGAATGACAAGCTGGAGGCTTACCATGCTCCTCGCCATCCTATACGACAGGTGACTCTCCGCTGCCCAAATAAGAGGTCTACCATCCCATTTCTCGGCCCACTCAGGCGCTCCTGCGAGCTGATGGCCGCCTCGTCCTACATTGGCGATCCGCGAGGCCTCCTCCTCTATATCCTCCTCCATCTCCTGGGTCACTCCCGTAGCAGTGGAAGGGTCAAAGTCAGTATCCATGTGGTCTCTCCCCGACGTGGAAGGAATATCCTCTGCAAAATCGAAGTAAACAAAGCGATGTTAGACATATTTTCAAGCATTTTGAACAGTTTTAAGACGGCCTTTCTAGCCATCTTTGGCCAGATTTTCCAAGCCTGGCCACACATGTGGTAGGTTAAGTCAAGACGAGTCTAAATTCAAGCCTAGTTGCGGGTTTGAGTCGAACATTCGGCAGCATTTCGCTACAATAGCAATTATGCCATACAAAAGTGTCCCAGAGGAGCTATCACAAATTGAAAATCCGGCATAATAGCAAGTTTACCCATTACTCAAGGGTTCCAAAACATCAAGTTTCATCAAAAATGGGCTAGTATAGGGCTATTTTCGGAGGGTTTTACGGTTTAGCAAGAAACTGTCACGTTTCGCGCTCAAATTCTTAATACTTGACGAAAGTTCGAAAGGGATACATGGTTGTGTTCCTAACATGATCAATTACTCATTTCCAATGTCAATTTCATGAGACAAATTCGTTTAGGACGAAAGCTCCAAATTTTCGAAATGAATGGGTGCATAAACCCTAATTTTCGACCCAAAATCAAAGCTCAAATGCAAAATAAATCAAGTACAAGACACATACCTCGATTAGTCATGATTTATGGTGAGTTTTGATCAAGTTTTGACGGAATTTGGTTGGAATTTGGTTGAGTTTTATAAGAAATGAAATAGGTTTGTGTTTTTTTGAAATGAAACAAACACGGCTTAAACTCGGCTTTTGCTGCACCTTTTCCTCAGTGGGTTTCCTCAAAAATTCTTTAGAATTCATTATTTGTGGGCCCGGGCTTCATCCGCCTCTTCCCCAACATATGGCTCCTTTTTGGGCGTTCTCTTCGTCCGAATCGGCATTTTCTCTTCAACAGACTATAGACAACCACGACATTTTGTTCCCCAGCGAGGACTCATGATCACTAAATACAGTTCATGGGCTTCTCCTCTTTATCGGAATTTCGCTTGTAACGACCCGAGCGGATTTTCGCCTCAGCGATGCCAAGGACGCGCCGTTGTCGATCAAACACCTTTATTCTCCTCAGCTTTGCCACGGACGCGTCGTTGTCGATCTATTATTTCTCCTCAACAGTGCCAAGGGTGCGCCATTGTCGACTCAACATATGATTCTTCCTCACGAAGTTTAAGATAAAATTCTCCGAAGAGCATTTATACCTTCTTATCCTTCGCCCAAGGGTGTCTCGGGTATGGTTTCTTCTTATGGCTGGCGAGTTTCCTTACGTAGTCTAATAGACTTTAAACGACCCTCCCCGATAGTCGACAGACTCTAAAATGTTCCCGACGATAGGTCCTTGGTTCAGACCCCTTGAGCCGCCTCGCATCGCCATAGTCGTCAGGTTGTAATCTTCAATTGACCTGATGGCTATACTTTTACTTTCGCCTTGTCCAAGCCTCAGTCAAAGTGGGCGCTCTGTAGACACCTCATTTCTACACCTCCCGCCGACCACCCAGTGATGATTGGGCCGCATGTTTGATACGCGGAACGATTTATGATAGTCTGTAAGTTCATTGATAAGTGATAGCTCAAACACTCAAGTCAACCCCTGAGTCGTCATCTACGCACCGATACGGTCGTTTTGACAGTAATTAGAGTTCATTTGGAGTCCGGGTCAAAAACCGCTTCATTTTCTAAAAACCGTTTTAATGTCGAGTCGGAATATTCCGGAATGTTCTAGAATTCTCTGGATATTTATTCCTAATTAAAATTAATATTTTTTAAGTAAATGTCTACCGTAATATTGTGTTTCATGGAATAAGGAAGTGTATATCTACCGAAATTCCATAATAAAACGCGGAAATCTTTCTTGCTGAGGAGGAAACCTCTGGGGAAATGACGCAGCAGGTGTTGCGCCTCTTCCAAGGGTCGCAGTAGCTGCTGCGCCACTTCTTCAGCCCTCTTTTCGCCTTTTTCAAAATATTTCTGTGATTTGTTTCCATATCCGTGTCATTCCTAAACTCTTCCATATGTTTAGTATAAATAGAGATCTTCGGCCTCCATATTTGGCACGCGAGTGTTCCGCCCCTTCTCTCTCTCTCTCTCTCTTTGCATTCTAGACTACACTATTGCTTTCGATGCCTACGTGCTTGATCAATCGACCACGTAAGCTCAGATCATTCTGAGTCCCATTCACGTTGCATAGACCGACCAATTTGACCAACTCCACTTTTAATCAACCTAATCAATCTACTAAATCCTTTAACGAGGGCATTTCCACGCATATTCGAGTCAAGCAATCACTAAACGATAACTTTAGTCAATCTCGTTTCGTCAAACATGTAAGTCTGAGGGTATAAATCCCATTTTATTATCGTACCTTTATTTTGTATCAATTAATATAGATCTATATCAAAAGCACGATCGAAAACCGATTTAAAATCCATGTTTTGAAACCGTTTTTATGAAACAGCAGAGGTCAGACGTCGAGAAGAAACGCAACAGCAGCAGCTGCGCCTCTTCGAAGGATCGCAGCCTTGCTGCACCTCTTCCAAAGGTTGCTCGCTGCTCCTGCTCTTCTTCTTCTTCCTCGACTGCCTGCAAGTTTCCTTCCTTTTTTATTCTTTCGTTTTCCTTCGTCCTTTTTGTTGTTTCAGTATATAAATCATGTTTTAGCAATTCCCTTTTAATTACAATGTTTAATTCGTCCTTAATCCCGAGTAATTCAATACTTGCGGGTTTTCGCCCTTTTAATTCAAATCAATTCTTCGGGGTTTCGACTTGTTCGTGTCGGGTTCTGGAATCCTAAATTGATACATAAGTTTTCTTCCAAATCTTATTTTGTCTAATTTCGTCTTAATCTAACCTCAAGTTTCGCTTCTTTTTGTATTTCCGACACGAGTTCATCGTATAATTATAATCATGTAAAACCGCTGTAATTTCTCGTTTTAATTCGTTTTATGACTTGTCCAGATACATATAATCGGTTAAAACACTTCAATTCGAGTTTGATATCGATAATTCATCTTAAATATACCAACTAACGATAACAGTGTTGCGGTTCTGACTTCACAGCCAGAGCCCAGCTCTAGAACAAACGCATAAGGTGTTGCGCCTCTTCCAGAGGACGCAGCGGATGTTGCACCTGTTCTGGGTTGGTCTTTGCCTCTGAACTCTTTCTCGCCTTGACGTAGCTCCTAATTACGTTTTAAATCAACTATTATTCGTATTATCACCTGTAATCTGACGTATTTTCATATTTTAATTCATATTTCATTTTTGTTTCTTCTTCGAAATCCCGTCTTCGAGCGTGCTTTTGACGTAGATCAAATAATGTTTGTAATTTTGATTATTGTAATTCATTTATCGTTGTTATTATGTATGATTTAATTGTATAGCATTCACATGTATTGAATCTAACATCTACTTCGACCCAATTCAGTGCTAAATTGTTTGTTGGTCGAGCCCTCTTTGAGGTTTAGTTTTCGGTACTTGTCGTTAGGAGAACCTAGACCAAAACAATATTTATAGCTTCACAAACAACTCTACTATTATTAAAGAGGCAAGTAAAGGTCGGATCCCAAGGGACGGGTATTGAAGTGAGATTTTCAATTGTAACTAGCGGTGTCTAGGGGTGTCACAATTTGGGGTTGGAATAGAAGATCACTAAGCTAAATAGCAATGAAAGTAAACAAGCAATGTAACACCCCAAGTTATTGAGAGTAAGGTTATCCCACATCGGGGAATTGAGGAGGTTGTGATATGTTTATAAGGGATTCCACCCACCACTTAGTAAAAAGGCCTTGTGCTTTTGGGCTTTAGTGAGGACAAGTAATGGGCCCAAAGGTACACATCCCATCTTATTGGGATTGTGTTACGACCGTGGTGGGTCGGGTTGTTATAAATGGTATTAGAGCGACCCTGCGACCGTGTGGTGAGCCCGTGGTCGGGAGTACCCGGGTCACACACCTAGCGAGGGAGGATTCTGGGCTTGGCTGCGGTCAAGTTGGAGGCACAACGAGGATGTTGTGTTCTTTAAGTGGGGGAGATTGTAACACCCCAAGTTATTGAGAGTAAGGTTGTCCCACATCGGGGAATTGAGGAGGTTGTGATATGTTTATAAGGGATTCCACCCACCACTTAGTAACAAGGCCTTGTGCTTTTGGGCTTTAGTGAGGACAACTAATGGGCCCAAAGGTACATATCCCATCTTATTGGGTTGTGTTACGACCGTGGTGGGTCGGGTTGTTATAAGCAAGATGATTAAAAAGGGATGTAAACAATTGATAAAAGGCACTAGGGTGTCATGGGGTCATAGGGGATTCATGGGAATTGATCATACAAACATATTCTCAAATTATAAGCAAGCAATTATTGTTGTGATGGATCGAGTTGGTTTATATCTTACAATCCTAGGAAATTTTGGGTCCCGGAGCCGAATCGATTAGATTGTACAACACCTACAAGTCGACTTAATCTTCCCTACTCAACTATATGCATGGTCTAATGAGACTCGAGTTGGTTTATGTCTTACAAGTCTCATTGAAAAGATAGGTGATGGGTAAAAAATGCAAGTATTCATAGGCTCACATTTCATCAAACATAACATGTGCATAAATTGAGATCACAACAAGCAAGCAAATAAACTATGAAAACATATTAATTTAAGCATGAATCATCCCCCAGGTTGGTTTCCCCAAATTACCCATTAACCCTAGTTAAGGAAACTACTCACTCATTATCATGTTGAACATGCTAGTAAGGTTATCAATCATACCAACAAAGTAAAACATGATGAATAAATGATGGAATTAAAAGAATTATACCTACTAATGATTCCAATAATAAAGCAAAGAATAATAGAAGTACTTGATGATTGATTGGAAGGTTGTCAATCTCCCAATAATAACCCAAATAATCTTCAATTACCCAAAATGAAAGATGAACAAAAGAGAGATTAAGGAAATGAGATTTGTATTAAGACTTGATTAAAAGTTGATTACAAGATTAAAGAGAGATTAGATTGATATAAACTACACTAAAGATTGATAAGATGAACATGATAATCTAATTAGACTAATGGGGTATTTATAGTGGGGATTAGGTACACAAATTAGGGTTTACTAAGGGCTTAAATGACGATTAAGTCCTTGAGGAATCGCTCCTCTCAGAAAAATATGTGAGTCTCCTTTTTGCTAGTCTTTCCCGAGGTATGCGCATCCTTAATAGAACAAGTAGAAAACGGGATAGTTGTCACACAATCCGAGCGTCCGGGGCACGGGACGAGCGGATTGTGGGTCTTTTGGACGAGCGGATTTGTTGGGTGGACGGGCGGATTGTGGTGTTTTTGGACGAGCGTCCCTCTGAGGAAGACGCTCGGATTGCTTGTGCTGGACGGGCATCCAGTGGGCAATCCGCTCGGATTCTTGATCAGCTTCTTCCCTTCTTCTTTTCTTCTTTCTTGTTCATACAATCCTTGGGGATTTCATCAGGGATGCAAGGATCTTTTCTCATCATTACCCAACTACTAGAATATGTACAAAGGCCTTCTAGTCTTGTCTTCTCTTTGATGCTTGGTCATTGAATTCAATCAATTTAGCTTCATTTTGCCATGAAAATACAAGGTTTACACTCCTTTCCTACCAAGGGATCAAAACCTCAAAGAATATGCAAAACAAAGGACTAAAGACAATAAATGACCCAAATATGCACTAAAAAGCATGGGAACAAGGCTAATTCGGGGACTAAATATGCTCAAATAATGGTCACATCAAATATCCCCAAACCGAACCTTTGCTCGTCCCGAGTAAAGAGGTGACAAAAACTAGGACCGTTATTTAAACTAACCTAATAGCATAGCCGATATGAGACAATTAGCGGGTCTCACTCCGCCCCTTCAACTCACAACAAGACAACGATGAGGTAGGATGCCTTCTTGCAAGGCAAGGTGGTTCTTTCCAAAATGGCGACACATCCAAGCATTAAAGCACATAAAATCAAGTAATGGATGCATCTACAAAAGAATAGCCACTTTCCTCATCTAAGTGGCGGAAATTATCTACAAGGGAAGCAATTCAAGGGTACACTCTCCTTCATAGATGCAATTTATTCAAACTACTAAGCCTAGAAGGATACCAATAAATCACCTCCAAGTTGTGTCAAGCTAGGGTACCTTTGTCCTCAATCGTTAAATGCTTTTGTCAAGAATAGACTCCCTATGGTGTTAGAAACACTGGAGGATCGCGGAATTCCCCTCTTGCCTAGACAAGAAGAAGGGTCGTCCCCTCTCTACCATGCACAAAAGTGGATACGATGGATAAAGGGATCGATAGTATTTGAGTTTCATTTAGGAGTTTGCTTTTGTTGTTTGTTTTTCCCCCAATTTATTGTGGCATTTGACATTTGAGAACACTTTCTTTTTGCCATTTCTTTTGATTTTTGGCATTTCAATACTTGACAACTTTTCAACTTTTTGGATTTTTCTTTTGAACATTTTCAAAGTCACCCCATATGTAGTGAGGGTGCCTTATATTTGAGGCATAGGAGTTTTTATTTTTGTTACTCCTCTTTTCATTTGATGCTTTTTGCAAACTTTCTTTCAGTTTTCATTTCTTGAACTCAAATCAATTTCTTTTTGTGCCAATTCCCTTTGATGACAAAAATGTATGGTAGAACATGGATGAATGATGGTTGCATGGTTTCAAGGGTCACCTTGGAATAAACGGTAGCCAAGGAGTTATCACACCACAAGGTACTCTTAACTAGGCCTTAATCCATGGGTCAAAGGATACTAGCATGACACATCCTAGGGTGTTTTACAAGTATTCTAACAAGCAAAGTCTTAAAAAGAAAAAGCATCTACTAGGGCATATATACACTTCTCAAGCTTCCCAAGTAGATGGTTTCGCAAAAATTTTCTAACATGCAAACTACATGCCATGATGCAACTAACATATATACATCCTAATGCATATGATTCTACCAACTAATATGCCAAATAATCTAAATGCAAGTCCTAGATTCACATTGTTTATACCGCATCAATCAAAATAAAGCCACATAGTCATTAACATAAAGAGGAAAAAGGATATTGGAAAGATCATACCATGCGGTCTTCAATATCCTCATGTCTCGTATGTGGCGTAGTCGATCAATGTGAACAAGGATAGACAAACATAATATATACAAGTCTACACTACAAAGGAAATGAACTTGTTTTTGGCTTTTTAATTTTTCAATTTTTTTTGATTTTTTCGAAATTTTTGATTTTGTTTTTTATTTTTGAATAAAAGTTAAATTAGAATTTCTCATCCCCACACTAATATGGGCATTGTCCTCAATGGCCAATAGGAAATTATGCAAGTATGATGCATGATTTCTATACTAAATGCAAGCTATACTAAGCTACACTACGTGATGCATGGGTTTTTGTTTATGACGAAGAGCGTAATTTAGATTACCTCCCGTTGCGTATGCATGTACTTCCCCAAACCGAGATAGACATTATTTCTAATGTCTTAAATTTTGGGGTAGTTCATGCACACGAAATGCAATGCATGAAACTATATATTGTCATTTTGGATTTTCCATGTGGGAACAATAAAAAGAACACCTTAATGGGGCCAAGGTGTTAGTCCTCATGTTGCTAGAACTCTCCAAACTATGATCAAGATAAAATAAAGAAAACAAAGAAAGAAGTAGACAAACCTCAAGAGGGTAGGAGCCTCCAAAGTTTGCTAGTCCTCCATCATATCATCATTGTCATCATTTTCCTCCATAGAAGCGGACTCATCTCCACTCTCATCTTCACTTCCTTGATCTTGCTCACTTCTTTCATCATCTTTATTAGCCTCTTCTTCTTCATCTACCTCATCATCAACAACCTCATCATTGACATTCTCATCTTCACCCGGTCTTTCACCCCTAGATGTGCTTGGAAAGAAGACTTCCCTATCCGCCCAACTAGGCAAAGGACATGATGGATCGAGTAGTCCTTGCCTAGCTAAATAAAGGAGGGGTGGATATTGGGCCAATTATGCATCTACTCGATCATTATAAGCTTGTTTGTGCATCTCTCTCATGAGGAGAGTCATGTAATCATTGCCCACTTCAACATCTTTGGGTTTGAACTCTTGGTATTTGAATGGGTAGGGTGGTTTGACAATGGAGGAGGAGGGCTCTTCAATCTCGCCCCTTTGTTGACGGATGATGTATTCGGCACCCTTGGAGAGTGGAAGAAGGTAGTTTGTTCGGTGGTCACTTAATCGGCATATCTTGGAAGGCAAAGTGAAAGATCTAGCATCATTGGTTAGCCACCCATAGTTGGTGTCAAGAGAATTATGCTTGACCCACTTATACTTGTAAATCATGGCGTCCATGTCAATGAGATGACCCCCTTTGATCGCCACATAGGTGTTATCCTTGTTGAAATTTGCGTCAAAGTGCTTGGCCAAGAGAGTAACTAGACCTCCATTTACAATATGAGCGGTGCCTTCCTTACCACAATCAACATTAAGCCATCTTTCCATCAAAAGCCTTGGAGCATTGTAGGGCTTAGTGAATTCCCTTCCGACATTTAAGACCGACTCAAGTAGAACACAATCGAGCTTTGTAAAGTGATTAGTGCCTTTTCTTGCTATTATAGTATTCCCGATGACCTTGTGCCACACTCTAATGCCCGGATGGTGGACTAATAGAGCGCGACAAGCATGAAAGCTCACAAATTTCTTCCCGGAAATCGCCTCCCAAAGAGGAGCGGGGTCATACTTTTCGGGCATCTTGTGATAATATGGTGTATCACTAAGGCCTACTACCTTACTCAAAACATCAAAGGTGATGCGCCTATTCACATTGGTAAGACGAAACTCGATGTATTCTCTAGTCTCTACCTTAGTCACTTTCAATGAACTTAAGAATTCCAAGGTAAGGGAGGGGTATGTTAATTCTCTTGTAGTAAACAATTTACCCAACCCCATGGCTTCAAAGAAGGCTTTTGTTTGTTCAAGGACACCCAATTTGTTCAAGGCATCTTCACAAATGAATTTGGTGGGAAAAATGGCTTTCTTAGCATACTTGGCAAATGTATCCCTATGGGAGTTAGAAATGAAAATTACCTCCGGATAGTTGGGTAATTGAGCGATTTCCGGAGTTGTTGATGTTGTTGCTTCCAAGGGAGGATCTTGTTGTTGTTGAACTTCCAAGTTTGCATTAGAGACCACCATAGCCATTAAAGCTTTCTTTGCTTGAAGGCTTTGTTTCCTTTTCGAAAGTGTCTTTGCCTTGAGTCCCTTTGTTGCTCCTTTTGTTCTTGCCATTGTTGATTACACCAAGAAAAGATTGAAAATCTTCAATTTCTAATTATACCCAAATCGATTTAAGATGAAAGGATTTGTCTTTGTATTTCAAAAATCGACTCAAAGGTTGAAGATTTTGGTGCTTGGATTGATTATTGTTGCAAAAGGAGTGATTAATTGTTGTTGTTGGGAAGTTTGAATTTGATTTTGTTGAGTTTGGTTGAGGAAATCTTGTTTTTGGTGATGGAGAGGATGAGGGTTTTGGGGTTTTGGGGTTTATGGGTAGTGTTTGAATGAATGAATGAATGAAATGAATGTGGGAAGGTGTATTAAAACACCCGAAAAATTCAAAACAGTAGAGGGAAGATGAGCGGATTCCTGTCGGGACGCTCGGATTCTGCTCAAATTGGCTTCAGGAAAACTCGCCTAAAGACGAGCGTCTTTCAGTGAAGATCAGCGGATTCTGCAATTCAGGACGAGCGGCTTTCCTCAAAGACGAGCGGATTCTCTTACAGAACTTTTCTTAATGACCTTTGGCGAAAGACGAGCGTCTTTCTACAAAGACGAGCGGCCAGTTTCAAACGAGCGTCTTCTCAGCTTGGACGCTCGGATTCTCTTACAGACCAAAATTTTTCATTTTGCAGCTCGTTTAGACGGACGGATTCCTCCACAGACGCTCGGATTCCTATAAGACGAGCGGATTACCCTTAATCCGCTCGGATTCCTCCTGGTCTACCCGGATTCAGGTCCATCCGTGCACTTGCATAACCTGTGTCATTTTCATTCTTCAAATCTCGTGTTCTTCATTGTAGGGGCACTACAAAGGCATGAATAGCCTAGGAAATTGCTATCCCCACACTAAGTTAAAGTACTACACATCAATAGAATCATTAGTCCCTCCCTCACTTCTCTCAAGAATGATGAATATCTTGATCAAGGGACAAAAATCCAAAAATGACAAAAATGCAATGTAAGAATTAAAATGCAAGTTAGGGAGTTAGAAATATTTACAAATGGTGGTTTGGAGAGGACTCCACCAAACTCTCATCCTTAGTGAGATGTCATGGGGGCATGTTCAAGGTGTTTTTGATGTTGCTCAACACCTTGAAGAAGTAGTCAAAAGCTTGTTCATTATCATGATAAAGATCCTCAATAGATCTTTGCACTTGTTGTCCTTCATGTTGGTCTTGATCGCTAACATTACCAATGTAGGGATTGAAAATCCCTTCAAACTCATCGTCCCAAAGACCACAAACTTCGTCTACTTGATCATTAAAAATCTCTTGAGTTGATGGAGACAACTCTCCTCCTTTCTTGTTTTGGCCAATGCGGCCATCTTCTTCACTTGTCATGGGTGAGCTTTTCAAGCTCCCTTTGTTACAATTCCCTTGCTCTTTTGATGGAGAATCATCAACTTTCTTTTTCCATTGGAATTACGACTTCTTCCTCTCATCCTTCCGGCTATAATGATCAACTATAAAACATGGTTCATGCAAACGGGGAGCTCTCATGTTCTTGTCAAGATTGAAAGTTATGCTCACATCTCCCACTTCTAGAGTGAGCTCTTTATGCTTCACATCTATCACCGCACCCGCGGTGTGCAAGAAAGTTCTACCTAGAATGATTGGAATATTGGAGTCTTCTTCCATGTCAACAATGACAAAGTCCACCGGGATGAAAAATTTCCCAACTCTTACGGGAACATCTTCCCATATCCCTAATGGTGTCTTCGTCGATCTATCGGCCATTTGGAGTGTGATATTGGTACATTTAAGCTCTCTCATTCCTAACCTTTTACTTACCGAATACGGCATAACACTCACACTAGCCCCTAGATCACATAGGGCTTTGTTGATCGTTGTGTCGCCAATGGTACACGGTATTGAGAAGCTTCCCGGATCTTTACGTTTCGGAGGTGAACTCCCTTGAAGGATTGCACTACTCACCTTAGTGAAGGAGATAGTCTCAAGCTTCCGGATCGACTTCTTTTTCGTAAGGATGTCCTTCATGTACTTTGCATAGGCCGGCACGTGATTGATTAATTCCGTGAAAGGAATCGAGACTTCCAAATTCTTCACAATTTTCATAAATTTTCCAAGTTGGTCATTAAATTTGGGCTTAGCTTGACGACTTGGAAAAGGAAGTATAATCACAATGGGTTCCTTCTCCTTGTCCTTGTCTTCATTTTTCTTTGAAACTTCTTCTTTTGATGGTTCTCCATCCTTGGAGTTTTGCACAACTTATTCTTTGTCACTAGCTTCCACAACTTCATCCTCAACTTGCTTCTTTGGTGCTTCATACCTCGTACCACTCCTCAAGTGAATGGCACTAACCGTTTCATGTCTCGGGGGATTACTTTGAGGTGGTAATTGCCCCTTTTGTCTTTGTGAGCTTGAAGATGCTAGTTGAGTCAATTGGCTTCTTTCGACAAATTGGATAAATGCGGATTTGGCAATGAAATTTCCGGTTAAGTGTTGTGGTGTGGGAGTACCATTGGGTAGGTTCTCCTCGGTTGGTACGGAATGTGATGAAAATTTAGGCATTGTGGGTTGATTTTGTGTTGGGTTTGTGTTGGGTTCTCCTCACCTTCTCTTGAAAAAGGTTTTACGAACTCAATAGCGTTTGGTTGAATATCTACAACCTCACCAATACCTCTCAAATTTCTCCTAGCAAGTCTTCTATTGTTTGTCAAAGTCCTTTCAATTTCATGATCAAAGGGTAACAAGTTACCTTGTGATCTTCTAGACATGCAAAATATCAAACAACTTGAAAATAATTAGAACAAACCTTGAGGAGCTTTACTTCCCCAAGGCAAAGAAAGACACAACTAATAACAATCTAAGAAAATCTAAATCAAGTTAACACCGTCCCCGGCAACGGCGCCATATTTGGTCGAGCCCTCTTTGAGGTTTAGTTTTCGATACTTGTCGTTAGGAGCACCTAGACCAAAACAATATTTATAGCTTCACAAACAACTCTACTATTAGTAAAGAGGCAAGTAAAGGTCGGATCCAAAGGGACGGGTATTGAAGTGAGATTTTCAATTGTAACTAGCGGTGTCTAGGGGTGTCACAATTTGGGGTTGGAATAGAAGATCACTAAACTAAATAGCAATGAAAGTAAACAAGCAAGATGATTAAAACGGGATGTAAACAATTGATAAAAGGCACTAGGGTGTCATGGCGTCATAGGGGATTCATGGGAATTGATCATACAAACATATTCTCAAATTATAAGCAAGCAATTATTGTTGTGATGGATCGAGTTGGTTTATATCTTACAATCCTAGGAAAGTTTGGGTCCAGGAGACGAATCGATTAGATTGTACAACACCTACAAGTCGACTTAATCTTCCCTACTCAACTATATGCATGGTCTAATGAGACTCGAGTTGGTTTATGTCTTACAAGTCTCATTGAAAAGATAGGTGATGGGTAAAAAATGCAAGGATTCATAGGCTCGCTGATGTGACCATAATTAGCGCATATTTAGCCCCCTTATTAGCCTTGTTCCCATGCTTTTTAGTGCATATTTGGGTCATTTATTATCTTTAGTTCTTTGTTTTGCATATTCTTTTAGATTTTGAGCCCTTGGTAGGAAAGGAGTAAGAATCTTGCATTTTCATGGCAAAACGAGACTAAATTGATCGAATCCAATGACCAAGCATCAAGGAGAGACAAGATTAGAAGGCCTTTGTACATATTATAGTAGATGAGCAATGTTGAGAAAGGATCCTTGAGTCCCCAAGGAAATCCCCAAGGATTTTATGAAGAAAAGGGAAGAAAAGAAGAAGAAATGTTGCTGAGGCACAATCCGTGCGGATTGTCTACAATCCGGCCGTCCTCCACATGCACAATCCGTGCGGTTTCATCCCAAGACGCTCGGGTTTGCAGCCACCAGAATCCGCCCGGATTCACCTGAAGCCGCCCGTTTTCCACCGCCTGAATCCGCCCGTCCCGACTCCAAAACGCACGGATTCCTGTACAGCGCAATTTCGTCTTCTCCAAGCTACAAAGAAAGAAGCCCTTCCTTCGAAAAATACCGGCTCCTCCCTGCTCAATCCAAAAAGTGTAATTACTAGTTTAGCCCTTAGTTAACCCTAATGCATCCCCCTAATTTCCACTATAAATACCCCATTAGTCTAATTAGAAGAGCATGTTCTTCTTATCAATTCTTAGAGTAGTTAATATCAATCAAATCTCTCTTTAGTATTGTAATCAACAAACAATCAAGTTCTAATACAAGTTTTTTTCCTTAATCTCTCTTTTGTTCATCCTTTATTTTGGGTAATTGAAGATTATTTGGGTTATTATTGGGAGATTGACAACCTCTCAATCAAGCATCAAGTACTTCTTTTATCTTTGCTTTATTAATGGAATCATTAGTAGGTATAATTTTCTTAATCCCTTTTTAATTATTGCTAATTACTTTCATTTGTTCATCATGTTTCATTTTGTTGGTATGATTGACAACCTTGCTAGCATGATTAACATGATAATGAGTGAGTAGTCACCTAGCTAGGGTTAATGGGTAATTAGGGGAAACCAACATGGGGAATGATTCATGCTTAAATTAATATGCTTTCATGTTTTATTTGCTTGCTTGTTTTGATTTCAACTCATGCACATGTTATGTTTGATGAAATGCGAGCCTATGAATCCTTGCATTTTTTACCCATCACCTATCTTTTCTATGAGACTTGTAAGACATAAACCAACTCGAGTCTCATTAGACCATGCATGTTGTTGAGTAGGAAAGATTAAGTCGACTTGTAGGTGTTGTACAATCTAATCGATTCGGCTCCGGGACCGATCAAAAATGGCGCCGTTGCCGGGGACGGTGTTTATTTGATTTAGATTTTCTTACATTGTTATTAGTTGTGTCTTTCTTTGCCTTGGGGAAGTAAAACTCCTCAAGGTTTGTTCTAATTGTTTTCAAGTTGTTTGATATTTTGGATGTCTAGAAGGTCACAGGGTGATTTGTTACCTTTTGACCAAATTGAAAGAACCTTGACAAACAATAGGAGATTTGCTAGGAGGAATTTGAGAGGTATTAGTGAGGTTGTTAAACCAACTATTGAGTTCATCAACCCTTTTGCAAGAGAAGGTGAGGAGAACCCATTACAAAATACCCCACAAAATCAACCTACAATGTCTAAGTTTTCGTCACATTCCGTACCCACCGAGGAGAACCTACCCAATGGTACTCCCACGCCACAACATCTAACCGGAAATTTTATTGCCAAATCCGCCTTTATCCAATTAGTCGAAAGGAGCCAATTTGGGGGGATGCCTAGTGAAGACCCTCATTCTCATATGGAAACCTTTTGTGACTATTGTGATGCGATTTCTCAAACCGGTGTAACTCAAGACCAAATTCGATGGGTCTTATTTCCTTTTTCTCTAATCAAGCACTGCTGAAACAATGGTTGAAGGGCCTTGATAAGGCCACTCTCGGAATAGATTCTTGGAAGAAGTTGGCTCTAGCTTTCTACAAAAAATTCTACCCACCGGAAAAGACTAACATGCTAAGAGCTCAAATTACGGGTTTTAAGCAAAGGGATGAAGAATCTTTGTATGAAGCTTGGGAGCGGTTTAAGGGAATTTGTCGCTCATGTCCTCACCATGGACTTAGCGAATGGTTCTTGGTACAACAATTTGGAACGGTTTATATGAAGATTCAAGGAACATTCTCAACATGGGATCAAATGGAATGTTCACCGAAGTTGATGACAATCAAACATGGAACAAAATTGAGGAAATGGCGGTCCATAACTCGCAATATAGTAGACCTCGCAAGGCTACTAGAGGAGGGAAGCATAAAGTGGACTCCGTTACTCAATTGGGTGCCCAACTTAGTGCCCACATTGACACAATCAATTTGAAGTTTGAAAAAGCTATGGCTAGACTTGAAGAAGTCTCAAAATCACCAAAGCATCATGTTAATGCCATGACGGCATCTTCATCAATCCCAAGTGGGATATATGAGAATTGTGGAACTTTGGGACATGACCAAAGTGAATGTAGGGGAACAAATGAATAAGTGAATGTTTTCCAAGCATACAAGAGTGGTACCCCTTATTCCAACTATTATAATGAGAACACCAAATTCCATCCAAATCTCTCATACAAAAGCCAAAATGTTCAAAACCCTCAAACAACATACACCCCACCTCCCATGAGAAACCAAAATCAAAGACCCTTTTACAATCAAAACCAAGGTTACCAAAATCAAAATCCATACAATCACCAAAATGACCAAGGTTTTTATGTTCAAAAAGCGGTCCTCCAAATGCAAAAGAATCAACAAGAGTTTTTCACTCAAATGCAAAAAGATAGTCAAGCAAAGGAAACCACCATCAACAACATCCTAGCTCACACCAAGATGTTGGAAACCCAATTGACTCAACTAGCATCTTCAAGCTCACAAAGACAAAAGGGGCAATTACCACCTCAAAGTAATACCCCAAGACATGAAACGGTTAGTGCCATTCACTTGAGAAGTGGTACAAGGTATGAAGCACCAAAGAAGCAAGTTGAGGATGAAGTTGTGGAAGCTAGTGATAAGGAAGAAATTGTGCAAAACTCCAAAGAAGGAGAATCATCAAAAGAAGAAATTTCAAAGAAAAAAGAAGACAAGGTCAAGGAGAAGGAGCCCATTGTGATTAGACTTCCTTTTCCAAGTCGTCAAGCCAAGCCCAAATTTGATGACCAACTTGGAAAGTTTATGGAAATTGTGAAGAATTTGGAAGTCTCAATTCCTTTCACGGAATTAATCAATCACGTGTCGGCCTATGCGAAATACATGAAAGACATCCTCATAAAGAAGAAGTCGATCCGGAAACTTGAGACTATCGCCTTCACTAAGGTGAGTAGTGCAATACTTCAAGGGAGTTCACCTTCGAAACTAAAGGATCCGGGAAGCTTCTCAATACCGTGTACCATTGGCGACACCACGATCAACAAAGCCTTATGTGATCTAGGGGCTAGTGTGAGTGTTATGCCGTACTCGGTAAGTAAAAGGTTGGGAATGGGAGAGCTTAAATGCACCAATATCACACTCCAAATGGCCGATAGATCGACGAAGACACCATTAGGGATATGGGAAGATGTTCCCGTACGAATTGGGAAGTTTTTCATCCCGGTGGACTTTGTCATTGTTGATATGGAGGAAGATTCCAACATTCCAATCATTCTAGGAAGACCTTTCCTACACACCGCGGGTGAGGTGATTGATGTGAAACATGGTGAGCTCACTCTAGAAGTGGGAGATGAAAGCATAACCTTTAATCTTGACAAGACTATGAGAGCTCCTCGTTTGCATGAACCGTGTTTCATGATTGATCATTATATCCGGAAGGATGATAGGAAGAAGTCGGAACTCCAATGGAAGAAGAAAATTGAAGATGCTCCATTCAAAGAGCAAGTGAATTGTGACAAGGAGAGCTTGCAAAGCTCATCAAAATCAAGCAAAGAAGAAGAGGATGGCCTCATTGGCCAAGAGAAGAAATTGGAAGAGTTGTCTCCATCAAATCAAGAGATTTTCAATGATCAACTTAATGAAGTTTGTGGTCTTTGGGACGACGAATTTGAAGGGATTTTTAATCCCTACATTGGTAATGCCATCGATCAAGACCGACAACAAGGGCCAAGGTCTATTGAAGAGCTTTATAACGACAATGAACAAGCTTTTGATTATTTCTTCAAGGTGTTAAGCAACATCAACAACACCTTGAACATGCCCCCTTGACATCTCATCAAGAATGAGAGTTTGGTGGAGTCCTCCCTAAACCACCATTTGTAAATATTTCTAACTCCCTAACTCGCATTTCAATTCTTGTATTACATTTTTGTCATATTTGGATTTTTATATACTTTGATCAAGATAATTGTCATGTTTGAGAGAAGTGAGGGAGGGACTAATGATCTCAATTGATGTGTAGTGCTTTAGCTTAGTGTGGGGATGACAATTGCCTAGGCTATCCATGCCTTAGTAATGCCCCCACAATGAAGAACAAGAGATATGAAGAAGATTGGAATAATGACAAGGGATATGCGTTGTACACGGATGGAACTGAATCCGGGTACAAAGGGGTCGAATCCGAGCGGATTCAGGAGAATCCGCCCGTTTTCATGCAATCCGGCCGTGTTGGGTAGAAGACGCACGTCTCTCTGAGCTGAACTTTTGAAATATTTTTTGACTGAAAGCGAATCCGGGCGTCCTGCATCCAAATCCGCCAGTCTTTGAAAAGCCGTCCGTCCTGAAAGGAAGACGCCCGTCTTCTTGGCTGAGGAAAACAAGAAAAATTGTTGTGAAGGAATCCGCCCGTCTTCTGAAAAATTCGCCCGTCCCGTGTTTTCGAATCCGAGCGTCTTCCCTTAAAGACGCCCGTCTTTAGGCAAGTTTTTTCCCAACCCAGAAAAGCCAGAATCCGCCCGTCCCGAGCAGAAACCGCACGGATTGCCCCTACAGTTCGAATTTTTCGGGCTTTATAAAACCCCTCCCACATTCATTTCTTCATTCCTTCATTCATAACACTACTCAAAACCCTCATCCTCTCCATCACAAAAACAAAATTCCTCAACTACATTCACCAAAATCAAATCAAAACATCCTTTTAACAACAAATCAATCACTCCTTTTTCAATAAAAATCAAAACCAATCACAAAATCTTCAACCTTTGAGTCGATTTTTGAATTCATAAAGGCAAAGCCTTTCATCTTTAAATCGATTTGGGTGCACTAGAAATTGAAGATTTTTCACTTTTTCTTGGTTAATTCATCAATGGCAAGGACTAAGGGAGCAACAAAGGCAACAAAGGCAAAGGTACCAAAGGCAAAGACACTTTCATCAAGGCAAAAGGCTCTTCAAGCAAAGAAAGCATTGGCTATAGTGGTAGCAAACCCAAACTTGGAAGTGAAACAACAACAACAACCTTCTATGGGAGCAACAACATCTACTACTCCGGAAATTGATCAACTTTTGCACTATCCGGAGGTAACTTTTATTTCCAAAACCCATAGAGACACTTTTGCCAAGTTTGCTAGAAAATCATTTCAATCCACCAAGTTTATTTGTGAAGATACCTTAGATAAGTTGGGTGTCCTTGAGCAAACTAGAGCTTTTTTCAAAGCCATGGGGTTGGAGAAATTGTTTGAATCAAAAGAATTGACATACCCCTCCCTTACCTTGGAATTTTTGAGTTCTTTGAAAGTCAACAAAGTTGAGACTAGGGAGAACCTCGAGTTTCGTCTAGCTAATGTTAGTAGATGCATTTCCTTTAGGGAATTGGGTGAAGCTTTGGGTCTTAGTGATGAACCGAGTTATTTTAAGAATGTTGGAAAGTATGACCCCGACCTTCTTTGGGAGGCAATTTCCGGAAGGAAATTTGAGGACTTTCATGCGAGTCGTGCTCTTTTAGTCCACCATCCGGGCATAAGAGTATCGCACAAGGTCATAGGAAACACCATCATTGCAAGGAAAGATACCAACCATTTCACCAAACTTGATTTTGTTCTTCTTGAGTCGGCTTTGAACATTGGAAGAGTACACACCAAGCCTTTCAACTCTCTAAGGCTTTTGGTGGATAGATGGCTCAACATTGATTGTGGGAAGAAAGGCACTACCGTTATTGTGAATGGCGGCCTAGTCACTATCCTAGCTAAATACTTTGATCCTAACTTCAACAAAGATAACAAGTATGAAGCAAAAGAAGGTGGTCATCTTGTTGATATGCATACTATGATACACAAGTACAAGTGGGTTGCACATAACCCTCTTGACAACAAGTATGGATGGCTCACTAGTGAGGCTAGATCGTTTACTTTGCCTTCAAAGATTTGTCGTCTAAGCGTCCACCGGACCAATTATCTACTTCCCCTTTCAAAAGAGGCCGAGTATACTATCCAACAACAAAAGGGTGAACTTGAAATACCCTCCTCTTCCATTGTCACACCACCTTACCCTTTTGAGTACCAAGAGTTCAAGCCAGAGGGTGTTGAAGCAAGAAATGATTATTTGACTCTTCTCATGCAAGCAATGCACAAGCAAGCCTTTGAGGATCGGAAAAATACTTACTTAGCTCAATATCCACCCCTCTTACACTTAGCTAGGCAAGTACTACTTGACCCATCATGTCCTTTGCCTAGTTGGGCGGATAAGGAAGTCCTATTTCCGAGTGCATCTAGGGTCGTTCCGGGTGACAATGAGGTTGTTGGTAATAAAGAAGTTGATGATAACATTGATGAAGAAGCTAGTGAAGAAGGAGAAGAGGATGATGAGCAAGATGAAGAGCAAGGTGAAGAATAAAGTAAAGAAGCAAATGAAGAGGGAAGTGGCAATGAGACCACTTCTAAAGAGGAAAGTGATGGTAGTGATGATATGATGGAAGATTAGCAAGGTTTGGAGGCTCCTACCCTCTCAAGGTTTGTATATTTCTCTCTTTGTTTTTAATTATTTTCTTGATCATTGTTGGAGTAGTCCTAGCACCATTGAGGACTCACACCTCGGTACCATTGAGGTGTTCTCATTTCATTGTTCCCACTTTCAAAATCCAAAATGACAAATTAGTTTCATGCATTGCATAGTGTGTGCATGAACTACACCCATCCTTGGACATTAGCAATAGTGTCTAACTCGGTTTGGGGAAGTTAATGCATACACAACGGGAGGTAATCTAAATTATCCTCTCCGTCATAAACAAAAACCATGCATCATGTAGTGTAGACTAGTGTAGATTGCATTTAGTGTAGAAATCATGCATCATCTTTGCATAATTTCCCATCATTTTGGCCATTGAGGACAATGCCCATATTAGTGTGGGGATGGGGAATTCTAACTTACCTCTTATTCAAAAATCCAAAAAAATTGAAAAAAAAAAATTTCAAAAAAACATAAAAATTTGAAAAATTGAAAAAGCCAAAAAACATGTTTATTTCCTTTTGTAGTGTAGTCTTGTATATATTATTGTATATATTGTATTTGTTCTATCCTTGTTCACATTGATCGACTACGCCACATCCGAGACATGAGGATCATGAAGACCGCATGGTATGATCTTTCCAATCTCCTTTTTCCTCTTTATGTTAATGACTATGTGGCTTTATTTTGATTGATGCGGTATAACAATGTGAACTTAGGACTTGCATTTAGTTTATATGTCATATTAGTTGATAGAATCACTTGCATTAGGATGTTTATAATAGTTGCATCATAGCATGTAGTTGCATTTAGATAAAATGTTTTGAAAAATGCCTAATTAGGAACTTTGACAAGAGCAACTAAGCCATTACAAATACTTTTTCAACTTAAGACTTTGCCTACTAGAATGGTTGAAAACCACCCTAGGTAGTGTCATACTGGTGTCTTTTGACCCATGACCCAAAGCCTAGTCAAGGGTTTGCATGTGAGTCACCTATCCAACCCCGTGATGCGATGTGGACTTGGTTAACTTGTCTAGGTGACCTTGATTGACCTTGTGGTAAGGCAACCCAAAAATACTTTCTATCAATAAGTTTGAAGTGCTCATTTCAAAGAATTTTGTCATGTGGAAGTAATTTAATGCTAAGGAAACCTCAAATGTTATGAATTGTTGAATGTTGAGAAATTTAATTGTTTTGATGGAGGCGTACCACTTCGATGTGCTTTGGAGCGGGATCCATTGAATTGGGCCCCCACACGGTTGTGAATTCGACCGCCCAGAGAGAGAGTGACTATCACCCCGAAAAGCTATTGTCTAGAGGTTAACCGGTTGCCTAATAAGCGATTGGTGAAAGCAAAGGACACTAGCCCGGAAGGGACAAACCCCATCTCAAATTTTTGAAATGGGAAAGTTGAATGAGGTCAATTTTTGAATACTAGTCGTATCCACCCTTGTTTATAAAGATTTGAGCATTTCATTCCCAAAAAGCATTTTTGTCAAGCCACTTTGTCAAGCTTGGGACGATCCATGACCTTTACTTTTGTAGAGAATTCGAGACTTGTCATGTCATATGCTACTAGCATCATAGGGATCATCATTCCACCACCATCCGATCGCCCTTGACGAAAGCATTTGGAAATTGAGGTCGAAAGTAGTCTAGTTTAACACCATTTGGAGGTGATTTAGTGCCATCCTCTTAGCCTTAGTAATTTGTTGAACTAGTATTTGTGAAGGATTACATGCTCTTAAATTTGTTCCTCTTTAGTGCCTCCGCCACTTGATGAGGAAGTGGCTATTCCTTTTGTAGATGCATCCATTATGTGATTTTGTGTGCTTAATGTTTGGATGTGTCGCCATGTTGGCAAGACCCACCTTGCCTTGCAAGAAGGCATCCTACCTCATGGTTGTCTTGTTGTAAGTTGAAGGGGCGGAGTGAGACCCGCTAATTGACTCATGTCGGCTATGTTATTAGGTTAGTTTAAATAATGGTCCTAGTCTTTGTCACCTCTTTACTCGGGACGAGCAAAGGTTCGGTTTGGGGATATTTGATGTGACCATAATTAGCGCATATTTAACCCCCGAATTAGCCTTGTTCCCATGCTTTTTAGTTCATATTTGGGTCATTTATTATCTTTAGTTCTTTGTTTTGCATATTCTTTGAGATTTTGATCCCTTGGTAGGAAAGGAGTAAGAATCTTGCATTTTCATGGCAAAACGAGACTAAATTGATCGAATCCAATGACCAAGCATCAAGGAGAGACAAGATTAGAAGGCCTTTGTACATATTATAGTAGATGAGCAATGTTGAGAAAGGATCCTTGAGTCCCCAAGGAAATCCCCAAGGATTTTATGAAGAAAAGAAGAAGAAATGTTGCTGAGGCACAATCCGTGCGGATTGTCTACAATCCGGCCGTCCTCCACATGCACAATCCGTGCGGTTTCATCCCAAGACGCTCGGGTTTGCAGCCACCAGAATCCGCCCGGATTCACCTGAAGCCGCCCGTTTTCCACCGCCTGAATCCGCCCGTCCCGACTCCAAAACGCACGGATTCCTGTACAGCGCAATTTCGTCTTCTCCAAACTACAAAGAAAGAAGCCCTTCCTTCGAAAACTACCGGCTCCTCCCTGCTCAATCTAAAAAGTGTAATTACTAGTTTAGCCCTTAGTTAACCCTAATGCATCCCCCTAATTTCCACTATAAATACCCCATTAGTCTAATTAGAAGAGCATGTTCTTCTTATCAATTCTTAGAGTAGCTAATATCAATCAAATCTCTCTTTAGTATTGTAATCAACAATTAATCAAGTTCTAATACAAGTTTTTTTTCCTTAATCTCTCTTTTGTTCATCCTTTATTTTGGGTAATTGAAGATTATTTGGGTTATTATTGGGAGATTGACAACCTCTCAATCAAGCAACAAGTACTTATTTTATCTTTGCTTTATTATTGGAATCATTAGTAGGTATAATTCTCTTAATCCCTTTTTAATTATTGCTAATTACTTTCATTTGTTCATTATGTTTCATTTTGTTGGTATGATTGACAACCTTGCTAGCATGATTAACATGATAATGAGTGAGTAGTCACCTAGCTAGGGTTAATGGGTAATTAGGGGAAACCAACATGGGGAATGATTCATGCTTAAATTAATATGCTTTCATGTTTTATTTGCTTGCTTGTTTTGATCTCAACTCATGCACATGTTATGTTTGATGAAATGCGAGCCTATGAATCCTTGCATTTTTTACCCATCACCTATCTTTTCAATGAGACTTGTAAGACATAAACCAACTCGAGTCTCATTAGACCATGCATGTTGTTGAGTAGGAAAGATTAAGTCGACTTGTAGGTGTTGTACAATCTAATCGATTCGGCTCCGGGACCCAAACTTTCCTAGGATTGTAAGATATAACCCAACTCAATCCATCACAACAATAATTGCTTGCTTATAATTTGAGAACATGTTTGTATGATCAATTCCCATGATTCCCCTATGACCCCATGACACCCTAGTGCTTTTTATCAATTGTTTACAACTCTTTTAATTCATCTTGCTTGTTTATTTCCATTGCTATTTTTAGTTTAGTGACCTTCTACATCAACCCAAATTGTGACACCCCTAAGACACCACTAGTTTCAATAGAAATCTCATCTCAATTCCCATCCCTTGGGATCCGACCTTTACTTGCCTCTTTACTAATTGTAGAGTTGTTTGTGAAGCTATAAATTGTGTTTTGATTAGGACGTGACCCAACGACCACATCTATTTAATTGTGAACACGAAACGGACCGATCACTCGCATTTCATCAAACATAACATGTGCATAAATTGAGATCACAACAAGCAAGGAAATAAACTATGAAAACATATTAATTTAAGCATGAATCATCTCCCATGTTGGTTTCCCCTAATTACCCATTAACCCTAGTTAAGAAAACTACTCACTCATTATCATGTTGAACATGCTAGCAAGGTTGTCAATCATACCAACAAAGTAAAACATGATGAATAAATGAAGATAATTAACAATAATTAAAAAGGGATTAAGAGAATTATACATACTAATGATTCCAATAATAAAGCAAAAAATAATAGAAGTACTTGATGATTGATTGGAAGGTTGTCAATCTCCCAATAATAACCCAAATAATCTTCAATTACCCGAAATGAAAGATGAACAAAAGAGAGATTAAGGAAATGAGATTTGTATTAAGACTTGATTAAAAATTGATTACAAGATTAAAGAGAGATTAGATTGATATAAACTACACTAAAGATTGATAAGATGAACATGATAATCTAATTAGACTAATGGGGTATTTATAGTGGGGATTAGGTACACAAATTAGGGTTTACTAAGGGCTTAAATGACGATTAAGTCCTTGAGGAATCGCTCCTCTCAAAAAAATATGCGAGTCTCCTTTTTGCTAGTCTTTCCCGAGGTATGCGCATCCTTTATAGAACAAGTAGAAAACGGGATAGCTGTCACACAATCCGAGCGTCCAGGGCACGGGACGAGCGGATTGTGGGTCTTTTGGACGAGTGGATTTGTTGGGTGGACGGGCGGATTGTGGTGGTTTTGGACGAGCTTCCCTATGAGGAAGACGCTCGGATTCCCTGTGCTGGACGGGCGTCCAGTGGGCAATCCGCTCGGATTCTTGATCAGCTTCTTCCCTTCTTCTTTTCTTCCTTCTTCTTCATACAATCCTTGGGGATTTCATCGGGAATGCAAGGATCTTTTCTCATCATTGCCCAACTACTACAATATGTACAAAGGCCTTCTAGTCTTGTCTTCTCTTTGATGCTTGGTCATTGAATTCAATCAATTTAGCTTCATTTTGCCATGAAAATGCAAGGTTTGCACTCCTTTCCTACCAAGGGATCAAAACCTCAAAGTATATGCAAAACAAAGGACTAAAGACAATAAATGACCCAAATATGCACTAAAAAGCATGGGAACAAGATTAATTCGGGGACTAAATATGCTCAAATAATGGTCACATCATTTGTTCACAGACATAGTCTATTTTCACATGCTAGGATTAATCTATGTTTGTTGCATTGCATGCATTACATCGACGACATATCGAGTATGAACGATTTCCCTAATCATTAGTAGAGGCCGATATCGAGGCGGGCGGGATTAGGTGTTCAAATAAACGAGCTTCCTAATACGTACCCTCACCCCTTACTCAAGATCTCTGTGAAGATCCATGTTCATTGGCATCACGAGAGTCATTCTAGACATAGAATACTAAGGGTAACGAATTTCTTAGTGTTCATGTCACTACTTTATATCTTGACATGACGCGAAGTATTCGAACGGTTCCAATTTTCCATAAAAATTGGTGGCGACGCCACAAATCCAGGCTTGTCAAACCTTTCACTGGTTTCAATGCCTTTTAAATCGCTAACGGCCCATGACGTGCCTCGGCCTCGCGCCGGAGTTCCGTGGGAGAAGTGCCGCCGCCTCGAAACCAATGTGCGGGTGCGGATGGCCCATGTCCACAATGATACAGATGACCCTAATCTTGTTATGGGACCTGTTCAATTTACCCCTAATCCTACCCCTGTAAATATTCCGAATGGAGATGCCCCACGATTAGTTTTTCGTATGCAAGCTCCTGACCCAACTGAGGATCCCACCCTCCGGTTTCTAAGCTTCTCGGACTCACCGCCCTTGTTTCGGCCACTTGCTTCTTTCGCTCAACCTCGACAGGTGATCTCTCATTGCCCTCTACATTTGCAAAATTTTAGTTCCTCGGGTTATACCTCTCCAGTTTCGGAAGGAAATCAATCCTCTTCAGCGGACTTTTTGGTTCCTGATGTTATTCTGCCCAGCAATTTTGACTTGTTGTACCAACATTTGGCATTACACTCTAGACAAAATACCGATAGCCAAGCTCTTACAAATGTTGTATCTCCTGGAGATACTCTGTCAGCTGCTGGTTCTTTGTCTAATGCTTTCAGCTCCATGCCATCATCTATTTCTCCGATGTCAACTGCTGCCTTTGCAGATTCTCACAGGACAGTCTCTCAGTCCTCATCCGCTTCAGAAAACTCTATGTTACACTTTATTCCTTTTAATGACTATCGTAAAAGATATTTATCTTTGTTTTCTTAGGATGAAGCATCTCATGGCTTTATTTCATCTTTCCCCAACAAAAATCTAAAGATTTCCTCTAACCTTGAAGATTCTAGGAGGTTTCAAGTTCTGTAACACCCCCATAATCCAAGTGCCTTACCAGGACCACTCAGGTATAGGAACGTCACCATCTCGGTTACCCGAGGCAATGATAATCATAAGACAATAAAGAAACATATTTAAATAGTAAATAACGTTTAATGTGATTACATGCCAAAAAACAAAACTGATAAAGAGATACAAGTTCTCCAAAACTGTCTACTATCAAAAGACTATAAAACTATCAAACACAGCGGAAGACTTCTAAACTGCATCGTGGTGACTTCTCCTAGTTATCCCATACGCATCAGCTCATACCTGCTCAATAACTGCTCACCACCCCCGAATGGATCACCACAGTTTTTAAAACATTTAAACGGGGTCACTACTAATTACACAAAAACAAAGCCACGATGAGACAAGTTCACAAACAGTTCAAACAGCTCAACACAACCACAGTCTCCATATCCAATCTCCACACAACTGACTACACACTAAAGTGTGTAGCCCTGCCAGAGTACCCATCACAACAGGTTACTCCTCGCCGCCAGTGGGGGACCATAGCCGTTCCCACCTAAGCCCCGCTCATCTCCATCGAGCGATAAACCCATGTCCATTAATGTGCACATCCCTTCTGTGGCGGGTTCCACAGAAGGCGAATCATGGGCGTGAAGCCACTCCCGCAGGTGACTCCACTCAGCCAGGAACGCCCCTCGAAGAACACAGACAGATAAACAATAACCATAACACCAAAATCAACAGCCGTCTGAATCAATCAACAATATACAATCACAACCGTCTGAATCAATCAACAATCACTAACTACAGCACAATCACCACACATATCATGTAACTAATACTGAGTAGGGAAAACCCTACCTGGAATGCAAACACACAGAAAACGATCTTAGCAGCTGTCTCAAAATCTCTCCTCTACGAATCCTCCTCCTAACACATAATCATACAATTACTAACAACACAATAAATCATAAAAACCCCCAATTCCCAAAATTAGGGTTTAAACAAAGTCAACCAAATGCTATAAAAATGGTACGTGGATCTTACCCTTGACGCAAGGATCACTATGATGCAAAGAACAACGAAATCCGACCTCTCTAGCTCAGGGATTTGCCAATAATGTGAATGGGGAGAACAACGTAGTTTGCAATCTCTTTTTGAGTGTATAAGGTTTATAAAAGTGTGTATGAAAGATAACGGCGTATTATATATACTAATTCGCATTATTAACAAAACCCGTCAAAATATTACCCGATAACCAACTTACTCGATCGAGTACGTAACATACTCGATCGAGTGCCACTTACTCGATCGAGTGCCAAGGCTACTCGATCGAGTACCCTACAGACAGAACACTGTTTCGTATACCAAAACATACTTACTCGACAGAGTAAGCCCCACTCGATAGAGTACCCAGAGACTCATAAAACCGTAGTATTACAGTCTTCCCTCCTTAAAAAGAACTTCGTCCCCGAAGTTCAACCCATACATAAAAACAAACATACTAACTCGACCAAGACACAACAACATAGCTACGAACTCAGACGAAAACCCAACCTATAAAACATGAACACCTAACACCAACTCCACCAACTATACCTATCTCCACAACACGACTCACGATATCATATCAACTACATCATAGTCTCTCTCGACACCAACTCCAACCAACTACTATCCACAAACGCTGCTAGCCTCATAACATATTATCCATTAGAAAATCCAATATCAAGATATTCATAAACATCAAACGGAATGTTACATTCTACCACCCTTAAAAGGAACTTCGTCCTCGAAGTTTACTCACACTCATAACATCACCATCCAACTGTCAACACTATCGAACTCATAAACACCATCATCCAACTGTCAACACTATCGAAATATTCTCCCATTCCTAAACATCGAACTACTACCAGCACGGTCATGACCTTTAATAAAATCAATCAAAACAAATATCTGTCCTTTATGCTACACCAACACTCTACTTCCAATTATACTACCATATGCACAACCATCAAAATTTCTTTTATCGCATCCTACTCCTCTTAAGATAAATGTTACGTCCTCGTAACTCACTAATACTAAATCCTAGCTATTTCTTCTCACTATCCCCATCACCACCGCATGTCAAATATAACCACCTATAATCTAAACACTCGCCATGCATATATCTAAGGCTCTCTTACTTAAACAATTCTTATACTTCAATTCACTCGTCACACCACCTAACCTATACCTCAAAATCTTTAACTTAACCAAAACTTCAATTGTTCCCTATTACTGCCAAAACGACATAATCCTCTATACCTGCACCTATCTCCATACTCATAACTCACGATCCACAATTATTACATACACTCACCCTAGATCCCCAAGTTCTTTTCTTTCTTTACCGCAAAACTCATACATAACTTAACATGACGCTAATTCCCAACAGCCTACACTCACTGTCTCAACGAAAGATTAGGAACCACCTGCAGCTTTCAGATCATTACCACACATGTTCTACGAATCACTTGCCATGACTATGTGCACCGATGCCTCATCTACAACAAGATCAAATGTACTGTAACAACTCCTGAAAACTGTGTCCCATCAACAGAACATCAAACAAAACAACAATCTATGTATAGCTGGTTTGTACTTTCGAAAACTCATATCGTAATCATCTCGCCTACTCCACCACAACCGGTGACGGCATCGCAACACCGCCATCAACAGCCACACCGCAGTGCGAAAATACCCGCATCACAGCACGAAGTACCGTACCCGGATCACCACCTGAGGCACAACAACCACATCGAGAAACATCACAACCACATATAATTCCCATAAGCACTGACTCAGTACAACTTCCCGGACAATAAAACTTACTCATAACCGCTTTACTATATCACAACGCAACATATTATATGGAATAAACAGATAAGCACCTTATGAACATCATCCCTACCATTTCACAAAATACACATGTGTTATCAATACACATAAAATTATAACTAGCCATGCCAGATCAATCAAATTATTACCTTTTTGAATATCATTCAATTAGATTAACGTATCCAACATATATTACAGAACATTCAGATAACAGCTTTATAACTATCACACCATACCACTTCCCGTGAGGTCAAAACCTCACACAAACATTTATACACATTATAGACCCGTAATCACATCCAACTAGTCAGTCCTGATCATGTAAGTTACCACTCGATAAAGGTTACCTGTCGCCCGAGCTTAACTCATATGCCCCCCATAACATATTCCCCCATTCGCATAACCATCACCTCCTGCCAAGTATAACCATACCATTACTATTCAACTATTAGCACCCGCCTCATCTAACCACATCTTATACTTCCTTACAACCATACATTTCAATCCGGCCTCTACAAAATCAACCTCATTAGAAATGTTATCTTTCTTATCTATCATCACCCTTAACCAATAGTGACAACACCTCAACACTACCATCGTTCGGACATCAAACCTCTTACACTCATCTCTAAACATCACGGTTTCTTTCCTATCTTCGGTTAATATCCCAAATAACGAACATCAAATCCATCAACAAAATTACCTCAACATTTTTCCCAATACTATCCTTAATTGTATCATTATCTAACTCTCCACCAAAATCGCATATCATGTAGTTATTCTACCAACTTCTTACTTTCCTTAATTCCTCAAAACTCAAGACTAATCATGTTGTCCCGAAACTCCTATATAACCATTAACTAACATCCTCATGATTGGTATCACACATCTCGACGACTCCTTACCTCTATATCACATAACTCCGTTTAACATTTTCCTAGTTTTACTCCCCTCCTTCTTTTCTTTTTCACTCGACAAAATCAATTACCCATAAAACTCCCTATTACTTCTTCCTAACTCTTTAGTGCTCCGATTACCTTCTCATTGCTCCAAAACTCAAATCCCATTATTTCTCATCGATATTATCTCACTCTTCCTTACCATGGATCTTCTCTTATCATGCTATCACTCTCACTTATCACCAATCAATCTACACGGTCAGTCCACTCCATCACGTTTTTTTTTTCTTTTTTTTCAATCCCAAACTCATTTCATACTGTTAACTGCGCAAGAAAATCACACATTAGTTCCACCTCTTGATAAACCAAATTTCCAAACTCACTCGCTATCTGCAAACCCACATCGCTGCATAACTCAATCTAAGCTCTTTATACCCCATTTCTTTCCATTTATCTATAACGACCTTTCCATTACATATATTCTTAACCAACTGAGTGATAACTACCTCCCTTCATAATCCTTAAACATCCAAAGTTACCACCATATGCGTCTCTTATTTCAATCTTTCATTCTCACGTTCCATAAACTTACATCACCCTTTACCCACATTCACTCACTTTTACATTACTCAGCACATAATCATATCACTCATCCCGTCTAACAAAACATGCTCTATGCCTCAATTAAGCCTTGCCAATCTTCCTTTTCTTTTTCCTCTATCTATCACAACCACATATAACTCATGTCCTCTCCACCGAACTCATACTCACCATAGGTGCCACTCACTACACCATAAGATTGGGTAACTGTTGGAGTATAAATCCACTTGTGAGTCCCACATCGGTGAAAAAAAGAGAGAGATTTTCTATCTTATAAGGCCTAGGGGTGTTTCTCCCATTGCCAATTGGTTTTGGGAGATAAGAGCATTCTTGGGCTTGTGAGTTAGACTTCTCTCCTCCACCGCGGGTAAGGCCAGACCCATCTCGTGTTTAATATGGTATCAGAGCCCAAGGCAAAAAAAAAGACCTGGGTCTCGTGTTTAAAACTGAGCCTTTATGTGCACCGACCCGCCGTGAGGATGTCCAGTCCCTCCGGTTTCAGCATGAGGAAGTCCAGTCCCTTGGGTCGAGTGAGCACTGTGACGGCTGTGAGGATGTCCAGTCCCTCCAGACCGATCTTTAAGTGGGCTCACAAGTGAGAGGGTGTGTTGGAGTATAAATCCACTTGTGAGTCCCACATCGGTGAAAAAAAGAGAGAGATTGTCTATCTTATAAGGCCTAGGGGTGTTTCTCCCATTGCCAATTGGTTTTGGGAGATAAGAGCATTCTTGGGCTTGTGAGTTAGACTTCTCTCCTCCACCGCGGGTAAGGCCAGACCCATCTCGTGTTTAATAGTAACTTACACATCAGGCTCAACATACATATAAAACAATGCATAAAGAAGCAAAATAACACCTTTGAATTAAACATAATATGCAACGAAGTCAAAAGATAAGCATATGACCCAAAATAGGGGTCACTAGATCGAGTACAGGCCACTCGATCGAGTAACTAACTTACTCGATCGAGTAGGTGAAAGTCAGAGACACGTATATAAAAATTATCAGGGCTTCTCGATCGAGTAAGGGGTACTCGATCGAGTACCAAGGTGCACTCGATCGATACCCTACGCATTTCTCAGCACTGTCCAGTTTTCGTAAAACGGTCATAACTCACTCATTTTTTGGTCGTTTTGGGCGTGTGACCTATCGTTAGAATCGTAAAAGAACAAGCTATCACCTCCAATTAGAATCACAACAAAATCATTTATGCATCTCAAGTTATAACAGTTTAAAGACAACTTTGCTGTAATCAGACGACATAACTATTCGATTTTTTTTACTTCCAAACAACTTGAACAACAACAAGGTAGACAAAAACAACTCAATACTCATAAACTTAGTATCCCTAAACACATGTTACTATCTTCAAAAGCCAAGCAACAACGTTCATTTTGCACATACATCATTCAACTTACCAAGCATGTATTGCCTACATGTTTTTATTCTATAACTTTACGTAAAAAAAATCACAAATATATAACATCAAGTCTCCTATTCACATGTTACTAGCATAATCAACATTATAAAATCTCTTCCATCATACAACATGCTTTATCAGAAATCATATTATCATACAACGATTATTCATCTTTTCCACCAATTCATCCATCATACCTCATATTTATCCACCATATTCGTTCAACATATTCACCCAACACATGTTCAATTCACACTGCCAACTTTATATACTCTTACACAAAACGACAACAATAACATATATACTTACGCATTGCTTTATATATAAAAACAAAATAATTTTCCTTTCATAATTCTATCATGTCACATTATACATATATATTTATATATATATATACACTTTCATGCTTTATAATCAAACAACATACAATTCACGTCATCATCATCTTTCAACTCAGACCTCCCATCCTCCACATGCATGCATCCATCAATTCACACGACATACTACTATATAGATACACAAAGCACACAATAAACAAATAACGATCCCGACACATACCCCACGTGACCGGTTTAAAATTGTAGGGCGAGTTCGCGACTTTAGGACGTCTCCCAAGCCTTTGCATTAGCTCCTACAACTTTTACCCCGGGTTCATTTTAATTGACTCCCTATGTTCATTAGATTCATTAGTTACAGGTTTCAGGATCGTCGCTCTGATACCATTTTGTAACACCCTCATAATCCAAGTGCCTTACCAGGACCACTCAGGTATAGGAATGTCACCATCTCGGTTACCCGAGGCAATGATAATCATAAGACAATAAAGAAACATATTTAAATAGTAAATAACGTTTAATGTGATTACATGCCAAAAACCAAAACTGATAAAGAGATACACGTTCTCCAAAACTGTCTACTATCAAAAGACTATAAAACTATCAAACACAGCGGAAGATTCTAAACTGCATCGTGGTGACTTCTCCCAGTTATCCCATACGCATCAGCTCATACCTGCTCAATAACTGCTCACCACCCCCGAATGGATCACCACATTTTTTAAAACATTTAAACGGGGTCAGTACTAATTACACAAAAACAAAGCCACAATGAGACAAGTTCACAAACAGTTCAAACAGCTCAACACAACCCCAATCTCCATCTCCAATCTCCACACAACTGACTACACACTAAAGTGTGTAGCCTTGCCATAGTACCCATCGCAACAGGTTACTCCTCGTCGCCAGTGGGGGACCGCAGCCATTCCCACCTAAGCCCCGCTCATCTCCATCGAGCGATAAACCCAAGTCCATTAATGTGCACATCCCTTCTGTGGCGGGTTCCACAGAAGGCGAATCATGGGCGTGAAGCCACTCCCGCAAGTGACTCCACTCAGCCAGGGACGCACCCCGAAGAACACAGACATATAAACAATAACCATAACACCAAAATCAATGACCATCCGAATCAATCAACAATATACAATCACAACCGTCTGAATCAATCAACAATCATGAACTACAGCACAATCACCACACATATCATGTAACTAATACTGAGTAGGGAAAACCCTACCTGGAATGCAAACACACAGCAGACGATCTTAGCAGCCGTCACAAAATCTCTCCTCTACGAATCCTCCTCCTAGCACATAATCATAAAATTACTAACAACACAATAAATCATAAAAACCCCCAATTCCCAAAATAAGGGTTTAAAAAAAGTCAACCAAATGCTATAAAAATGGTACGTGGATCTTACCCTTGACGCAAGGATCACTATGATGCAAAGAACAACGAAATCCGACCTCTCTAGCTCCGGGATTTGCCAATAATGCGAATGGGGAGAACAACGTAGTTTGCAATCTCGTTTTGAGTGTATAAGGTTTATAAAAGTGTTTATGAAAGATAACGGCGTATTATATATACTAATTCGCATTATTAACAAAACCCGTCAAAATATTACCCGATAACCAACTTACTCGATCGAGTAAGTAACATACTCGATCGAGTGCCGCTTACTCGATCGAGTGCCAAGGCTACTCGATCGAGTACCCTACAGACAGAACACTGTTTCGTATACCAAAACATACTTACTCGACAGAGTAAGTCCCACTCGATAGAGTACCCAGAGACTCATAAAACCGTAGTATTACAAGTTCCTTTTCTCCGGATAACCGAGTTGATTCTCCAAAAACATGGGTTGTGGTAGGCCCGTTTCTGCCACCATTAGCCAATGAAGATGTTCTCATGGAATTGTAGGGGTTTGGGAGGTACGGACGCCCATATAATTCCGTATTTAAGTTGGTTCGTACGCTACTATGATATTTCTATAGTTTTCCTTCAACAAACAAAATGTTATGTAGCGGATGGTGTTTGTAAAACTAGTCCTCTCAACCTGCCTCGTTTTTGTGGTACTAACTCTGTTGGTACTAGTGGTGGGTTGCTTTTGTTTTTTTTTTGGAAGAAATCAGCTTCTCATTAAAAAGAAAGAGATTCTTACAAGTACAGCCACTAACAGCTTACAATAGTTCTAGTAATTCAAAGATGCTACAACCTCCTCTAGTAAACTATCATTAACCTTAGAAAATAAGCGAACAGAGACATAATATTTAATGTTTGTGACTAACTGCTCAATAGTTCTAGATGAGCCATTAAACAGTCGTCTGTTCCTCTCTTGCCAGAGCAAGTACACCACTGCAGCGGCACAACATCGTGCCCATTTCTTCCTCCAACCACGCCCTTTGTACTTAGCAAGGCGAAGAAGTTCTTGCCAAAGGCCCAAAGGTCGTCTGGTAATGCCAAGCCATAATAACATTTGTTGCAGGACTGAGTTAGAGAAAGGACAACTGAAAAAGAGATGAGGAATGCTTTCCAAAGCTGCACAACACAAGCTGCACCTATTTACCATAGTCAAACCTCTTTTCATCAAATTATCCACCGTGGGAAGACCATTTTGAACAGCCATTCTCACAATGACAGAATGTCGAGGCATGATAACACTGTCCATGAGAGGTTTGGCCCATCTCAAAGTAGGATGCAGACCATGAAAAGCCGAGTAAACTTGAGACATAGTAAGCTTACCAGATGTGGTCCATGATTGTAGCCTTGCCTGAGCAGCAATAATGGAGCCAGCCTGCCTGATAAATTCATCCCTAGTGGCTAACAGAGCTTTCCAAACTGTGGTAGAGCTGCAACCTGGCTGCACACTCCAACAGTCAGCTCTATGAAAATAGTAATGTTTGCACCATTCCACCCAGACTGAGTGAGTGTCATGGCTGAGACGCCAAAACATTTTGAGCATAAGAGACTTGTTCCAACTAAGTATTTCACGAATGTCAAAACCACCCTGAGCTCTAGTCCTGCAAACTTTCTGCCAGGAAAAGAACACCATCCTCCTGTTAGTACTCTGATAATTCCACATAAATTCCCTACAAAGTTTATCAATTTCCAACATAACCCCTTTTGGCAGAAGGAAGCTGGCACACCAGAAACTCTCAATACCAAAAACAACTGAGTTTAGCAGCTGCACTTTTCCAGCATAAGATAGAAAAGTATTGGACCAATGCTTAATTTTCCTGGTTATTTTCTGCAATAAGGAGTGGTACATATCTCTAGTCAATCTAGAGGAGTGAAGAGGAACTCCCAGGTATTGAAAGGGGAATGCTCCCTCCAAATAGCTAGTCTCATCAAGAATCAGGGACTTAACCTCTAGGGATACTCCAGCAAAGTAAATATTAGTTTTAGCTGGATTAGGTTGCAGGCCTGAATACTCAGCAAACAAAGCCAAAGAATTTTCCACTGCTTTGACAGAAGGGTAATCTCCTCTAGTAAAGACCAGCAGATCATCTGCAAACACAAGGTGCGAGAGTCCAATTCTACAGCATTTAGAATGGTAGCTGAAAAGAGGTTGCTCAGGGAGTTTCCTGAGAATTCTAGATAAAACTTCCATACAAAGGACAAAAAGCAAAGGGGAGAGGGGATCCCCTTGCCTCAATCCTCTCTTCCCCTCAAAATAACCCACAGAAGTGCCATTTATGTTGAGAGAGAATCTGGGTGAGGTAACACAATTAATAACCCAATTGTAAAATTTGTCAGGCAGACCAAATAAGGGGAGGATGTTCCTTAGAAAGTCCCAGCTCACAGAATCGAAAGCCTTTCTAATATCCACTTTAATGACACAACGAGGAGAAACATCCTTTCTCCCATACCCAGCAACAAGTTCATGGGAAAGCATAATGTTATCCACAATAGACCTCTCATGAGTAAAGGCAGCTTGTTATGGGATGACAGATCCGATATTTTACCTCTTGTAATGGATCCGCATTTCATCCTTTGTAAAGTTGTAAATCGTGGTTCCAATAGTGTTTGGTATGCTCTTTTTCTGTATGGCGAGTCTGAGGGGTAATATCCGTATAAAACCCTTAAATTATAGGACTATAACGCAAATTTAATACGTGATTTATTGTCATAAACGAAAAACAATGAAAAACGATAAAGCACAAGAATTAACCTTCGGTCCTAGTGCAATTCGGCAATGAGAGATCAAAGTAGATCTCCTCCTAATTGTTGCACCCAAGATCGTCTGAGAATATGCCCTTGTGCTAGAAATGTGTTCTCTAATTGCCTTGCAATATTGAGAGAACTTGATGTGAGTTTTCTTTTGATGTGAGATCTGAATTTTTGAGAGGAAAAATGTCTCTCAAAAACCCTAATTCTTTTTGCAAATGACAATTAGGTTAACAAAGAGGAGAGGTTCTCCTTTTTGTTCTTCTAATTCGGCCAAACCGAGTGGAAGAGGAGGAAATGGGCTTTCATTTTCTCCTTATTTTAACTCGTGGTCCGATGCTAAAATGTATATGACGCGGTCTTTATTATAAATCGTCATCGGTTATCGGTTATTAAAACATCAACTAATGACACGGATTAGTTGAATTATTAATACATGTCCGACAAAGACAATATTGTATAATTAATTCAATATACATTAATTAAATATAATCGTTTATATTTAATTTACGAATTAACTGTTTAATTCGCCTTAGCCCATTTTATTTAATCCGTATTAAATAAAATATCTCAACATCGCATTTTGACTAATTATTAGTCAAATAACTCGGACCAACTGCTTAGTCAATTTTCTGGCATCAACATGACTGTATTTTCATACCGTCACATCTCTCAAACGTATCCTATAGGTGTGACTTTTAGGAACCAGTTGATCACCGCCATCTGTATGACAATAACGTCAAACTTATCTAGCAAGCCAACCGTTATTGATAAACGTGGACCAACTGATTATAATACAAAAGTATACCCTTTGATCCTTTTAGAGATTTATAAGTCCTTGCACTAAAAAGGAGGACACCCCAACAAGCTCCCACTTGTCCGTACAAGTATATGTGCAATGACGTTATCCGTACTAACTGGAGGACACAGCTCCAACAAACTCCCACTTGTCCGTACAAGTGTATGTGCGATAATCGATTCTCATATTCATTTAAAATTTCTCCCACTCAATGTAAAACAATTTGCAGATCCGGATCCGCAAAGGTCGTATTTTACAATCGATCTGTATCTAGAGTGGTTTCCCCGACTAGAGAGTAACTCAACTGATAAAACGAATTCGTATTCGAGCATGGCCATGCATTTCGATTCTGACTCCTCGAGTGGCCCCGAGAAATATCGAGCACGATAAAGGCTGAATATTTCCTTCAACTCGACTCCTTCCGATCTAAGCACAGCATGAAATGACCCAGAAAAAATCTACTTGGCCCCCTGTTACGGATGACCGTGAGAAAGAAACCAAAGTCACCCAAAATCTGCCTTAGTCTCAAGAGACAGTCGATAGTCAAAAGAATCGACTCTTAGGATCACCATGGAGGTCCTATCCACGACCGGGCACCGAATGTTGTAAAACACTTAGGACTCCACGTCGATGTCACAATTGTGTCCTACGAAATATCCGTATAAATCGCCTCTGTGATTGGTCAGTCAACCTTTTGACTTATGGCTCGTTGAACCCACCATCAACCAACGTCACAAAATAATTACCTTGAGTTATCAGCTCACGTGGGCAATTAAGGACCAAAAAATATAATGTTTGTTCAGTTCACTTTGTGGTGTTCAAAATTGTCGTACAAAACCACATGAAAAACAAAATATATAAATATCAAAACGATGATGTCGTATAGAGTACATAAGGGAATGAATCTAATCCATAAAAGAGTACTACAACTTAGGAACACGTTTAATTCCCATGGAATTAACATGCCCTTCATGCTTATCTTGTCGTAATGGTTTAGTGAGAGGATCTGCTATGTTATCATCTGTAGCAATCTTTTCTATCACTACTTCCTTTTGCTCCACGTAATCTCGGATTAGATGAGCTTTCCGTTGTACATGTCTAGACTTGTTGCTAGACTTTGGCTCCTTAGCTTGGAAGATGGCACCTCTATTGTCGCAATAGATGGTGATCGGGTCATTCGAACTAGGCACTACAGATAGTCCTTGAAAGAATTGACGCATCCATATCGCTTCATTTGCAGCTTCAGACGCGGCATAGTACTCGGACTCAGTCGTAGAATCTGTTGTAACACTTTGTTTGGAACTCTTCCAGCTGACTGCAGCGCCATTAAGAGTAAAAACGAATCCAGACTGAGATTTTGAGTCATCTCGATCCGTTTGGAAGCTAGCATCTGCAGAATCGGTTGCGCATAGCTTTTGATCGCCTCCATAAGTCAATGCCCAATCTTTAGTCCTCCGTAGGTACTTAAGAATGTTCTTTGACAGCCATCCAATGTGATTCACCGGATCTTTGTTGGAATCGACTTGTCATACTCATTGCATATGCCACGTCCGGACGTGTGCATATCATGGCATACATGATTGATCTTATAGCCGAGGCATAAGGAATTCGTGTCATGCGCTCTTTCTCTTCCGGTGTCTCTGGTGCCTGAGACTTGCTCAAATGCACCCCTGGAGCCATAGGAAGAAACCCCTTTTTGGAGTTAGTCATGCTGAATCTCTCTAGGATTTTGTCTATGTAAGACTCCTGACTGAGAGATAACATCCGACGTGATCTATCTCGATAGATACGGATGCCCAGAATTCTTTGTGCCTCACCCAGATCTTTCATCTGGAAATGGTTTTTCAACCATACTTTCACCGAAGTTAAGAGAGGTATGTCATTCCCAATCAGGAGTATGTCATCGACATACAATATTAGGAAGACAATCTTGCTCCCACTCGACTTGATATAAAGACATGGTTCCTTGACCGATCGAGTAAATCCATTTTCTTTAATCACTTGGTCGAAGCGATGATTCCAACTCCGAGATGCTTGCTTAAGTCCATAAATGGAACGCTTAAGCTTGCATACTTTCTTAGGATTTTGTGGATCGATGAAACCTTCGGGTTGTACCATGTACAACTCTTCCTCCAAATAACCGTTTAAGAAGGCGGTTTTCACATCCATCTGCCAAATTTCATAGTCATGAAAAGCGGCGATCGCTAAGATAATCCGAATGGAACGCAGCATGACTACGGGTGCAAAAATTTCATCGTAGTGCAAACTTGGCACTTGGGTGAAACCTTTAGCAACTAGTCGTGCTTTATAGATATCTTGTTGACCTTCCACAGAATGCTTTATCTTGTAAAGCCATTTGCATTGAAGGGGACGAACCTTAGCCGGTAAGTCAACAAGATCCCATACGTTGTTCTCATACATGGAGTCCATCTCGGATTGCATGGCCTCAAGCCATAGCTTTGAGTCAGAACTGGTCATGGCACCTTTATAGGTTGCGGGTTCACTACTCGTTAAGAGTAGAATGTCATCTATGTCATGTTCCTCGACCATACCAATGTATCTGTCCGGAGGAAAAGAGACTCTTCCCGACCTCCTAGGTTCCTCAGGAATATTAACCGCAACCGGGATTGAGGGAACTGGTTCCTCCAATGGTTGCTCGGTATTTGGTTCTGGAATCTCCGACAGGTCGAAGGTTCTATCACTCTTTGCATTCTCGAGAAATTCCTTCTCCAAGAATGTCGCACTAGCCGCAACAAAAACACGTTGTTCGGTTGGCGAATAGAAGTAATGACCAAGTGTTCCTTTAGGATAACCTATAAAGTATGTCTTGACCGATCGCGGGCCGAGCTTATCCTCGTGTCTCCACTTGACATAAGCCTCGCAGCCCCAAACTCGTATAAAGGACAAGTTAGGGACCGTTCCCTTCCATAGTTCATATGGAGTCTTGTCAACAGCTTTAGACGGACTTCGGTTGAGTATTAGAGCAGCTGAGAGAAGAGCATAACCCCACAATGAGTCAGGCAACACGGTGTGACTCATCATGGATCGAACCATATCAAGTAGTGTTCGATTTCTCCGTTCGGACACACCATTCAACTGAGGTGTTCCGGTGGAGTTAAGCGTAGGGCAATCCCACAGTCCTTAAGGTGTTGATCAAACTCGTGAGAAAGATACTCGCCACCACGGTCGGAGCGCAGTGTTTTAATCTTTCGCCCGAGGTTCAGACCCTATTCTGGTATTCCTTGAATTTCTCAAAGGATTCACTTTTGTGTTTCATTAAGTAGACATAGCCATATCTACTTAAATCATCCGTGAAAGTGATGAAATACCTATAGCCTTCTCGTGCGGTGATTGACATAGGTCCACACACATCCGTATGTATGAGTCCTAATAGGTCAGCAGCGCGCATTCCAACACCTTTGAAGGAAATCCGAGTCATCTTACCGATGAGACATGATTCACACGTGCCAAATGATTGAAAATCAAAGGCCGAGATAGCTCCATTTTTGATGAAATTTTGTTTTACGCGTTTCTCATTAATGTGTCCCATACGGCAGTGCCATAGATACGTTTGATCTTTGTCACCAACCTTTAACTTTTTATTCATTACGTGTAATATTTCGGTGGTCTGATCTAAAACATAAATTCCGTTCATGGAGACTGCCTTGCCATAAATCATATCGTGTAATGAGAAAATGCAAGAATTATTCTCTATTACAAATGAAAAACCAAGTTTGTGCAGAAACTGAAATAATGTTTTTGGATAGACTGGGTACATAATAGCAGTTATATAAAAATAACTCAAGTCCGCTAGGAAGCTGGATCACATATTTTCCCCTTGAGACGGCAGCCACTCGTGCTCCATTCCCAACACGCAGGTCCACCTCACCCTTTACGAGGGGTTCGATGTTTGAGCCCCGCACATGATTACAGAGATGAGAACCACAACCAGTATCTAGTACCCAAGTTAAAGTAACTTGCGTGGTTAATCTCAATCATATGAATAAAAGTAGAAGAAGAAGACATACCAACGGGTTTAACACGACCTGCTTTTATGTCCTCATGATAAACAGGACATGTACGCCTCCAATGCCGAGTCTTGTGGCAATGATGGCATTCCATGTTTTCGGTTTTGCTCTTTGTCGCGCCTGATGAGTTACTTGCCTCACCAGGCCCACTCTTACCGACCACGACTTCTTGAACTTCGGTTTGCCTCGCTAGGTGCGCTTGAGCTTTGCCCTTACCCTTGCCCTTGTTTGTCACAACGAGAACATCTTGTTTCATGCTCCCACCGAACTTCATGTCCTTCTCGATGCATGTACGAGAAGGGAGTGCGATTCATGGGGACTTTTCTTCAAATCATTCATATAGTAATTCGCTCTAAAGAGCGCAAAACCATCGTGGAGTGAATGAAGCATGCGGTCAATAACAATGTTCTCGCTGATTTTACAATCAAGCGCCTCCAGTCTCTCGACATTCTCAATCATGCTGAGAATGTGTGGGCTAACCGGTTGGCCCTTCTGGAGTCTCGCATCAAAGAAGCGAGTGGTATGCTCATAGGTCACGATTCTCGGTGCTTTCGAGAATTCCTTGGTGAGCGTGGTGAAAATCTTGTTTGCACCTTGGGCTATGAAGCGTTTCTGCAAATTGGATTCCATTGCAAAAATGAGTACGTTTTTAATCGCACCCGCTTCCATGACAAAGTCGCTATACGTGGAGACCTCGTTAACTCGAGCCGTGGGGCCTGGGGTTGACGGGAGGGGCTCAGTCAGATACTTGAGCTTCCCGTCAGCAGTGGCAGCATTCCGTAATGCCGCCTCCCATTCCGCGAAGTTTGATCCATCATTCTTGGTCTAGTGGTGATTCATCCGATTCATGAAGATCCGAAGCCAGGACTCACGGTCCAATGTGGCACTTGGCATTGGGTCATCGAGGATGCCAGCCATTATGTTGTTAGCAGTTTAAAAAACGTGATCTACGCTGAAAAAGAAAGAAAAACAAAAACGAAATAAGCAACTCATCGAGGTGATTTAAGTCTATTAAAATTCATTTTAATCGTGTAGACTCATTGCACTTGCATAATTGATCTCCCTCAAGAATAATACAAGTGATCCCAAGACTCAATTTCTTTAAATTGATAAGCCAACTGTTTAGCTAGTTCTTCCGTAAAAACTCTTGGTCGATAGATTTCCGTAAATCCTATCTATAGTCCACCATAATCACAGGATCGTACGAGTGACCATAGTGTTGAGATAAAATAGGTCAATCAGTTCCAACTTACCCGACGTAGAAGGGGTCATATTATGCCTACCGACGAAGAAGGGATTCATTGGAGTTTGACCTATAAAGACTGTTCTCAATTTTGGTTTATACGAGGAAGATCCCATCAACTTAGTTTAAATTTATTTTAAGTGAACGAATAACTAGCAACTGCGTGAATGAATTAATTTAGATGATGGCTTAAATCGTGTGACATATGAATGTCATAGAAAACTAACGCGTGACCTCTATATGAGTTAGTTTTCATGCAATTATTAGGTGGTTTGGTTTTAGGCGGAATATGATGCAATCTATCGTTACGATAAAATAAATAAAAGAATGCAAAACGTAAATAAAAATTCTTAGTGTGGCCTATCCTAGTAAAAAGAACATAATACAACTTTGGAATCCACCGTTGGACCCGAGAAGCTTGTCTTGATGTTCCATCTTTGTCCATGCAGCGGGAGTGAGCATCCGATCTCCATCTTTAGTCTTCTCAAAATTACAATTAAAATTTACAAAATATAAACCTATTTACATTCTAAATAAAAACTGTAATTAAAAAAATAAAAAAAGGGAGATACGAAAACTCAAAATACAACCAAGACCGTGTTCCATCATTACGGTAACACGTTCTACTAAGGCCACACTAAGTTACAACCGTTTGTAAAAAAAATAAATAAATACGTAATAAAAGCATTCAAAACATTCAAAATAACGATAAATAAAATGCATCAACTAAAACAAATTTATTCGTGACATAATTCCGTAATTATGTTAAATTTATCCAAACCACCTTTTAACAATTAAAATTATGTGACAAAACCGCTTCATCAACTTAATTTTAATTCATGATAATCCGTTATTTTAAATCGTTTTAAAATAACTAAATGGTACGTGAGTGAATCGTTTCACTATCAAGCGAATGCGTAAAGTCCGTATTACGCATATGTTATGGCCAAAATTTTTTTTTTTTTTTTTATATTTCTGCATATGCCGAGAGCAAAAACAAAAAAAAAACAAAACATAAAATTTTTTTTCTCTTCTTCACGGCCAAACCGTGATAGACCATAAATTTTTTTTTTTTTCTTTTCTTGCTGCTAAAAGCCGTGAGCAAGGATAAAAAAAATTATCAGCTACAAAAAAACGTAAGCAACAACATCCGACACAAAATCGATTTGACAAAATCCAATTGCAATTTGAACATAATCCGTATTAAAACAAAATTACAATTGACATGATCTTAACATATTGTTATAATTATCGATTAAAATAACAATACGCAAAGAACAAAACGAAACCAAAACATCGTCTGATCAGACGGAAATCAAAAACACGATTTCCAAAGCACAAAAAAAAACAGGCCGTGCAAAAAAAAATATTTTGCCGAGGCAAAAAAACAGCCAAACGGTTCATTTTTATGCAAAAATTTAATCGATTCAAATTCGTTTGATGAAAAACACATAGAAAAATTTACGTGGCCTCGCTCTGATACCACTTGAGGGGTAATATCCGTATAAAACCCTTAAATTATAGGACTATAAGGCAAATTTAATACGTGATTTATTGTCATAAACGAAAAACAATGAAAAACGATAAAGCACAAGAATTAACCTTCGGTCCTAGTGCAATTCGGCAATGAGAGATCAAAGTAGATCTCCTCCTAATTGTTGCACCCAAGATCGTCTGAGAATATGCCCTTGTGCTAGAAATGTGTTCTCTAATTGCCTTGCAATATTGAGAGAACTTGATGTGAGTTTTCTTTTGATGTGAGATCTGAATTTTTGAGAGGAAAAATGTCTCTCAAAAACCCTAATTCTTTTTGCAAATGACAATTAGGTTAACAAAGAGGAGAGGCTCTCCTTTTTGTTCTTCTAATTCGGCCAAACCGAGTGGAAGAAGAGGAAATGGGCTTTCATTTTCTCCTTATTTTAACTCGTGGTCCGATGCTAAAATGTATATGACGCGGTCTTTATTATAAATCGTCATCGGTTATCGGTTATTAAAACATCAACTAATGACACGGATTAGTTGAATTATTAATACATGTCCGACAAAGACAATATTGTATAATTAATTCAATATACATTAATTAAATATAATCGTTTATATTTAATTTACGAATTAACTGTTTAATTCGCCTTAGCCCATTTTATTTAATCCGTATTAAATAAAATATCTCAACATCGCATTTTGACTAATTATTAGTCAAATAACTCGGACCAACTGCTTAGTCAATTTTCTGGCATCAACATGACTGTATTTTCATACCGTCACATCTCTCAAACGTATCCTATAGGTGTGACTTTTAGGGACCAGTTGATCACCGCCATCTGTATGACAATAACGTCAAACTTATCTAGCAAGCCAACCGTTATTGATAAACGTGGACCAACTGATTATAATACAAAAGTATACCCTTTGATCCTTTTAGAGATTTATAAGTCCTTGCACTAACTGTAAAGGACACCAGCCCCAACAGAGTCTTGTACTGCGTCTAGAGCTACTTTTTGGAATAATATGAAAGCTCTATGTTCGGCTTATTCTCCGCTTTGTATGATTGGAGATTTCAATCAACTTGAACATCATTTTGACTAACTCGAAGGGTCTTCCAACATTGCTGGATGGAAGGCTTTTTTAGATTGGATAATCTCTACTCCTCTCTCCGAGCTTCCGTTTTCAGGCCCTCAGTTTACTTGGGCTGACAAGAGGGACTCCTCAAGTTTAATTTTGGAGCGTTTGGACCGGTGTTATGCTTCTCAGAACTGGCTTCTTTCTTTCCCAGATGCTCATGTTCAGAATCTAAATATTTTTCTTTCAGATCATGCCCTAATTATCCTAGCTACAACCACCCCTTGTAAGAAACCAAAGCGTCCTTATCGTGTGGATAATTGGTTTCTGGATAATCCGGAAATTCAATGGCTTATTTCTTCTATTTGGAATACTTCATGTCACGGTCCTGCTTCATCGTCCGTCTCCCTCAAACTTAGCCAAATCCGCTCTGGAATTCTTAAATGGGTTCTTCAAAATCGTCATAGATTTATGATTGACTGGAGCTCCATATCCCATGATTTATCTGCATATTCTTCACTTGTCCATGATAGCTCCTCGGGTTTGAACTATATTAGTAGTATAAAATCTATGGAGCACGAGGTCCATATCCAACAATCCTTCTGGAAACAACGTGCAAAATCTGAGTTTCGTTTCAATGACGGCATACCAACTTCTTATTTTTTTAGTAGATCTAAATCTCGACAGAAGCTTCTTCGGATCATTTCTCTAAAGAATGATATGGGAATCTGGACTTCCTCTGATTTGGATCTTTCCACGTTGGTTATGTCACATTTTACCAGCTTATACAGTTCGACTAATCAAACTCTACCGTCCTCAGCCCTTGAAGACTTGCCTATTCCTCAATTGGACGAATTTCAGCAAGAATATCTTTCTCAACCCTTCACTTCTAAAGATGTTTAAAACGCTTTTTTCGCGATGAAGCCAAATAAATCACCTGGACCAGATGGCTTTCCACCCCGCTTTTATCAACTTTATTGGGAAATTATCAAGGATGATATTTCTTTGGCAGTCCTTTCTTTCCTAAACTATGGTCACCTTCTTCCTGCATGAAACAACACACATATTGTTCTCATTCCGAAAGTTGATTTACCTGACCATATTTCTCAGTTTCGCCCAATCAGCCTTTGTAATGTCATCTATCGGGCGGCTTCATAATGTATTGCTACTAGGCTGAGGATGGTGATAGATAATATTATTGGCCAAAATCAAAATGCTTTTGTTTCAGGACGTTTAATCAGTGACTGGGGATTTCTTGGTCATGAGATTCTTACATATATTAACCAACGCAAAACGGGTACTCAATGTTTTGGAACTCTCAAGCTTGATATGAATAAGACTTTTGATAGGGTTTCTTGGCCCTTCTTGTTTAGAGTTCTAAAGCTTTTTGGTTTTCCGAAGAAGTTCAGGAGGCTTATTAAAACTTGTGTCAGAACGGTCTCTATGCAAGTTCTCATTAATGGTACTCCCTCCAACCGTATTTTTCCTCTGTGCGGGTTACGTCAAGGCGACCCTATTTCACCATATCTTTTTATCCTTTGCATGGAAATCCTTTCTCTTATGATTAACAAAGCAGAATCTAATAGATTTATTGAAGGTATTAAGCTATCACGGCGTAGTCCTGCTATTTCTCATCTTTTATACGCTGATGATTCGCTCTTGTGCCTTCGTCTAACATCAACTGGTTGCGAAACATTGTGTAGCATCTTGAACTATTTCAGCTCTATCTCGGGTCAAATGATTAACCATCACAAATCATATATCAAGTTCAGCCCCAACTCTTCTGCCGATTTTAAAAAGCATATTACTGATATTTTACAAGTGCAAACTAAGAGTAATTTTAGATTATATCTTGGAGTCCCAATCGATTTAGGCAGAAGAAAAATATCAGCTTTCCAGTTTCTCATTGACAATATTTCTAGTAAAATTCTCTCTTGGGGCCCAGTAAATTTTTCTCAAGCAACTAAGTTAATCCTTGTTAATTCAATTTTGATGGCATCCGTTACTTACGTGGCCTCTTTTCTTCCAATTCCACAGCAGATTACCACGAAGATTAATTATCTGATTGACCTTTTCTGGTGGAAGACATCTCAAAATAAACGCGCCCAACATTGGTTACCATTTGAGCAATTACAACTACCAAAGTCGGATGGTGGATTGGGTTTAAAGAATGCAAGACTTGTTAGTCAAGCCTTGGTGTTTAAATTTTTTTGGCGAAGTCAGCATCATTCTACTTCTCTTTTATCCAAAATTATCCGCTCAAAATACCAGAAAGATTTTCCTATCCCTGACAAGATTTCTAAATATTCGGCCGCATCTTTCGGTTGGAAAGGTATTGTCAAGTTCACCTTTTTACATCGTGGCGGTATTGCTTGGAAGTTTGCAAATGGAAGATCGATTGATCTAAGAACTGACGCTTGGGTTCTTGGTAACAAACCTTTTTTTCACGTCACAAACGCAAGTACATACGATCAGTTTTGCTGATCTCCTACTAGACTCCACTCACTGGAGCTCTAAGGCTGTTTTCAAATACTTTTATACAGCTACAGCAAAAAGTATTTGTGCTCTGAAACTTCCATCAGAGCCTGTTTAGGCCAATTTCTGTATATTGGGCCAACAAAGGATTAGGTCCATTAGAGCTGATTTGATAAATTGGGCCAAGGAGACTAGCAACCAAGAGGAGCCCGCGTGTTGCGGATCATCAGGGAGATTTCAGGGAGATTCTAGGGAGATCAGGAGGAATAGAATACAAGGTAGCGTTTATGGAAAGAAGCACGGTAGGACGGAGATTCCTTGCCATACAAGGAATATAACTCAGCTAGGGTTTCCATCCTATAAATAGCCAAGAAGATATAGAAGAAGGATCATTCAAGAATAAGCATACAAACACAATACATTGTGCTAGCCATGTCATCACGCCACCACCTTTGTACTCATTCTCATATAAAAAGCTAGTGCTATCATTGGAAGGGTTCCGTCCCTTCCCGCGGTCGTTTCCCACATTGGATTTTCTGCGTCACCAAATCTCTTGTGTCAATCTTTATTTACAGCTTCAATTTCCATACTTAGCATTAACATAAAACGATACAATCAACATACGACGATTAAGACCGCATTGACCTTACTAAACCTAATTCGGTAGAAAAATACTAAAACAGTTTGGCGCCCACCGTGGGGCATTGTGGTCGTCAGCGTTAGTTACTTAGATACATAATGGACAAACAAACATCATCAGCCGGGTCAGGGAGCAGTCAGCCGCTGATACCACCAAATCCTATCCAAAATCTAGCATCAACGGCTCAAACTCAAGTACCCAGACACACTTCAAGAGCCACACCCGTGGCAAAAGTAACCTTGCCTCCCAGGACCCCTACTGTGGCGGTACACTCCAAGTCAGACAAAGGACCTGGAGGTTCAAATCTCACTTCCCCATAAAGTCCAACACAAGCCTTGCTTAGTGGCATGGAAAATATGCAGAAGGTGATGGAAAGCATGCGGGAAGACCAAAGGAAGACAGAAGCTGAAGCAAAGAGGAGGAACAGGGAGCTCTGGGCACAGATAGACATTCTGAGACATCCGTCCAGCACACCAGCAAGCACGGAGGGTGAGAATCACCAATAGTGGATCTCACCCAGAGGGCTGTTGGAGTATGTGTCCTCAACAATAGTGCGATCACGTATTTAAATCTCATGATAAGAATACATAAGGGATGATACATTATATAGTCAACTAATCAACATTTATCGGTAACGATTGGCTGACAAGAGTTTGACGTTACTTTCGTTTGACGGTGGTGATCAGTTGATCCCTTGAGGTCACACCTATAGGATGGAACCCAAATAATTTCTGATCAAATGTATTTGATACGGGTTGATTAGTCCCTTTTATTTATAAATGTATATTTGATATATATATATATATATATATATATATATATATATATATATATATATATATATATAATCGGATCCCGTACGAACTGAATTAAGTTACGAACCGTACGAACTGAATAAAAACAACTTGATTACGCCATTTTAGGCCCAATTCACATAACCACACTCTTAACCACTCTTTTTTTCTCCATGTTATCTCTCTATCTCCTTTACCACTGATCAAACATTTAACAACCATCCCCCGCTGCTTCATTTGAGACACCGGCGTCGAGATCCGACAACCATCGTCAGCCGTCTTTACCTCTTCCAAACAGCCATCGTTTTATTTTTTATGTTTCATCCTGTTTTCATTTTTTCAAATGTTAGATCTACTAATAAATACAATTAATTCCGAAAAATTAATCAAATAATGGGAATCCTTCTGAAATTTCGATGATGGCTGAGTTATCGACGATGGTCGTCTGATCGCCGCCGTGATTCCGGCCTGATTGGAATCGGCGATAGCTAAGATTGAAGCTATAGGGTGGTGTTTTATGTTGCGGTTGTTAGGTCAGTTGTAGTACAAAGGACGAAAGTTGGGCCTGTCATGTCGGAGTTCGGCATATATTGTCGGCTGTTGGTGATGCAGATCTGGTCAACACCACTTCCAAACCTACCGGCGCCTTTCTCTTTCTCCTCACCCTAATTCTCTTTGCCTCGCGCGCTTTCTGTCCTAGTGCGGTGTTGGATAGGTTAGTAGATCTGACATCTCTCGTCGGTGTTGTTTGCTGCTGCCGGTGATGAATTAGGGATGTCGGGCTACTGCTTATCGATTGTTGATGGTGGTTACATGAGTAGGGGAGTCGTGATCCGGGCACGGTGGAGCTGCTGCCATGGAGATGGAGATTGACGGAGTTGCAGGTTCGATGCCGTTTAGTTGCTGCTGCCATGGAGATGGAGGTTGACGTGAGTTGTTGATTGTAGTTGCATTAGTAAAAACTAGCATACTCACCCTCATTTGTAGATCTGGCTTTAAATCTCGATTTTAGATGTGACGGTGGTGGAAACGGCGAGAGTTTCAGGTGGTTGTGATGTTGGTGCCGTTTAGGTTGGTTTATGATGTCGATGGTGATGTGGTGGATCTAGTGGTAGTCACGGGTGAGTGATGGCAGTGTCGTAGTTCTGATTATCTCACCGGCATCGTCTGTCAGTTTTGGTGATGTCATTTTATGTCGCCTGGTATGGCCGTGGTAGTGTTGTCCTGAGTATTGGTTGTCGTCGGCGATAGCTGATGGTGGTGGGTGTTTATGGTGGTGATGGGTGAATAGAAGCGGTGTTTGTTAGGGGTGGGAATGTGTTATTTGGGTCATTAGTGTGTGGCGGTGGTGATATTAGTCATTAATTTGTGGCTGTGGTGGTGGTGGTGGCGGCGGCAGCGGTATAGTGGTGGCGGCAGTGTAATGGTGGCGGCAGCGGTGGTGGTGGTGGCGGCGGCAGCAGTGTACTGGTGGCGGCGGTGTAATGGTGGCGACAGCGGTGGTGGTGGTGAAGGTGGGGTAGTGGATACACAAAATACCACGACAGATACACTTCGTATTACCACCGGATACACCTCGTATTACTACCGGATACATGTGTATCTAGTAGTAATACCATGTGTATCCAGAAGTATGAACTTGTGTATCCAGATGTATTATACTGTGTATCTGATAAGTATTATACCACCCTAGATACACACGGTATTAATACGAGATACATGTGTATCCGGCAGTATAACCATGTGTATCTGGTATTAATATGATGCGTATACGGAAGTATAGACTTGTGTATCCAGAAATATTATAATGTGTATCTGGCTTTAATGTCATGTGTATCCGCAAAAAATATAAAATGTATCCGTAAAAAAATTAGTTTAAAAAAGTGTAAAAGTGTAAAAGTGCATCTATAATTTTAGTGTTGAAACTTTTGTATTTATATATGTAATAAAATGTGTCTAATAAGAAGTGTATGAAGTAAAGAAATAAAGTGTATCTGAAAAAAAAAAAAAAATAAATAAAAAAAAGGCCAAAATAAGCTAGTTCGTACGGTTCGTACGTTAAGGCAGTTCGCACCTAAACCCGTCCCTATATATATATATATATATATATATATATATATATATATATATATATATATATATATATATATATATATATATATATAGTTGTGTGAGTTTGTTGAGATCGAGTTTAGAACTCGAGTCAACGCAAGTTTATTATTCAATTATGCGATGATTGACTAATGAAATTTTATATGTTATTGTAATATGATTAAATAAGATTTAATTTAATGATTAAGCGTTAATTCATTAAATTAATCGAGGTATTATATTTTTAGAGGTAGAGTTTATTTGTTGATTATATTTTACAAGGGTTGTAAATTAATTAAATTGGACATTATAGGACTCATTATATTTTCATATTATTACATAATAATCACTTAAGAGTTAAGTGTGTATTAATCATTTGTTTATATTATATAATTGTTATATGATCAAACTAATATTTATTTATGTAAGATAAATAAATATATGACTCTTATGATTGTGTGACAAACATTACAAAATAAAAATGGTCCATTTTACACTATGATGGCCGAAAATAACATGTTGTGGGACAACATTTTATTTTTGTCTTTTCTTTAATCAACCCCATGCAAGTAATCATATTACCTAGTTGCATGCTTATGACAAAGGCTACCCTAAAACACTCATTACCTACATGAGCATGCAAATAAAATAAGAAAAAGAAATTGTCCACTAGTGGAGATAGGTGACCGGTTTTTTGAGCATAAAGGGGGCAATTGGTTGCTCAATTTTTGTTGTTCAAATTTTGCATGTTTCTCTCTAAATTATCACACAACCACATAATATTATTATTACATTACTAGAGTAGTAATAAAAAATAATATTAAGGGATTATAATTTCTAATAATATCTAGTTAATATCATTAGAAATATTTGGGCAATATCTTGGGTGCAATTGATAGGAGAGTTTCTACTTTGAAACTTTGGAGGATCATCCTATTATTCATAGCTCAAGAACAAGGTTGGAAGGAGTTCAACCTTGTGTCCATTTCCGTTTCATTATAATGTAAGGAAAAATCGTTTTCTCCTTTTACTTTTTCTTTATATATGTTTGCATGTAACTAGATCCACAACATCTAATTTAATTACTAACTTAGATCTATATTAGATGAGTCTAATAAGAGGGTTAATTAACCTAACAATTGGTATCAGAGCATTGTTATTGCATGCAAATCGTTTTTTGAGTTTTTTACGAGTTATTAGATGACTAAAATAAAAACCGGAAAATTCGTGTTTATATAGTATATGCACGAAATTCTTCCATGCATGTATACATTCTGGTCCTAAAATGTTTAGGTGATTTTAGATGATTTATGGAATTTTATTGCTCACTTTTATAATTTATTGGATAATAATAACATTTTAGTGAGTAAAATGGTTATTTAATAACTAAAAATAGTTATATGATGTTTCTTGCCACGAAATTATAATATGATCTCACATGCATATTTTACTTATTGTATGTAAAAATTGAGATTAATGTGATTTATTTTGCATGATTTATAATTTTAATGGTTAAAATTGGATTAAATCGAGATTATATAAGCTATAATTAGCTAAATCGAAATTTATGGCATGAAATTTTTCCCCAAAGTTGCACACATATTTATAACATCAGATGTGAAAATGGAAAAATTAATCTTCTTAATTTTGTGTGTTTATTGATTTTTATGTGATAAAATCGATAAAGGGCAACTTTATTGGTCATAAAATTAAATTCGAAATTTTTGGGTTGGATTTATGTTTTTCCAGGCTCTAGAAACTATTATAGTATGTTCAAAATTTTGATTTTGAATGTTTCATAATTTTTGTGATTAATTTGGAATTAAGTTGTAAAAATTATGATTTATGCTATTTATTCATGAAATAAATTAAAATTGATTTGTGAGCAATTTGTATTGAATTTTTGGGCTCTTGGTCATATTCCAGAATATACAAAATTTTGATTTCGAATTTTTCCATTTTTTATGATTTATTGGGAATTATTTCTTAATTGTTAAAGATTAATAGGATTATAATGAGCAATAATGTAAAACCAAGTTAGATTATTGTCAAATCTTAGTATGGACTAATATTTGAGCCCTAAGACAATTAGGGTAATTAACTTGGGTTTAAATTTTATTTAAGTATTATTTTGGTGATTTTAATGAGTTAAAAGTCGCGCATTTCCATAAAATCAAAGCGATATACGATATAATCTAGTAAGACGATTTGGCACATTTATTTTGCATGTTTGAATACATATATTTTTTTGCATAATTTTAGGGATGAATATCATTTAATTTATGTAATTTTTGAATAATGTAATTTGTCTTAGTATGGCCTTAGTTTTAATTGATATTTCCCGTAATGAAAGGGAATATCGATTTGGTTGTAATTTTAATATGATTTCGCAACACCGTTTTGTAATTTAATAGATTTATTTTATTACAAATGTATAATAGTAATAGCTATGTATTTTATTATTATTTTGTAACTCCGGAGTTTCCTAAAGACGGAGCCATTCGGAAAGGAGTTCCGAATCAAGACGGTGTTTTTCCTTGGGAGGCGTACCACATGAAGTTCAAGGGACCAAAGGAGTTGGTTTCCGAATATGTAATAGATTATTAGATTTTCTATTTTCGGAAGGCCATACTAGGAAATTGTTTTTCTTTACATTTTCTTTCTGTATATGTTTGCATGCATGCCAAATCGCCATAACATCACATGCATATCTTTTTATATCGAGTTCTCGACCTTGTCAATTATAATTATCGATAGATCACTAATTTAGTTCACTTAAAAGAGATAGATAATAAATTGACAAGACCTTCATATTTCTAAAAATTGAGAGTTAGCCTTACCAAATAGTAGGAACTCATGAATCCCAATTTCATTAGGGGTACAATACGGTATTAAAATAGTATAACGGGGTGCTTTCTTTTAACGTTGGGTAAGTGGGGTAATAAGATGTTATTACATTTCGAAACTTGGTTGATCTCAACGAAAGTATTAGAGGGACCGTTGTCCCAATAGGTTCGGGCTAAAAATGAACTTAATGTAATTTCATCGACCGAGAGTTCTAAGTATAGAATCGGTTAAACGAGTTAACCCACCAAATTGTATTAGTAAAGGTTGTAGAGGGACCGTTGTCCCACAATCGAGCTAGTATGAATTTGGATCTTGGAATCGTTTATATAATTGGGTGGAGGTTATTATATAAATGCTAAAAATTGCTAAAAGTTTCCATATATTATGATGAATGTTAGTTTTCCCACTATTTCGTTGTTTAAATTTGTTCTATATCTTTGCTCCTAGACATATACGATGTCATTTCGATTTTAACTTATGTCTCCATTAAACCACTATAGCTAAAGACAAATAGAATCTCCTTTCTAAAAAGCCTCAATTGAACCATTTAAATAGGACATGGACTAGCTCCATAGGAATCGTTCTATTCCATAGAACTCCATAGGAGTTGTCCTATGTCATATAAGATTAGCATCTTAAATTCCTAACATACCTATGTATGATTTCTTGTGAAGAAGTATGAATAGAATTAATGATTAGTCAAAATATGTTTTGATAATATCTTCTATGCATCCACGGTTCAAAATTCTTATTGCTCAACTAAACACTTGTCATCAAGCACTTAAGTTGTTAAGAACATGACAATGTTAAATTGGTAAATTAATTTGTTAGAAATTTTGATTAACCAAATACCACAATGGAGTTCATCCTTGTGAAGGATTAACTAGGAATTTAAATGAAGATAAGTCTTCATCAAATAGAAATTCTTGAAGTCAGTGGGAGCAATAAGAAGTAAGTACCTATCTTAATTGTTAAAGATAGAACTAGGCTCGAAAGAGAAGGTGTTAGACACTAAAATATACACAAATCCCAAATAAGTAAAGATCAAGGAAGTTTGTTGTGTGACCCCAACATATTCCTTCTTGAATATCTATGACATTGACATTGCATTCTTGCTAATTACCACATCATGAGTATTTGATACAAATTTGTGGATTTCATCATATTTGGCATTATCGTGTGACGACTAGCAAGAATAAGTTCAAAAATTTGCATGAACGGAACTAGGGTAGTTGCCATTTCATCCATATGAATGTTGTAGTGTACTCATTTTAGTTTTGTGTTTAGAAATGTACCTCAATAATTGTTATGATGTACAATAAGTCTAAATAAGAATATAATTCAAGTACGTTTTTTATATAAAACGCAAAGGGTTTCTCTATTATGCAATTAAAACAAGCGTTATGCCCTTACATACCACAATTAAGTTTATGGTGAGACCATACAAATCAAGGTAATTATATTCAAACTAGAAATAAATGTCATATATACAAGACGCAAGTTGGTGACCCCAATCATTTCTCAATTCTCGATTAAGAATCGCATTTAGAAACTAGTTTTAACTAGTCTCCCAAACCATTTGATTGGGAATCTTTTGGTGTGTGCGAATCTTGTATTCAAAGCAAGATAATTCATGACTTATTCTTGAAAAGGATTATGAATAGAGCAAGATATTCACCCTATTTATACTTTGAAGTGTATGGTCGAATAAAATTTCAATTAGAAAAGGTTATTACTTCTTCATCTCTTTTACCAACGAACTAGATAGATATTTGGTATCCACTTAATGAGGTAAGAAGAGAAATTCTTTGAATAAGTTCAATGAATGTTTAAAAGTATCAAAACCTACAGATTATAAAACCAAAGTATTAGTACTTTATTTAAATGGGGATTAATAAAGTGAAGACTTTTATCTGCACCAAAAAGAGTGTGATATGGTATCACAAGTTCACTTTCATTACGATATGATTGAATCTTTACAATATAGTTAGAGGTAGTTTCTATTATAAAATTTGTCTTAAATTTAAATTTTCCACTAAAACAAAACATGGTTAAAGCAATCATGTACTTTTCATATGAGATATGGTTAGGCATTGTACCTAAATTGTAGCTTGTTTCGATAGTAAACATGTGCTCTCTCTTCCTACATGAACACGAGAACAAAGGGTTTGTGGCTCGTGATGCTGTCTATTAAAGAAAAGAGGATTATTTCTTAAAGACAGAGTGGGAGAAAATGTTCAAGAGCCACAAACTGAAGATAAGACGTAGGAAAGTGGTCTTTCTTGGTCAAAATCAGTAAATATTGATTCGAAACCTAAGTGGATAGGAGTCATGTTATTTTTTGGAAGTGACAAACCTGTAACTTATTAAGATGTTTTATCAAGTTTCAACTCCGCAAAAGTCCGAACCGAACATAAACATTAAGATTTTTCCATAACTTGGTTGATTAGTGGTAACTGGTTTGCACCGATTGCAACGCTTCGTTAAATTCGAGTTTTATATATTATTTGACTGTTGGATTTTAAAATCATCTTGCATGAGTTTTGTAAATCGCAACTATCCTAAGGTAGGATACGAACTTAAGAAGAAATCTTAAGTAGAAGTCAAGGAGTTGAATGGTATGTTTCAGTCATGTAATAAACTTCTCTCGATTTGTCGAGTAGTTTTGTTTATTCATGAAGTTTAGTGGGAGTAGGGTGGTATAATTATTCTTATATGTGAATGACATATTGATCACTATGAGTGATGAAAGACTTAGGAGAAGAATAATACATCTCTAAGATATCCAGTTCGATGGATATTAGCATAAAGCTAATATTCTTATGTTAATAAGAATCTTGACAAGTTCAAAAGTATTGAACATGGAGAAATTGAATCCATTTGCTTCCGCTGCTGGATTAATTTATTATGCTAAGATGTATCTCTATTCTTATACTTTGTATACTTGGAGTATGACGAGAAATTAAAATCGAATCTTTATGAAAGTCAATATATAGCCATATAGTCTATCCATTAGTACTCAAGAAGCATTAATGATATGTCTTCTATGTGTCATATGTAGATAACATATTATTCATTCAGAATGATGGACCAATGCTCTCCTCTATGAAGGAGGGATTGGGAGACTAGGAAGAGATGCAAAGTAATTTTAATATCCAAATCTATAAGTGATATATACGAGAGGATAAGTGTAGAGAAATAATTATTGGATTTATGTGCAATGAGTTACACAAAAACCATATTCTAAACACATAAGGATGGTTGGAGAACCATCTTGGCTATAATATTTGAGGAGTAAATCTGAGTAATATACAACGGAAATTATATTGTCAACTGATCATCATTTATCAGTAACGATTAGCTCACTAGAGTTTGACGTTACTGTCGTTTGACCTGGTGATCGGTTGATCCCTTGAGTACACTTGCAACTATGAAATATGCAAGAAGGATGAATCCCAAACACTGTGAGGACAAAGGGAGCTATCCTAAGGCAAGAGAGCCTATGTCTAGATTGGATCTAGACACATGCTCAAAAGGTTTTATAATACAAGATTATAGATAACGAAGGGAAATAGTATATAATGAGGTTAAGTAAGGTGTAAGATGTTGCTAAGACTTGTTAACCAAGGCCTTCTCATAGGCTTAACATGATAAGTCATACCATTTTAATTGAATTAAAATGTACGATTATATACAAAATTAAATATGGATTATAGATTATGTAGTAATTGATATTGTATTAATTTTACATATGTGATAATACATTCATCGTTTGAGTTTTATTTTAAACTCTTTTGTTACTTTGTTATATCCAAATAGGTTGTAAAGACAACATTGAACCCTATTAAAGTGAACTGGATTAACATAGCATTGGCCCCTAGTCACTTATATGAGGTGACGTCTGATCGGGTCCATTTCGTTTCACAAATTAAGCATATGTGGTCGTTGGTCAATGGTCGATACAAAACACAATTTATACTTCACAAACAACTCTACAATTAGTAAAGAGGCAAGTAAAGGTCGGATCCCAAGGGACGGGTATTGAAATGAGAATTCTATTGTAACTAGTAGTGTCTAAGGGGTGTCACAAATTGGGTTGATGTAGAAGGTTACTAACTAAAATAGCAATGAAAATAAACTAACAAGGTAAATAAAATAAGGGGTGTAAACAATTGATTAAAAGCACTAGGGTGTCATGGGTTCATAGGGGAATCATGGGATATGATCATACAAACATGTTCTCAAATTATAAGCAAGCAATTATTGTTGTGATGGATTGAGTTGGGTTATATCTTACAATCCTAGGAAAGTTTGGGTCCCGGAGCCGAATCGATTAGATTGTACAACACCTACAAGTCGACTTAATCTTTCCTACTCAACACATGCATGGTCTAACAAGACTCGAGTTGGGTTATGTCTTACAAGTCAAGTTGAAAGGATAGAAGATGATAGTAAATGCAAGGATTCATAGGCTTAGCATTTCATCAAATATAACATGTGCATGTATTAAGATCAAAACAAGCAAGCAAATAAGATATGAAAGCATATTAATTTAAGCATGAATCATTCCCCATGTTGGTTTCCCTAATCACCCATTAAACCCTAGCTAAGAGACTACTCACTCATTATCATATTGATCATGCTAGAAAGGTTGTCAATCATACTAACATAATGAAACATGATGAATAAATGAAAGTAATTAGCAATAATTAAAAAGGGATTAAGAGATTATACCTACTAATGATTCCAATAATAAAGCAAGAATAATAGAAGTACTTGAATCCTAGATTGAGAGGTTGTCAATCTCCCAATAATAACCCAAATAATCTTCAATTACCCAAAATAAAGTAAGAACAAGAGAGATTAAAGAACTAAAACTTGGATTAAAACTTGATTAATATTTGATTACAATATTGAAGAGAGATTTGATTAATATTAACTACACTAGTTATTGATAAGAAGAACATGCTCCTCTAATTAGACTAATGGGGTATTTATAGTGAAAATTAGGGAGGATGCATTAGGGTTAACTAAGGGCTAAACTAGTAATTACACTTTTTAAGTTGAGCAAGGAGACTCCGGTATTCTCCGAGAGAAGGGCTTCTCTTATCGTGGCTTGAAGAATGAAAACGTCTTTGCATCGAAATCCGTGCGGATGGGAGTCGGGACGGCCGGATCTGGGCTGGAGAATCCGAGCGGATCCTTGGGCAAGACGCTCGGATTGGCGAGGGGGAATCCGAGCGGATTCCTTTGAGGGACGCTCGGATTGGGCTTTGGTGGACGGACGGATTGTGTACAATCCGTTCGGATTGTCTAGCAAAGATCTTTTCTTCTTCTTTTCTTCCCTTTTCTTCATGAATTCCTTGGGGATTTCCTTGGGGACTCAAGGATCCTTTTCTCAACATTGCTCTTCTACTATGCTATGTACAAAGGCCTTCTAGTCTTGTCTCTCCTTGATGCTTGGTCATTGAATATGATCAATTTAGCCTTGTTTTGCCATGAAAATGCAAGATTCTTACTCCTTTCCTACCAAGGGATCAAAATCTCAAAGAATATGCAAAACAAAGAACTAAAGATAAGAAATGACCCAAATAGGCACTAAAAAGCATGGAAACAATGGTAATTCGGGGGGCTAAATATGCGCCAATTATGGTCACATCAAATATCCCCAAACCGAACCTTTGCTCGTCCCGAGTAAAGAGGTGACAAAGACTAGGACCAATACTAACCTAACCTAATAATAATAGCCGGTATGAGACAATTAGCGGGTCTCACTCCGCCCCTTCAACTCACAACAAGACAACCATGAGGTAGGATGCCTTCTTGCAAGGCAAGGTGGGTCTTGCCAAAATGGCGACACATCCAAACATTAAGCACACAAAATCAAGTAATGGATGCATCTACAAAAGAATAGCCACTTTCCTCATCTAAGTGGCGGAAATTATCTACAAGGGAAGCAATTCAAGGGTACACAATCCTTCATAGATGCAATTTGTTCAAACTACTAAGCCTAGAAGGATACCAATAAATCACCTCCAAAAGGTGTCAAGCTAGGGTACCTTTGTCCTCAATCGTTAAATGCTTTTGTCAAGAGTAGACTCCCTATGGTGTTAGAAACACTGGAGGATCGCGGAATTCCCCCTCTTGCCTAGACAAGAAGAAGGGTCGTCCCCTCTCTACCATGCACAAAAATGGATAAGATGGAAAAGGGATCGATAGTATTTGAGTTTCACTTTGGGAGTTTGCTTTTATTTTTGTTTTCCCCCCAATTTCATTGGCATTTGACATTTGAGAACACTTTCTTTGCCATTTCTTTTGATTTTTGGCATTTCAATACTTGACAACTTTTTGAATTTCCTTTTTTTTTTTTTTTTGAACATTTTCAAAGTCACTCCAATTAGTAACGAGGGTGCCTTGTATTTGAAGCTTTAGGAGTTCTATTTTTGCTCCTCTTTTCTTTTGATGCATTTTTGCAAACTTTCTTTCATTTTTCATTTCATTGAACTCAAATTGATTTCTTTTTGTTTTGTGCCCATTCCCTTTGATGACAAAAATGTATGGTAGAACATGGATGAATGATAGAAGTATGCATGGTTTCAAGGGTCACCTTGGAATAAACGGTAGCCAAGGAGTTATCACACCACAAGGTACTCTTGACTAGGCCTTAAACCATGGGTCAAAGGATACTAGCATGACACATCCTAGGGTGTTTTACAAGTATTCTAACAAGCAAAGTCTTAAGAATAAAAAGCATCTACTAGGGCCTATATACACTTGTCAAGCTTCCCAAATAGACGGTTTCGCAAAATTTTTCTAACATGCAACTACATGCCATGATGCAACTAGCATATACACATCCTAATGCCAATTATTCTACCAACTAATATGCCATATAAACTAAATGCAAGTCCTAAGTTCACATTGTTTTTACCGCATCAATCAAAATAAAGCCACATAGTCATCAACATAAAGAGGAAAAAGGAGATTGGAAAGATCATACCATGCGATCTTCAATATCCTCATGTCTCGGATGTGGCGTAGTCAATCAAAGTGAACAAGGATAAAACAAACACAATATATACAAGACAATATATACAAAGGAAATGAACTTGTTTTTGGTTTTTCAATTTTTCAAATTTTTGTGATTTTTGAAATTTTTCAATTTTTATGGTTTTTGAATAAAAGTTAAGTGTTAGAATTCCCATCCCCACACTAATATGGGCATTGTCCTCAATGGCCAAAATGATGGAAATTATGCAAAAATGATGCATGATTTCTATACTAAATGCAATTCTACACTAAGCTATACTATATGATGCATGGTTTTTGTTATGACGGAGAGGATAATTTAGATTACCTCCCGTTGTGTATGCATTAACTTCCCCAAACCAAATAAGACACTATTGCTAATGTCAAAGCATGGGTATAGTTCATGCACACACTATGCTATGCATGAAACTAGATTGTCATTTTGGATTTTCAAAAATGGGAACAATAAAGAACACCTCAATGGAACCGAGGTGTGAGTCCTTTGATGTTGCTAGGACTAAACCAACAAATAGTCAAAGTTAAATAAAATACAAAGAAACAAGATACAAAGTTCTTTTCATGAAAAATAAAGATAAAGAGGAGAGTTGAGAAAACTTCACTTGAACTAAGGTGGGTGCCTCTTGCCCGCTCCACCTAGTGATGAAGTAATCTCCTAGATATCGGCATCATCTCCTTCAATATCGGTATCCCAAATATCCCTAGAAGCATCACTTAAACTTGGATCCATGAATTCATCTTCTTTTTCACTCTCAAGCTTCACCGTATCACCTCCACAAGAGTCGCCACTTTCTTCCCCTTTGCGACCGTTTGCCCCTTCATTGGCCTTCTCCGAGTTGGGAAAGAGCAACTCCATTTGAGCCCATGAAGGAAAAGCTCCTTCTTCACTTATCCGTCCCTTTTGAACCATGTCGTGGTATTGGGGGTAAAGAGCATAATAGTTGTCCACCTTGGTTTCATATTGACGGTAGTGCAAGTCTTGAAGATTCCGTGACAAAGTCGTCACGGGGAGGATGAAGGGATTCGGATGGTTGTAAGGTTGGTAGGGAAAGGGGTAGGGAGGCACCTTTATCTTTTCACCTTGGGTTTGTTGTTCTTGTTGTTGTGGTGGAGGAGCTTGTGGGGGTGGAGCTTGCCTTTCTTGACTTTGAATGAGGTAGGAGGGTATTGGGGACAAGCGTCCTCTCCTTGGGGAAATTCGAGGTAGGTCGGCCATCGGAAGGTAGATAGGATCACTTCCTTTCGTCAACCATTTGATCCTTTTATCAACCCCATCAAGGGTTATCCAATGGTGTTGGACAACAAGGAGGTCTTCATTAATTCTCATTCCTCCCGAGAGTGGAGTGTACTCATTGTTCTCATTGAACCTAGGATTAAAGTGCTTTGCAAGTCTTGTTATGAGTCCACCATTCACTATATGCTTCTTCCCATCATCATCTCCATTTCGAAATTTTGCCCACTTTTCTAGCAAAACTAGAGGTGCATTGAGATGATACCCGTCTCTTCCTTGAATGTTTAGATAAGATTCCATGAACATGAGGTCCAATTGATTCACAATTGCCTGAGGATCTCGCGGCGAAGAGGGTACCCGAAAGAAATCGGTATGTGAGCCTCAAGATCGGGTTTTGGATGTGAAAAGCAAGACACTCCTTGGTAAGAATGAAGTCCCGGCCCGTCATGGCCCTCCACAAAGGTGCGACACTATACTTTTTGGGTCTTGATGTTCGGGTAGGCGAAACATCAAGCCCGAACACATTCGCAAATTCCACAAGGGTCATTGTTCTAGAGACATTCTCCAACCTAAACTCTATGCAAATCACTTTGTTTGAAGTTGTAATCTTTAAGCAACTCAAGAATTCGAGCACAAGAGACCGATAGGTGGGTTTATACATGCGAAAGAGAGTCGAAAGACCAAAAACCTCAAAGAGTGCCTCTACTTGGTGAAAGATTCCAAGTTTTCTTAAGGTATCATGACAAAGAAATTTAGTGGGAAGAATATTCTTACTTAAGAGTCGATGGAAGACCAATCGCTGCACATCATCAAGGAATTCCACATTCGAGAAATCATCGAGCCTTGTGAGGTCTACAATCTCCACATGCTCTCTTCTAATGGTGTTGAGATGTGAGGTAGAGGAACTTCCCACCATCCTTGGTCTTCTTTCACTTCGAAAGGAGGATCTTCTAGGTGCCATTCTTGCTTCTTTTTGTTGGGTTATTTTGATTTGAAGATTTGCTAAGGTTGTTCCTTGTTGATTGAGAATTGGAAACCCTAGAAAATTGGGGACTTTTAATTTTGTGGGTGAAGAGAGTGAATTGGATATGTATGGGAGTCATAAGGAGGTGGTTTTTATAGGGTAAGTGGAAGGAGTAGTGATGTGTCATTATATGGGTGGTGGGGTGTAATTTAATTGAGAAAAGTCGGGTCGAAAATCGGGCAGGGAGACGAGCGGATTCGAAACTAAGACGCTCGGATTCTCCTCTCACGGGACGGGCGGATTCTGGGCAATACGCCCGGATTCTACCACAGAGTAAAATCCCAAAATTTTCTCGCCTCAAGACGAGCGTCCCGAGCATAAGACGCTCGGATTCTTCAGGGTCAGGACGGGCGTCTTCTTGAGAAGACGGACGGATTCTTTGACAGAGAAATTTCTTGAAATGCTCAGGGTAAAAGACGAGCGTCTTTCCACTAATCCGGCCGGATTCTCTCAGACGGGCGTCTTCTTCCATGGGACGCTCGGATTCTTCATCAGTCCAGAAACCTTCAATTTCTCAACACGGTGGACGTGCGGTTTCTCCCCGGACGTCCGTATTCCGCCGGGACGCCGGATTTCCGGAGAGACGCTCGGATTCTAGCTGCGAGCCTTGACTTTTTCTTCTTTCTTTCAATGCATCCCCACACTTAGGAATTTGCTCCTTCCTTCATTCAAAGGCTTGTTAGTAACCCTCCCTCACTTACGCTCATGAAAAGAATTTATGCTATTAAACAAATGCAATTAAATAATAAATACAAGTTAGAGGGTTAGTATATTTACAATTGGTGGTTTAGGGAGGACTCCACCAAACTCTCCCTTAGATGGTTCTTTCAAGGGGAAGGAGGTCCGAGGTAGGTAGCCTCGACCTCTCCAACAAATGCTCCTTCATAGTATGGCTTCAACCTTTGACCATTTACCTTGAACTTGCTTCCATCTTCGGCCTTGAGTTCGAAATCTCCATATTTCCCAACTTCGGTTATCACATAGGGACCCATCCATCTAGAGTTCAACTTTCCGGAAAGAGTCGGAGCGGGAATTGAATAGAAGGACTTTGTCTCCCTTGTGCAAGGCCTTTGTCGAATTCTCTTATCATGAAGCAATTTTGTTCTTTCTTTGTAAATCTTTGCATTCTCATAGGATTGTAGTCGGAATTCCTCCAACTCTTGAATTTGGATCATCCTCTTTTGACCGCTCAATTTGAGATCAAGATTGAGTGCTCGGATTGCCCAATAAGCTTTGTACTCCAATTCGATTGGCAAATGACATGCTTTTCCATAGACAAGCTTGTAGGGGGAGGCACCAATGGGAGTCTTATAGGCCGTCCTATAAGCCCAAAGAGCATCATCAAGCTTTGTGCTCCAATCTTTCCGAGTCTTGTTCACAACTTTTTCAAGAATTTGCTTAATCTCTCTATTTGAAATTTCCACTTGACCGCTTGTTTGAGGATGATATCCCAAGCCGGTTCGATGTTGAACACCATACTTGGTCAAAAGGGATGCAAGCTTCTTCTCATGGAAATGTGTTCCTCCATCACTAATGATAGCTCTAGGAACTCCAAATTGTGGAAAAATTATCTTCTTGAAAAGCTTGGTGACCGTTTTCGCATCATCATTTGGGGTGGCAATTGCCTCCACCCACTTTGAAACATAATCTACGGCCACAAGGATGTACTTGTTCCCGTTGGATGTCACAAAGGGTCCTTGGTAGTCAATTCCCCAAACATCGAAAATCTCCACCTCTAGAATGCCCCTTTGTGGCATTTCGTTTCTCCAAGATATATTTCCCGTTCTTTGACAAGCATCACAATGAATGATGAATTCTCTTGTATCTTGAAACATTGTGGGCCAATAGAAACCCGATTGGAGAATTTTTGCAACGGTTCTTCTTGCTCCATGGTGCCCACCGTAGGGTGATGAATGACATCCTTCCAAGATTCCTTGGATTTCCCATTGAGGGATGCATCTCCGGTAGAGCCCATCGCTACACTCCTTGTAGAGGTTTGGATCATCCCGAAAGTACCTCTTCGATTCGAATAGGAATCTCTTCCTTTGGTTGTGGTTCAAGTTTGGAGGGAGCACTTTTCCAACAATATAGTTAGCATAATCGGCAAACCATGGGGTGATGTGCCTTTCAAGTTGAGTTTGAATAGCCATCAAAATATCGTCGGGGAATGAGTCATTGATCGGGGTTTCTCCATTCTCATCATGAAACCGGATCCTTGACAAATGATCCGCCACTACGTTCTCGGCTCCTTTCTTGTCTCTTATTTCCAAATCAAATTCTTGAAGAAGCAAAATCCATCTCAACAACCTTGGTTTTGCCTCCTTTTTATCAAGAGATCGAAGAGCACGGTGATCCGAAAAATACAATCACCTTGGATCCGAGTAAGTAGGACCGGAATTTATCCAAAGCATAAACAATGGCAAGAAGCTCCTTTTCGGTTGTGTCATAATTCACTTGAGAAGGGTCGAGGGTTTTGCTTATGTAATAGATGGCATGAAGAGCTCTCCTTACCCGTTGGCCAAGCACCGCTCCAACGGCGTAGTTGCTAGCGTCACACATAATCTCGAAAGGTAACTCCCAATTTGGGGGTTGGATGATTGGTGCCGAGATCAATGCTTCTTTGATTCTATTAAAAGCTTCAACACACTCGTCAGTAAATTGGAATTGGGCATCCTTAAGCAAAAGTTGAGTGAGGGGTTTTGCTATTTTAGAAAAATCTTTTATGAAACGACGGTAAAAACCCGCGTGACCGAGAAAACTTCTCACCCCTCTAACATTCACGGGAGGCGGGAGTTTCTCTATCACCTCAACTTTAGCTTTATCGACCTCGATGCCTTTTTCCGAAATCAAGTGACCCAAAACAATTCCTTCATTGACCATGAAATGACACTTTTCCCAATTTAAAACAAGACTAACATCTTCACATTTTTGCAATACAAGAGAAAGATTATGCAAGCATGAGTCAAAGTCCTTTCCATAAACACTAAAATCATCCATAAAAACTTCCATTATGGTCTCTAGATAATCGGAGAAGACGCTCATCATGCATCTTTGGAAAGTAGCGGGGGGCATTACATAATCCAAAAGGCATCCTTCTATATGCAAAAGTGCCATAGGGGCACGTGAAGGTGGTCTTATGTTGGTCATCCGGGTGTATAGGGATTTGGAAGAATCCCGAATACCCGTCAAGGTAACAAAAGAATTTGTTAGAGGCTAACCTCTCAAGCATTTGGTCAATGAATGGTAAGGGGAAGTGATCTTTCCTTGTTGCGGAGTTTAATTTACGGTAGTCAATGCACATACGCCAACCGGTGATCATTCTTGTGGGTATTAATTCATTCTTTTCATTTGTCACTACCGTAGTACCTCCTTTCTTAGGTACCACTTGAACGGGGCTAACCCACAAAGAATCCGATATGGGATATATGATTCCCGCATCAAGTAATTTCATGACTTCTCCTTTGACAACTTCTTGCATGTGGGGGTTCAATCTTCTTTGGGGTTGAATGGTAGGTCTATGGTCGTCTTCTAGATGAATCCTATGCATGCAAAAGTTGGGACTTATCCCCTTAAGGTCATCTAGACTATAACCTATAGCCTTCTCATGTTGTTTCAACACATCAAGTAATTTTCCCAATTGGTCATCATCAAGTCTATCATTAACAATCACGGGTTTGGTCTTTGATTCATCAAGGTAAGCATATTTCAAATTTGGGGGAAGGGGTTTCAAAGTAGGAGTTTGTACCTCACTTTCCTCCTTTGGAGTTTCATTGAGAATTTGCTCCATCTCCATTAAACATTCCATTCTCATGACATATTCTTCTTCACTTTCATGAACCTCATCATATTCGAATTCCATGATGGGCTCCTCTTGCTCTTGAGTTTGTAAAATATCCTCTAGGATGGATTGTTCATCCTCTATGGGTTGACATGCTTCTACTAGAATATTATGCACCAACTCGGATTGTGCATGAGTGAGTTCCTTGTTAGCTAGAGCGGCCTCAAAGAGATCCACCTCCAACTCCCAATACATGCTCTTAGCCTTACTTGCTTCTAAGGCCTCTAATGCTTTCATGGGATCCTTGAAGTAAGGGATACTCAAGTGGTCCTCTACAAAACAATCGATGAAATCCATTCTCGCAAAATATCAAACAACTAGAAAACAATTAGAGCAAACCTTGAGGAGTTTTACTTCCCCAAGGTGAAAAAGACACAACTAAAAACAATAAAATAAATCTTAAATCAATTAAACACCGTCCCCGGCAACGGCGCCATTTTTGATCGGGTCCATTTCGTTTCACAAATTAAGCATATGTGGTCGTTGGTCAATGGTCGATACAAAACACAATTTATACTTCACAAACAACTCTACAATTAGTAAAGAGGCAAGTAAAGGTCGGATCCCAAGGGACGGGTATTGAAATGAGAATTCTATTGTAACTAGTAGTGTCTAAGGGGTGTCACAAATTGGGTTGATGTAGAAGGTTACTAACTAAAATAGCAATGAAAATAAACTAACAAGGTAAATAAAATAAGGGGTGTAAACAATTGATTAAAAGCACTAGGGTGTCATGGGTTCATAGGGGAATCATGGGATATGATCATACAAACATGTTCTCAAATTATAAGCAAGCAATTATTGTTGTGATGGATTGAGTTGGGTTATATCTTACAATCCTAGGAAAGTTTGGGTCCCGGAGCCGAATCGATTAGATTGTACAACACCTACAAGTCGACTTAATCTTTCCTACTCAACACATGCATGGTCTAACAAGACTCGAGTTGGGTTATGTCTTACAAGTCAAGTTGAAAGGATAGAAGATGATAGTAAATGCAAGGATTCATAGGCTTAGCATTTCATCAAATATAACATGTGCATGTATTAAGATCAAAACAAGCAAGCAAATAAGATATGAAAGCATATTAATTTAAGCATGAATCATTCCCCATGTTGGTTTCCCCTAATCACCCATTAAACCCTAGCTAAGAGACTACTCACTCATTATCATATTGATCATGCTAGAAAGGTTGTCAATCATACTAACATAATGAAACATGATGAATAAATGAAACTAATTAGCAATAATTAAAAAGGGATTAAGAGATTATACCTACTAATGATTACAATAATAAAGCAGGAATAATAGAAGTACTTGAATCCTAGATTGAGAGGTTGTCAATCTCCCAATAATAACCCAAATAATCTTCAATTACCCAAAATAAAGTAAGAACAAGAGAGAGATTAAAGAACTAAAACTTGGATTAAAACTTGATTAATATTTGATTACAATATTGAAGAGAGATTTGATTAATATTAACTACACTAATTATTGATAAGAAGAACATGCTCCTCTAATTAGACTAATGGGGTATTTATAGTGAAAATTAGGGAGGATGCATTAGGGTTAACTAAGGGCTAAACTAGTAATTACACTTTTTAAGTTGAGCAAGGAGACTCCGGTATTCTCCGAGAGAAGGGCTTCTCTTATCGTAGCTTGAAGAATGAAAACGTCTTTGTCATGAAATCCGTGCGGATGGGAGTCGGGACGGCCGGATCTGGGCTGGAGAATCCGAGCGGATCCTTGGGCAAGACGCTCGGATTGGCGAGGGGGAATCCGAGCGGATTCCTTTGAGGGACGCTCGGATTGGGCTTTGGTGGACGGACGGATTGTGTACAATCCGTTCGGATTGTCTAGCAGCATCTTTTCTTCTTCTTTTCTTCCCTTTTCTTCATGAATTCCTTGGGGATTTCCTTGGGGACTCAAGGATCCTTTTCTCAACATTGCTCTTCTACTATGCTATGTACAAAGGCCTTCTAGTCTTGTCTCTCCTTGATGCTTGGTCATTGAATATGATCAATTTAGCCTTGTTTTGCCATGAAAATGCAAGATTCTTACTCCTTTCCTACCAAGGGATCAAAATCTCAAAGAATATGCAAAACAAAGAACTAAAGATAAGAAATGACCCAAATAGGCACTAAAAAGCATGGAAACAATGGTAATTCGGGGGCTAAATATGCGCCAATTATGGTCACATCAACGTCTCCAAGTGACTAGAGTGTGAGTCGATTGATGGCAAGTTCAAATGCCATAGGGTCATAAGAGATGACTAGTCGATCACATAGGCAGACTGTATGGGACACTCTGTCGGGCAGTGACCGCTTATAGAGTTCTTGTAATTCATATAGCCTGGTCGTGGCGAGAGCTACTGTAGTATTCTTTTAAGTCCATTCTTTGACTAGAGACTGTTCGCCCAAGGTGGCACAGTTTCTGATTGACTTTGACTTTTGCTCCATGACTTCCGAATATGGAGTGCAAATGGGTATATTTTGGGTCATGATGAGATGTGATATTCAAAGGGAATAGTGCGATAGGAATTGTCCACCCCCTTGTCAGGGTTATCTAAATCTCAGGGCCACTCGAGGAGTAGTGAACTGGAAATGCGTGGCCACGCTCGGAAGGTATCTACGGCAGATAATTCCGGTCAAACAGTTACTCTCCAGAATGAGGAAACAACTCTAGATATGATCACATGCAAGTACGAATTGCGAGACACCTTGCATTGAGTGGGAGATAATAATAGGACAAGAGAATTGGTGACGCGCACTTGTCTCAGACAAGTGGGAGATTGTTCGAGTATGTGTCCTCAACAATAGTGCGATCACGTATTTAAATCTCATGATAAGAATACATAAGGGATGATACATTTTATAGTCAACTGATCAACATTTATCGGTAACTATTGCCTGACTAGAGTTTGACGTTAGTGTCGTTTGACGGTGGTGATCAGTTGATCCCTTGAGGTCACACCTATAGGATGGAACCCAAATAATTTCTAATCAAGTGTATTTGATACGGGTTGATCAGTCCTTTTTTTATTTATTTATATATATATATATATATATATATATATATATATATATATATATATATATATATATATATATATATATATATATATATATATATATATATATATATATATATATATATATATAGAGAGAGAGAGAGAGAGAGAGAGAGAGAAGAGATCAACTAAGTTCCTCCTATGTTATTAAGTCCATAAGTCTTAATATGGGCTGTTGGATCAAGCAAATCAATGGCCAAGATTTCACTAAAAAAGCGCACTAAACCCCTCAAACATAATTTCCATATTTACCTCTCTCCTCTTACCCACTATCCCATGCATGCTAGTGATGCTACTGTTATGTCAACAGTCTTTCATCATTTCCCTCCTCATTTCCCAGTAAATTCAAAACAAGTTGTTTTTTTTTCCCTCAACTTCTTGTCATTTCACGTTTTAGTTTCTTCACATTTCTGATAATTCCACTCGCCATTTTCATCTCCGCCAATTAATTCTAACTTGCAATTAAATCCACTCGCCATTTTCATCTCCACCAATTAATTCCAACTCGCCTGTCTCCATTCTTTGATAAGGTATTTTTTCCATTCCTTATTTAGTGATTTGTACTTGTTTTTTGTTAATTATTGCTTTTGTTAAACTATCATAAAACGAGTTAATTTGATTTTTCAATTTTTAATTATGGTTTTGCTGCTGTTGATTTGTTCAATTGTTAATTATGGTTCTGCAGACGAAATACGAGTTCATTTGATAATTAACAATGGTTTTTGCCAGGACAATTGCCAAGAAACCTGAATCAAAGGTAAAAAATCTCGTCTTTTTTGTATAACTCTTATAGAATGATGTATAACTTCAACTAAATATATGCATAATTTGAATCCCAATTGTTTGTCATCTACAGATGGATGTTGTAGAAAGCATTGACAAGGGACTTGATACCAAGGTTAAAAGTTTTGACTTTTTATATTTGCAGTCAGTCGTTGTATAACTCTGATTACATTTTGAATAACTTTAGTATTCAGAATGTATAACTTTGTTATTTGATGTATAACTCTACTTTTATTCCGTTGTATAACTCTTCTGATTCTCTGACCAACTCTACTTTCAGAATGTATAACTCTTGTTGTTATATGTATAACTCTACTTCTATTAGTTTTATATGCTTAGAGTTATACAATATATGCCTAGAGTTATACATTATATACCTGGAGTTATACATTATATGCCTAGAGTTATACAGTTTATGCCTAGAGTTATACACCATATACTTGGAGTTATACATTATATGCCTAGAGTTATACAGTATATGCTTACAGTTATACATTATATGGTTAGAGTTATACATTCTGAAAGTAGAGTTATACATGATATAACTTTAGTTTTCAGAATGTCTAACTTTTGTCATTATATGTATAACACTACTATTATTCCGTATAACTCTTCTGACTATCTCTTCTTTTTTGTATAACTCTTATAGAATTATGTATAACTTCAACTAAATATATGCATAATTTGAATCCCAATTGTTTGTCATCTACAGATGGATGATGCACCAAGTATTGACAAGGGACCTGATTCCAAGGTTAAAAGTTTTGACGTTTTATAACTGCAGTCATTTGTTGTATAACTCTGATTACATTTTGAATAACTTTTGCTTTCAGAATGTATAACGCTTGTTATTATATGTATAACTCTAGTTTTATTCCGTGTAACTCTTGGTATTCTGTGACTAACTCTACTATCAGAATGTATAACTTTACTTATATTTTTTATAACTCTGACTATTTTTTGTATAACATTAATTCACAGTATGTCTATTTCTTTGTTACAAATATCTCTAACTGCAACTACAGTATGTTTAATTTTGGGAGTTGTCCTTGTTTTTCCCCAGATGGCAGATGACAAGCCAAGGGTAAAGAGGGTGCACGAAATCACGGTTTCGTGTCGACCTCAAAGGCTTGTCTCTCTCATCGAAAAGCTTAATGAGGATCAGGTGGCCGCTGTTAAGAAAATTGGGTTTGGTGGCCTTTTGGAGCTTAAGATTAGCAGCTTCCCACTTGCACACGTTCGCCTATTTTTGGAGTCCTTATCTGATGGGTCATATATGTTCAGGGCTTCTCGGAAGAAGGAGTTTATGATCAGTAAGCATAACGTGCATGACTGTTTTTTGATACCTTTTGGACCCAACCCTCTCCCGTTGGTACCTACTGGCCCGTAGAAGGGGTCCAATGATCACGAAAATAAGGCGCTCAAGGACAAATGGCGGCAAGCTTACGGGGTGGATAAAGCTTCTACTTCAATAAGTTTAGGGAAAGTTCACAAGGAACTTATGGAGTACGAGGAGGCGGACGATCATTTTTGTCAGCTATTTGTTTTGTTCTCTATGTCTTTATTCCTCGCACCCACCCCAAACAACGGGATAGATTTAAAGCTTTTAAGGGCTGTAGAATACCCTAAAGCCATTCCGCATTTTGATTGGTGCTCTTATATTTTGGAAATTATGGTGAAAGCGGGGACAGATTGTAAAAAGGCGGCAACGATATTAGGTGGCTGTATCCCCTTCCTCATGATAACCTACTTTCAGCGATATGATTACAAGGGTAGGTCGTGCCTCCACGATCTACCTCTGATTAAGCATTGGGATGAAAAATCGCTTGTAGAAAGGCTAAAATTTGAGGTGTCTCAAGGGGGATTGGGTAGGTTAACTTTGTCTAAGACCAAGTATCCGAGGTGCCTTCAAGATCCCTGTTATATTAAGAGTTTGGACAGTATCACCCTCAGTGACCCTCGTGAACCCAAACTACTGTTGCTATCAGCCCCCCCCCCCCCCCTCCCTCTCTCCTGCTCAACTTCTGAGAAGAAGTTCATTTGGATAGAACTACCAGCAGGTGTCGAGGATGACCAGGAATTGAAAGTTAGGGCTGTCGATATAAGTTCAATCTATTATATATTTTGTAGATTGATTTTGTTTCAACTGAACGAACCCATCTATTATAATATAACTAACTTACTATACTTCTTCAATGCAGCGTACTCACGAGCTTTATCTACAGATACAAAGGAACGCTATTGTATTCTATTCATGGTATGCAGATGTAACCGCAAGGATCAAAGCTGCAACTAGTGACCCGACTGGCCTAAAGCCTAGTCAGGCCTCCCAAGAATTCTTTGAGGGTGAAAAGATTCAACAGTAAGTCCCTGAAGTAGAACATATTGCAGAAAGGCTGAAGGTTTCTGTTGGTAACGCACCTGCATTTGGAGAGGTAGGTCGTGAGTCCCCTCAAAAAGATGGCGGAATCGATGCATCTACGCGTCAAATAAGCGAAGTTCTGTCTAGTTTGGCCAATGATGGGGGTGGCAGGGGTGGCATGCCTTGCGTTGAGTCGCGTGGAGAGTCTGACAAAGCTGACGCACCAATGAAATCAGTTGCAGTTTCATGGTCACAGATTATGGAGGAAGTGGGAGGTGTTATAGTAGATTCTATCCCGTTATCAGATGCTATCCTAGGGTTAGAGGATCAAGTTGTTCACAGCCCCGTCCAAACTGACATAGAGATGTTGTTGGAGGCAAAGTACACAGTGGAGGAAATTGAGCAAGCTTACGGACGGTCAGAGGCAGCCGAAACTCGGCCTGGGGTAGGTGATGAGGTGCATGACCAAGTACATGGAGAGGGAATGAAAGAAAATGTTGAAATATTGTCAGACCATCAACCGTTAGATATGGAGATGAAAAAATCTACGGTCCCATCGTTGCCAATGGATGCACAAGAATTGATGGAGTGTATGTTTTCTACTGTTGAAATGAAGGAAGCTTTATATAGACCTCTAGCGGCCGGGAGTGGTCCTGGTGGCGAGGTAAGTTTGTGAATCTGTGCTAAATATTTGTTATACATTCATTTTTTTTTATACACTATTAGTCCTTTAAGTTTCATATAAGGTAACAGTATGCCAACTCCAGTAATTCTGTAGTGAAATTTGTAAATAGGTATAATAGTTATGTGGATCTGTATAACTTCAACGACTATTTTGTATAACTCTAACTGTATTAGGTATAACTTTACTGAAACTTATGATGAGCCCTTGTAACTCTAATGCCTCTTTGTATAACTTTATTGTTCAATCTATACAACTGCAACGACCGTTTGGTATAACTCTTAACCATATGTGTATAACTCTAACGCCAATATGTATAACTCTTATAGCATATATGTAAAACTTCACACATGTGTATAACTCTTGTCCTTCTATGTATAACTGTAATGCATTGTTTCTGTAACTGTGTGACCTCTTTGTATCACTTTTATTGTTCAATTTGGAACTTCTTTTTTACAAAAGCATGGTGTTTAATTTTACTTATTTTCATACATGCCACTATACGAAAGGCTGGATTTAAAAATGTGGAACAACAATCTATCCACGGGGGTGAAAACGTATTTGTTTTCGAAGGTGCGGAGGTCACTCCGGGGGATCAATCAACGGAATGGAGTGCCTCTCACATCCCTCTGACTTTCATGAGCACGGCAGATGTGAATGAGGCATTTGTCGGGGTTTTAAAGCGCACGAGTAGTGCGGCCAAAGAAGTTGGGGTAGTTGATAACGTCGGTGCTAGAGTGGAGCCGGTTGCACCACACCCCCCCCCCCCCCCCCCCCATTTATGTGCCGCGATGTGACATGATCCACCAACCTTTCTTACTGTATTCAACTGTCCCCCTTTCGTGTATGGACGTTGTACCCGAGAACCTAGGTTGTTCTGAAGATTGTGGGGCACCCGAACCTGACTAGCACGTATGCTCACAGTTGTTGCGATTTAATAAGAAACGTTTCAGGACGGTTTTCAGGGTGAGGAAGGATGTAATGGATTATGTCTCTGATCAATTCCACCAGTATAAGAAAGTGTAAGTAAAAGATAAGTTTTACCTAGATTTCAATATGACAGTTGCTGCGTGTCTTATTTTGCTAATTCTTTGTAGGGAATGGGTCACATATAACACCCCAAATTGCATAACGCGTGAGGATCTCCAGACGTTGATGTCCGGGTTGCAGATTGATACCCGTCGTTGTGAGTACCAAAGATAAAATTTATAATTCCTATTAAGACTAACCTAGGCTAGTGGTAACAGGGTCGAACCACAAGGAGGCAGATGTAAATTTTAGTTGATTTAAGTTCAGTCTGAGGTAACTATTGTGGGGGTTGAATTGAATTGGTCTACAGCTAAAAGTGAACAAAGATAATAAACTAAATAAACGATTTAAACAAATAAAAGAAGGGTACTAGGATGGTCGGTTCATTATAGTTTCGGCGGCAGCAAACTAAGTCGGTCTGAATCAAACACAGGTAAGGCGGGAGATAAAGAGGTCCTCTCGGTCTACTCTTAACAAATAGCATCTTTCGATCTCGCTATAGGTCCCTAATGTCACTAATACTAACTTTCATCCTGAAAAGTGACTAACGGTCTAAACTATACCTATCTTTCGATCTTAGCACAGTTTAGTCGAATTAATTGATGGTCAAATAACTTTCCCTATCTTTCGATCTAATGGGTCGGTCACAAAATAGGTATCTAACTGGTCGCATGCATTCGATTCGTTAAACACAAGATCAAATTCAATTAAAACGAAGGAAAACCCTACGAGGTCAGTCGTTGTGAATTCATGCTTAAAGTAAAATCTATTGCCGCCTATGCCATAAATCGCCTACATCCTAGCACTATAGAATTAGCTACTCATGATGAAAGTGATAACAACAATAAAACTAATAACGATTACTGAATTCATGCTTAAAGTAAATAACAAACAGCAATAATACGATAATCGGCTTTCGGGATACTAACTAGCAAATCTATACTAATGATGAAAGTAAAACAATAAACTGGAATTAGGGCAGAAGGAATACCGAGATTTCAGAGGAAAGATTAAGAACAAGAACAGAATTCCAATGCTAAAACGATGTTCCAAACCCTAATTACTCGAATGAATCCCACTGAAAGTTACTGTGTGAAATTGTGATAAAAACTTGTATTCTCAACTGAATGTTTTATGTTACGTTATATAGCAAATAACGTAACATCTTATTTCCTAAACCTAGCATCATGGGCTCGCGCTTTCTCGGTCTTCTAATTCTCGTCTGGAATAGCAATCTGGTCGATCGACTGATAAGGCTGGTCGATCGACTGCTCCTCAGCAAACAGTAGCTTCTGGAACCCGAACATTGGTCGATCGACTGAGGGAGATGGTCGATCGACTAATGGAGCTGCTACTTGACTTCTTGAAACTCGTGGACTTGTCTTTTGGGCCTTGGATTGCGCACCAAGCTCGTTCCTTAAGTGATTTCTTTACGTCATTTGCAATGCAGTTTACTCGGGGACGGATTTGGCTTGATTTCCCGTTGAATTCTTCACATTTCTGCAATAATGTACAAAATACGGAAGTAGACGGAAATAGGGAGAAATGTAGCACAAATTACAAGAATGACCTCTGAAATGCGTGTAAAATGGGATGTAAAACATCATATAAATAACACGCATCAAACTTCCCCAAACCAAACCCTTGCTTGTCCCCAAGCAAGAACTAGACTCGATCTAATGACCTAATAGAACAAGTTCAATCTCAGAGCGAAATGCAAACTGTTAAGCCTAAACCAATTTAATGCACAACCAACAATCAACTAGTAACGTGAATCATGCAAACGAGTTATGAGGTCGTTAGAGACTGCTGAACCGTCAGCCGTAGAGACTTATCAAATTGGACTCTCGCTGGTCGCTCAAATCACTCAATGAGCACAGGTGATATAAATGTAAGATAGAAGGAATTAATTTTGTAGTGACTCTCACCTAACTACGACCTATGAAAACATGCCAGCAATAAAATATGAAAATGACCTCTACGACCGTACATACGCATTCCAACCAAACAGATGACCAATGACACATGCCGAGGTATATATGGAATATGTGAGGTATGGGTAAGAAGAGGCAAAACATTTTATGGTAAAGTGGAGGTACAGGTGATCAAGCTAGTACCGAAACGGAACCAAGTGGCAACATCCAACTTCTTGCTCGAAATCAAACGAAACAGTGCTATAGCAAGCACAAAACTCACAATCTCCAAACTATCAAATCAATAAACTCCCCATAGGATATCAATGAAACATGGGAGCAAAAAAATCGCCAAAAGATAAGGATTAAATTATGCGAATTGACTTCTTCCTCGAATCTCAGTCGATCGACCATATTTGGCAGTCGATCGACTGCTTAAACAGTACAGAACCTCTTTTTTCATTTCTTTTTCGAATCATTTTTTTTTCAATTTTTCCTTCTTTTTCTTTTGTTTCTTTCTTTCCTTTTTTCATTTTCCAATCATCATCTCAACAGAGCAAATGCCACCAAAAACGAGTAACAACCCCAAAAACACAGACTACTAGCTTGACAAGGGACAGGCTAAATGTAGGATGTAGTAAATGGGACAAAAAGGCTATTTTTGGCAGTGTGAAGCTTATGGGTATACTGAGAAAAGGAAACCTCTACCACATGTGTCAACAAACCACAAACCGAATGCATACAGGTATTAAGTAGATCAAATTCATATTCATGCAAATTAAGGAAACATGTCTCATAAGGAGTACTACTCATATTCCTAATTAAACCGGTCATGAATGTCACCAGTTATAGGCTCTAATTCTCAGAAATATGATGTAGTTTGCCAAAAATCAAAGTCAAGTCTCAAGTTCAGCAAGAATGTAACGAAAACTCGTAGATATGCATATACGATTCTACTAATAACATGTTAATCTAGCAAGGCTCAGGCAAAACAGGTGCAAATGCAAAATCATCATAGAAATACTACCGTTCCGACTCGACCTATATGCTAAAATAAACGTGCATTTTATGGAATTTTTTTTGAAATTTTTCAATTTTTTTTGAATTTTTCTGTATATATAAGAGAAATGAAGTAAACAATGCAAAACAAAATTAAACGTGAATGCAAGCAAATGATATGCGACGCAAAACCCTTCCCCAAACCAAATCGCACAATGTCCCCATTGTGCAAAATCATGTAAGGAAAGAGAAATGGGAATTTGCGAGAAAATAAACAGGCCAGACACAAAGGAAAGATATGGAACTCACAAGACTTTAAGCGCAGCAAAGGAAACCTCCCCAAACCAGCGTGAGCTAGGAGGTTTGGTGAGCTGTGATGCTACCAATAAGAGTGCCGAAAGACAGAAAATACCACGCATAAGATCGAGAAAACAATTTTTGAAACGGTAAAATTGTGCACAAATGAGAAAATAGAAGAGATAAATAATTTGACGGAAAATAAAGTGGAGTAGAAAACTCCCTTAAGTCCGCAAATCGACCAAACACAACAGGGGAGAGGTCGTGAAGCAGTACAAGAAGTGTCCACGGTCGATCGACCTATAGGGGCGATCGATCGACTAGATGAACAGAGCGAAGCTCCTGGAAAGCGCAACTCGTCGATCGACCATGATGGTCGATCGATCGATCTTCTTTGTACTCCTTATTTCTTCGTTTTTGCTCAATGATTTGAGCTAACAAGCTCTAAACACCTGCAAGTACACAATAATACGCCCCCAAAATTTCGCAAAACCCAGAAAAAAAAAGTCTAAAGTACTTGAAAATCCTAAGCAAACAAAAATAAAAGCGAAGTTTTCGCGCACACAAAAAACAATAAAAATGTCTTAACAAAGCAAATAAAATGAAGTTTATAACGAGATCGATCAACTAATAGTTGATCAAGAAGGACCACGGTATGGCCCACTTCGTGGCTTCGGCTACTAGAGGTAGCCTCAATGGTGCTCATCTCATGTTGCACCCTTCTTAGCTTTGACGATCGGAGGGCTCAACGGATCAACTTTGTCGACTCCCAATCAAGAATTTCGTTGGGTTCAACGGAATCCAAGTCAGACCTTCTCACCTTGGTTGGCTCATCTTCCACTTCCTCATCAGTCCCATAGCTTAGGCATCCAAGGCCTCCTCTTTGAATGATCGGCTTCTTTACAGCTGGCACAACTTGTAGCACTTCCTTCCCCAAACCAGCTCCTGCATTATCTAAAACAACAGATTCTTCCTCCTTCTTGCTCCTAATCTGGGGCGGAGGGGTTAACACAGCAGTAGTGATAGGGACAGGCAATTCAGGAAGCACAAAGTACGATTTCTTTTCAGAGACCGTATTACAAGTATGAGCCACATGGGATCCTTCTTTTTAGCGAGTTGGGCAAAAATGATAGAATGTTTCCCAACTTTGAAGGTCAAAGTTCCAGAGCCTACGTCAATAATCGCACAAAGAAAGTGTGCGAAACGGCCTACCTAGGATGATCGGTATATGGGCATCCGCAGGCATGTCCAGGACAACAAAGTCAACAGGGAAGAAAAACTTCCCTATTTGGACGGGTATGTCCTCTAGGACTCCTATAGGCTCGACCGCAGATCGGTCAGCCATCTGAACTGTCATGTCTGTGATAGCAAACCGGGTCAACTTAAGCCTCCTAGCTAAACTCAAGGGCATGACGCTTATGCTGGCCCCTAGGTCACACAATGCCTTCTCAATTGAGAAGGTACCTATTTTGCAAGGAAAGAAAAGCTACCGGGTCCTCTAACTTATGGGGCGCAAGTGTGAGAGAGAGATAGGAGCAAGACTCCTTGGTGAGTGCGACAGTGTGCACTGTCTCAAGTGACCGCTTTTTGGACAACAGTTGTTTCATAAATTTAGTATAAGCGGGCACTTGGTTAACTAACTCAAGGAAGGGGACTTGTACATTCAGACTACGGATAACTTTCTCAAACTTACTGAAAGATACCTGTTCCTTCGTCGGCACGAGTCTCTCCGGATATGGGGCTGTGAGGAGTACCTTAGCCCTCTCCTCCAATTCACGCGCGCCGGCGTCCTTGGACTTAGGCTGAAAGTCCGTCACCTTCTCTTTGTTGAAGCTAGACCCCTCCTCAGACCGTCTCAAATGAGAACCATTAACCGTCATTGGGTCGAACTTCGGGACCGGGACTGACCCATCAGCACTCGGGTCTCGTCCTAAAATCTTCGGGACCGTGGTACCCCGAAACAAGTGGTCTCGTAGGTTATTTGGCATTAAAGGACGAAATTCTTCAGCATCAGCAGCGATCTCAGTCGATCGACCACTCTTCTCAGTCGATCGACTGAGATGTACAGTTCCAGAAGCTCCTAAAACTCGTGCTTCAGTCGATCGACTAGGTATATCAGTCGATCGACTGAAATACCTGGCAGACGTCTTTTCCTTTGATTTGTTCGTTGAAGCTTTCTCTTGACTTGTTTTCGGCTCATCTTTTTCAACAGCGTCCTCGACCATGGCAGGACCATCAAGGGTGGACCCGCTCCTCAAAGTGATGGCATTTAGGGTCTCCTTTTGTTCCGGTTGAGTAGGTAAGTGTCCGGGAGCTCGAGTGTTACTTTTGCTAGCCAGTTGAGCAATTTGGCTCTCTAGTAACTTCATCCCGGCCTCTCTTGCTTGGGACTCCTTTAGCAACAGGTTCTTAAGCTCAGAAAATTCAGAATTGCGATTGTTCTTCTTTGTGGCACATAAGGAGGTTTCTGATATTGTTGTTGCTTTTGATGAGGGGGTATATAGGGTTGTTGCTGCGGCGGGGCTTGAGTTGGGTTAAGGACATTTTGGCTTCTCCAACTCAAGTTTGGGTGGGTTGGCTCGTAGTAGGTGTTGGTCTGCCTATAGTGTTGAAAGGCAGCACAAGATTCAAAGGGACTAGGGCAGTTTTTCGAGACATGGCCCTCACCTCCACACCTTTCACGAGCACGAAGGGACCGTCCGACACAAAGCATTGACTTGGTACATCCCACCTTTGGAAGCTCCTCCTAGCTCATACTTGACAAATCTCGCGGTAAGAGCCTCAAGCGCAATGACACAGAGGAGGATTCAGCAGCTCTCCTCCGGTTCCCTCTAGAATTCCCATACTCGGCCTTGTGGGTAGCTAGATCGTCAATGATCTTCCACCCCTTGGTTGCTCCCAAATTTTCACAAATCTCCGTTGGTCGCAACATCCAAAATGGCCCTCGATCGTCGTACAACCCATTGTAGAAATGATTGCACAAACTCCATTTTTCGAACCCATGGTGCGGTATGGTTCGCACCAACTTCTTAAATCGGACCCATGCTTCGTGGAAATTCTCATCCGGCCCTTGTTTAAAGCCCGTGATTTGAGCTCTAATAGCGATCGTCCTCGAAGGTAGAAGTACTTCTTGTAGAACGCCAATGCCAATGTATTCCAATCGGTGATCCCCTGAACGGCTCGGTCCAAATCTCTATACCACTCCCTTGCAACATCACGAAGGGAGAAGATGAACATAGTCTCCTTGATCCGGTCTTGGGTCACGCCACCGGTGGTGGGGGTATGGAACAATGAAGAGTCAATAAAGGTCTCCATATGCTTAGCTGCATCTTCATTTGCGGCTCCCCCAAATTGGTTTCTCTCAACCATAGTGATGTAGGCAGGCTTTAGTTCGAACTTCCTGGCATCACCTGGTAGCTCGAACCCCTTATATAAGTTATCGGCTGTCGGCTCAGAATAACTAGCTATACTTGCTTCCTCGGCCATGACTGGAATTTCCGGAGAAGTAATCGTCTCGGTGAAGAAGTGGAAACGGGCGAAGATGGTGGATTATCTTCGAACAGTTCGTTCTCGTAATAGCTTGACAGAGTACTCAGCTCTTCCTCTGTCGGTAGTACCCTTTGTGTTCGTCTCAACTCGCGCAAGGATCTTTCAAGCTCAGGGTTCAACGGTACTAATTCTCCACCCTGTGACCTGCGCATAAGAAGAAACTACAAAAAGAATATAAGAAAAGTTTAAGGAACGGATGTCCCTTAAACAAAGAAAGACGAAAAATAAAAACAACTAAAATTAGGACTATTGCCTCCCCGGCAACGGCGCCAAAATTTGATACCCCTCGTTGTGAGTACCAAAGATAAAATTTATAATTCCTATTAAGACTAACCTAGGCTAGTGGTAACAGGGTCGAACCACAAGGAGGCAGATGTAAATTTTAGTTGATTTAAGTTCAGTCTGAGGTAACTATTGTGGGGGTTGAATTGAATTGGTCTACAGCTAAAAGTGAACAAAGATAATAAACTAAATAAACGATTTAAACAAATAAAAGAAGGGTACTAGGATGGTCGGTTCATTATAGCTTCGGCGGCAGCAAACTAAGTCGGTCTGAATCAAACACAGGTAAGGCGGGAGATAAAGAGGTCCTCTCGGTCTACTCTTAACAAATAGCATCTTTCGATCTCGCTATAGGTCCCTAATGTCACTAATACTAACTTTCATCCTGAAAAGTGACTAACGGTCTAAACTATACCTATCTTTCGATCTTAGCACAGTTTAGTCGAATTAATTGATGGTCAAATAACTTTCCCTATCTTTCGATCTAATGGGTCGGTCACAAAATAGGTATCTAACTGGTCGCATGCATTCGATTCGTTAAACACAAGATCAAATTCAATTAAAACGAAGGAAAACCCTACGAGGTCAGTCGTTGTGAATTCATGCTTAAAGTAAAATCTATTGCCGCCTATGCCATAAATCGCCTACATCCTAGCACTATAGAATTAGCTACTCATGATGAAAGTGATAACAACAATAAAACTAATAACGATTACTGAATTCATGCTTAAAGTAAATAACAAACAGCAATAATACGATAATCGGCTTTCGGGATACTAACTAGCAAATCTATACTAATGATGAAAGTAAAACAATAAACTGGAATTAGGCGAAGGGAATACCGAGATTTGGAGGAAAGATTAAGAACAAGAACAGAATTCCAATGCTAAAACGATGTTCCAAACCCTAATTACTCGAATGAATCCCACTGAAAGTTACTGTGTGAAATTGTGATAAAAACTTGTATTCTCAACTGAATGTTTTATGTTACGTTATATAGCAAATAACGTAACATCTTATTTCCTAAACCTAGCATCATGGGCTCGCGCTTTCTCGGTCTTCTAATTCTCGTCTGGAATAGCAATCTGGTCGATCGACTGATAAGGCTGGTCGATCGACTGCTCCTCAGCAAACAGTAGCTTCTGGAACCCGAACATTGGTCGATCGACTGAGGGAGATGGTCGATCGACTAATGGAGCTGCTACTTGACTTCTTGAAACTCGTGGACTTGTCTTTTGGGCCTTGGATTGCGCACCAAGCTCGTTCCTTAAGTGATTTCTTTACGTCATTTGCAATGCAGTTTACTCGGGGACGGATTTGGCTTGATTTCCCGTTGAATTCTTCACATTTCTGCAATAATGTACAAAATACGGAAGTAGACGGAAATAGGGAGAAATGTAGCACAAATTACAAGAATGAGCTCTGAAATGCGTGTAAAATGGGATGTAAAATATCATATAAATAACACGCATCACAGATTATGAGCAATGTCATCGACAGCTGGTCTGTACTACTCAATCATCTTACGCACGTGAACACCGCAGCTGTTGCAAGTTCGCGCTGTTTCTTTGGCCTGGGTCACGGTGTAAGTGTGCTCCGAACTCCGCAAGTAATTTGTGACTATATGTACGTAACTTGTGATATAGGCTGACAACCCCCGTCTATCATTTGTATAGGACCTAGCAATTGCAATTTGGGATGGCAGGAAAAAAAACGTGGTTGTTGATCAATCTGAAGGCTTTCGTGCCTCGTGGGACCTATGGCAAGAGTCGTGTTCTAGGCCATTCCAACTGGACTCTGATATGGTGAGCTCACTTATCAATATAGAGAAGTTTATCAGCTGAAGACACATTTCCATACTGGAGTTATACATTATATGCCTAGAGTTGTACATTATATGCTTACAGTTGTACATTATGTGCAGTGAGTTATACATTCTATGGTTAGAGTTATACATTTTATGCCTAGAGTTGTAGAGTGAAGTTATTCACCATAACTCTAGGCATATACTGTATAACTCTAGGCATATAATGTATAATAACTCTAGGCATATAATGTACAACTCTAACCATAGATATAATAACTCCAAGTATGCACAAAATGTATACCTCTAAGCTTGTAATTATGTGTTACCCCTATGCCTTTTATGTTTAACTTCAAAATAGATGTTTTATAACTCTTAGACTTTTCAGGATAATGAACTAATCTTGTGGTGCATGTTTGTAGGTTTTCGTCCCGGTAAGCACTGGCGATCAAGATCACTACTCTTGCATTTGCATAAATTTCCTCTCTGAGCAGATCGAGTACCTTGATAATCGATCTTACGAGGATGATCTTCTGACGTTACCATATGGAGGGCTTGCGTAGTAAGACTTATTAAACTGGTGACTAGATTAATTTTCATCCCCGTGGTTTTGTTAATTGGTCTTCCCTTTAAACGCCTTGCCTAACTTCTGTCAGGCTGATGAGATGGGAAAGTATATGGTCTCCAAAGGGCTCGACAAAGGGAAGAAAGTTGAAGGGTTTAATTTTGTAAACATTAAATTCAACTGGCAGGGAGCAGGGTTTTCTGAGAATGATTATGGTCTTTACGTCATGGTTCATATGTTGCTATACCGTGGAGAGCCATTCGAGTGTACCATAGGGACAAAGGACAGCAATAACCTCATCCGCGTGGAAATTACTGCCACCCTTGTCCTCAATGACATTAACCTGGAAAGTGAAGTTGTGTTATCTAGGGTAAGAACTTTTAAGGCGGTTAAAGACCGTGAACTGGCGTCGATGATTGAGGCATAGAGGTTAGCCGGCAACACAAGTGGAAGGAAGAGAGTTATCGGAATCGGCGGAGAGAACAGTACTGCTAAACGCGCTTGCTCTAATGTCAGTTCATCCTGTCGGACTCCACCTTCCAAAGTAGCCCTGGGCCGGACGCCGTCTAGTCGGGCCCTCTCAACTGTTAGTAGCCGCTCCCGGGGTAAGGGCGATGGTCTTGGTTGCACCACATTTTGCGGGGAACCAGACCCCGACCTTACAGTGGTCGCCAAGATGCTGAGGTTAAACAAGGCATTAATTAAGGATATCCTGGTGTATCGCAAACAAGTGGCAGATTACGTTTTTCTTGATGACTACAAATTTCCAAATGGGTAAGCTGTCTAAAATCAACAGAACCACTTGAGTACTGTTTGATGCTTTGTATAACTTCAACTATGAAATGTATAACCTTACCAACTAAAGTTATACATATCGTTAATGGAGTTACACATTCTTAATTTTCAGTTATACGTTTCATCACTGAAGTTATGCAGTCATTTTAATAGCAGTTACCTTTCCATTTAGTAGACGTTATAGCCTGATTAACACCTGCTGTCTGAACCACAGTGAACCACTGGTGAACTATGCCCGTCATGCAACGATGAATAGGTTACAAATGTTGTCCATGCTCCCTGATACGCTAATGGATGATTCAGTGATTGAGTGTTAGTCCATGTTGCTTAATCATTTAGAGGCAGAGGAGTGCGCGTTTTCTCATTCGTCTTTCTTCAATATCCGTCATGTGGTATGGTTGTAATCAGTCCTTTAATATGCTATAAGAGTTACACATACCCTCTATGGAGTTATACATAGAGGGTATGATATTTAAAACTTTCACAGTGGAAAATAAGACTAAAGTTATACATACCCTCTATGGAGTTACACATTCTGTAATGAGAAGTTATTAACAGCCAGTATGAATTTAGTCATACTTCAATATGCTATAAGAGTTACGGTGCAATTCCATTGCACAACCCCTATAACTCCTCTGCTATTCTCATACATATACTTCTACCTGAGCAGGAAACAATCTTGGAGTTTGTACGAAACCCTGTCCAACAAACACAGAACACCGAAAAGTTTTACCACTTGTGGGATGTCTTTAGACAAGACGGTGGATCTGATTTCAGCTTGAAGGCTGATTTAATCTTTGTACCCATTAAGATTGAAGCCCATTATGCATGTGCGTGTATCAACTATAATTCACGTACGATTGATCTCCTTGACAATAAGTACTACTCAAATGCGGGCTTGTCGGAGATATGCAAAGCGTGTCACATAATTGTAAGTGGAGGTGACATGTAATTACGTTCAACTCAAAAGTGTTGTTACCGCTTTACAATTTTACTTCTAACGTTTCTTGTTTGTGCCAGGCGAGCCACATGAGCGACTATTTGGAATCTAGGGATGAGGACAGAGGGAAATTCATACCGGAGTTCCAATTTCGTCAGTTCGATTTGTTGCGCGAAGCAAACGATCAACGACACAGAGTCTGGCTTGTTCACAATGATGCATATGTTAATGTACAAGGGTGATACTTTTGGTCATGTTGATCTTGAGAGGAAGGTGAACCGTCGATATTTGGTAATCCAGCTCGCAGCGACCCTTATGCTAGCTGATATGAACATCATAGGGAAAGGAGTTTTGATCAAGGTCAACGGTTTCATCGGCGAGAAAGACCATATTCTGAAGCAAGTAGAAGCCAGACGAAAAACGGCGAGGAAATTAGAGAAAACACCTGGGAAAAAATAGAATGTATTTCCATTTATTCTGTAGTCTCTGTTTTGCAACTCTATTATGTTGTCAAGAAACTCCTTAACAACTTAGGTAACTTTTTCGGAATAGATTGTTATTATATCATCTTGGTCTGTTATAATTAAAATAAAAGTTATACAAACAAGGGTAAAACTTACACATAATTAGAAGTGTTATACAGATAACTATAAGAGTTATACACTCCATGAAGTAAAGTTATCCAAATTGTGTAAAAGAGTTATACAACAAATGACTCCAGTTATGAAAAGTCAAAATATAATAAGCTATGAGTTATACAAAAAAGGCTAAAAGTTATACGTTGAAGGCTTTAGTCAAATATATCCACATTTATACAAACAAGGGTAAAAGTTACACATAATTAGAAGTGTTATACAGATAACTATAAGAGTTATACACTCTGTGAAGTAAAGTTATCCCAATTGTGTAAAAGAGTTATACAACAAATGACTGCAGTTATGAAAAGCTAGCTACTGAATACCAAATTGTGAAGTAAAGTTATCCAAATTGTGTAAAAGAGTTATACAACATTAGCTTGAAGTTGCACAATCATATTACTGAAGTTATACAATCTGGAAGTTGAAGTTACCAAATTACATCATTTAAGTGCAAACTCCACTCAAAATAGACAAAAGCTAGCTACTGAATACCCCTTCCGTCTCACCAGATTCTTTACCTTTTAAAGAAAAAAGATTGTAAATAATTTGTTGAGACGGAGGTATTTTTCTACTGCCTACTACTACAGCCTGTTAAGTTCCCCTATTCTTCTTCGTCTGCTTCTTCTTCATCTTCTTCTTCTTCTTCTTCTTCTTCTTCTTCTTCTTCTTCTTCTTCTTCTTCTTCTTCTTCTTCTTCTTCTTCTTCTACCCCTTCAGATGCTGGTGAAGACGGTGGATGCTCAGAAAATGGGTTAAGGCAATTCCTTTTATCGTGGTGTGCGATTTGTTTGCAGTTATTACACATGCGCTTTGGCTTACAAGCCAAGGCAATGGCTTTAGCCTTAGCTGACACCATTCTTTTACCGCTGCCTTTGTTTTTGGATTGTTTTGGTGGAAGTATTGTTACCTCGTCACTGGCGGGGCAACCAAGAATTTACTCCAATTCTTGTTGCTTAGTCAAAGCATTCTTGTACGGTAAAAGTTTCTCCTTGAACTCTCTAATTAAGGAGCTTAAGTTCACAACTTCAGTCACACTCATGCCATGAAGTAAACCAATGGTCACATGAACTTCTAACCACAACTTCACCATCTTAACTTCTTTTCCATCAGCGCTACTATTTGAATCCGTTTGTTCACCATGACATTCTGATAATCTGAATTACAATGCATCTTTACTCCATCTTGTAGCAACGTAATCATCTGGAATTGTCTTCTTGCCGTTAGCCGACAAAATCCATACTATATGTCGGCATAGAATTCCCATCCTTTCAAACATTCTACAGCTCTACGCATATAATGTATAACTCTTAGCATTTACTGTATAATTCTAAGCATAGAATATATAACTCTAGGCATATACTGTATAACTCTAAGCATAGAATGTATAACTCCAAGAATATAATGTACAACTCCAAGAATATAATGTATAACTCTAAGCATATAATGAATAACTCTAAGCATATAATGTATAACTCTAAGCATAGAATGTATAACTCTAGGTATATAATGTAGAACTCTAAGCATAGAATGTATAACTCTAGGCATATAATGTATAAGTCCAAGAATATAATGTATAACTCTAAGCATAGAATGTATAACTCTAAGCATAGAATGTATAACTCACTACACATAATGTTTAACTCTAGGCATATAATGTATAACTGTTAGCATTTACTGTATAATTCTGAGCATAAAATGTATAACTCTAGGCATATATTGTATAACTCTAAGCATAAAAAGTATAACTCTAAGCATAGAATGTATAACTCTAGGCATATAATGTATAGCTCTAAGCATAGAATGTATAACTCTAGGCATATAATGTATAAGTCCAAGAATATAATGTACAACTCTAAGCATAGAATGTATATATAACTCTAAGCATAGAATGTATAACTCACTGCACATAATGTATAACTCTAGGCATATAATGTATAACTCTAAGTTGAGGAATGTATAACACTACATCCTATAACTTCAATTAATGAATGTATAACTTCAGCTATAACATGAATGTCTATATGAAAATAGGTTGTTTAGTAATATTTTCTATGCAAAATTTAGGGTTAGAATTACAGGAGTTATATACTCTGTTACCTGAAGCTGTAGGAAATTGTCAAAGAGTTATACAAAAAACCGCTGGAGTTATAACACGATGTATATAAAATTTTATGATCCTTTTCACTTCCGACGAAAAGTACAATCTGCATGAGGTTCTATACACAAACTGTATTATTGAAGTTATACATATATGGGTAAAAGTTTTACTTAAACCCATTGAAGTTATAATTCTTTCTTTATCAAACTTTTAAATTTCCATCATTTTTGCCATGAACAACAAGCTACCAAATGAAAGAACAAATTTTATGAACACCATGAAAGAACAACGATACCAAATTTAATGAACACCATGAAAGAACAACACCATGAAAACAAAATGAACCGACACAAATGATAGTCATGAACATCAAGCTAAAATTACATATAGAATTTTATTCATGAACATCAAGCTACAACAATAACCAAGACACAAATAAGAAAGCAATTAACTCACCATCGACGGCAACTTCAATCTGCATATGATCCATTTCACGAACACTGACTGTCATTTTGATCGTCTTTCTCTGATGAAAAGATGCCAAAAAAATTTTCTTCAACAAAGCGAATGAAATTTTTTCGGAAACATGATGTAGTTAAACAGTGGGAATGAAATTTCTCTTATTTTTTTGATGATTTATAATGGATTTTACAGAATTTTGGATGATTTTGAATGGTGATTTTGATGGGTTTTACTTGTTGAGAGGTTTTGAATGGTGAAAAGAAGAGGGGAGCATGCAAAATGAATCAGGAGGCTTTGTTTATTCCTTTTGTCCGCGGGATTGTACTGCAACAAGTACACAAACAGTGCACTGTCTACCCTCTCTCATACAATCAGCATTTCCTTTTTTTTTCTCTAAAAAAGGCGCCCTCTCTCCTGATCTCATCCATTGAATTCCTTCATCCAATGGCTCTTATGAAGACTTAGGGCCTTATATGATATAGGGGACTTATAAGAACCCTTCTCTCTCTCTCTCTCTCTCTCTCTCTCTCTCTCTCTCTCTCTCTCTCTCTCTCTCTCTCTCTCTCTCTATATATATATATATATATATATATATATATATATATATATATATATAGTTGTGTGAGTTTGTTAAGGTCGAGTTTAGAACTCGAGTCAACGCAAGTTTATTATTCAATTATGCGATGATTGACTAATGAAATTTTATATCTTATTGTAATGTGATTAAATAAGATTTAATTTAATGATTAAGCGTTAATTCATTAAATTAATCGAGGTATTATATTTTTAGAGGTAGAGGTTATTTGTTGATTATATTTTACAAGGGTTGTAAATTAATTAAATTGGACATTATAGGACTCATTATATTTTCATATAATGACATAATTATCACTTAAGAGTTAAGTGTATATTAATCATTTGTTTATATTATATAATTGTTATATAATCAAACTAATATTTATTTATGTAAGATAAATAAATATATGACTCTTATGATTGTGTGACAAACATTACAAAATAAAAATTGTCCATTTTACACTATGATGGCCGAAAATAACATATTGTGGGACAGTATTTTATTTTTGTCTGTTCTTTAATCAGCCTCATGCAAGTAATCATATTACCTAGTTGCATGCTTATGACAAAGGCTACCCTAAAACACTCATTACCTACACTCTATTTTGCATGCTTCTCTCTAAATTATTGCACAACCACATAATATTATTATTACATTAATAGAGTAGTAATAAAAATAATATTAAGGGATTATAATTTCTAATAATATCTAGTTAATATCATTAGAAATATTTGGGCAATATCTTGGGTGCAATTGATAGGAGAGTTTCTACTTTGAAACTTTGGAGGATCATCCTATTATTCATAGCTCATGTGACACCCCCATACTCCAAGTGCCTAACCAGGACCACTCAGGTATAGGAACGTCACCATCTCGGTTACCCGAGGCAATGATAATCATAAGACAATAAAGAAACGTACTTTAAAAGTAAATATAGTTAAGTGATTACATGTCTCAAACCAAAACTGTTAAATGAAATACAACCAAACCAAACCTGTCTGCTAACAAAACTGAATAACTAAAGGACATCGTCTGACACAGCGGAAAACTCTTCTAACTGCAAGTGATGACCCATCCCAGCTAGCCCATATGCATCATATCAAACCTGCTCAATAACTGCTCACCATCCCCGAATGGATTACCACAGTTTTTAAAACAATTAAACGGAGTCAGTACTAAATACACAACACAAATCACAATAAAACAAATGCCAAACAGCTCGATCGTCACATCAAACCCCAGTCTCCATAATCAATCTCCACACAACTGACTACACACTAAAGTGTGTAGTCCTGCCACAGTACCCATCGCAAAAGATACTCCACACCGCCTGTGGGGGAACGCAGCCGTTCCCACCTAAGCCCCGCTCATCTCCATCGAGCGATAAACCCATGTTCATTAATGTGCACATCCCTTCTGTAGCGGGTTCCACAGAAGGCAAATCAAGGGCGTGAAGCCACTCCCACAAGTGACTCCACTCAGCCAGGGACGCACCCCAAAGACCACAGACAGATACAACAACAATCAACGATATTAATCAACAATACAACCAACAATATAACCAGCAACCGTTACAACCACCAACAATATACCTTAACAATAATCACAATGAAACTACCAAACACATCATGTAATTAATACTGAGTAGGGAAACCCTACCTGGAATGCAATCACAGAATCAGACGATCTAGCCGCTGTCTCAAAACATCTCTTCTACAAACCCTCCTCCCTTGACGCAAGGATCTCAACGGTGTAAAGAACAAAGGAAACCGACACCTCTAGCTCCGGGATTTTCTAATAATGCGGAAGAACAATGCAACGTAACTTGAAATCTCTCTTAACAGTGAATTAGGTTTTGTAAAAGTGTTTAAGGAAGATGACGAAACTTATTATATATTAATCCGCATTATTAACAAAACCCATCAAATAACACCCGTAACCCGACTTACTCGATCGAGTGCCACTTACTCGATCGAGTGCCAAGGCTACTCGATCGAGTACCCTACAGGCAGACTAATGTTTCGTATACCAAACATACTTACTCGGCAGAGTAAGCCCCACTCGATAGAGTACCCAGAGACTTATAAAACCGTAGTATTACAGCTCAAGAACAAGGTTGGAAGGAGTTCAACCTTATGCCCATTTTCGTTTCATTATAATGTAAGGAAAAATCATTTTCTCCTTTTACTTTTTCTTTATATATGTTTGCATGTAACTAGATCTACAACATCTAATTTAATTAGTAACTTAGATCTATATTAGATGAGTCTAATAATAGGGTTAATGAACCTAACAGGGGCATCTGGCAGCAGGAGTTGACCGCGGCAGATTCCAGCCGAGCTAGTGACAAGATTAGATCTAGCCGCAGTATCAACGGGAGAAAGGATAGTCCCGCAGAGACTAGGATATCTCACACCGGATAGCTGGCAGCCTGCCAGCCGCCCAGAGATGATACCAGGTAACATCCAAGTTCGTAACCTTGTTATAACTAACCAGACACCTGGTGCAGGATCCGCAGGTAGTCCGCAAGTAAGCTGGCACCAGGAAACGCTCTTGACGTCAGCTCCATTAGGTAATATGCCGCACCAAAATCCTGTGGAGCCTAGACCAGGAAGCAGCATCCAGAATCAGCAGGCAGCAGACAGACGCGGCCATGACTCGGAAAGCTTAACTAACAAGCAGTATCTGGAGCTGAGGGAGATGTTGAGCAGGGTCTCAGGAATGCCACCTCCACTTTGAAAAGGCGGCACCTGACAGTTATGATGACTCACCATTTGTGGATGCAATATCAATCGTCGCCATGCCGAAGGGATTCACAAATCTAAACATGACTCTCTTTGATGGCACAACAGATCCCTTTGATCATGTGAGCCAGTACACGCAAAAGATGATGACAGTGACAGCCGTTGGACATGTAAAAGAACCCTGTATGTGTAAGGGGTTCGGTTCCACTATCGGGACCAGCACTCCGATGGCTCGTAAGTCTACCTAACAGGTCGATATCCACATTTGCCGATATGGTGAATGTGTTTACTCAGCAATTCGCAAGCAGCCGGAAGCCACAAAAGCACGCTGGCGACTTATACCGGATTTTTCAAGGCGCCAACGAGACCATTGGGGAGTACAACACTAGATTAAATCATGAAAAGGTGGTAGTACGGGAGTGCGACGTGTCAACAGCAGTGGAAGCGTTTAGAAGGGGCTTACACCATGAGTCAGACCTATTCAAGCAGCTGACTATGCACTCTTGCTATAGCTTTGAAGCGGTACAAGAAAAAGCAGCAGCTGCAATCAGACTGGAAGAAGACATCCTAGCCAGAGCCAGCATACCAAGTACGCCAAGCGTATCCAGCACGTCGGCCATGGAGAAGTCAAGTAGAAAACAGTCCACTAGAAAGAAGGAGGAGAGATATAGGCCATATGGTAGGGGAGTCAACAGAATCGACAACAGAGAAGAGAATCAACAACTCCCCACACTGGCAGAATATGGATTCACAACTGGCGTCGGATAAATCCTAAAAGCACTCAGGGAGATGGGAGACAGGGTAAGATGGCCTAGGCTACCAGTAGAAGGACAATCATGTCGAAAAGACAGTAAGAAAAAATGTGAGCTCCATCGTGACATTGGGCACAACACGGAAGATTTCTACACTCTGTGCAGGGAGATTAGGCGTCTGTACGAGCAGGGGGAGCTGAGCCACCTATTACCATGTGAGGGCAAGCAGCAGGATAAGGTAAGCTTCGCAAAGCCTGCAGCACTGCCTACATGCACCAAGATAATAAACGTGATAACATGCGGCTCAGACTTAAGCGGATTGACATATTCGGCAGCCAAGAGACGTGCTAGTGAAACTAAGGGAGACAGACTAGAGACTTCCTATAGAGTTTCCCACAGCGACCTACCTGCTGTCGCCTTTGACGAAGAGGATATACGTGAAAACCAGGAACATCATGATGCACTTATCATAATGTTGTCAATGGCCAATTGCACGGTTAGAAAGGTCCTGGTAGATACTGGTAGCTCGGTCAACCTAATCATGCTGAAAGCCATAGAAAACATGGGGTTTAGTGAGAAAGACTTGCAGAAGAAGACCATCCCGCTAGTGGGGTTCAGTGGAGAAACAGTTAACTCATTGGGAGAAATCGTGATCCCAACCTATGCAGGCGGAATCAACAAGCAAGTGAGATACTTGATCATAGATGGACCATCTACCTACAATGTTATTCTTGGAAGACCATGGTTGCACCTGATGAGGGCGGTCCTCTCAATGTATCATCAATGTGTGAAGTTCCCCACACCATGGGGAGTGGAAACAATACAAGAAGACTAGGAGGAAGCCAGAGGTTGCTACAAGAAGGCATTAAAGTGCACAGCCAACCCCCCAGCATAACAATCACAGAAGCAGCGTATCCAGGGCGAATACATCGAGCCCCGAGCCGAGGAGCTAGATCAAATCAACTTGTATAAGCTGCACCTAGAAAGAACTGTGCTAATAGGGGCAGGAAGCACAGGAGATCTCAGGCAGCACCTAATCGAATTTTTGCAAGCCAATATAGATTGTTTCGCATGGTCCCATGATGACATGATAGGAATAGATCCATCTATCATAACGCACAAGATCGGCGTAGATCCGAGATGCAAACCCATCCAGCAGAGATAAAGAAAATTCGCAGCTGAAAGGAATAAGGTGATCAATCAGGAAGTGGACAGCCTGCTAGTAGCAAACAAGATAAGAGGTGAAATATCCAGAATGGCTATCAAACGTGGTAGTAGTACCCAAGAAGAATGGAAAGTGGAGAGTATGTGTGGACTTCACCGATCTCAACAAAGCATGTCCAAAGGACCCCTTCCCAGTACCGCACATTGATGCAATGGTGGATGCGAAAACTGGACATGAAATGTTAACATTCTTGGACGCCTGGAGTGGTTACAATCAAATCAAAATGGATCCGGCAGATCAGGAGAAAATAGCATTCATGTCTGAGAGGGGGATATACTGCTACAACGTCATGCCCTTCGGCCTAAAAAACGCGGGGTCCACGTATCAGAGGTTGGTTAACTGGATGTTCAAAGAGCAAATAGGAAGAACTATGGAGGTATATATTGACGATATGGTGGTAAAGTCGGAGAAGGCCCAGGATCACATGCAGCACCTGGCAGACACATTCAGCACCCTCAGAGAATACAAAATGAAGCTGAACCCTTCCAAGTGCACCTTTGGAGTCTCATTCGGAAAATTCTTAGGCTACATTGTAACTAAAAGAGTAATAGAAGCTAGCACAGAGAAGATTAAGGCAGTATTGCAGCTAGAGTCACCAGAGAAGCCGAAAGATGTACAAAGGCTGGCAGGCAAGGTGGCGGCTTTGAGCAGGTTTATCTCGAGATCCTCAGACAAGTGCAGGCTATTTTACGACATATTGAGGAAGAGCCAGAAATTTGAGTGGACCACAGAGTATGAGCAAGCATTCAGAGAGCTGAAACACTACCTCAGCACCCTGTCGTTACTATCAAAGCCAGAACAGGGAGAACCACTATTTCTTTATCTAGCTGTCACAGAGGTAGCAGTAAGCGCGGTCCTAGTCAGAGAGCAGGACAAGGAGCAAAAGCTAGTCTACTATCTAAGCAAGTCTCTGCTACCAGCAGAGACTAGGTACACGTCTCTTGAAAAATTGGTACTAGTACTTATAATTGCGTCTTACAAACTGCGCCCTTACTTTGAGTCTCACACCATACATGTTGTGACCAATTACCCACTAAAATCTATAATGAGAAAGCCTGAGCTGTCAGTTAGAATGTCAAAATGGTCTGTACATCTTAGCGGGGACGATATCAGGTATGATCCAAGAACGGCGAAAAAGTCGCAGGCACTGGCAGATTTCGTGTCAGATTTCAGCTCGGCTATCCAAAACCTAGCAGACAAAGAACTCCTAACCCTCAAAGGGGACAAGAAGGAAGAAGTCTGGCAGATGCACATTGATGGAGCCTCCAACCAAAGAGGGGTAGGTGTAGGACTGATCTTGCGATCTCCACATGGAGATCTGATAGCGCAAGCAGTGCGTTGTGAATTTAAGGCGACTAACAATGAAACAGAGTATGAAGCCTTAATACTAGGAATGCAGCTAGCTCTGGAGTTAGGAGTCAGAAACCTGCAGGTATTCAGCGACTCCCTGCTTGTAGTTAACAATGTGAATTATGAGTATGTGGCCAGGGATTCAAAGATGATAGCCTACCTAAAAGTGGCAAGGGGTCTTAAACAGAAATTCAGAGATTGCAAGCTCAAGCAGGTACCCAGAGACCAAAATATGGAGGCTGATACCCTAGCGACCCAGGGGGCAACTTTCAAAGCAGCGGAGCTGGCTAACATCCCCATCGCACATGTATTGGAGCCGTCAATCCAAAAATTAGAAGTCGCAGATAAAGGAGAACTGGAAGATCAGCAGGATGGGGCGGCAGTTCTATCAAGCGCAGATGGCCGGACAGCTGACCAGTCAGACGACCAGTCAGCTGATCAGGCAGATGACTGGGACTGGAGAACACCATACCTATATTGGTTGAGACACGGCAAGCTGCCAGATGACAAGAAGGAGGTAAGGGGTTTTTAAATGAAAGTGTAACACCCCCATACTCCAAGTGCCTTACCAGGACCACTTAAGGTATAAGAACGCCGCCATCTCGGTTACCCGAGGTAATGATAATCAAATAGACAATAACGAAACATACTTAAATGATAATAACGTTTAAGTGTTACAACCAAACTCCAAAACTGTTAAAAAGGAAATACAAATGTTCTCAAATCCAAAGACTAAACAACTAGATCAAGACACAACGGAAGACTCTACGATCGGTGGTGACTCCATCCCAGCTATCCCTCGCATAAGCCATCATACCTACTCGATAACTGCTCACCATCTCCGAATGGATCACCACAGTTTTTAAAACATTTGAACGGGGTCAGTACTAATTACATAATAATAATAGCCACAATGAAACAGTATCACAAACAGCTCAATCAGCTCAAACCAATCTCCACAACTCCGTCTCCAACTCCACACATCTGACTACACACTAAAGTGTGTAGCCCTGCCAGAGTACCCATCGCAATAAGTACTCCTCGCCGCCAGTGGGAGACCGCAGCCGTTCCCACCTAAGCCCCGCTCATCTCCATCGAGCGACAAACCCATGTTCATTAATGTACACATCCCTTCTGTGGTGGGTTCCACAGAAGGCGAATCAAGGGCGTGAAGCCACTCCCGCAAGTGACTCCACTCAGCCAAAGACGCACCCCGAAGATCATAGATAGTTATGTTGGAATATGTGTCCTCCGACAATAATGCGATCACAATTGTCGATCATATTGATCACATATTTAAATCTCATAACAAGAATACGAAAGGGATGATACATTAAATATATAGTCAACTGGTCCACACATATCGGTAATGATTGGCTGGCTAGAGTTTGACATTACTGTCGTGCGACGGTGGTGATCGATTGATCCTTGAGGTCACACCTAAAGGACGATTCCCTTAATTGAAAAAGGTTAATTAATTGTATGTCGATACAGATTAATTAATTCCTTAAAATTGAACAAATTATCATCATAAGAGAGAAAATGACATCTTATTATAATGTGATTAAATAAGATTTTATTTAGTAATTTAAGAAGTTATATTACTAAAATTAATCGGTGTTTGTGAAACACGCGAGATGAGAATGATAAGTTAGTTATAATTACAAGATGTTGTGAATTATACTAACTAGTAATTAAATGACCATTTTATGTGAAAGTAATTTTGAATTACTAGTCAATTTGTTAAATGTGATTTATTTAATTTGTAAATGATATTTAATTTGTTAAATATGCATTTTAAATTAAAACATGACATAAGACATGTCACATGTCACATGACATACAATTGTACAATTGACAAAAATAAAATGGACTCCATATTACACATTAAAACCGAAATTGGTGGGCAAATTTTAGAAGTTTTGTCTTATTCATTTGTCTTATTCATTTGTCTATGACACTTGATAGTGACATGACTATGGACAAAGGCTTACACAATTTGTCTTGTGAAGACAAAAAGGAAAAAGAAAAATGGTCTATAATCCTTATGTGCCAACCGGTTTTTGACATATTATGGAGAGTTTTTCCTCAATAATTCATTCTCTTATGTTTTGTGAAAACCCAACAACCTTCTCTCTCTTGTTCTTCATAAAATCAAGTTTTATGAATCAAATTTGTACAAATCAAACACTAATAATACTCGTAGTAGTATATGAGTATTAGTAACCGATTTTAAGGTAAACCACATTACAATATCTATTACATGTTAGTTTGTGGGATTTTGGGATAGTCTTGGGTGCTACTTATTGGAGGGCTTCTATTTTGAAGTCATGAATGTTCATCCATTATTGGAAAGCTCAAGAACTAACAAGAAGGAGATCTTGTTGGTGCCCATAAGACCGAAATCTTATAGTAAGAACAATGATTTCTTCTCTACTTTTGTTCATGTTTGCATACATAAGATCTAGAATTTATTTTATGACTAAATAAATTGTTTCATATATGAACATGTAACTTAATGAGATTAATAATTTCTAACAAGTTACACAACTAATCAACAATATACTATCAACAATCACCAAAACCAATCCAACATTATAATTAATCAACAATCACAACAACAATTACCAACACACTATGTAACCAATACTGAGTAGGGAAACTCTACCTGGAAAGCAAACACCACAGACGGTCTAGCAGCTAATCAGCATCTTTCCTCAACGAATCCTCCTCCTATCACATGCACACATACAATTACTACCACAATCACACAAATCACCCAAAACCCCCAACAATACCCAAATAGGGTTTTAAAGAAACTCAACGAAACCCAACATAAATTATACAAGGAACTTACCCTCGACACGACGATCGCAACGATCTAAAGAACAAGATGATCCGACGAACGTAGCTTAGGGATTTGCCAATAATGCGAGAGATGAAAAGCACGTAACCTCTAATCATCACTTGAAAAGTTTATGATGTTGAAAAAGTGTTTAAGAAATAATAACAAACCCTTTTATATTAATCTCGCATCATTAACAAAACCCGTCAAACTCAGCCCGTAAAACACACTTACTCGATCGAGTAAGTGACTTACTCGATTGAGTCCCCAACTTACTCGATCGAGTATCCTACAGGCAGTCTACTGTTTTGCGTCAAAAACTACTTACTCGACAGAGTAAGTCCCACTCGATAGAGTATCCTTAGACACATAAAACCGTAGTATTACAGAAAGCCTTCAGATTCACGCTAATTGACAATGTGCTTTTTAGAAAGTCACCGGCAGGACCTTACTTACGGTGCCAGGATAAACAAGAAGCACAGACCGTATTACATGCCCTCCACAGTGGTGAATGTGGAAATCATGCAGGGGCAGGAGTCTGTCAAACAAAGCCCTCAGACAAGGCTACTTCTGGCTCACAATGAGGGCAGACTCGGCAGAATATGCCTGGAAATGCGACGCCTGCCAGCGCTCAGCGCCAATGATCCATCAGCCAGTAGAACCCTTGCATCCCATCATTTCCTCGTGGCCATTCATGACATGGGGAATGGACATCGTGGTCCCTCTGCCTAGAGCCCCAGGAAACAGATTATGGATGCTAGTAATGATAGACTATTTTTCAAAATGAATAAAAGCAGAAGCATTCACGGAGGTAAAAGACAAACAGGTCATCTCTTTTATCAAACGTAATATCATCTACAGGTTTGGTATCCCGTCGGAAATCATATGTGACAATGGATCATAATTCATCTCAAACGACGCGGAAGGATACTGTGTTAGATGGAACATCACTCTGAAAAAGTCAGCACCCAGGACTCCGAAATCCAATGGGCAAGCTGAATCTAGCAATAAGATCATCATTGATAACATGAGGAGGAGATTGCAGGAGTTAGGAGGAAAGTGGGCAGATGAGCTGCCACTAGTGCTTTGGTCAGACAGAACTACACCAAAAACGGCAACAGGCCAGACACCCTTCAACCTGGTGTTTGGCGCGGAAGCAGTAATTCCATCAGAAGTTCTAGTTCCAACCCACAGGTATGGATGTATGATAGGGGAACTAAACAACGCAAAGATGATCGGGAGCCTGGATACGATAGATGAGCTGCGAGTAAGTGCAAAGATACGCATGGCTGCCTCCAAACAGTCAGTCACCAAAAGCTACAACAAAAACGTAAAAATCAGGCTTCTGGAGGTAGGAGACCTGGTTCTCCGCGAAGTGTTGCAAAACACCAAGACTCGCAAGGCAGGCAAATTCGCCTATAAGTGGGAAGGACCATACCAGGTTGAAGGCGTTGTTGGCCATGGGGCGTGTTATGGGCAAAATTCACATTTTCATATCGGCACACGTGGCAAACAACAAGTGAACTATCAAGGCTTGGGAGGATCAATGTCGCGGATAAATCCGAGTCATAAGATGGTTTAAGGGAAAAACACACGTGGGATATTAAAATAAACACAGTCAAAGAGGTTAAGGGTCAACTCAACTACTTCCTATTTTTGGGTGACTGGACCTAGAAGTCAGGAGCTTGATTCTGGAGGAGCCTGATTCCGGAGGAGCCTGAAAAAGCGAAACCCTAGAGGAAGCAGCTATATTAGAGGAATAAAGGCTAGCATAAATATAGGGATTGGAGAGAATAATATGGAGTTAATGGAGAATTTGGTCAAATAACGGCTAGTATTGAATGGGCATTTAGTGGAGCATTTAAGTAGGGGAATTAGTACATTAAAGGGGGTCAAAGTTGTTACCAAGAAATGAGGGATGGAGGAGAATAATCCGGAGGCAGACGTTGGAGGCAAAAACCCTAGATTAGAATAACTATAAAAGGGAAGCAAACAATCAAAAAGGACATCTCATTCCATACTCAAGAAAACACCTTAAAATACAACGATATCTCCATCATCAATATGACTCATCCAAGAATTACACAACAACACTCTTGAATCCAGAAAATACACTCAAGCTCCGGCGGCAGTTCAAGCAGAAACTCCGGCGGAGGCTCCAGCAGAAACTCCGGCAGAGGATCCAGCAAAAAACATTCCTAAAGAGCTTTATTTCCTAGCCTTCCTCTTGTAGTTCCATCGAAATATCTCCTAAAGAATTATAGTGCATAGTTGGTGGGATTCTGACTCCCCCCGCGGTTGTTCCCACACCGGTTTTCCGCGTCACTAAAATCTCTTGTGTCATTATTCTTTTACTTCGTTCTCATCGTTATTTTGGCTTACCTTTCATTCATATTTCACCATAAAATCACCGATAAATTAACCCACGATTTGAGGCTAAATAGAGTAGATCGCTTTGACCCACAAAAAAACGATTTAATAATATTTGGTCAATTTTTGGCTAAAACAAATTGGCGCCCACCGTGGGGCATAGTGATCATTCTCTATAACCTAATTTCGCAAGCGCAATTTTATTCATCGCCATGTCTGGAGCCAGTTCGAATCCTTCCAGCATCCAGGGAGCACCCTCTCAACCTTCTGGTGGAAGGCCTCTTCCAGCATCCTCGGGACCAGTAACTGCGTCACCAGCAGCCACCCAGATGGTCCCCATCAACATGTCTCCCAAAGCCATGCCACCACCTTTCAAGCCACCGCAGGTGCCTAAAGCATCAGCAGCACCTAGTGTGACGGAATCTAGCAGGGAGAGCAGCCCCAGGAGAAATGAAGTCCTTACCAGGACCCAGGTCCAGGAGGCGGCATCAGGACGAATTCACAAGAAATCAGGAGCCTCACCACCAGATCTAATGTGAGTGGTGTTAGAGGGAATGGACACCCTGCATCGGGCCATTGAAAGCTTAAGGAAGGACAATCAAGATCTCAGGGACTAGATCGCAACGGTGGCCCAGGCTAGGACAACATCTGCCACGCTGCCTTTACCTTCTGAAGCCTCGAGTGGAGGATTTTTCCAGCAGATTTCACCAGAACTAGTCACCAGATTGGATCTTGAAGGAGTGCCACCCAGAGGAGCCATCGAGCCTAGTGGACTAGGGTTCCTGTCATTTGACCGACCACCCAGTCTGCAGCAAACTCCAGGTAGTACTTTGTCTAATAGCTTGCCAGGGACTAACTTGCAATCTCTTGCAGGAACACCCGTCCAGCAGGCGACATGATGGAATCCAGGATCCAGCACTAACATGATGAATCCAGCAAGCGGTCATTTCTCTGGAGGAACCTCCTCTCAGCAGGCACCAGAATGGCAACCAGGAACCATTATTCACACCACACCTTTGGCGAGTCAACCAGGCAGTCAGTTCCCAGGAGGAACCTGGTTCGGAGGTACACCTTTTGGCTCTTTTCCGCCTGCCCCTAACCCTCTTCCAGGAACAGGTAGCTTACTGGAGCAGCAGTACCAGAAGTTAAGGGACCTAATGTAAAGGATTCTAGGCATATCACGACCCCTGGAGAAGGCATCACGCAATAGCTACGCAGACTCCCCTTTTGTGGATGACATAGCCCTCGTTGGTGTCCCCAAAGGATGCGTACCACCAACCATGACGCTCTACGACGGGACCACGGATCCTCTCGATCACATCAACCATTACAAGCAGAAGATGATGGTGATAACCGCAACAGGGTCCCTAAAGGAAGCTTGTATGTGCAAGGGGTTCGGGTCCACGTTGTCCGGAGCAGCCTTGCAGTGGTTCGTCAGCCTGCCCAACAAGAGCATAGCCTGCTTCGCCGACTTAGTCAACACCTTCCATCAGCAGTTCGCTAGTAGCCGCAAACCAGAAAAACAAACCAGCGACCTCTATCGGATAGTACAGGGATTCGAGAAGTCTACCTGAGATTTTATGAACAGGTTCAACAGGGAGAAGGTGGCAATTCACCGGTGCGACATAGCCACAACTATAGAAGCCTTCCGCCAAGGGCTCCACCAGGACTCAGACTTATATAAAGACCTAACCAAGTATTCATGCACTACCTTCGAGGAAGTACAAACGAAGGCAATCGCCTATAGTACGATAACAGGAAGAAGCTCTGCCTACAGTATACTATGTCAGTAAGTCTCTACTACCTGCAGAAACCAGGGTACCAGGAGGGGACCTGATCGTCCAAGCTTGAGGAGTCCCTGAAAGTCAAGCACCTGAAACCATCCGAAACCAGACAGATCCCCGGTTGCGGACCAGAATCTGGGAGCAGACGCTCTCATAACCCTGGGGGCAACATCCAAGCCAGGACCAGTATTTCTACAGATCCAATAGATAATCATGCTAGCTGGAAGATCCATCAGATGACTCTGCTTCCAGAATAACATTCAGAGAGAACAATTTCTGGAGGATCAACAAGGAGGTGAGGTATTCAGTAGTTGGTTGTTTTTTATCTTGCATTGTGATCCTTAACAGGGTAGAGATCCATGGTCTGGGGGCAGTGCATATCATTGAACCATCAATGAGTCCAAACAGCCTGACGATCCAGGATATATGCAGCAACCAGAATGCTGAAATACCAAATTCTCACAGGTGCTTCCTCAATTAAAAAAAATGCTATACTTGCAATCAGTCAGGGTCCTAAAGGTGCCACAACAAAGAGTATCCAAGGACGAGTAGTCCTACAGTAAGCAGATAAAATGAAATAACTGGAAGAGAAATAAAATTGCAAACAGTAGCTGCAGGAACCAGGGGCATTCCGCAACCCGCGTGGAAAATAACTAGTTATTGCTCAGCAAGAGAAAGGTGATCAGAAGTCAGACTGTTTTGCATGCCCTCCACAGTGAAGCTGTGCAAGACATGCAGGGGGCAAGAGCCTCCCCAACAATTCGCCAGCAGGCACTTACAGCCCTTAAAACGATTCGCCAGTAAGGCACTTACGATACTTGAAATATCTTTAATGAGGTCGTACATGATCTACAGACGACGTATGTTGGTACACAGTCTACCAGATACAACTCTGCCAGATCCCGGCTTTTGCTTAAAGTATTCTTTATTTTTCAAAAGCCATGCTTTTTTGTTAACCTTGAAAAACAAAAAATTAAAATTTAGGTTCTTCCTCAAAACTTTTGTATCTTAATTTCCATCAGCATACCTACTTCGATCTCTAAACCGTGAGCATCTTTAACTGTTTCACATTTTTTACAACATTGTGGATTTTACTCTCTGATTTTGTCAATAATACATTTTATTTTTAAGTTTAGCTTAAACCTTTTAATTCATATGTTTTGAAAAGGAAACTTACAAAAACTAATCTGGTGGAGTTTGTATTTTTATACACTGAGCGTGTGTCTGTGGCTAAAGTACTCGCAAATCGGACGAACAAGGCTCCTGTTGTACTTAGCACCCACGCAAGCGGGGCTCCTCTTAACAGAGTGGGCAACTAAATCCTAGAGCCTCCAATCAATGAAGGGCGGCAACAAAACAGCGAAAAAGTGCATGCACGATAAAACAAAAGTACACTAGAAACGGCATAATACAAAACAAACGATAGAACACTCGCGACACTCGCAAAACACATTAAACGCATGCTTAAACACGATCATTCTCACAACGTGCCTAACCACCATATAGGCTAGATCCTGCATTAGAAGGTCATCGCATACACCTAGATCGCATTACTAATATTTTTCAGGTACCGAGTGCATATTAACTGCAGGAGCAAATTCTGCTCGAGGTTCTCACCACCAGAATCACCCTTGACATTCAGAGGCAGAACGATAAAGTCAGGAGGAGGCTAGTCCCAGATAGACCATGCATCCACCAGTTCCATCCGCTGGACCCAGCAATCTCCATCAGGACCCAGCGTCCATCAGCATTGATACGTGCATTTTATATAGTCTTTTTAGCCTAATTTATGCGCGTATCTTTATGCTTTTATCGTGGTTTTATGCTACGAAATGCCCCGAATATGCTACTTTGGTTTGTTTTGTCCTATTTGCAGGAATGAACCCAAAAGTAGTGAAATCAAGCCTTTTACCATCCTTTTAGCATGCATTTGGAGGAAGAGTGAATTTGGAGCGGGAATGAAGCTATTTTGAGATGCGCATTGGAGTAAGGAAGTTAGGCGAGCCAAGAGAGTGCTTCAATTTGCTAGTTCCTGCTTGTAAGAGCCATATCTCGAGTTCTACAACAGCTATTAAGGTGATTCCAGTTGGAGGTGAAAGCTTATCCTCTTAGCTTTCCAACGCCACCAACCACGCCCTATTTGCCCAAGTAACGAAGAAATGGCAGCCATTTGAAGTTCAGTGCGCAAAGCAGGAAACTGTCGCTGAGAAGTGCTCGATCGAGTACCATTTCTGCTCGATCGAGAGCCCATTTGCTCGATCGAGAGCCACTTCTACTCGATCTAGTGGTTTAGGATGAATAAGTACTCGATCAACTATATTTCCTTTCGATCGACCAGTTCCTTTTATGCCTTTGCTCGATCGAGTGATTTAGTTACTCGATCGAGTGGACTTTGCTACTAAATTTTGGGCTTTTAAGCTTTATATTCCGTCATTAGGTTTAATTATACTCCTAATTTGTTATAAATAGGAGTTAGGTCGACATAATGGGGAGCTCTTCCTCTCTTCTCTTCTTCCCTTACTTCCTGTTCTTTGTATTTCGCTACTTTGTTCTTAATTTAGGATCAATAATTGTATTAATTCTTTCCCTTTCTTTTCTTCTTTAATTATTGTTTATGTTTATTGTTATTTCTTTATTTCTTGTTCTCTATTTAATTATGCGTAGCTAAATCCCTTAGTATGTTAGGATTAGGGAAGCCGTGGTAGCAATGCTTTAATTGTATTAAACAGATTAGTCTTGCGATAGAATTGTATTAGGCAATTTAATTGTTATCAGGTCGAATGAGTGACATACAGGAGACCAATAATTTTAGTTAGCCCCGACCTAGATCGAAAGATTGGAAGGGAAGGCTTGCCTAATTACAATAGGGTATTGCAGTGAGGGCGGAAGTTAAAGTATTTTACGCTCTAGGGCGGTTTAAGGACCGAAAGGTGACGACCATAGCTCTTCTTATCAATAGTCTAATCGCCTTAATATTCCCGATAGTATAAGATCGATAGCATTTTGCCACGGTGGACCGACTCCTAGCATACTCCCTTCCTCTTTCTTTGTTAGTTTCTCTCATTTATTTCCCTCGCTTTAGTCTCTAGTTAGTTATATCAATTCAAACCCCCCACCTTTGTGACACCGACGGACCGAATTAGACGGATAGATAGCAACTTAGCCTCCTGTGGAGATCGACCCTACTTGCCGCTACTTCTATTAGCAGTAATCTAGGTATTTTATTTTTGGTGTAGAAACGACCGCATCAAATTTTGGCGCCGTTGCCGGGGAGGCGACGCTTTTTATCTGTTTTATTTTGTTTGTCCTTTCGCCTCAAGGGAAGACTAAGTACCTTGAGGTCTGTTCTTATCTTTCTCTTTAGTCTTTGTTACGATAGGCTCACGGGTTTATTAGACAGCACGAGGGAGATTATCGAAGGAAGGCTTGAGTACCTTCGATCCCTCTTGCCAAGATGACATCTGTTTCCCGACTAATTGCTCAGTTTGAAGCCCAAGCTGAGAAACCTGCTAGAGGGGAAAGGAAGAAATCTTGGGGATGTGTCTTCTTCGAGCACAATGCAGTTTGTAGTTGTGCCGCCACATCCACCCCATCAATGGCCACCGCAAGAAGATCCTCGTGATATAGAGAAAAAAAAACCGCGGAGTGAAATCCTTAATTCGGAATTTGGTAGACATGTGGGTGCTCAAGTCACTTTGAAATTGCTTTGAGTTCTGATCCGAAATTGCTCGGTTAACAATTTGGGTTGGATGAACGGAAATCAAAAGAGGTGTGCTTGACCAAGAGCGGTTTTTCCCATGAAGAACCCGCGTTGCCCAATGTTGAAAATGATTTCTATATTTCGGATGAGGACTTTCTATCGTATTTCAGAATGCATGCGGGGATCGGCGCTGTCGGGGAGGAATCACTCGATCGAGTGACTATTATTGGTCAATCGAGTGATTTTCCAGGAGAAAGTGCTCGATCGAGTGAACATTCTACGCTCGATCGAGTGATGACGGAGGAAGGATAGTACTCGATCGAGTGATTTCGTTACTCGATCGAGTGAGTCTTGAAGGAACTTGGTCGATCGAGTGAGCAATTTGCTCGATTGACTGAATTGGCCATTGATGGGAGTTTTTATTCGTCACTTGGGTTCATATTGGATGACGAGTTTGTGATGATGAAGATTACGGTGAACCTCCCTTATTCACAAAAGTCGGATACACTTGAAGCTGCGATTTACGGGATGGATTCGACGGAGGAGGTTGATGATGAAGCGGTGAGACGGTAATTGTTCCTAGCACGGATGAGGTAATCCATTCCTTTGTCAGTGATTCCGTTGTTGAGAGCAACCAACTTTGAGGTAGTAACCGATAACTTTATTATTGTTCGCTTTAATAGTATATTGCCTCGATTGACTCGCGCTATTTCTTTTAAGGTCATACCTCCTCTCATGTGGTCGATTAATTTAAAGATTTTTCACCGTCCTTATCATTTCAAGTTCATTAATCTGAGACGATACCCTATTTCATTGGCGATTGCTCCCGCTCCTATATTTTGTGGACAAATTTAGGAGCGCCCATAGGAAATTTGTTAGACTTAAATGTTTACATATTTTTATTTCCTATTTCTGTAATCCACTTTGGTGCTACTTATCTTTGTTGTGTAGCACATGCGCAGGCTTATGATTTAATGTGCGTGCTTTGAGTATTTTGATGGTGATTAATTAGAGAGGCTCGAAGAAAAAGAAGGTCGAGTGGGACTGTCGAAGCTAGCGCTACCGGAGGCAACCCGGCGATTTTATTTTTTTTTTTATTTAATTTCGAGTTGTAATAAATGGTTTTTTATACCATAGACTTTATCGATTTGCTTGTCTAGTTAGTTATGGGTCATTTTTTTTACATTGCGTTTTTTTGCGGGAAGTACAATGAGAATTACTCGATCGAGTAGTTTTTCTACTCGATCGAGCACCTTTCTTGAGGATTCACTCGATCGAGCAGACCTTCCACTCGATCGACCACTGCGAAACAAAACCACTCGATCGATCGATATTCCCTTCGATCGAGCGGTTTTGGATGCCCATTCACTCGATCGACCACTGTTGGACTGCCATCGAGTGCTATTGACTTGGATTAGCTTACTGAGACGGTTTTCCGGGCCCTTAGCAACCTCCCATGTTCATGGTCGGTTTGGGGAGGTCCCCTTTATTCGCGCTATCTTGTGAGTTTTTTCCGCTTACTCTCTCTTTTTCCTTTAGTTTGCATTTCCTTTCCATGTTTTGGTACAATGGGGGCATTGTACGGTTTGGTTTGGGGAGGTTATGCATCCATATCTGTGTCTGCATGTTGTTTTTATTGCATTTCTGTTATCACGTTTAATTTTATGCTTGCATTGTTGTTTATTTTCGTTAAAATTCAAAAAATTCAATAAAAATCAGAAAATTGTTAAAAATTCAAAAAATTTCACGTTTATTTTTGCATATAGGTTGAACGGTAGATTTCAATGATGATATTGCACTGCATTTGTCTTTTTGCTTAAGCCTTGCATTGAACTGTTATCTTATTAGCTTTGTCTTTTGCATAATCTACGAGTTAATGTTTAATTTAGCTGAACGAATAGACTTGACCTGAAATTCTGGCAACCTACTTATAAATTCTAAGATTTAGAGCCGTATAAACTGGTGTCATTTATGACCAGTTTCATGTAGGATTGTGAGTAGTTACTCCTTGCATAACATGTTCATCAATTTGCACGAATATGAAATTCAATTGCTTTTTGCCGTCATACATTCGGGTTAGTGGTTGGTGTCACATGCAGGGAGGTGCTTACATATTCCCTTCCTTTCATTTTTACCCATAAACTCCACATTAGCCAAATTTGCCAGTTGACCCTTAGCTACATCCAAATTTAGCCTGCCTTGTCAAGCTAGTTTAGATTGTTCTGCGGTATATCGTCTATTGTATCAAGTTTGGCTTATATCATTTTGTTTTGGAGTTGGTAATTTATGAAGAAAAGGAGGATGATGAAAAAAGACGTGAAAAAAAGAAAAAATTCGAAGAAAAAGAAGAAGAAACCGAAAAAAAATAAAGAAAGAAAAAAAAATTCAAAAAAGAATGTTGTTTGGTTGACGGTTTCTGCTCCTATGATCTATCTTACATTATTTGAGGAGTATGTTTGGTTTGGTTTGGTGAGTTTTATGCCAAGTGAAGGGCATGTGCTTATTCCATAATTGAGTTGAGAATTGGATGTTGTCATATGGTTCTGTTTAGGTACTAGCTTGATCACCTATACCTCCACATTCCCATAAATGTTTTGCCTTTTCTTACCCATTGCCTCACTTTACCATATTTTTGTAAGCCCTCAGCTGTGACAGGACCTTGTTTTGTTGGAATGTATGTACGGTAGCTAGAATTGTCTATCATATTAGTTGCATGCATGTGTATGTGGGTCGTAGTCTAGGTGAGCGACTATTTTTCTTCTTCTCTCTTACATTCATATGCTTACCCTTTGCTTCATGAGAGAAGAGTGACCCGTGAGAGTCCACTATTAAAGGTCTTGCAAGGTCAACGGTTCAGCTTTATTATAAACATCTTATAACTCGTTTGCATTTATTTGTTTTTTGTAAGTGTTGGTTTGCTTGCATTAAATTGGCTTAAGCGGGCATTTGTAGCTAGCTCTGAGTTATCTTCTTCTGTTCCTTTAGTTGCATTTTAGTTTACTCGAGGACGAGTAAAGGTTTGGTTTGGGAGATTTGATACGTGCATTTTATATAGTCTTTTAGCCTAATTTATGCGCGTATCTTTATGCTTTTATCGTGGTTTTATGCTACGAAATGCCCCGAATATGCTACTTTGGTTTGTTTTGTCCTATTTGCAGGAATGAACCCAAAAGTAGTGAAATCAAGCCTTTTACCATCCTTTTAGCATGCATTTGGAGGAAGAGTGAATTTGGAGCGGGAATGAAGCTATTTTGAGATGCGCATTGGAGTAAGGAAGTTAGGCGAGCCAAGAGAGTGCTTCAATTTGCTAGTTCCTGCTTGTAAGAGCCATATCTCGAGTTCTACAACAGCTATTAAGGTGATTCCAGTTGGAGGTGAAAGCTTATCCTCTTAGCTTTCCAACGCCACCAACCACGCCCTATTTGCCCAAGTAACGAAGAAATGGCAGCCATTTGAAGTTCAGTGCGCAAAGCAGGAAACGTTGCCGAGAAGTGCTCGATCGAGTACCATTTCTGCTCGATCGAGAGCCCATTTGCTCGATCGAGAGCCACTTCTACTCGATCTAGTGGTTTAGGATGAATAAGTACTCGATCAACTATATTTCCTTTCGATCGACCAGTTCCTTTTATGCCTTTGCTCGATCGAGTGATTTAGTTACTCGATCGAGTGGACTTTTTCTACGGGCTGGGCTTTTAAGCTTTATATTCCGTCATTAGGTTTAATTATACTCCTAATTTGTTATAAATAGGAGTTAGGTCGACATAATGGGGGAGCTCTTCCTCTCTTCTCTTCTTCCCTTACTCGATTCATTTTATTAATCGCTACTTTGTTCTTAATTTAGGATCAATAATTCAGTATTAATTCTTTCCCTTTCTTTTCTTCTTTAATTATTGTTTATGTTTATTGTTATTTCTTTATTTCTTGTTCTCTATTTAATTATGCGTAGCTAAATCCCTTAGTATGTTAGGATTAGGGAAGCCGTGGTAGCAATGCTTTAATTGTATTAAACAGATTAGTCTTGCGATAGAATTGTATTAGGCAATTTAATTGTTATCAGGTCGAATGAGTGACATACAGGAGACCAATAATTTTAGTTAGCCCCGACCTAGATCGAAAGATTGGAAGGGAAGGCTTGCCTAATTACAATAGGGTATTGCAGTGAGGGCGGAAGTTAAGCTGTTTACGCTCTAGGGCGGTTTAAGGACCGAAAGGTGACGACCATAGCTCTTCTTATCAATAGTCTAATCGCCTTAATATTCCCGATAGTATAAGATCTGATAGCTGCCACGGTGGACCGACTCCTAGCATACTCCCTTCCCTCTTGCTGTTAGTTTCTCTCATTTATTTCCCTCGCTTTAGTCTCTAGTTAGTTATATCAATTCAAACCCCCACACTGTGACACCCTGACAGACCGAATTAGACAGATAGATAGCAACTTAGCCTCCCTGTGGAGATCGACCCTACTTGCCGCTACTTCTGTTAGCAGTAATCTAGGTATTTTATTTTTGGTGTAGAAACGACCGCATCAAGCATCTACTAGCTCGACCTAACATCCATAAGCTTTCATGAGCAGGACCCAGCGTCCGTCAGCATCCACCGGCTGGAATCCATAGGTTGATATATGCAGAGTATCTATATGCACTACTTCCGTATTAGCAAGAAGGAACCTGGAGGAGGCAACTTAACCTTACCCCAGTGAGCATGTACCAGCACGGCTCTGCTTGGGTACCTGCATAGCCTTACTTCCAAACCAGCACAAACAAAGAGACCCAGAAATCAATCTTCTAGAGCCGTATACTATGGTCCAGCAAGAGCGAGCATATTAGACTACCAGGAGCTCAGAGTAAAAATCTCAAGTACATGTCTAGGTAAAGAGAAGGGGTTCAGAACTATGTTCGGTGTATCCAGCAGGCAGGTACTTGTTCCAACAGAATGACAACAGCATCCAGATCCTAGAAGACTAATTTCCCTCCTCATCCTGAGGCTCAGGAGGAAAATTGGGGGCAATTGTTATGGGAAAAATTCACATTTTCATATCGGAACACGTGGCAAACAACAAGTGGACAATCAAGGCTTGGGAGGATCAATGTCGCGGATAAATCCGAGTCATAAGATGGTTTAAGGGAAAAACACACGTGGGATATTAAAATAAACACAGTCAAAGAGGTTAAGGGTCAACTCAACTACTTCCTATTTTTGGGTGACTTGACCTAGAAGTCAGGAGCCTGATTCTGGAGGAGCCTGATTCCGGAGGAGCCTGAAAAAGCGAAACCCTAGAGGAAGCAGCTATATTAGAGGAATAAAGGCTAGCATAAATATAGGGATTGGAGAGAATAATATGGGGTTAATGGAGAATTTGGTCAAATAACGGCTAGTATTGAATGGGCATTTAGTGGAGCATTTCAGTAGGGGAGTTACTACATTAAAGGGGTCAAAGTTGTTACCAAGAAATGAGGGATGGAGGAGAATAATCCGGAGGCAGACGTTGGAGGCAAAAACCCTAGATTAGAATAACTATAAAAGGGAAGCAAACAATCAAAAAGGACATCTCATTCCATACTCAAGAAAACACCTTAAAATACAACGATATCTCCATCATCAATATGACTCATCCAAGAATTACACAACAACACTCTTGAATCCAGAAAATACACTCAAGCTCCGGCGGCAGTTCAAGCAGAAACTCCGGCGGAGGCTCCAGCAGAAACTCCGGCAGAGGATCCAGCAAAAAACATTCCTAAAGAGCTTTATTTCCTAGCCTTCCTCTTGTAGTTCCATCGAAATATCTCCTAAAGAATTATAGTGCATAGTTGGTGGGATTCCGACTCCCCCCGCGGTTTTTCCCACACCGGGTTTTCCGCGTCACCAAAATCTCTTGTGTCATTATTCTTTTACTTCATTCTCATCGTTATTTTAGCTTACCTTTCATTCATATTTCACCATAAAATCACCGATAAATTAACCCACGATTTGAGGCTAAATAGAGTAGATCGCTTTGACCCACAACAAAATGATTTAATAATATTTGGTCAATTTTTGACTAAAACAGGGCATACAGATTGATGACCATGGCAGTCAAATCATACACATACCATGAAACATACTTCACCTGAAGAGGTATCACTTTTGATAACAAGTAGAATTTAGTGTATAGAGTTTTGTATTAAAAAAAAAACAAAAACAAACGGTCGTAGGTATACTACCAATTTTAGTACCATTTCCTTTCTTTTTATTATGTTTCTTTGAACTTTAAAACTACTATTAGAGCTGTGTGGTCTGTAGCTTCCTAGGACCACAATTGCTCTGGCACCCCATGAGATAGCGCCAGGTACTTCACATCGCTCTCGTTGATTTTCTATTTTAGGCCTCATTGAAAATACTACTCTGCACTCTAACATCTATGGTACATTGAAAGTGTTGCTAGCAGGACTGCCAACTGGAAACGTGGGGTGACAAGGCACATGGCACTCCAACATGCCTAACCTAATTCTCCAATAGGAGCACCCTCACCAGGCGGGTTGTGGAACATACGAAAGGGAGCCTGGCTGACAGCTTAAAGCTCATCCAGCTACCCTGGATACCACCCCCAAACGTATCTCTCATTACCGAGTACTCGACGCAATCAATCAGGGCCCCAGTATGCATGCATAAACATATGGAGCGCAGGGATCTCCGAGCTACCAGAATCCTGCAACGTTCCACTGGTCCTAGAATGACGATAAACTTGTCTAAGGTACGCCCCTGTTGGCTTTAAACATGATGAACACACCTTGCGTCATGAACAAGGTTAAGTAGTCAGAATGCGGCACACGCCTAAATCAGTCATTGGACTGACAAGGCAGCTAGCTAAGTCTAAATCAGCCTTTTCAGGCTGACACGACTGGTCTAATCAGCCTCACAGGTTGACACGACCACCTATATCCAGAACGCGGCATACGCCCAAATCAGTCATTGGATTGACACGGCAGCTAGCTAAGTCTAAATCAGCCTTCTTAGGCTGACATGACTGGTCTAAATCAACCTCCTAGGTTGACACGGCCACTACCAACTGTAATCAGCCATTAGGCTAACGCAATAGCTCCCTGAGCTGAGTGCATAAAATCAACATATCGCAGCATAGGTAAAGCTTGCCAAAACTAGGCAAGGTTCATTTCAAAATGCGGCCAAGCACGCCACTAAGACTGGCATGGCCCAGAGTTCAGGAAAACGCCGCAATGGCGGAGAACACAAAGCAAAATGTCTAAAAATTATTACAAGTCTGCACCACACAGGGCCAGACCACCAGTCAAAGAAAAGTTTAACAATAAAAGCTTTTAACTAGAGGCCAGGTCAATGACCTTCCTCTCCGGCACTTCTCCTGCCTTCTCTTGCTCACCCTACATTTCAGGTACAGGACCAGGTTGCACGCCCTCAGTGCCAGCAGCCTCTTGAACCTCCGCAACAACAGCAGCCTCTTGAAAAGAACCAGCTTCCTCAGCAGCAGTCTGCTCCATCAACGCATGAGAGTTCACCTCGCCGACCTCAGGCATCAGCACGCTCAAGTCAGGCTGAATAGGGTAGAAGGTCTCCAGCTGCCTCTCTTCCTCCTCTATGGGCTGCGGGGTGGGCGGCTCAGCCAGCACAGCGCAGCACGCATCCCGCTGATCTTACCCCGCCAGGTGGCATAAGCAACAATATTGGTGGCAAGGGAGATCAGCTCACTGATCTTTTCGTCAGAGCGCTTGAGGGCATCAGAGAAAGTATTGCACACTGCTTGAGTGCGCGCCAGCTGATCAACCTCCTTCTTCAACTTTTTCTTGGCTCCACTCAACTCAGCCTTCAGCTCCGCCACGCGCTCCCTCAGATCAAGACGCTGCTATTCCAGATCGGCAATGGTTCCAGAAAACTCCTGATTCTTAGCATGGGTGGCCCGACTAGTGGTTTGAACCACATTGATCATCTTCATGTTGTAGAGGGCTGATTGAAAGGCCTATTGGAAAGGAGGAGGAATTAGCAAATTCAGCAAGAAAATATTTAAAAAAGGAAGACAGCAGAAGAAAAGTATGTAGCATAAATGCATTATGCACGTTATTTTCAGCCATCTCCTCAGGGGAGAACTCAGTGAAAGCTTCCACCAGTGAAGGAAAGAGGATTTGGTCTATCTCTGGCCAATATGGCACCCGGTGTATATTCCCAAAACCATCAGGAAAGTGGGCTATGATGCTGCCACTGTCAGCGGCGGTAGGGCTGGCTGGAGGAGTAGGAGGATGGCGGGACAGGGGGCTGACCTCCAAAGGCTCAGGACAAACAGTACTGGAACGGGTAGCAGGGGCACTCCTCTTGGAGACAGAAGGCACGTCGGGGCTCCCAGCGGCTCTCTTTCTCTTGGCGCTCTGAAGAATAGCCTCCAGAGGATCAATTTTGGCACCTGCAATCAGTAAAGACGTCAGGTGTCGGAGGTGTCGAATAAAACAATTAGCACGCCAATATAAGATGACGTACCGGAAGACATGCTGTGAGTTGGTTGTTGGGGGTTGGAGGAGGAAGCAGGTGAGAAACCAGGTAGCAGATCAGGAAACTTCCTGTCGGGAAGAGAGATGTAAAACAGTTTGTAGCAGGCAGACACCGGGTTACCCAGACGAGTCAGGCTGCAGGGGCCTGCACAGAAATGAAAAGTAAGCCGATAAGCATTAGAAAGACAAGAACAGGTGCCAGGAGAGCTACTTACTTGAGGTTATGATCCAGTCTTCAAAAATATAATCGGCAGGTGGCTGAATGGAGGCCTTCCTCAGGTAGAAGAATTCCTCGAACCATTTTTCGTCCCTCGACTTCGACACATGCCTAAAAGGAGTCTCGCCATGGCCGCGGAAGGAAAACTGGCCCCTCCCCAGGGACCGGATCTCATACATATGGGCCAGCTCACCAAGGCAGATGGTGCTGCTTGTATTCTGGCTGGCCGACAAAGAATAGAGAAGAACCCTCCAGATATTGGCAGAAATTTGGGCCATGGCGAAGTTGTTGGTTCGAAGGAAGTCTTGCATAAGTTTAAGGAAGTGAATCGAAGACCGTATCTGAAGGGGTAAAGATAAAAGCAAACCCATCTTGCACGGATGGCATCCGCCTTCTGACCGGGCTTAGGGATGGCGATATCAACCCCGTCGCCGAGCCCCAACATTTCTTTGATTACGGGGGTGTCAGCGGTGGTCAGGGAGGAGTTGTAGTCATGGAGATGAACGAAGAGATTGCGGGATGAAAAGGTAGGGTCTGGGTTTAGGTCGGACGGAGTAGAGGTTGAGGCGGTGTGGCGAGTTTTACCCATAATTGAAGAAGGGGAGAAAGGAAGATTAAAGAGGGAAAGGAGTACCTGGTGAGAAAGCAAGAAGAAGAGGAAGGGTTTTTGAGGAAGAGTGAGGGTTTTAAATTTTGGAGTTAATAGGGGAAGTAGGTGAAGTAGTTGGAGTTATAAAGAGAGAGGGAGAGATAGGGTCCGGGGAATGAGGGAAGAAGTAGGGGAAATGATGAGTGTTTGGGAAGCTGTGCAAAAGACGGCGCGGGATTTAAAATTAGTAATTCCTTGCTCGACGCCTCGGTACGTGTCTCACAAGGAATTAGGGGCAAACTGTTTAGGCTAATTTCTGTATATTGGGCAAACAAAGGATTAGGTCCATTAGAGCTGATTTGATAAATTGGGCCAAGGAGACTAGCAACCAAGAGGAGCCCACGTGTTACGGATCATCAAGGAGATTTCAGGGAGATTCTAGGGAGATCAGGAAGAATAGAATACAAGGCAGCGTTTGTGGAAAGAATCATGATAGGACCGAGATTCCTTGCCATACAAGGAATAGAACTCGGCTAGGGTTTCCATCCTATAAATAGCCAAGAAGATAGAGAAGGAGGATCATTCAAGAATAAGCACACAAACACAATACATTATGCTAGCCATGTCATCACGCCACCACCTTTGTACTTATTCTCATATAAAAAGCTAGTGCTATCATTGGAAGGGTATCGTCCCTTCCCGCGGTCGCTTCCGACATTGGGTTTTCCGCGTCACCAAATCTCTTGTGTCAATCTTTATTTACAGCTTCAATTTCCATACTTAGCATTAACATAAAACGATACAATCAACATATGACGAATAAGACCGCATTGACCTTACTAAACCTGATTCGGGAAAAAAATACCAAAACAGAGCCTACGGATGATTATATTTATTGGAAATTCACGGAAGATGGAAGGTATTTGGCTAAATTCGGTTACTCGTATCTTCTTAATTTAGCTCAGCACTCATCTGCTTCAAGATCTCATACCTCTTCTCTTTTTGTTTTGATCTGGAAACTTCCATGTCAACCCCACATCAAGCTTTTTTTGTGGAAAATTGTCAATCAAATTTTATCTACTGCGGACGTCCTAATTCGCAGAGGTATGAATGTGAGTTCTACTTGCTGTTTCTGCCACCTTGATTCCGAATCTTTGTCTTACTTATTCATAGATTGTGTTATAGTTAAGAGAGTGTGGCTTGCTAGCCTCCTTGGAATCCACATTGAGCCATCCTCCAACATACCCTTTCTTGCTTGGGTTCAGAACTTTTTAATCTACTTGTCGAAATCTGATAATCACGGTATTTGGCAAGCAATGCGCTTTTCTTTCACTCTTTTTGCTATCCGGAAGCATAGGAATAATGTTATCTTTCGTGACTGCCCTGTTAACCCTATTGCTATTTTACAAGAGGCTGATTTTCTTTACTCGCAACAGCATGATTTCGTGTCCAAGTCTAAGAGTGATGTGTTCGCATCAGCCAACTCTAATGTTACCAGGCCTTTAATTTCTTCACCAGAGCTCTTTTATCATTGCTTCAAGATTAATGTGGCTTTTAACAAGAAGATTCTGACAGGCACTTTTCAAATCCGATACAACAACCGTATTGATCATGAGGTTAGCAGCACCTTCTGTTTCTCTCGTCTTCAAAGTACTGTTACTGCTCTACTTAAGGCTATGTTTCTTTCCTCTGCTAGTAGTCTACAAAATGTTCTTTTCAAAGTTGAAAACAACCAGCTTCTCCGGTTGCTCGACAAAGATAGTGTGCATAAAGCTCCCATTTCGGTTTCTAATAGTATTAGTCGCATTAAATTTTATCTTAGTTGTAATATTAACTGGTTGTACTTTTACTGTTTATAATATGATAGTACACGTTTGTCTAAAAAAAATAGAAAAGTAACGTTCTAAAGAAAACTTGACAAACAATATTGAACGGTAACAGAGAATTTATGAAAAATTTACAAAAGTTACTATGTACTTACATTAAGTCCTCTTCTAATGATAACCAATGTTAAGGGTAATAGGGAAATTCATGAACATAATACTAATATTGATATTGATGGTGATATCAAAAGAAAAAATGGGAATTAGTGATAAAAAAAGGGAGAAGATAATACATAGTATAGTATTAGTATTAAATAATTGAGATTAGGTCTAATTATGGAGTATGCGCAATGTGAACTTTTTCAAATACCTTTTATATTTTGTAACAATTTTCAAAAGTTGACAAATTTGACCAAACTGTTATAAAATGTAGAGAAGAAGAGGGAGTAATGGTAGAGAATTGTATAGTTCTTATTAGCATAAAGGAGCATATATATACAAGACTACAATTGGGAGTTATGTCATAGGAACTTGAAGGGACAATTCTAGAATCATCCTACATTTATGGACATCCATAATACATGCATTTCATAACACTCCCCCTTGGATGTCCATCAACGTAAATACACTGGTAAAAATTGCCTCATTAAAAACCTTACTATAAAAACCATGTGGGAAAAACACTAGAAAGGAAAAGAGTACAAAATCTACCAAACACGCAAACAAGATGCCTCGTTAAAACCTTTCGATGGAAAACCCAGTGGGATAAAACCATGAATAAGGAAAAAGAGTACATCGCGTGTCTACTCCCCCTGATGATTACATAACTTGATATATCTTGAAATCCATCTTTTGACGTAACTTCTTGATCGTTGAAAAAGAATCCACCGTAGTTGATGATAAACTTGATATCTCCAATCAATATAAATTCTTGATAATTTCAATATAATATTTTTCGGAACACGTAATCTGAATGTAGTCATTAATGAAGACTTTTGTGTCTTAATCTCAAATGTAATATTCACAATTGTAATAGAATTTTTTCTTAATAAATGACATAATATTATATGTCTAAAATACTTGTCATTTCAACAATCGTGATGATCATGACTATAGCGTATTTAACGCGCCAATAATGCTACCTCGTTAAAAACCTTGCTAGGGAAAACCCATTGGGACAAAAACCTAGTCGAAGGGAAAAAGAGTGTAGCTTTCATTCCAGAATTCATTCTCTTCAGGAGAATCAATCTAATTATTAATAATTCATTTGAAAAATAATTGATCTTTCTTGCCAAATCATCTTATTGTATGGATTGACATCATCATTATAGAATTTCACTATATTTTTTCAATATTATAGAACTTCTGGACCATAAAGTATTTTCACATATTCAGCAAGAAATTCATTCATGTATAAATCTTATATGTTCAAATTTCAGGTTGAGATAATAATAATTCAAGCAAACTTTTCAGGAATATGAATATTCTATTATAGAAATAATAACGATAATATTTTAATCGTATCGTAGAGGTCATTAAATCCCATCATGAGTTTTTCAAAAACTCAAATTGATCAACTGTTATCAATTAATGATCATTCATAAGAGGCTCCTTCAGGGAGTGTATCCTCATAGGAGTAAAAATATATTTCTCATATATAATTTACCAATTTAAAACAAAATCAATAAACTTGTGCATGCATATGAAATGACACAAATTTCTAAATAACATATTCTAAAACAATGCAATAATAATAATAATGTAAATATTAAAACTAAGATGCAATGATAAATTTACTATCTATATTCACATGACGATGACTCAAAATGCAAACTGTACAGTTTTCTTTTCAATATTCATAATTTGGATCGACTTCATGTCAATGGATGGACTTTCGGTCCATGAGCTCGTTTATAATCATATATTATATGTCGACATTCAAAATGGACTTATATATAAGATCCCCATTACGAGTCCATAAAATATCGCGCGCAAAAGTGTATCGGTTCCATAAATATATCGATATAATTTATCATCTCTTGATAATATCAGCATTGTTCAATGATATCTGAATCTGAATATATATGTGGTACCATTATATTACTCTAGGCCATCTATTATTATTCAGATATCTGTGTCACTTCGAGAACACTCCAAATATAGCAATCTATTTCACACCAACTGCTTCATCTTGCTATTTATCTTCTATTTCATTTTCATAGTGGAACCGTCAATTTATCTTGACTTTTATTGAGTTACACTTCAGGTGTACATGTATCAATTTGGTAAAAATATTTTTGTTATATCAAATTCAAAACCTCTACTCAATGAATTTAATGTATAACATTATATGAACTTCTGGTTCAGTAAGGGATCATTCCATATTTGTTTTTACCAGCTTTTAACTCACTTTTCTCCCCCTAAGGTGGTAAAAGCTATAACCAATATATAATCTAAAATTTATAATAACCACCTTAGACATCAATTTCTTATGTTATCGATGAGATTTTACATGGGCATTTTTGTATAATAACAAAATATATTTCGGGGAGTAAGATATGATGCAGTTGGGTTTTATATGTGCTGAATCACAATGCCCAATTCAAGAGATCAGTGATTGCATATAATAATCAAAATGTGATTTTTAATCACAAGAACTACTCAGAAAATTCAATATGTAGCTATAAGCCACTCAATCTAGTGCCAATCCTTACATGAATATTTAAGTTCTTTATTCAATTTCGAGTAGTGTTCAGATCTCCAATATCACATATATTTAATCTCAGTATAGTGTCTTGCCTTTAATAAAATTTCTACATAAGAGAATTTCAGCACTTGTCTTTTCGATATATAAACTTCAGGTTTATCAAAACGGGTATAATATGAACCCGAATGGCCTCAATTATCACATCTAACTATTTCATGTCATCTCTCTTAGTTTGCCCACAATCCATGACAATATTTCATAACCATTGCTCGTGTTTTTAAAACTTCACTTGTCACACGTCACATTTTTAGTTGACTATATTTCTCACGATAATCATCAAGTTAGCAATATTCGAATCATATAAAATCAAATTAAGAATTTCTATCCGGGTAAATAAATGATGTGACATAGGATACGACATGTGTCTCATATATGTTAGCAAGACTCATCAAGATTCCTTCAGGGAACATGACTATATTAGTCTTTGAGTATTTTTGATATATAATTCTATCATACTATCACCAATTATAATCAACATATAAATGATGGCATGCAAGTGCGTATCATATCGATTTAATATGTTGTATAGCATAATAATACATATTATTGATTATAATTCAACTTACGAATCACTTATTCCCTTAAGGGTGATAAAATATTCAATAACTTTCAAATCAGTTGTACTATTCGACAATTTAGTTTACAATATATCATAAGTTGATTACATTCATTTTTATTCAAGAGTGAGTAAATGTCCATTTCCGGTGGGAATACTAGTGCCTTAAAACAAATACATATAACTCATGAAAATATCCATATTCTTCAACTTAACCACTGCTGATGGTATAAATTTCACACTTTTATTAGATCGGTAAAACGATTCCATATTCTCTTCAGGGAATAATGGTCTTTAATCAAACTTATTATGTAATGTGTCTATAGGACTACATTATTTGTATGAAAGATAAAATAATTTCATCCTCAAAATCTGAAATCTCATTTGCTACAGGGAATGGTTTCTTAATCGATTTGATATGATTCTCAATTTTTAAGAATATCTCATATTTTACAAATATCAATGTATGGTTCCGAGTTCAATTTTTATATTATTACTCAAAATAATATTCATTACACGAAATATAAAAATATATACACTTTGAACTACAAGCCACAGTTTTCATTGTCATAATTTTATTGGTACTCATATTAAGGACTTTAGGTCACAGTTTTAATATCTGTAAACATTATGAACTTCAGGTCATAATTTAGTTTATGTCAACACTATGAACTTCTTGTCACAATTTCAATATTTTTTAGACAATATGAACTTCGGGTCATAGTTTCATAATTTATGAGCACGATGAACTTCTGGTCATAGTTTCAGTATCCGTAAATACTATGAATTTCGGACCATAGTATAAATATTAATCAACTCGTCTATTATTCTTTTTCTTATTCATACCGAAGTTTTGGCATATATGCGTTTCACATGTCTTTTCATGAGATATTTACTTATATGAGATATTTTCTCTCAAAAATGAAATTGGCTCAATTAATATCACATTATACATTGGGCCCAATTAAGGTCTTATTGCTTGGCTCACCAAAAAATCCCACATTAGGCTTAACATTTTGCCATATTCTCAATCGTTGCTACAGGCAAAGTCCTTTATTAGATGTCACATTCACTCCAAGAAAAATGATCAAATTCGAGATTTCATTATGCTGTTCAACTTCAGGTGAACAAGAATCAATTCCGAATAAATTTTGCCCTTAATAAAGACGCTTTAAACATAATTTATGGTCATAAAATCAAAGATGTGGACTTCTGGTCACTTATATAATATGAATATATTGTATTAATATGACGGTTTTAAATTATTATAAACCGTTAGAACTTTGAACTTCAAGTCAAAGTCATAATGTGGATATTTATATATATATATATATATATATATATATATATATATATATATATATATATATATATATATATATTCATCTTTATAAAGCAGATCTTTTAACACTTCAGGCCCTAAATTTATTATATGTCCTTTCCAAAACTTGTTGACCACATATACGGTACTTAGGTCAAAAAATATGCAAAACTAATAAATTTCATATATACGTCATAGAGATCTCATACGCCAAAATAAATATCATTATATTTAAGCAAAACTGTTAAATAGACATTAGTTCATCTAACTGGTAACAATTAATAAGCTATTAAATTACCTAGTGACGCCATAAGTTTTCATAAGTTTTGTGTACCCACTCATAGAAAAATAAAAAGGGAATATCAACTATTTTGTCATAATCACAAATCATAATAATGGTCAAAACTTGAGATAAACAAGTAATAATCTCATATATAGAATTAACAAAAATGCATTGCCAAAAATATTTTGTTTTCGATCTTATCAAAATAAATAAATTCAAAATTGACTGCACAAAAATATCGCAGTTCTCGTGATAAACTATATAAGACGATATCATAATTTAGTATTACAAAACTTGTAAACTTATACAAAGTAAATTAATATATTACCGTATTCAATAATGTAAACCACAAAAACCCAACAATTTAACATGACTAAATTATTGGTTTGAAGTGTAAGAGCAACTCCAATGGACAACTACAATATGATGTAGCTTGATTTGTCAAATCAATTTTTCAAGCTACGCTGCTTTTCAGCTATGTACCGCTCCAATGACGGACTACAACATCTTATAGCTTGCATGGGTCCACATTCTTATTTTCATCCAATAAAATAATTTAGCTTTTTTCTTTAAAAACCAAGCCATGTAGCTTGACAAAGCTACATGCTTGCAAGCTACTCTTGAATTTTCCTACTCCAATGGTAAGCTACATGCTTATAATTTTGTAAATATTGCAAGCAAGTCCCTAAACATGAACCATTGGAGATGCTCTAATATATTCCATGATATAAATAGACATTAAGATAGCATCCCAACTAAATATGTAAATAATATGATATGGAAAAAAAACAAGAACAAAAGTAACTGACGTACATGGGAGATAACTTTCATGTCAAAGATATGTAAAAACTATGATTTTATTTTTATTTGTTTGTTTTAACAAAAACACCCAACTTGGTTATACAAACACACCAAGTTTGCTATATGAATATATGATTTACTATATCAAGAGTCCATGGCATATAACTGACGATCTATGTGAAGCATAGAAATTAATAAGGTACATCGTCAAAAAAATATTATTGAACATGATCAATTTGCCAGCCATAAATAAGAATAACTCACAATTAGTAATATAAGATGAAACGGACAAAATTTGATCAAAGCAAATAATCAATACGTAAATAACCAGTAGTATCAAAAATCCAATCCACACACATACGTTTTCCTCGGTAGAAAAACATAAACCACGCATAATAAAGATGATCAAATAATATTAGATAGTAATACTAATGACTAATAAAGTAATGATCAACTCAACAAGTAATACTTCTAAGAGCACATGAATCAAATAAAACAACAAAAGAGCAATTTATCGACAAATCCTTGAAAATTTACTGGCTAATCATACCTTCGTACATTTTAATAAATAATTACGCATTACAACGGAAACGTACCTTGAATAGTAGAAGAAAAAACTAAGATCTGATATGACCTCCGGATTATCAAATCTTAATGATATATGAACAAATTACACCTTCTCGCTCAGTCGGTGAAAACTCGTGCTGATAACGTATTATAAAATGTAGAGAAGAAGAGGGAGTGATGGTAGAGAATTGTATAGTTCTTATTAGCATAAAGGAGCATATATATACAAGACTACAATTGGGAGTTATGTCATAGGAACTTGAAGGGGCAATTCTAGAATCATCCTACATTTATGGACATTCATAATACATGCATTTCATAACACAAACTGATTAATAGATTAACTAGTGTAGATCCCGTGCTAAAGCACGGAATTTTCAAGATATATGACAATATAACAGTGTAAAACACTCAGTAAAATATATTTTTATACAAATATTCACAAATAAGAATTACATAAAGTAGGCAAATATTTGTATAGATTATAGAATGAGCAAAAATATTATGACCAATACTTAAGAATAACTACCAAACATATTCACAAATAAGAATTATATAAAGTAGGCAAACATTTGTATAGATTATAGAATGAGCAAAAATGTTAAGCTTAATACTTAAGAATAACTACCAAACATGTTAAGCCCAATATATAGCTGAAAAAATTTGAGCGGAAAAATTCCTAGATTCGCCTATTCATTTAGTAAATAGATTTCAGCAGTTATTATAGGGAAGTTTTAAAAATTTGTATTTTCTATGATTTTGTGTCTTAAGAGCGGAAAAGATTTGTGGATAATTGTTTCAAATTAGGTAATTGCTAATACTTATATGTTAAATAAAATATTACTAAATAGTTGAAGTTATGACACATGGCACATGGATAGGTTGATGACACGTGGCATATTATTAGGCTGATAGTTTCAGCTTTAATATCATCATATCATATATTATATTAAAGTTGCAACCAGTTAGCCACGTGCGATCTCCAAATTAATTGTCCACGTGTCAATACCACAATTTATTTTCACTTAATGTCTTGCACAATTTAAAATATAATACCTAAAATAATTTATTTAAAAATCTTGAAATAAATGATATTGACCAATTGTTAAGATTATGACCAATTTTTTTAAAAATCTTGAAATAAATGATATTGACCAATTATTTAGTTAAGATTATGTCGCACAAAATATCTCAACAACTTTCCATAATTTAAACACACAAGTATCCAACACTCACGTATTCTGTAAAAATCATGATCAATTGACAGAAATAATCTATGGCATTGATCAGTTAGAAAACGAAGTCACGATGTTATTGTTACATGTTGAGACAATCAATAATAGCACCTTAAAATAATAGTAGTATATATCTACGATAAGTGATATTTCATTCGATATTCGATTTAAAATTAAGACGGATATCTTCGTTTTGAAAAGACTAGCTAATGGTAAATATATACCCCTTAAACATCGGTATATTTAGTAAAAAATGTCATTAATGATTGGAATAGATTATTTTTAGTACGTACAAAAACATGAAAATGTTAGACTTAAATATTTGTTTGGTTACATATACTAATTGAAATATATGTTGCAATAAAAAATAAAAATAAAAGATTTCCTCCAAAAATTACGATATAATGGAATATACAAATGCACAAAAATGTATTGTATTGTGTTTAGAGTGAAACAAAATTGCCAGTTTAGAAAGTTACTTATATTTTCGCTACAATCACGAAAATCACGGCATAATAACCAAATTGAATCAATCTATAAAACATTATTAAAAGGCTAGCCTAAAAAAGCCACGTAGACAATGCCACATGGGATGAAAAACAGCCACGTACGCAATAACAATGTGACTTGGCAAACTAATATGACATGGATTATCAATTTATTATTATATTGTATTAATTTAATTCACTTATTTCCTATAAAAATCCATCCATATTCCATTAGCTTTAAACTTAATTAACTCAAAAAAAAAAACTACAATAAAAAACTACGCATTAACTATAAGTTAATAATTTCAAGATATTTCATATGGAGTAGTATTACATGTATTCGAAATAAAAAAAACCGAATACATGAAATTAAGAACGAAGAAGAATAAATGAAGTTGAAAACAAAAAAAATTGTATCTATACAATACAGATAAAAGGCTACTTAAAACATTTAATTTTAATCCACACGTCGATTTTTTATTGGTAAATACTAATTCATCTATATTGATTACTTGATTATTTATTTATACAATATTATAAAAGTCTAGATTATGTATTAAAAAGTTATCTTTAAAACTGTCACATGCTTAAAAGTACAAAAAAATTTAAAAAATATTAATTGCAAACACAAAAAATAAATTAATACAACTCTTTATTTTCCTCTCATAAATTTGGTTATTAATCTATTTATTTATTTAACCTTTAATTTCTTTTATTTAATAGGATGGTTTTTTTATTTTCTCACACCATCATTATAATTTGTAGTTATCATAATTTTTTTACCTCCCTTTAAATTCACAAAATCGTTCCTCTTCCCTCGAATAAATTGTTGAAATTAATCAATAATTAATAACAAAAAGTTTCCTATATAACTATTATAACAATCCTAATTTTCATTTTTATTCAAAAAGTTGGTAGGTAAAGTATACATACATAGATAATTAAATGAATTCTTTCGCTTTTTATCCTTATTATGTTTTAAATTTATTAATAGTAAGAATATTATTTAGTTATTACTGTGGTCTATGCTTTTAATAGAGCTCAGGAAAGAATGGAGCTATGGAATGCTCTTAAAAGCCTTTCTCATGGTCTGGTTGATCCCTGGGTTTGTGTGGGAGATTTTAATGTTTCTCTTAGTTCTGAGGAGCGGGTGGGTTGTGTTCTTCATGATAAGGAAATGCAGGATTTTAGAGATTGCCTTCACTCTTGTGTTCTGGAGGATCATCCCTATACTGGAGGGGTTTATACTTGGCATAATAATCAAGTCTCTTCTCCTAAGTGGGCAAAGTTAGATAGGCTCCTTGTTAACTCTTCTTGGTTCCTCCAGATTTCAGGGTCTTCTGTTGCTTTTCTTCCATCTGGTGTTTCTGATCACTCTTCTATTCTTCTCAATGTGGCTGCTAGTCATACTATTCATAAGCCTTTTAGGTACCTTAATTGTTGGTCTCTTTCTCCTAATTTTGGTGACTGTGTCTCTAGTGGTTGGAGTGCTCCTGCTTCTGGGAATAAGATTTATTCCTTCTTTTCTAAATTGAGAGCTTTAAGGCCTGTGCTAAAGCAGCTTCATTCTCTGGAATATACTAACCTATCCTCTAGAGTTGCAGCTGCAAAGCTTCAGCTCCAGGAATGCCAGCAGCTCTTGCAAGATTCTCCTCTTAGCCATGTTCTTTTACTGCAAGAGAAGCAACTTTTGCATCAGTATAGGCTTATTAAGGAAGCAAAGATGGGAATGCTTTCTCAGAAAGCTAAAATTCACCACCTTAAACTTTCTGATCTGAATACTAGATTCTTTTATGCTAGTATTGCAGTTCGAAAGGCTAAGAATACTATTGGGATTATCACTGATGCTCAGGGGCAGCTCTGTCACGGGCATCAACAGATTACTCAGGCATTTCTAAATTATTATCAGTCTCTTTTAGGGACTGCTGAACCTAATGTTGCCCCTCCTGCTACTCTGTTCCAGGACACTGTTCTCTGCCAGGTTTCTCACCTGAATAATATGGTCACAACTGCTGAAATTGAAACTGCCCTATTTTCCATTGACAGAAACAAAAGTCCTGGGGTAGACGGTTATTCTTCAGGTTTTTTTAAGGATACTTGGGCAACTACTGGGCCTGACTTTGTGGCTGCTGTCCAAGAATTTTTCAAGAAAGGGATTATGCCTCGTGCTGCTAACTCTACTCTTATATCTCTTATTCCTAAAACTGAGGCTCCTAAATCTGTTACGGAGTTCAGGCCTATTTCTTGTTGTACTGTCTTCTACAAGACAGTTAGCAAGGTTCTTGCTAATAGAATGAAACCTGTTTTGGGATCTATTATAGGTCTTGAGCAAGCTGCATTTATTGAGGGACGAGACTTATTTGATAACTCAATGCTTGCTCATGAGTTGGCTGCTAAGTACATCAGAGCTTATATTACCCCTCGCTGTATTCTGAAAGTGGACATAAAGAAGGCTTTTGATTCTGTGAACTGGGCTTTCTTGGCTGAGTGTTTGAAGTTATTTGGGTTTCCTGACCAGTTCAGTAAGTGGGTGCTCGCTTGTGTCACAACTTCTCATTTCTCTCTTAACATCAATGGGTCAGTTGAAGGTTTCTTTCCTGGGAGGAGGGGTTTGAGGCAAGGAGACCCCCTCTCTCCTTACCTCTTTGACTTGTGTATGGAGGTTTTATCCCGGTTGCTTAGACGTCTCCCTACTTATCCAGGATTTTCTTTTCACCCCAAATGTGTTAAAATTAATCTCACTCACCTTATTTTTGCGGATGATTTATTGGTTTTTACACGGGGTGACTTGCCATCCATTCAGGCTGTGGATGCTTGCCTTGACATGTTTGCTTCTTTTTCTGGTTTGAGAGTTAACCCTCTGAAGTCTAATCTCTACTTTGGAGGAGTCTCACCCCAGATTAAGAGCCTTATCCTTGCTGCCACTGGTTATGTTGAGGGTGCGCTTCCTATAAGATATTTGGGTATTCCCCTTTTCAGTGCTCGTCTGACTCAGCAGATGTTTGTGCCTTTGTTGGAAAAGATCAGAAGCAAAATTAATCATTGGGCAAATCATTTGCTGAGCTATGCTGGTAAGTGTTCTCTTGTCAACTCAGTCATTTTTGGACTCCAAAATTTCTGGGGAGCTAGTGTTTTATTGCCTAAGGGAGTTGTCAAGAAAATTAACAAGCTCTGTAAAGACTTTCTTTGGGGCATTGGGGATGGGCAACGAAAGATGGTCTTCAAAAGCTGGAGGAGTCTTTGTTGTCCTCTTGTTGAAGGTGGTATTAATATCAAGGAGGTTCTTAGTTGGAATAAGTGTCTCATGTTGGACTGGATTAGGAAAATCGAGCTTAATTCACCTACAATTTGGGTAAGATGGATTAATGCTTATGTTTTAAAAGGGGTGAGTGTTTGGGACTTCCAGATTACTCCTGCTTTTTCTTGGAGTTGGCATAGCATTATCCACTGCCGTGATTCCCTTCTTCAGCTGGTTGGCTCTTCTGCTGGTGCAAAGCTCTTCCTTTTGCGCCCTGATTTTAAATCCCATGCTTATGATTTATTTCGTGAACATGGGGACTGCTTCCCTATGGCTAGAACTCTTGGGGACTCAATGAACTTTCCCAAGCATGTTGTGATCAGTCTCCTAGCCCTTCAAAACAAACTGTCTACCGTGGATAATATCTGTGCTAGAGGGCTCTATCTGGTGAATAGGTGTGTCTTGTGTGAATGCAATGCAGAAAGCAGGTCCCATCTATTCTTCACATGTCCTTTTTCTTCTGAGATTTGGCTCTTTATTTCACAATGGCTTCACATAGGTGCACCTAATGTCCTTAGTCGAATTGCTCGTTGGTTCCAAAGGTGCAACAGAGGAAAGAGCTTACTGAAACGTCAGAGGCGTTGTGCTTTTCTTTGCTCCTTGTATCTCATCTGGCAGGAGAGAAACAAGAGGGTGTTTGAAGGCAAATCAACCTCTCCTTCCACTCTTATTAGGAAGATTGTATATCTTGTTTTGATTCGTTCTTGTTAAGGGTGTAGCCCTCTTGGTGTTCTTTTGGTTTTTCTTTTGGCTAAGGTGGTCACTATGACCTTCCTTGTAGAGGTAGTTTTTGGGTCTAGTACTTATAACGTTATTTGATTAATATTAAGATCCAAGCTTTCTGCAAAAAAAAATATTATTTAGTTATTGTTTTTGTGTTTGTATTGAAATTACAGGAAAATGACATACTCAATCATCAATAACATTGCATGAAATCTACACTGTCTAATTAAAAGGGTAGCTTAGAACATTCAATTTCATTTCACATGACATTTTCACACCCCATTAATTCTTATTCATTTTTGACATGCATGGAATAATAATTGAATTTATAAAACTATAATCTATAATTAATAAGTGCGCCAAAGTATCTACCATTATTTGAATGTCATATTTTAAATTTCATAAGATAATTTCTTTACCACTCTTATGCAAAGTGGATTTTGTAAAAATAAAATAAAATAAGAATAATAATAAAGCAAATCTTTTACATTCCATTTCTCTTTTGCTCCATATTTATGTCTATATTAAATTTCATAATAATGAGAAAAATTTATAACTCAATAATCTAGATATAAAATATATAAATCTAATTAAAAGGCAAGCAAAACTAACTATCATCATTTACATGTCATATTTTAATTACATAATAAGACAACATCTTAAATCAATCTCCTGTAAAGTGGATCTTGTAAAAAAATAAATTATAATAATAATAATAATAATAATAATAATAATAATAATAATCAAGCAAACTTATACATTCCATTTCTCTTTATTCCTTATTAATGCTTATATTAAATTTCATAATAATGAACAATGATGCTCAAAAGTCATGAACCTTGATTCATATTTATACCTATATTAATTTTGATAATAATGAAAAAAGGATGCTCAAAAGTCATAAAACGCATCCTATATTCTTTATATATTTTTGATGAAAGACAAAATTTATAAGCCAAAATTTTTCTTATCTCTATCGTCAGTAGAACTAAATGTATTACTAAACTTTCCTATCATTCTATTAACATCAAGCCAAGTGTATTAAGGTTTTAAAATTATTAACTAATTTATTTACTTTTTATGTAAGTTCCATTGGGTTATGAAATGTTCATCACAATTTCAATTTCATCGTTTGTGTTTGTTTTGTTCACATTTAGGGGCTATCAAGATTTGTGGTGTTGAGATATTCAAAGGTAATATACTTACATCTCTACGACTTCATTCTCATTCCCTTTTTCTTTCACTATTTAAGACGAAACTTAAGTTAACAACAATAATATTGCATAAAACAAATTTCACTATTTTGTTGGTTAATTCAAACTAATTACTGAGTTACTTTTTTTTATTATAGAGTCTATTCGTTAGAAAAAGAAGACTATATGGAGAAGTAAAATATTAGGATAGCTTAAATAACTATATATTGGAAACTAACTACAAAATTGACGACATCAACGTGAATGACTAATAGTTTTTTTTTCTTTTTTTTTTTCAAATGTATATTTTATTTTGGTATTTGTTTTTTTTCATCATTTACCTTCGAAAAAAATAGCAATATTCACCTACTTTAGCTTATTTAATTTATCGACTTTGATCTTTATGTTAACATGTAAATGCCCGTAATCTTAGTACGCAATCAATGATGACTTATTCATAAGGTGAGTTTACTATATGTTTTGATATTTTATAAAATTTCAATTACTAAAAACACTAGAAACATCACACTCAAAACAAAACATCCCGTGAATTTCACGGGCCACAAAACTAGTTTAGTATTTATTCACTTAATATTGGTATATTAGGAAAAAAAGTGTATGCAAAACCTATGCTTTCATTTTTAATTCAATATAAGGAAAGTTTGTTATCCAAATTCGTGAATCTTAGCCCAACTTACCTATAATCATACTACTAATTATAATAATCATATAATAGGGAAGATGACAATATGCCCGTCACAAATGAGAATTTGTGCCCATACTAACCCTACTATTTCCACTATACTCCCTTTTCTCAATCATTTATTTATCTTTTAGGTAGTTTTTGGAAAGGAGGAATTGATTTCATTTTCATGATTTCAATTGTAGAAATCAAAATGTTTGAATTTAATTACAAATCAAATTTCAAAAGTTCGTTTGGGAAACCCATGGAATTGAAATTGGGCGGGACCGATATTGGTCGAGACTTTAGGTCATCGGGAAATTTTTTTATTGGAAAAAATAAAAAAAATTCACGGAAAATATTTGCGATCGGAAAAAAATATAGAAAATAAAAATATTGCGATTAAATTTGCATATAAAAAAGACGTAAATAATGATGGAATTGAAATGACTACTATGGTAGGAATTTGAGATGCCCAAATTTTAACTAGGTTGGAATTGGTAAGGAATTGAGTCCAATTCCAAATTCTAGAGGTTCCCAAACACTTGAAATGTCTCAATTACGGAATTCAATTCCAATTTTAAGTTGCCAAACATGCCATTATATTCTTTGTAAGTGGATATTTGTTTATCTTTAGTTAAAATATTCCTCAAAAAAAATTAAAGTAAAAGGTAAATAAATAATGATCGGGATAGAGGGGTAGTTGATTAGTTCATTTTATTTTTTGTTTCTGATATCATGGTTCAAGAGGTATAACTCGGGTGTAATTTTTTCATGTAAGTGTTTTCCTTTATATTTATTATAAGTCGTAATTTAATCAAAGATAAACAAATAATTGGGACGGAAGAAGTATAATCTTATAGTTCTCGATGTTCTCTATTATACGGAGTAGTTCTCACAATTACCTTTTTCCAAAGGACACAACTACATATTTGCTAATGTTCATATAATAAATTCGACTAATATTTAAGGAGGACAGTATTATCTATCATTCAATATTGAGTACTATAGTGAAAATTGTTGAAATATTGTCAACAACATTACTCTTAGTTTTAAGTTTGTAGTAGCTATTAATTCATTATTGTATTCGTAATTACTTTCTTCATTCATATCCAAGAGTCTCATTTTTCTTTTGCACGCACATATGCCAATGCACATGCATTTCATATCGTTAATATCTTCCGCTGCTCATTAGTTTAAATTATAAAAGTTTTATATTCATAACGTACAATTTTAATGATTTTCTTGACTAATAGTGTCCAAAAACTAAATGAGACTTTTGAGGGTTTGAATAAAGGGAGTATTTTTTACCCTTATGCATCTACTTTTGTGATGTTGCTATACTTCTGAAGCGCTATTCCATAATTTAATAATTGCTTCTCATAAAATTAAATTTTATTTTTCGATTAATAATAAAAATTGCCTTATTTATTATCTATTAGAAATTTTACGTTAAAACTGCCTTTCGTATAAATCTTTAAATCTTTAATGTAGACATGTCGATCACATGGAGTTTGGGTTATACGAGTCTTAATTCGTGCCATGATCAATACATATAAAAGTTAGAATAGCTCATGACGCCCTTTGTTTAAGATTAAACCATACCAATCATAATCATCCAATGCAAAAGATGGCACTTCGATAATAAACCCTATCATTTCAATGATAGTGGATTAGTTGGATTAAATTTTGTTCCCGATGATCATGGTTCAGTAGATATGTTTATAACATACAAAGTAATTTTTTTCATGTAAGCGTAATGTGATGTATTTTACAACTTCACTCAAGTTTATACTATTTATTATGAATGTTCTTTCTCTAAACTAAGGTGCATCATCTAACGAAAGAAGCGGTAGACAATATTTTACTACCTTGAAACAATCTTACTTTATTTTGATATTGAGTTTTAGAAAAAAAAATAGAAAAAAAATATAAATTATTTACTATTTCTTAAGTAATTCCATAATTTATACTATCAGATCATGAGCAATAGATAATATAGAATTATAAATTTACAACAATTTACATACTTTGTATTATTTTCAATTCATATAAGTTGGAGGGAGTTTAGAAAATTACCTATTGTGACATTGAAAGGTAATGAGTAAATAAGGTGTTAAAAAAAATTATGCATTTTAATTTTATTGTTAAATCTCCCATTTTCAATTATCTCAAATTAACTGTGTTGCATGAAAAACTTATTTACAATGTTGAAAGACAAGTGTTAACATGACTCAATAAACAAAAGAAAAGAGAAAAAAAATAGTATTGGCAACTTGAAAGGCGAATGAATGGGCGATGTTGATGGTGGGAGGTCGTGATAAGGGAGGGGTGCGATGGTGAGTAACGATGGGGTGGGCAATCATATATGGTTACAGGAAGGGTTGTGGCTCACATATGGGGTGGGTCCGGGATGGTGGTTATGCTAGAGGTACGGTGGGGGATGTAGGGGATGCTGGGGGTAAGAGGAGGTAAGGTAGTTGGAGGACGTATGATATGAGTTTCAGGGTGGTGGTAAGTTTTAAGGTGGTGATGGGGGAGGGATAAGGGTTGAGAGGGACGTCGCGGTCCAAGCTGTTAGGCGCGGTCACCAGGTTACCACTGCAGTGGAAGGTCTACTGGTGGGTCTCGAGATAGTCGGTCAGTGATGGCAAAAGGCGAAAGCTGCCTCCATACATCCAGACGATGGTGGGCGGGATAGGAAATGAGAGAGGAAGTTGAGAATTGAGAATAAAACAAACAAGAGAGGTAATATGATAAAAACATGTGCAACATTGAGTAAAATTAAATGTATGTTCTGTAAATAAAGAGATTATGAAATTTACAATAAGTTTTTATCCACTTTTAAGATTTCGCTCATAAGTTAAAAAGTTGAGAAATAAAAAAGCGGAGTAATTCGAATAAAATTAAGCAATATAAATTTATAAATAGTGTATGGGTAGACAAAGTAAAATTTTCAAAAATTTAGTAATTTACTAAATCCAAAAACTGTGTAAGTTTTTACTTTTAATTATACCTTCCGTCACCACCCGTGCAGTGCACGGGTTCCAAAACTAGTAATATATGATTCCAAAGGCATCTCTTAAAATGGTATTTCTCAAAATGGCAAAACATTTTATCATGACTTTAGGAAAGAAAAATTTGTTTCTTTCCAAAATTGATCTTTCAAAGTGTCTTCTTTTGATTGTCTAATTTGCCTTGTCACTGAATTTCGAAAAACCTTTTGGATGATTACTGATGGGGCATATTCTGCACCCGCTGACCGAGTCAACATATTGAGCAAGGTCAAAGATATCCACAGCAAGTCAACACCTTGGACGACCCTAGCCCGACGACTGTCGGCTGTCACTTGGGTCTCGGCTAGGCAACTAGCCAGCCGGGATACACATCCGCGTACTCACATCCAAGACCCCTCGGCATGGAGTCAACAGGGCCCGCCGGCCTGCCATGGGCCCCCCGGCCGAGGGTAGAACAGTCTTTCCACCTGCTAGCCACTTGGCCACTACGTGACAAAAGGTGAAAGTCTATAAATACTCCACTTCTCTCAACGAGAAAAGGATCCGCAAATAATCAATCAAACATACTAATCTGGTATAAACTCCCTTATCTCTCTACAATATACTTTGTGCCAAGTAACACACAACTTAATCCCTTTAAGTTTACTGACTTGAGCGTCGGAGTGAGTTCGCTCGGTACCAAGCCGAGCCCTCAGTTTGTTCATCGTTTCAGGAGAGGCCGAAAGGAAGAGTCAAGCAAAGTCATCATTCTACAAGCTTACGTGGTAACAAATCTGCTCTGGAACTACACCCGGAACAATTACATAAAGCATATTTTCTTCTTTTACCTTTTGGAAAGGTGGCCTTTTGAGTGAATAACTTGGGAAGGTCAAAATCATTTGTCTTGCATCAAAAGTTTTGACTTCCAACCCTAGTTCTTCCCCTCTATAAAAGGAGTACTCTTCCTCATTATTTCCCAAGACTTTTTCTGAGAAATTGATTTGAATTTGCAAAAACATTTTCAAGAGTTTTAAGCTTTTCATTTGTTTGCAAAATCTTTCTAAGTCTTCAAGTGATAACAGTTTGTTCTACTGTTGCTTTAAGTATTGTACTCTCTCACCTAGAATCGTTTGATCTCATAAGTTGTCCTCCTCAATTCTTTTAAGAACCAGTTTGAGGAAACTTGATCTTGTAAACATTCTAAGTTAGAGTGTCGAGTTCTTAAACGGAGTAGTCCTTGAACTCTTGTCGCAACCGGATTAGGTTGTTGGTCCTTTTTATTGTAAGGGTTTTAAGTAGCCGGAGTAGATCACTTAAATAATCAATAAAAAGTAGATTGGACGTAGGCCCTTAGAACGTTGGCCGAACCAATTCAAAAATCGTTGTGTTGATCTCTCGTTACTTTAAATTTCGCTGCAATTCCTTTACTTGTTCTTCATTTATGTTTTCCTTTAACAACAGTCCTGAACACTATTACTGTAATACCCCGTATTTATAATTATATATATTATATTATATTGCTTTACGAGTTATGTTTGAGACGGAATAAAATAATAATAATTATTATTATTATAAGATGGTAATGATAATGATAATAATAATAATAATAATAATAATAATAATAATAATAATAATAATAATAATAATAATAATAATAATAATTATAATAATAATAATAATAATAATAATAATAATAATAATAATAATAATAATAATAATAATAATAATAATAATAATAATAATATATTATACATGTATACATATACTTATTGTAACACCCCCGCACACCAGGACGCCTTACCAAGGACCATCCCAGTGTATGACGGTGTCACCATCTCAGTTTCCCGAGGAAGTAGATCAAATTAGACAATAAAAGAACAATTATAAAATATTAATGTACCTCATACAATACGACTCAATACAAACTCTTTACACCAAAGATACAACTACAACACTCATGACACAGCATCTCTAGACTGGTAGCGTGATGACTCGATCCCTCCAATCCTAGCAGCCACAATCAACAGTACCTGCTAAGCCAACTGCTCACCATCCCCGAATGGATCACCGCAGATACCACAAAACAACACGGGGTCAGTACCGACCAATCAAATATAAAACAGGTAAACAATGTAACCAGCTGATCATCCTCTAACCTAGTCTTCCGATCTCGCTCAGTAACCGACTACCCACCGAAGTGTGTAGCCCTGCCAGATTACCCATCGCAACAGGTAATCCTCGCCGCCAGTGGGTGACCGCAGCCCATCCCACCTAGTCCAGCTCATCAACGAGCGACTAACAATCCCTGTCCCTTAATGTGCACATCCTCTCCCGTGACGGGTTCCACGGAGGGCGAACTAGGGTGTGAAGCCACTCCCGCAAGTGACTCCACCACAATCACACACACAGCATCACAGCTGTCACAACACCACAACCGTCACCACACAACCACACCAACACCGTCACTACAACACCCAACCTCCGATGATCAGCAGATAACAAAAGATATGAAACAGTAACAATCACAATCAATTAACGGTACTGAGTAGGAAAACCTACCTCGACACAACCATGGAAGACATCTATAGCGGCCAAGCAGGACTCCAGTACGCATCCTAAAACGATAACCATTCTTATTACATGACTATCCTCAACGAACTACCCAAAAGAAACACAAGGCAGAAACTTACCTATCGCACGCCTCGACGGCGGTACAGACGACAACCACGCACACCATCCTTCCTAAGTGAATCCCATCACTCCCTTGGTGCAGGTTTAGCCTAAACTCATGAGAGTGTATAGAAATGGGTGGTAGAAGAGGGAGGCAGGCTAGGGCTAGAGAAAGCGGAACTGTCGAGGAAATGGGAAATGAAATAGATCTCGCGAACTTGCGTTTTATATTAACCCGTCAACAGAAGCCATACTCGGTCGAGTACCAGAGTACTCGGCCGAGTAGGCTCTACTCGGTCGAGTATTGAAGATACTCGGCCGAGTAGCCTCTGCTAGGTCGAGTAAGTCATCCTAACAAATATGTGTTGTTAGTCTGGTCCTTCCCCCTTCCTCCCCAAGGTCGGTCTTGGTCACCAGAGTCAGTCAACAAGGCCCTTAAATATCCTGGGTATTACACTTATACCATACTAACTGACATTATATATATACCCCCTTATCTTATCCGCTCACCCTATCCATAATCTCAGAAAATCTCAACACAATCTCCATCTATCATTTTAGAGAGAAAAGAGAGATTAGAAGGAAAATGGAGTTTTCGTCCCTCCGCCTCGAGATCGTAAGGTAAAACCATTTTAAACTTGTTTATATATTATTTAATTAATATCGTTGACCCGCCTCGACCTTGGCTGACCTCTAACCGTCATTGACCACCCCTTTGACCACCGTTGACCACTCTAAAACGGATTGACCGAACTAGATTTAGGGTTTTGGGTTGTTGTTGTGTGACCGTCTTAAGACGGGTTTTTGACCCCCTTACCGTGACTGACTTGGGTTAGGGCTGGGGTGGTTGTGTCGTAGGTTGAGTGGAGGTTGTGGGTGGTGGTTTAGGTGGCGGCAAGTGATGGTAAATGGGCTGTTTTGGGGGATATCGAGTTGTGTGGTTGTTGTTGTTATTGTCGTGTGGGTGTGGTTGAGGCTCGGCTCTGGTGGTGGTCAAGGGTGCTGGGCAGGACCACGGTGTACCATGGCTAGGCCGGTGGCGGTGGTGCGAATGGTGGTGGTGGTTTGGTGGTGTTTGAAGGGGGTGCCGTGTATGTGTGTATATGTGTCGAATGGTGGTGTTGGTGGGGCGGCTGTTAGGTGGTTGTTGTCGCTGCCTTGGTCGGCCATGGGTGGCTGGGTGGCGGCCCACGGTGGTGGGCCATGGTGGTGGTTTTGGGTGGTTGTTGACCATGAGTCTTAAGACGGGTTTTGGGTAGCTTTAAGACGGGTTTTGTTTATTTAGTTACATGTTTAATTTAATTAGATTAATTAGTAATTATATTTAATTATCGTAATTAAGTGTCGACTTTATGGAGGAGCATATTTGTATCCGGTTGCTTTATTGTTTAGCGGGATTTGCTAAAAGGTAGGTTTATCCTACTCAGTTTCAATAATTTGTCCAATTGTTAAATGAGTCATTTGTCATTCATTTGCATTGAATGAGACGGTAATTGGCATGGTATACGGTATCTTGCATTTATTGTATTGTCTTGTATGTCGGAGGACATGGTGGTTTACTTGTTGTTATGGAGACGTAAGGCGGTTGGGAGACCGTCTTACGCTTGAGTCGCCTCTTGGAGCTTCCAACTCTAAGAGGGATATGCACATTAGTGGCTTGAGTTACGAAGGGACTCGTGTGGTTGAGACATGACGTCTAGCAGGGGATCCGGTTGGCTTCCGGACCCGGTACGTCTGGGCATGTCCCGGTACCTGTTTGTGGTTGTTGGTATGTTTGGGCGTGTCCCGGTACCAGTGTGGTTGTCGGTATGTCTGGACGTGTCCCGGTACCGTGGTGGTGGATTTTTGATTGCGTGTCATTAATATCATAGTCATATTGCATGCTCACACACTTTGAGTCGTGTCACACTTTATTTATTTATCGAAATTGACGTTTGTGTGTCTGTGTAATTGTCACATATTTTCGAGGTGGCCTGTGTCAATCCATATGATATTTCCGATCCTATGGGGAGCAGGTTATGTACAGGTTTTGCTTGTTGACGTGATCGGGATTTGGGCCACGCCTTGGACTCCAAGTCGAGTATAGTTGGCTAGAAGAGTATAGTTGTCATGAGTTGTGCTTTCTTTTATTTATTCATTCATAGTTATGTAATTAACTAAACTTGTTATTTATAATAAATGTTTCTTGATTGTATCTTTGATTACCACCTCGGGAAATCGAGATGGTAACATCTCCCAATTACCTTGGCCGGGTAAGAAGGGGATGTTATCCACTACTAAGAAACAGGGCTTTAGCGACGCTTGATAATGGCTTTTTGCGACGCTATTTAGCGTCGCGAGGGTCTTTGCCGACGCTATGAAAAGCACCGGCTTAGCTCGTGCCGTTAGCACCTTTAGCGGCGCTTATTAACTGCGCCGGTAAAGGTACAATAATAGCGTCGCTAATTTGACGCGCTATTAGTAGTGAATCAGTGGCGCATTTTAGTGTTGTTACTAGCTAGCAACGATTATAGCTATGCTTACTCCTTAGCCATCTTATAATACGAATACACCTCAAGCCATATATGATTTATTTGAGCATTACTGAAGCTCCAAATAAAACAACTTTCATCTTGTCAAGATACCAAATTTGTGCTAAAATAGAACACATTTCACAATTGCTCTCTCTTTAAAAAACATATATAACTGTCAAATACATATAACAATCTAGATAGTATAAAAACTGGAATGTATGATTGTAGCACAAACACAAGGATCGATCACTTATGAACTAAGTTCTATACATTAAACGCCTCGAAGATAACTCTAAACATAATGGTTAGTTAAATAACATGTTTCCTTCCATAACTTCTAGTGTCAATTTTGATATTATCTTGCAAACGTCAATCTGCAAAACAAGTAAAGAGAAAAATTAGGACATTGATCACACATCAGTTTAAAAGAAAATGATACATAATACATCAAAATCCGAGAAGTCGGCAACACTTCGATTGTTTTCATAACAAACTAAGAGACTTCAAATTTCAAAAAGGTTCTTATTGCGTCCCTGTTTGATCAGCTGTTTGAAAGTTAAGTAGAATAGAGGTAACACCTGTTAAATTTTGAAGCAAATATCTCATGAGTCCTGACTATGGTGTTTCGATCCAGTTAGACCAGCTGCAAATTTTTGACAGGAAATCCCCAAGTTAGTCACTACTTGTCAATTGCGAAAGAACCTAACTAACAACATTTGCGAGCATATACTACTCGAATCACCAAGCAAAAAGACAATGGCTTAATTTCATTTAAAGATACAGAATACCAACGACAAGTAATCATAAATTATTTATCAAACTTAAGCAATGCAAACAAAACAGTACAAGCAACATTTACGAGCAAATGTAAGAGGTATCATGCCAATACATCTTCGAGTATATAAGCAATCAAATCCAATGGCATAATGTTTCATAAATCCAAAGATTTCACCTTAGCCTACTTGTGCTAAAATCTCGTTCAAATTATGCCATTAAAGCTGCCTTATGGTAAAGAATCTCTTTGTTACCCTCTTCAGTCAATATGGTAATTGTTTCATTGTCCTGCTAATAGAAAGAGAGGACATGGCAGGAAATAATAATATTAGCTAAGTCAGGTAATACTATACTTCAAATTTTGAATTAAAAAATTAAGAGGGAGCTAGCAAATTCAGAATAGATAAAAAACAATAGTTTTACCAGTCAGTTGGAGCATACATAAGAAATATACTATAAGTTTTGGTTCAATTAGCTTCAGTTACAAATGTGAGGGTAGCTAAATCAATACTCTCTATTGTCTCAATATTTGTTTGCCATTTTTATTCTTTGTGAGGGTATTTTAATCAAAGGTAAACAAATGATTAGGAATGAGGGAGTAAAAAAAAGGATGAGATTAATACCAACTTTACTCAAAATAGTTAATTCATAAATCAACTATACTCACTGCAATGTCCAAAGGTCAGCTAGCATGGAGGGATATGAAATACATGGAGCATACCTAAACACAACTTCTTAGGATTTTTATATGCTTATGAGGCTTTGCATACTTACAGTAAACTGGTACAGTATGGTATTGATGCAGATGATAGCTGCTATTTAGGTGGTTAGAATACAGAAACACAAAGCCACCTATTCTTTTCTTGTGTATGCAGTAAGAAAGCTGTCAAGGCCTTGAATCAATATACTCAAAACAATTACCAAAGAGACAAAAATTATAATTAATAAAATAGAAATCATATGCACAAGTAGTAAACAAATCTTACATAGAAAATGAAGTCGTTCTATAAGCTTTGGATCCAATAATCAAATCTCTACGATTTGGACAAGACTATAATTTATAATCAAAATTAAGATTATTAGACAAGACTATAATTTATAATCAAAATCAAATTGTAACCTGAGAGCCGTCAAAATTTCCCTACATGTTCAATTGTTTTTACAAAAATACTGTCGATTTCAGATGCATAATACATAAAAAGTTATTCTTTTTCAACCCCAATTACATCATCAACTTCAACCATATCCAAGCAAATATACTTTGTCGAAAATCATCAAAACTAATGAAACCCTAATTTTAATTGAAAATACTAATAATTAAAAAAAATCTAAATTACATATAAAAGTCAACCTCATTGTTATACGAAGAGAAAAAGAAGCATACCTTGCTTGGATATGGTTACCCTATCAGAGTTACGTCTTTAGTTGATCTTATCTTCTTTCTAATTCATGAAGAAGAAGAGAGGTTTTAATTTTATTAAAGTATTCAAGTAGTGGAATTATAGCGGTGAATAAAAAAGGACGCGCTAGAGTTTTGATTTTAATTTTTTCAATCCCACGTTATTATATTGGGGATATGTGAGGCGCTACTTTAGAACGCTTTTTAAAAGCGCCTCATTTTATGCGCTCGTTGTTCAAATTCCGTATTTTTGTAAGAGCGCCGTAACTGAAGCGCCTCTACACGTAGTTTTTGTAGTGGTGGTTACAGTTACTTTCGATCTGTAGCCCTTATTCCATTTGCTAAGACAAATAAGTAACAGTCAGAGCAACTGTTGTGTCTAGATTTCAACAACTTCCTTTAACGACGTGATACACTTCTAATTAATTGATTTATTTGATGTATCCGTTTGTTTCTCTTATTGTTAATCAACTTACTTTAAAGTGATAAATATTAAGTTGAAAATTTTAAAATAGTACCTAATTCACCCCCTCCCCCTCTTAGGTACTTAGAATCCTAAACTCTTCAAATGAGCAATCTTAAATATCTAGGGAATAAGGGAGAATGTGAATCAGACGCCTCTAGATCAATTCGTAAAGTGTTATGGTCCGAGATTTTGAGCCTATGCGTAAAGCGCACGCACTCTTGCCTTATCTTGCGTGCAAGGTTGAGGTGAAGTACTAGTAAGAGATTGTTTACTAATACTAGATCTGGGACGGTGTGCCACGAATCATAGTTTAGATTGTTAATGTCTTGCACTCGAAAGCACTAGCCCTCTAATATTGAAAGCATGCAGTGGGCAACAATAAAACTTCTGGTAGGACTGGGAAGGAAGATGGGTAAAACAAAATTAGAATTGAATGAAGAAACTAATGGATGAAGAAGTGAGTTGTCGGATAAAGTCTGGAATTATAAACGATTCAATTTAGAAAATAAATTTATGAAGCCCGCAAGAGTGTAGAGTCTAGTGGTTAGAACTTAGGTGAATCTCAGGAGATTTAGGTTCAAGCCTCCACAAAAGCAAAATATTGTGGAGAATTCTTGACCTGAGTCCATGCCTAATAAACTTCGAGCCTGCCACTCTGGGGTGACTTACCTGGTACACGTGGTTTACAGGCTATCACGTACACCCGAGGGTTTATCCAGTGCGCACCGAAGATAGCGGCTGCGGGTTCCCTTATCACCAAAAAAAAGTAATTTATAAAGAAATTAGTGTTGTAAGATCGGCGGATAATTTGGGTAATAGGAGTACGTTGTCATTTAATAACAAGTCGGAAAATGAGAAAAGTGAAGCTTGGGAAAAAAATACTAATTTGGGTAATAGGAGTACGTCGTTACTTAATAGCGAGTCGAAAAATGAGAAAAATGAAGCTTGAGGTAAAAATACGGTGGTGATTCTGTTTGATTCGGTAATCACAAAAGTTTACATATTGAATATATGATAAATTAATTTAGTCATAAAATTAATTCTAGATCTTATGCATGCAAAACAAAATACAAGAGTGAAGAAAATCGGATCCTTACATATGTATTTTCGGCTATCAGGGCGCTAGTAAGGTCTCCTACCTTACTTAGTTCTTGAGCTTCCCTAATGGATGAACAAGATTCAATTATGGAATCTCTCCTCTAGGATTGTACTAAGGTAATCACTCTCAATACATTTACTAATTATAATACTAGAAATTAGTAGATGTTCCCTTTTAATTATACTAATATAATTATTACTACTACTAGTAATGAGATCTTTAATATTAATATTTTAGAATGATGTATTTCTTTTTCTTTCTCTCTCTAAACATATATGAGAGAACCAAAAATTTAGTGTGTGATTGGAATGAATAATCAAAATGAAAACAATTTCATAAGGAGGAAGAGGAGAGAGGGGTGCCGGCACTCTTGGTTTACCCAAGGCCAATGCATGCTCCTATTTTCTACAAATTGTTCTTCACAAGAATAATAGGCTTGCATGCCTAAAACCTAATCATAATTAGGTTGTCTTAAAACAATTAAGACAAAGGCAATATGTCTCCCACTACATGGAGAAACCGGTTCTCCATCTTAAAATTGTGTTCCAAAATGAAAACAATTTCATAAGGAGGAAGAGGAGAGAGGGGTGTCGGCACCCTTGGTCTACCCAAGGCCAATACATGCTTCTATTTTCTACAAATTGTTCTTCACAAGAATAATAGGCTTGCATGCCTAAAACCTAATCATAATTAGGTTGTCTTAAAACAATTAAGACAAAGGCAATATGTCTCCCACTACATAGAGAAACCGGTTCTCCATCTTAAAATGGTGTTCCATTTTAACTTTGTTATTTTGTCATTTGTAAATGTGACATATGTGATATATTATAAGATATATATTCATGTAATGCATTTTAACATATTAGAATCATTACATAAAATAAATCACATGTAATGACAAAATATCAACATATACTTGATATACTTAAAATGGACCATTTAATTATAATTCACAACATCTTGTGATTATAATACATTATTCATTCTAATTGTAATTGTTTCACAAACAATAAAAACATCATCTAAATAAAAGGATTAATTAACTCGTATCATTATACAATTAATTAATTTATCGATTGAGAGTGTTACCCTAAAGGTATGACCTAAAGGGATCAACTGATCACCACCGTCACACGACAGTAATGTCAAGCTCTAGTCAGCCAACCATTACCGATAAATGTGGATCAGTTGATAATAAAATGTTATAATCCCTTGTGTATTCTTAATATGAGATTTAAACATGTGATCGCATTATTGTCGAAGACACATACTCCAATAATATCCCACTTGTCCACGACAAGTGTGCGTCACCAATTCTCTTGTCCTATTACTATCTCCCACTTAATGCAAGGTGTCTTGCAGGTCGTACTTGCATTTGATCATATCGTGAGTGGTTTTCTCGATCTGGAGAATAACTGTCTGACCGGAATTTATCTACCATAGATGTCTTCAGAGCGTGGCCACGCATTTCCAGTTCATTGCTCCTCGAGTGGCCTTGAGATATAAGATAACACTTACGGGGATGGACAATTCCTATTGCACTCTTCCCTTGGATTAGCCACAGCTCATCATGACCCAAAATATGCCCATAAGACCCCAATTACGAAGGTCGCCGAACATAAATCAAAGTCACTCAGAAACTGTGCCATCTGGGGCGAACAGTCATTAGTCAAAGAATCGACTCATAAGAATATCATAGTAGCTCTCGCCGCGACCAGGCTATAAAATTGCCAGAACACTATTATCGGTCATTAGCCCGACAGAGTGTCCCTCACAGTCTGCCTATGTGATCGACTAGTCATCTCTCATGACTCTATGGCACTTGAACTTGCCATCAATCGCATCACACTCTAGTTGCTTCGAGATGTCACCTCATACAAGTAACTATGGGCAATTACTATGTCAATCTAGTTCACTTTAATGGGGTTCAATATTGTCTCAACAACCCATTTGGATATGACAAAGTAATAGAAATTAATTTAAAATTTAAAAGACAAATGCGATTATTCTATATGAACAAATAAAACAACACTTTATTTCACATCAAATAGTGTAGTACAAACTGGGCATACGTTTAAGCCCTACGGATACAACATGTCCATCATGTTTCGCCTGCAAAAAAGGCTTGGTGAGCGGATCAGATAAGTTATCATTCGTCCCAACCTTACAAATCGCAATTTCCTTTCTTTCAATAAAATCTCTAATAATATGAAACTTTCTGAGTACATGTCTAGATTTATTACTAGACTTTTGTTCTCTAGCTTGGAAGATAGTTCCATTGTTGTCACAATAGAGAGTAATGGGATCCTTGTGTGGACATGGCCACCTACACGCCAAGCCGATCTGTTGGACGTATAGCGGTCTTTTGAAAGCCACGCTCGGCGGCGTAAAAATACTTTCGACCGGATCGTTTTAGATCGGTCGGTTTCGTCTCGGTAAGGGTCTCGAAACGATTAATGATGTTCGGAGTCGCCACCAAGCATTTGTGGGATGCTTGGAACCCGTTCGAATTCCACTTTATACCTCGGTCAAATCGAAGCACAAAGCAGCGTTTGACATAGGTACTAAAGATAAGGAAATCGTCCCTCTTTAGCATCCTATCTCTAGAATGACTCTCGTACGCCCTGGATAAGGTCGTCCACTATCCAAAGTTTCTGAGTAAGAGGTGAAGGTACGTATTGGGGAAGCCCTTTAATAAGACACCCAATCCATACATTTGTAGCGGCCTCTCTTGATCGATCTTGGTTGGTTGAATGCAAAAGTTGATAAAACGGTTTAAATGCATGAATGCGCATCCAATAATTTAAACCTAACATGTGAGATCTTTCTAAGTCGGTTGATTTAATCCAAGTATCAAGTATAAGATGTCGAGTTGGATTAATGATTGATTTGCATGCAAAACGGAAATTAAACATCCATTTACCAAATTAGGTTTACGGTGCATAACGTGATCCATTTGTCTTAGTAAGGCATTTTGCAAATGTGATTTTGAATAAACAAATATTCATCTGATCCATCTTATATCCGGGCTAACCGGAGTCGGGATCGTCCTAGACTAATGCTGGAAAGGGAACAGGCCCTGTACCAGACGGCTACATGAGGCGCGAGCCAGCCGGCGGTAGAAGGGGCCTCCCCCTGGTTTTGAAAATGAGAATTGAAAGACCTGTTTTAGGCGCGGGTCACCCTACGGTTATATGCCGTATTCTGACCATGTAGAAAACGTTGTAAAATGTGTTGAGAAATGGGTGTTTGAACCCGGTTTGGTTTAAAAGGGTCGTTTAGACCGCATTTGTTGATTTAAAGAACTAGACTCGAATAATCATCATTATTTTGATAATATTCGGTGTCGGGTTCGACTTGAAGAGCTTGACATGAATAGTTTTGAAAATGATTATGAACTAATTGTTTTAAGTTCATTTGAATATAATTAGTCGATACTCATCATCGTACCCGGGTTAAAATCCGGCATGGTATGTAGAACCAAGGATGATTTTGTGTTGGTGACTAATATGTTTATTTTGAAAATATAAAGAAATGATGAAAGGCTTTAAAATACCTCCCAAAAGGTAAAGAAATGAAATAAAAGGTTTTAAATACCTTTTAAATGTCATTAACCAAATATTATCACCGAAACACGGATTTAACCGTCATGGTATGAGGAACCAAGGGTGAAAAATATTTTATGGTTAAAACAAATATAATGAAATAAAAAAGGGTTTGAAAATATTTGAAATGGTAAAAACCGATTACAAATATGAAAACGAATTAAAGGGGAAAGACGAGGACAAACACGGTTGATCTATGACCTGGACACCCCATTTAAGCGCGGGCAAGCCAGCGAACCAAGGGGCTTCTGTCCCTGGCCAAAAATCATTTTTGGCTCGTTTATCCCATGTTTTAGTTCATGTTATGCACGTTTTAGCATGTTATAGTCATGAAACAAATGAAAACATGATAAAAAGAGGATTTTTACACCCTCATAATTACATGTTTCGTTATGGCGAGTGACCGACGTAAGTGTAACAACTCGTTTGGTCGGAAAAAAACTTGGTTTAAAACCGTTTTGGTAAGTAAAAAGAGTGTTTTAAGATTAGTGACGGTGTAGTAGTCGAAGTGGTCGATCAAGTGATTTAATGCACGATGACGGTACCAAACAATGTGTAAGGCTTGTATTTACGATCGGTAGGTCGTAAATACGCGTCAAATTGTGACTTAAGAAGTCGATTCGAGAATTTTAAGGGAGAAAAGAGGGGGCGGACGCTCGCGTAAGTCTTAAATGGGGGGCATTTGAGGGGTATTTATAGGAAACTGAGTGGTTGTGTGAGTTTTGAGCGACGTGGCCACTTGGGCTGCTCAAAGAGGCGCGAGCCACGTCGCGGTTCTTCGAGGTGTGTTGTCGCTTTCACACAAAAACAATCATGATTTGTTCTATCCTAGGTTTTGTAGTCACATGTTTGGTACTTGACCATTCATGAATCCGGGAAAACTTAAGGTAGAAGGTTTTAAATGTTTTGTTTTTGGTGGTTGACTCGGTTTGACTCGTTGTTGGAGTCGGAATTTGAATTTTTGAGTCGGTTTTTGGTCCGGTGTCGGTTTTGACTCTAGTTAGTGTCATTGCAACCTCGTCGTCGTGCATTAAACACTCCACGTATTTTTGAAATGTTTTGCAATGTTTTATTTTCGAAATCGTTTTAAGTTTTCCGACGTGAAGTTGTACACAAACTATCGATCAAACGCCGCGATTCCAAAACATGTTGTAGTCCGATAATCATCGGGTGTTTGTTGGAGTCTCAGCAGATACTGGGTATCTACAGAGCCCCCACTTTGATTGAGGCTTGGACAGGGCGAAAGTCAAAGTAGAGCCCCCAGGTCAATCGAAGATTAAAGCCTGGAGACCCAAGTGACGTCGAGGCGGCTCGAAAGTATTTGGGCCAAGGACCTGCCATCGGGAAGGGCGACGCCAAGGCGACTCGGGGGTATGAGTCAAGGACCTGTCGTCGGGAACAGTTTAGAGTCTGTCGACTATCCGTGCGGGTCGTTTAAAGTCCGTTAGACTACGTACAAAGGCTCGCCAGCCATAGAAAGGAGTCATACCTGAGGCATCTTCGGATATGTCCTTGCATATTTGCGGATAAAGGCTCGCCATCTGTGGTGCGTATGTGAGGAGGGCTCGCCAGCCGCGATGCGTAGTAAGGCTCGCCGACCATGGTGCGTAGTAAGGCTCGCCAGCCATGGTGCGTAGTAAGGCTCGTCAGCCATGGTGCGTAATAAGGCTCGCCAGCCATGGCACGTAGTAAAGCTTGCCAGCCATGGCGCGTAGTAAGGCTCGCCAGCCATGGGACGGTTGATTAATGGACCGTGAGAATAGCCGCGTCAAATGGGCTTGTTTTGAAAGTAGCGAACTCGTGATGCCGCCGTGGAAATAGTGAGTTTTGAATTTCACTATCATTGTTTTTGAAATAAGCGGATTCCGCGAGGAAGCCCCTTGCTGGTATTTGAAGGAATAGTGAATTTGGGATCTTCACCATTCGTTGTCCTTTTTCGAATTTTGAAGTGGCGGTTTTGATCGTCGTCTGTTTGAATTTTGAAGGAAATAGCAAATTTTAAATTTTGCTATCACGCTTGGATTGACGGTTTATGTGCCGCCGTTGACATGTGATGGAAATAGTGAATTTGGAATCTTCACTATTATGTTTGAAGTGACGGTTTATGTGCCGCCGTTGACATTTGATGGAAATAGTGAATTTGGAATCTTCACTATTGATTGAAGTGACGGTTTATGTGCCGCCGTTGACATTTGATGGAAATAGTGAATTTGGAATCTTCACTATTGATTGAAGTGACGGTTTATGTGCCGCCGTTGACATGTGTGGTGAAAATAGTGGAATTTAATTTCCAACCATTATTTTGGAAATGACGGTTTTAATTGTCGTCGTTTGAAAATTTGAAGAAATAGCGAGTTTGAATTTTCGCTATTATTTTTGAAATCTGAAGAAAATAGTGAATTTTGAATTTTCACTATTATTTTTGAAATTGGCGGTTTTGATCGCCGTTTGTTTGAAATTTTCGAAAATAGCGAATTTAAATTTTCACTATTTGTTTTTGTCTTTGAAAAAAATGACGATCTTTAATATCGTTAATGAAAATTTGAAGTTTGTTATGTGGAAATTGGGCCAAAGCCCAAAATTCGCTGAAAGAGTAAGAGACGTCTGATTGAGGCGCGAGCCACCTGGCGAACCAAAGGGGCTTCCCTTTTTTCTATAAAAAGACGCGAGGTTTGGCTGCATTTCATTCCTCATTCATCTTCAACCTTCGACACAAAAACCCGCAAAAAATCGCCATTGTTGGTCTTTTGCTAGCTTCCATTCGTGCCATCAACAATAATGTCATCTCAAGGTATGTATTTCCTCTTGAATCCATTTGTTTTTGTTGGTCTTTAGCTTAATTGAATTAGGGCGAACTTTTACCCTAGAAAATCGATTTGGGCGTTTTTGATTGAGCCTATTTCGAGTGAAATTGATGATTGCATTAGGTTAGAAACCTGTTTAGGAGTATAGGGGTGCTTTTAGTTTGCATTTTGGTCCCCGTTCCCGCTCCCTATGCTAAAAAAACGTGAGTGAGGCGAAGGAACCGTCTCATTTCACAATGCCAAGTTTATTTGCTTGGGTAGTGGGTCCCACTAGGTTGTATTGTAGCCGGGAAAGATTATATTTGCCATTATGGACCTTTGTTGGGTATTGTAGGCAAAATTGGAATTTTTGCCTTTTGTGACGGTCTTATGTCTGACAAAATAAGCACCTGTTTGGGCTTGAATTGAGCCAGTTTGCCTTGAAATGGACCTTATTGGTAGTTTAGGTCACCTTGGGGTGTGATAAAATCACGTTTGGCTTTTTGCGGTCGTTTTTGAATTTTTAACCGGTTTGTGTTCAAATTGGCGTATAAATTGCCTTTTTGAGCCGTAGAAAAATTCCTCATTGCATTGGGAATGTATTTTGGGTTGTTGGCGGACCTTGTGTGGGTCTTGAAATGCCGTTTTTTTTTGTGGTGGTTTTGACTCGTCTTTTGCTTGAAAAGAGGGGCGAGTCGTTTTTTGCGTTTTTTGTTTTTTTTTTTCCGAATGGTTTTGTTTGGTTGGATTTGGGCGGGATTGCCCTTGTTTTGCTTTGCAGGTTTTGTTTTTTTTCTGGATTTGTCCATTTTATGCCGTCGTAATGCCAAAATTTTGGCTGACATTCTTTGTTCCTTCTCTTGATCGCAGGGTACCATTTGGGACCTACGGGGTCGGTCGTGGAGGCCTTGGAAGAGGAAGATGATCCCGGAGGAGCTGCAATGCCCGAGGAGGCTGCCGGATTCGAGGCGGTGGTGGAGGATGCTTCCGTAGAGGGGGAGAGGCGGCTGATGTGGCCGGCTTGTCCTTTTCATTGTGGCTCATAGACAGGATGGCTGATGATTGGGGGTCAGCACCGGGGTGGTGCATCGCACCATGGTTCTTGGCCTCCTTATCATCTGAAGTCTGCCAGACATTGTCTTCATTTTTGTCGTGGAGCAAGAACAAGGTATTATCATAATGGTAATCACCTCTGCTTCCGTTGTTGCTCCTCTGTTTCTTGTGTTGCTCCCTTTCTTTTCTGTTTGAGAGGATAGAGAGTGCTTAGTTCGGTAGGTGGCGGATAACCCCCAGTTCATTGTCTTAGGCCAGTGTCTGTATGATAGATAGTTGTTTTAGGCCAGTATCTGTATGATAGATGTCTGTACTGGATCCTGTTTATACGGTCAGCCGTCCGTATCAAACGTGTGTCGATGTATTTTGCGTGAGGCGGTTTGTATATATGTGTTTTTGGATTGTGGTTCATTTTGTGACTTTTGGCTTTTTTGTGTTGTGTTTCGGAGGAGCGATGTCGGCCGTCGATTCTCCTTTTGCTTTGCACCAGTTCCTGCATCGTTAGTGTAGAAAGACAGACAACAGGTAGCACATATGCATAAACGCAAACACGTAAATGCATTTGATTGAAAAAAAAAAAGCAAAATTTAACCGAGATGACTTGAAGTTAAAATTTAATTTTGAAAATTGAAATGAATTTTGAAAATTCCACGACAAGTCGTCACGTTTGGACTCCAAAGAGGAGTTAATTTGAAAATTGAGCAATTAACTCGTGTCTTGAATTAAATTGCATCGGAAATTATTGAAATTGTTTTGCGACTCGAAAAATTCAAACTCAAACCGTCATGGATGAATTTCAGAAGAGATTTTCACGAGTGTGTTTGATTTTTGAGGTCAAGACTCGAATTTGTGAGTGCTTGAAATTTGAGGAAAATTGACGTCGTGTTATCAATTTTCGATTTTTATTTTGATGGAAAATTGTGAAAAAAGGAAAATTTTCGGAATTTCGACTGTCATGGAAACGATCCGTCGCGGATCGGGCGACTAGCCCTTCCCCCCTTAAAAAAAGAAAGAAAAATCCGTATGTTTAAAGCTGCGTCATGGAAACCGTGTCGGATTTCGTAAAACGCGAAAACAAGGAAATGTGAGTGTGAGGAAACACAAAAATGTCCTAGATCATCCCGAAGAGGCGCGAGCATCCTGGCGGGAGGTTTGAGGTGTCAAGAGAAAACACAAGTTGAAAGAGACAAGTCAACAGCGGAAATCCTGGGGAAGCCTCAAAGAGGCGCGAGCAGCCTGGCGATGGAAGCCGGCTCTCCCCTTTTTTCTGAAAAACGCGCTGATCATTTTTGTATAAATAGTGATGTTTGCGCTTCATTGTTTCATCATCCGAAACACAAAAACATCTCGACAAAACTTCTTCTTCTTCTTCTCCCACAAAAATATTTCATGGATGCTTTTGAGAATGCGTTGCGACAATGGTGCCGGGATTTGTCGCCTTCCGAAAAGTATCAACTCGTTTGCATGGGAGTTGGTCAATTGTTGGTGCTCCGTCAAGTCAAGGTGCAACCCTCATTTCTCGAAGCATGTTCTTGGTTATGGGATTCGAAACACCATGTTTTCGTTTTCCCGAAAGGTGAAATTTGTCCTCTTGCCGAAGAAGTTGGAACCATTGGTGGGTGGCCGGTTTGTGTTCCGGTGCTTCCTCCGACTCGGTTGTGCTACAAGGAGAAATTCCGTTCCATGTTGGGTTTGTCGACAAGTCAAGTCAACTTCCTTCTTGCTTCACATGGTGTGGATATGTTGGCTCTTATCAACATCTTTTCAAACCGATTAGATGCCAATGTCTCGGAAGTGGCTAGGAGAAGGGCTCTTGCCTTTTGCCTTGTCCATGTGTACCTCTTTGTTGATGTTTTGAAGAAGGAGGGGCCAAAATGCTATGGTAGCATGACCCTTATTCATGTGGTTGAGCAAATGGAGCATGGTAGAGATCCAGCATGGTTGGTGCTTGGAGAGATCATCCAAGCTTTGGACAAGGAAGGCTCTTGTGGAGAAGCTCCCTCTTTTGGGTCCCCAAGGATCCTTCAAGTGTGGCTATTGGAGAGGCTAAGGTATGTAGAGCCTCCGGTTAACCCTTCTTCTTATTCCTTCCGTCACCTTACCATGAGGAAGAAGTTGTACCCGGATAGTTTTGCTTCTACCGAGGCTTATTGGGCCGCAAGATTGGTGGAGGAAGGTGGTCCTCACATCCGTTGGGTGGTGCCGTGGTGGCACTTGAGGTCCTTCACGGGGTTGCCCACTTCGGGTGCTAGTCCTCGTTCTTTGATGGTGGTGGGTTTGAAGGTTGTTTCCTTCATTTATCCCGAAAGGCTCATGAGGCAAATGGGGCGTCAACAAAAGGTGCCCGCTCAAGATACTCTTGTCCAAGAAAATGTTTTCCGAAACTCCGAGCTTGTGGAGGTCTTCGAAAGGTGGTGGGCCACTCGGCCGCTTTGGGAGGTACCGAATCCCGTTGCCACGACATGGGTGACTCCCGCTTATGTCAAGTGGTCACGTGCTCCGTCCTTGGAAGAGAGATCCAAATTTCGTAAGGACGAGGTTGTCGACTTGAAGTATCGAGAGGTTGGCAAGGCCAACCGTGCATTCTTTGAGGAGTATGTTGATGGAGCTACCCTCGATGTGATGAGGCCACCGAAGAGGAGGAGTTCCGGTCCCAAGGATATGGTGGGCCGTGCATTGGCTCTCTTTGGATCGAACACGGGGTCTTGTACTAGACCGGAGGCCGTCGCCGTCTTAGATCCGTTGAGGATCCGTTCCGAGGAGGAAGTCCATGCTAGGCGGGCCAACAAGAAGAACAAGGGGAAGATGTACCCCGAGGGAAAAGGCAAGGGTAGAATGGAAGAATGAAGACCTTCATTACCCGTTTTATTATTATGTTGTATTATTGTTGTGAGTTTTTATTATGTTTTACTAGCTAGTTATTGTGTGTTTTGTGCTAGTTTTATCATGTGAGGTGTTATAGTTGACACCTTAGCTTCGATAAGTTCTAGATTCGTCGAGCTTTATTTGTTGTTGGAATTGTAATCCCTCCCATTATTAATTAAATAAGAGGATTGCCCGTGTCGAAAATTGTGAACGCTTTTTTCTTCCATCCATTTGGTGAAGGCAATTCGATTTGAATTATCCTAAACCTTTACACTTGGGAAAGTGGGATTTTGTGGAAAGGGAGAAAGGCTTATTTTTGTATTTTGTTGGAAAGGGGAATGGTTTTCCTTCCTCTTTTTTTTTTTATGGGGATGTCTTGTATGTGGGTGATGTTTTTTTATTATGGGGATGGTTGTTTTTTTTATTGTGGGAATGGTTGTTTTTTTATTGTGGGAGTGGTTGTATCCTTCTTCTGTAAGAAAGGACTGCCTAGGTATACACCTGAAAAGGTGAAATCAAACCATGATCGTAGTTCGAAATGTTTTGTAGAATTTGATTGGGTTTTGTGGTTGTATCCCTCATGCATAAGAGGGACTACCTACGTATCCACCTGAAGAGGTGAAATCAAACCATGCTCCTAGTTCAGGGGGTGTTTTTGTTTTAGTGCAAATGGATGTTGCCTTTGACAGATCAAAGGGCCTTTGAAACGAGCAAGGTGTCGCAGCTTAGACTCGATAAAACATGCAATTTCAAATCAGAACGCGTTGAGGAACTTGACTTGAAAAGGGTTGAGGTGGTTGCTAATTGTAAAACCAGGCTTAGGTCATTGGTTGCTATGGTTCAAGGGTAGTATTTCTTTAGTTGGTCTAGGTTGGTCGGGTTTGTAAAATCCTCCCCATCTAGGTCACTCAGTCTCACTGCGCCCCCCGAAAGTATCTTCTTGACCAGGTATGGCCCGGCCCAGTTGGGTTTGAATTTTCCCCTCAGATCGACGGGTAACGGTGCTCGAACTGACTTGAGGACCAAGTCGCCTTCCTGGATGTTCCTGGGTTTGACCTACTTGTTGAACGCCCGTTGTATACGTCGTTGGTATAGCTGGACGTTGTGCAAGGCGTTGAGTTGTCGTTCGTCTAGAAGAGTGAGTTGCTCGTACCTTCGACGGGTCCATTCCGCCTCAGGGACCTGACTCTCCAGTAGAATGCATAGAGAAGGGACCTCTAACTCTACCGGTTGAACCGCCTCCATACCATATGCTAGATAGAAGGGTGTGGCGCCTGTCGGTTTTCGAAAGGAGGTTCGGTATCCCCAGAGTGCGAATGGGAGTTTGCTCGGCCAATCGCGGTAGTTGTCTTGCATTTTCTTGATAATGGTGACAAGAGTTTTGTTCGCTGCCTCCACCGCTCCGTTAGTTTGGGAACGGTAAGGGGATGATCGATGTCGTTTGATTTTGTATTTGTCCAGCAAGGCTTGAGTTTCCGCCCGGAAGTGAGAGCCTTGGTCGCTGATGATTTCATGGGGTACCCCATACCGGCAGATGATGTTGTTTTGGATGAACTAGGCCACTTGTTTGGCGGTCAAGACTGCATATGAATGCGCTTCCATCCATTTGGTGAAGTAGTTGATGGCGACGAGGACGAAACAATGCCCCTTAGTGCCCACCGGGTTGACTTTCCCGATGATGTCGATGCCCCAGGTTGAGAAAGGCCAGGGTGACGTCATGGTGTATAAAAGGGATGGTGGTATGTGTTGTACGTTGGCGAAGATCTGGCAATTATGGCAATGTTTGCGTGATTCGGCAATCAGCTTCCATGGTGGTCCAGTAGTAACCTAGCCGCATGATTTTCCGGGTAAGCATCATTGCACTCATGTGAGGGCCACATTCTCCGTCGTGGACCTCTCCCGTGACTTTTTTGGCTTTGTGATGGTCAATGCAAAGGAGGAGAATTCCTTGGGGCGTTCTCTTGTATAGTTGATTTTGGTTTATCACGAATTGTGATGCAAGTAAACGGATGGCTCTTTGTCCCCTTTGATCAGAGTTGGGAGGGAATTCGTTTTTGGTTTTGTAGTTGAGGATGGTTTGGTACCAAGGTTCATCATGGCTTTCCTCGTCGTCGTTGATGGCACAAATGTGGGCTGGCTCGCTCCTTCTCTCGACACATAGAGGCATCGATGTCATGTCGTCAGGTATGTTGACGAGCGCGACAAGTTTCGCCAGGGCATCAGCAAATTGATTTTCTTCTCGCGACAAGTGGAAGTAGTCGACTTGGTCGAAGAACTCGGCCTCTTGATTGATCATTGCTCGGTAGGGAGCTAAGCTGTCAGATCAGATTTTCCATGATCCGGATACCTGATTGATGATGAGCGAGGAATCGCCGTGGACCCTCAGCCTCTTGATGCCAAGTGTGATGGCTGCTTGTAGGCCGATGAGGCATGCTTCATATTCAGCGGCATTGTTGGTGACGGCAAAGTCTAGCTTGACCGAGATCGGAACATGTTCTCCCTCCTATGATATTAGAAGGATTCCTACCCCGAAGCCTCTCAGATTAGATGCACCGTCGAAGTATAGGTCCCATGCGTCGGAATCGGCACAAAGGATGTCTTCGTCAGGAAGTGACCATGTGTCGGTCGTTGGATCCTCGTTGACGGGATTTTGTGCTAGGAAATCGGCAACATCTCTTACCTTGATAACCTTGAGGGGTACAAACTTGAGATCAAACTCAGACAGCATGAGTGTCCACCTAGACAGCCTTCCGTTTAGTACGGGTTTTTCGAAGATGTATTTGACAGGGTCCATCTTGGAGTAGATGTGGACCGTGTAGCTGAGCATATAATGCTGCAGCTTCTTTGTTGACCATACTAGGGCAAGGTGTGTCTTCTCCAGTTGGGTATATCTCATCTCGTAATCAATGAACTTTTTGCTGATCTAGTAGATGGCTCGTTCTTCGCCGCCGATTGTTTGTGCTAACATTGCTCCCATGGCTGTGTTGGTAACAGTCAGGTATAGGGATAAAGGAATCCCCGGTTGAGGTGGCATGAGGACGGGAGGCTTGGATAGGATTTCCTTTATCCTGTCAAAAGCCTTTTGACAGTCGTTGTCCCAATCGGTGTGATCGGAGGCGCGAAGTTTCTTGAATATTGGTTCACAAATCATGGTGAGCTTGGAAATGAAGCGGCTGATGTATTGGACCTGACCGAGAAATCCCCGAATCTCCTTCTCGTTCTTAGGCCGAGGCATTTGCTGAAGGGCTTTAATTTTGGTTGGATCAATCTCAATGCCTTTTTTGCTGACGACATGTCCCAAGAGTTTTCCGGAGGTGACCCCGAATGCACACTTCTGAGGATTTAGTCTCATGTTATATTTCCGCAGACGAGCGAAGAATTTTCGAAGGGCGTTGATGTGGCCGTCCCGTTCTCTTGACTTGACAATCATGTCATCGACATATACCTCTACCTCCTTGTGCATCATATCATGTAGGAGAGTGGTAGCGGTTCTTTGATAGGTTGCTCCGGCGTTGATGAGGCCGAAAAGCATAACCGTGTAGCAATATGTACCCCACTGTGTAGAGAATGCTGTCTTGTGCATGTCTTCCTCAGCCATTTTAATCTGGTTGTACCCAGCATACCCGTCCATGAATGATAGGAGGGCATGTTCGGCGGTATTGTCCACCAGAATGTCAACATGTGGCAAAGGGAAGTCGTCCTTAGGACTCGCCCTATTCAGATCCCTGAAGTCGACGCAAACCCGAATTCTTCCGTCTTTTTTTGGTACGGGCACAATGTTGGCCACCCAATCAGAGTATTCAGACACTTTGATGAACCCAGCCTTGAACTGTTTGTCTACTTCTTCCTTGATTTTGGGGCCCATTCAGACGCATCCCCGTAGCTAACCGATTCACGAGTTTAGCTCCGGGCTTAATGGGTATCCGGTGCTCTGCAATTTCCCTTTCAATCCCAGGCGTGTCTCTGTAGGACCAGGCGAATACGTCTGATGTGACCATTATTTGGGCATATTTAGTCCCCGAATTAGCCTCGTTCCTATGCTTTTTAGTGCATATTTGGGTCATTTACTATCTTCCGTCCTTTGTTTTGCATATTCTTTGAGGTTTTGTTTCCTTGGTAGGAGAGGAGTGCAAACCTTGCATTTTCATGGCAAAATAGAGCTAAATTGATCGAATCTAATGACCAAGCATCAAAGAGAAGACAAGACTAGAAAGCCTTTGTACATATTATAGTAGATGGGCAATGATGAAGAAATCTTTGCATCCCCGACTAAATCCCGGAGGATTATTGGAAGAAGAGAAGAAGAAAAGAAGAAAGGAAAGGCTGTGACGAGATCCGCTCGTCCAGCCAAGAAGACGCCCGTCCAACACTTCAGGAATCCGAGCGTCTTTGCCAGAGGGACGCTCGTCCAACCACGCCTCAATCCACCCGTCCAGCCACCACGAAATCCGCTCGTCCCGACCCCTTGGACGCTCGGATTCTCTTACAGGCCCATACGTCCTCTTCTTCCCTCCATGAAAGATGCACATATTTATGAAAGACCGGCAAAAAGGAGACTCGCATCTTTTCTGAGAGGAGCGATTCCTTAAGGACTTAATCGTCATTTAATCCCTTAGTAAACCCTAATTTGTGTACCTAATCCCCACTATAAATACCCCATTAGTCTAATTAGATTAGGCATGTTCTTCTTATCAATCTTTAGTGTAGTTTATATCATTCTAATCTCTTCTTAATCTTGTAATCAACTTCTAATCAAGTCTTAATACAAATCTCATTTCCTTAATTTCTCTTTTGTTCATCTTTTATTTTGGGTAATTGAAGATTATTTGGGTTATTATTGGGAGATTGACAACCTTCCAATCATTCATCATGTACTTCTATTATTCTTTGCTTTATTTTGGAATCATTAGTAGGTATAATTCTCTTAATCCCTTTTTAATTATTGTTAATCATCTTCATTTATTCATCATGTTTTGCTTTGTTAATATGATTGACAACCTTGTTAACATGTTAAACTTGATAATGAGTGAGTAGTTTCCTTAACTAGGGTTAATGGGTAATTAGGGGAAACCAACATGGGGGATGATTCATGCTTAATTTCATATGTTTTCATAATTTATTTGCTTGCTTGTTGTGATCTCAACTTATGCACATGTTATGTTTGATGAAATGCGAGCCTATTAATCCTTGCATTTTTTACCCATCACTTACCTTTTCAATGAGACTTGTAAGACATAAACCAACTCGAGTCTCATTAGACCATGCATATAGTTGAGTAGGGAGGATTAAGTAGACTTGTAGGTGTTGTACAATCTAATCGATTCGGCTCCGGGACCCAAACCTTCCTAGAATTGTAAGATATAAACCAACTCGATCCATCACAACAATAATTGCTTGCTTATAATTTGAGAATATGTTTGTATGATCAATTCCCATGAATCCCCTATGACCCCATGACACCCTAGTGCTTTTAATCAATTGTTTACATCTCATTTTAATCACCTTGCTTGTTTACTTTTATTGCTATTTAGTTTAGAGATCTTCTTATCCCAACCCAAATCGTGAAACCCCTTGACACCGCTACTTGCAATCGAAAATCCTACATCAATACGCGTCCCTTGGGATCCGACCTTTACTTGCCTCTTTACTAATAGTAGAGTTTTTTGTGAAGTTATAAATATTGTTTTGGTCTAGGTGCTCCTAACGACAAGTAACCGAAAATTTAGCTCCATGTGAGTCCGAACAAAAAATGGCGCCGTTGCCGGGGACGGTGTTAACTTGATTTGATTTTCTTAGGTTGTTATTAGTTGTGTCTTTCTTTGCCTTGGGGAAGTAAAACTCCTCAAGGTTTGTCCTAATTGTTTTCAAGTTGTTTGATATTTTGCATGTCTAGAAGATCACAAGGTAACTTGTTACCCATTGATCACGAAATTGAAAGAACTTTGACAAACAATAGAAGACTTGCTAGAGGTACTTTGAGAGGTATTGGTGAGGTTGTAGATATTCAACCAAATACTATTGAGTTCATCAACCCTTTTGCAAGAGAAGGTGAGAAGAACCCAACACAAAATCAATCACAAAATCAACCCACAATGCCTAAATTTTCATCACATTCCGTACAACCGAGGAGAACCTACCCAATGGTACTCCCACACCACAACACTTAACCGGAAATTTCATTGCAAAATCCGCATTTATCCAATTAGTCGAAAGAAGCCAATTTGGGGGGATTCCTAGTGAAGACCCTCACTCTCACATGGAAACTTTTTGTGACTATTGTGATGCGATTTCACAAACCGGTGTGACTCAAGACCAAATTCGATGGGTCTTATTTCCTTTTTCTCTAATTGGCACCGCAAAACAATGGTTGAAAGCTTTGATAAGGCTACTCTTGGAATTGACTCTTGGAAGAAGTTAGCTCTAGCTTTCTACAAAAAATTCTACCCTCCGGAAAAGACTAACATGCTAAGAGCTCAAATTACGGGTTTTAAGCAAAGAGATGAAGAATCTTTGTATGAAGCTTGGGAGCGGTTCAAAGGAATTTGTCGCTCATGTCCTCATCATGGACTTAGCGAGTGGTTCTTGGTACAACAATTTTGGAATGGTCTTTATGAAGACTCAAGAAACATTCTCAACATGGGATCAAATGGTATGTTCACCGAAGTTGACGATAATCAAACTTGGAACAAGATTGAGGAAATGGCGGTCCATAATTCACAATATAGTAGACCTCGCAAGGCTACTAGAGGAGGAAAGCATGAAGTAGACTCTATTACTCAATTGGGTGCTCAACTTAGTGCTCATATTGATACCATTAACTTGAAGTTTGAAAAGGCTATGGCTAAACTTGAAGACGCCTCAAAATCACCAAAGCATCATGTTAATGCCATGGTAGCATCTTCATCAATCTCAAGTGGGATATGTGAGAATTGTGGAACTTTGGGACATGACCAAAGTGAATGTAGGGGAACAAATGAACAAGTGAATGCTTTTCAAGCATACAAGAGTGGTACCCCTTATTCCAATTATTACAATGAAAACACCAAATTTCACCCAAATCTCTCGTACAAAAGCCAAAATGTTCAAAACCCTCAACCAACATACACCCTACCTCCCATGAGAAACCAAAATCAAAGACCTTTTTTCAACCAAAACCAAGGTTACCAAAATCAAACTCCATACAATCAACAAAATGACCAAGGTTTTGACGTTCAAAAAGCGGTCCTCCAAATGCAAAAGAATCAACAAGAATTTTTCACTCAAATGCAAAAAGATAGCCAAGCAAAAGACATCACCATCAACAACATCCTAGCCCACACAAAAATGTTGGAAACTCAATTGACCCAACTAGCATCTTCAAACTCTCAAAGGCAAAAGGGGCAATTACCACCTCAAAGTAATCCCCCAATACATGAAACGGTTAGTGCCATTCACTTGAGGAGTGGTACGAGATATGAAAGTCCAAAGAAGCAAGTTGAGTATGAAGTTGTGGAAGCTAGTGACAAAGAGGAAGTTGTGCAAAACTCCAGGGAAGATGAACCAACAAAAGAAGAAGTTTCAAAGAAAAGTCAAGAAAAGGCCAAGGAGAAAGAGCCCATTGTGATTAAACTTCCATTCCCAAGTCGTCAAGCTAAGCCTAAGTTTGATGACCAACTTGGGAGATTCATGGAAAATGTGAAGAATTTGGAAGTCTCGATTCCTTTCACGGAATTAATCAATCACGTGTCGGCCTATGCAAAGTACATGAAGGACATCCTTACGAAATAGAAGTCGATCCGGAAGCTTGAAACTATCGCCTTCACTAAGGTGAGTAGTGCAATCCTTCAAGGGAGTTCACCTCCTAAACTTAAAGACCCGGGAAGCTTCTCAATACCGTGTACCATTGGCGACACCACGATCAACAAGGCTTTGTGTGATCTAGGAGCAAGCGTGAGTGTTATGTCGTATTCGGTTAGTAAAAGGTTAGGGATGGGAGAGCTTAAATGTACCAACATCACACTCCAAATGGCCGATAGATCGACGAAGACACCATTAGGGATATGGGAAGATGTTCCCGTGAGAATCGGCAAATTCTTCATCCCGGTGGACTTTGTCATTGTTGACATAGAAGAAGACTCCAATATTCCGATCATCCTTGGTAGACCTTTCTTGTACACCGCGGGTGCGGTGATAGATGTGAAGCACGGAGAGCTTACTCTAGAAGTGGGAGACGAGACCATAACTTTCAATCTTGACAAGACCATGAGAGCTCCCCGTTTGCATGAACCATGCTTCATGATTGATCACTATAGCCGGAAGGATGATAGGAAGAAGTCGGAATTCCAATGGAAAAAGAAAGTTGATGATGCTCCATCAAAAGAGCAAGGGAATAGCAACAAAGAGAGCTTGAAAAGCTCACCCATGACAAGTGAAGAAGATGGCCTCATTGGCCAAAACAAGAAAGAAGGAGAGTTGTCTCTATCAACTCAAGAAATTTTTAATGATCAAGTAGACGAAGTTTGCGGTCTTTGGGATGATGAGTTCGAAGGGATATTCAATCCCTACATTGGTAATGCTATGAACCAAGACCATCACGGAGAACAACATGTGCAAAGATCTATTGAGGACCTTTATCATGACAATGAACAAGCTTTCGACTACTTCTTCAAGGTGTTGAGTAACATCAACAACACCTTAAACATGCCCCCTTGACATCTCACATTGGATGATAATTTGGTGGAGTCCTCCCTAAACCACCATTTGTAAATATTCTAACTCCCTAATTTGCATTTCAATTTTTACATTGCATTTTTGTCATTTTTGGATTTATATTTTTGTGCCTTGATCAAGATATTCATCATTTTGAGAGAAGTGAGGGAGGGACTTATGATTTTATTGATGTGTAGTGCTTTGACTTAGTGTGGGGATAGCAATTGCCTAGGCTATTCATGCCTTTGTAGTGCCCCTACAATGAAGAACACGAGAATTGAAGAATGAAAATGTTACGGGTTATGCAGTACCCACGGATGGACCTGAATCCGTGTGGACAAGGAGGAATCCGAGCGTCTCATGAGAGAATCCGCTCGTCTTGAGGAATCCGAGCGTCCAATGTCACCAGACGCCCGTCTAGCAGAGCTGTTGAATTCAAAAAAATGGTCTGTCACAGAATCCGAGCGTCCAAATTGAGAATCCGCTCGTCTGATTCAGGACGCTCGTCTTATAGAGAAGACGCTCGTCTTTCTGCTATTGAATTTTAAAGAATCACCCTGTAACAGAATCCGAGCGTCTTCCAAAGAATCCACTCGTCTCAAATTGAAGAATCCGCTCGTCTTTCCTGAAAGACGCTCGTCCTGTGGCGTCATTTCCTGAGGTAAAAACGAAGAATCCGAGCGTCCCAGAATGCAATCCGCTCGTCCCCTGCTGCTATTTCAAATACAACGGGTTTTTTAAACCCTTATTCCCTCATTCATTTTCATTTCTTCTACATTCAAACACTACCCAAAACCCAAAAACCCTCATCCTCTACATCAACAAAACCAAATTTCCTCAACCAAATTCAACAAAATCAAATCCAAACTTCCTCACAACAAAAATTAATCACTCCTTTTACAACAACAATTGATTCAAACACCAAAATCTTCAACCTTTGAGTCGATTTTTAAGATACAAAGCAACATTCTTTCATCTTAAATCGATTTGGGCATAACTAAAAAATTGAAGATTTCAATCTTTCTTTGGTGTAATCAACAATGGCAAGAACTAAAGGAGGTAACAAGGCACTCCCAAAGAAGACACTTTCAAAAAGGCAACAAACCCTTCAAGAAAAACAATTGTCAAAGGCATTGGTAGTCCATGAGGCAAGGTTGGAGGTTCAACAAGGTCCCCCTATGGAAGCTACAACATCAACAACTCCGGTCATTGAGCAATTATCCAATTATCCGGAGGTAATTTTCACTTCCGACTCTCATAGGGATAAATTTGTTCTCTTTGCTAAGAAGACCATTATGCCTACAAAATTTATTTGTGAAGATGCCTTGACAAAGTTGGGTGTTCTTGAATAAACCAAAACCTTCTTTGAGGCTATGGGATTGGGTAAATTGTTTTTCATGAAAGAATTGACATACCCCTCCCTCACCTTGGAATTTTTGAGTTCCTTGAAAGTCACAAGGGTGGAGACTAGAACCCACATCGAGTTTCGTCTTGCAAATGTTGATAGACGCATCACTTTTGGTGAATTGAGTAAGATTTTAGGCCTTAGTGATACCCCGTACTATGAAAAGATCCCCGACAAGTATGACCCCGCTCCTCTTTGGGAGGCAATTTCCGGAAAGAAATTTGTGCGCTTTCATGATTGTCGTGCTCTATTAGTCCACCATCCGGGCATTAGAGTGTGTAATAAGGTCATTGGGAATACTTAGATAGCAAGAAATGGTACTAATCATCTTACCAAGCTCGATTTTGTTCTTCTTGAGTCGGCCTTGAACATAGGAAGGGAATATATTAAGCCATATAATGCTCTAAGACTTTTGGTTGAACGATGGCTTAATGTCGATTGTGGTAAAGAGGGCACCGACTAGTTACCTATTTGGCCAAGCACTTTAACCCAAATTTCAACAAAGACAACACTAATGTGGCGGTTAAAGGAGGTCATCTCATTGATATGGACACCATGATTCACAAGTTTAAGTGGGTCAAGCATGATCCTCTTGACACCAAATATGGGTGGTTAACCAATGAAGCTAGATCCTTCACCTTGCCTTCAAAGATTTGCCGATTGAGTGTTCACCGACCAAACTACCTTCTTCCACTCTCCGAGGAGACCGAGTATATTATTCAACAACAAAGAGGCGAGATTGACGAGCCCTCCTCCTCCATTGTCACACCACCCTACCCATTTGAGTATCACGAGTTCAAACCCAAGGATGTCGAGGTAGGAAATGATTACATGACTCTACTCATGAGAAAAATGCACAAGCAAGCTTACAATAATAGAGTGGATGCTTACAAGGCCCAATATCCGCCCCTCCTACATCTAGCTAGGCAATGACTTCTTGATCCATCATGTCTTTTGCCTAGTTGGGCGGATAGGGAATTTTTCTTTCCTAGCACCTCTAGTGGTGGAAGACCGGGTCGAGAGGAGATTGTTGATGAAGAAGGTGAAAAACAAGAGGTTCAAGAAGGTGTTCAAGAAGGAGAAGCTCAAGAAGAGGAAGAAGAAAGTGAGGAAGAGCAAGGAAGTGAAAGCGGGAGTGGAGATGATTCCACATCTATGGAGGAAGATGATGATAATGATGATATGATGGAGGATTAGCAAACCTTGGAGGCTCCTACACTCTTTCACCCCTCTTATGGTATGTCTACTTCTTTTGTTTTCTTTATTTTATTTTGATCATTTGATTGTGGAGTCCTAGCAACATGGAGGACTAACACCTTGGCTTCATTAAGGTGTTCTTTTTATTGTTCCCACTTGTAAAATCCAAAATGACAATTTGTAGTTTCATGCATTGCATTCCATGTGCATGAACTACCCCGAAATTCAAGACGTTAGAAATAATGTCTATTTTAATTTGGGGAAGTTCATGCATATGCTTCGGGAGGTAATCTAAATTACGCTCTCCGCCATAACAAAAACACATGCAATATGTAGTATAGCTTAGTATAGTTTGCATTTAGTTTAGAAATCATGCATCATGCTTGCATAATTTCTTATCGTATTGGCCATTGATGACAATGCCCATACTAGTGTGGGGATGGGAAATTCTAACTTGACTTCTATTCAAAAATCCAAAAAAATCAAAAATTTCGAAAAAACCAAAAAAATTGAAAAATTGAAAAAAATCAAAAACATGTTCATTTTTTTTATAGTGTAGTCTTGTATATATTGTTTTGTATATATTGTGTTTGTTCATCCCTGTTCACATTGATTGACTACGCCACATCCGAGACATGAGGATATTGAAGACCGCATAGTATGATCTTTCCAATCTCCTTTTTCCTCTTTATGTTAATGACTATGTGGCTTTATTTTGATTGATGCGGTATAAACAATGTGAATTTAGGATTGCATTTAGATTATTTGGCATACTATTTGGTAGAATCATATGCATTAGGATGTATAAATGTTAGTTGCATCATGGCATATAGTTGCATTTAGAAAAACTTTGTGAAACCGTCTACTTGGGAAGCTTGACAAGTATATATAGGCCCTAGTAGATGCTTTTTCTTCTTAAGACTTTGCTTGTTAGAATACTTGTAAAACACCCTAGGATGTGTCATGCTAGTATCCTTTAACCCATGGATTAAGGCCTAGTCAAGAGTACCTTGCGGTGTGATAACTCCTTGGCTACCGTTTATTCCAAGGTGACCCTTGAAACCATGCAACCAACCATCATCCATATTCTACCATATTTTTGTCATCAAAGAGAATGGGCACAAAAAGAAATTGTTCAAAAATTTGAGTTCCAAGAAATGAAAGGAAAAGAAAAGAAAAAGTTTGCAATTGCATCAAAAGAAAAGAGGAGTAACAAAAATGAAAACTCCTATGCTTCAAATATAAGGCACCTTCGTTACAAATTGGGGTGACTTTGAAAATGTTTAAAAGAAAAATGCAAAAAGTTGAAAAGTTGTCAAGTGCTGAAAATGCCAAAAATCAAAAGAAATGGCAAAAAGAAAGTGTTCTCAAATGTTATATGCCACAAGAAATTGGGGGGAAAAACAACAACAAAAGCAAACTCCCAAATGAAACTCAAATCCTATCGATTCCTTTATCCATCGTATCCACTTTTGTGCATGGTAGAGAGGGGACGACCCTTCTTCTTGTCTAGGCAAGAGGGGGAATTCCGCGATTCTCCAGTGTTTCTAACGCCATAGGGAGTCTATTCTTGACAAAAGCATTTAACGATTGAGGACAAAGGTACCCTAGCTTGACACAACTTGGAGGTGATTTATTGGTATCCTTCTAGGCTTAGTAGTTCGAAGAAACCATATCTATGAAGGAGTGTGTACCCTTGAATTGCTTTCCCTTTAGATAAATTCCGCCACTTAGATGAGGAAAGTGGCTATTCTTTTGTAGATGCATCCATTACTTGATTTTGTGTGCTTTAATGATTGGATGTGTCGCCATTTTGGCAAGACCCACCTTGCCTTGCAAGAAGGCATCCTACCTCATGGTTGTCTTGTTGTGAGTTGAAGGGGCGGAGTGAGACCCGCTAATTGTCTCATGTCGGCTATATTAGTAGGATAGTTTAAATAAGGGTCCTAGTTTTGTCACCTCTTTACTCGGGACGAGCAAATGTTCGGTTTGGGGATATTTGATGTGACCATTATTTGGGCATTTAGTCCCCGAATTAGCCTCGTTCCTATGCTTTTTAGTGCATATTTGGGTCATTTACTATCTTTAGTCCTTTGTTTTGCATATTCTTTGAGGTTTTGTTTCCTTGGTAGGAGAGGAGTGCAAACCTTGCATTTTCATGGCAAAATAGAGCGAAATTGATCGAATCTAATGACCAAGCATCAAAGAGAAGACAAGACTAGAAGGCCTTTGAACATATTATAGTAGATGGGCAATGATGAAGAAATCCTTGCATCCCCGACTAAATCCCGGAGGATTATTGGAAGAAGAGAAGAAGAAAAGAAGAAAGGAAAGGCTGTGACGAGATCCGCTCGTCCAGCCAAGAAGACGCCCGTCCAACACTTCAGGAATCCGAGCGTCTTTGCCAGAGGGACGCTCGTCCAACCACGCCCCAATCCGCCCGTCCAGCCACCACGAAATCCGCTCGTCCCGACCCCTTGGACGCTCGGATTCTCTTACAGGCCCATACGTCCTCTTCTTCCCTCCATGAAAGATGCGCATATTTATGAAAGACCGGCAAAAAGGAGACTCGCATCTTTTCTTAGAGGAGTGATTCCTCAAGGACTTAATCGTCATTTAAGCCCTTAGTAAACCCTAATTTGTGTACCTAATCCCCACTATAAATACCCCATTAGTCTAATTAGATTAAGCATGTTCTTCTTATCAATCTTTAGTGTAGTTTATATCATTCTAATCTCTTCTTAATCTTGTAATCAACTTCTAATCAAGTCTTAATACAAATCTCATTTCCTTAATTTCTCTTTTGTTCATCTTTTATTTTGGGTAATTAAAGATTATTTGAGTTATTATTGGGAGATTGACAACCTTCCAATCATTCATCAAGTACTTCTATTATTCTTTGCTTTATTTTGGAATCATTAGTAGGTATAATTATCTTAATCCCTTTTTAATTATTGTTAATCATCTTCATTTATTCATCATGTTTTGCTTTGTTAATATGATTGACAACCTTGTTAACATGTTAAACTTGATAATGAGTGAGTAGTTTCCTTAACTAGGGTTAATGGGTAATTAGGGGAAACCAACATGGGGGATGATTCATGCTTAATTTAATATGTTTTCATAATTTATTTGCTTGCTTGTTGTGATCTCAACTTATGCACATGTTATGTTTGATGAAATGCGCGCCTATGAATCCTTGCATTTTTTACCCAGCACTTACCTTTTCAATGAGACTTGTAAGACATAAACCAACTCGAGTCTCATTAGACCATGCATACAGTTGAGTAGGGAGGATTAAGTCGACTTGTAGGTGTTGTACAATCTAATCGATTCGGCTCCAGGACCCAAACCTTCCTAGGATTGTAAGATATAAACCAACTCGATCCATCACAACAATAATTGCTTGCTTATAATTTGAGAATATGTTTGTATGATCAATTCCCATGAATCCCCTATGACCCCATGACACCCTAGTACTTTTAATCAATTGTTTACGTCTCATTTTAATCACCTTGCTTGTTTACTTTTATTGCTATTTAGTTTAGTGATCTTGTTATCTCAACCCAAATCGTGACACCCCTAGACACCGCTACTTGCAATCGAAAATCCTACATCAATACCCGTCCCTTGGGATCCGACCTTTACTTACCTCTTTACTAATAGTAGAGTTGTTTGTGAAGTTATAAATATTCTTTTGGTCTAGGTGCTCCTAACGACAAGTAACCGAAAATTAAGCTCCAAGTGAGTCCGACCAACGTCCTTGTATTCGTGGAGGAGGTCAATGAACTGTTGTCTTTCCGAGGGGTCCATGGTTGTCCCTATCCTAAGTTCTTGAGGTGTGTTGTTGGTTACTACGTTAATAGGTTCGGTCTCCTCAATGATGGGGGTTCTGGTTTCCCGTTTGTCAAGTTTTTTGGCTAGGTGAGGTGGGTAGTCACTCAAGTCAAATTCCTCATAGTCATTCAGAATTGCATTGCAGTTAAATTGAGACGAGTCATAAGCAAACTTAGCGTTCATTAAGTTGACACGAGCGAAAAGCTCGGAAAGAACAGACATCTCGTGGTCAGTCAGAGGCGACACAGCATAGGAGGTGGCCCCTGGAACAGGCACAAGGTTGTCACCTTTCATGGGAGTGGGGGTGACCCTAGTAGACTCAGCCTCTGAATCAGCCACAACTTTGTGATAAAATAGTGGGAAGGGGACCTTGACTGGGACATCAGGAGTGTTAGGAGCTACGACAGACTCTGACTCCGACTCAGACTCAGATTCGTATTCACTTCCCTCTTTGAACATAAGGCCTTCTCCAGTTGTGATCTTGAGAATGCAGCCTTGGCGATCGGTCCACTTGACGGTCTTCCTCCAGCCCTGTGTAGCTTTCTCCGGGTCAGTGTCGGAGATCAAGGCGGTTGGGTCAAATTGATTGTCCTTCAGGGCGATGTTGATGATGTCCTCATAGTCGAGGTGTTTGATGTTATCTTCCCTAAAGAGGAGAGTGACAGCTTGTCCGTCGAGGCATGACGACGGCTTAGACTCGGTTAATGCAGCTTCGGTGTTGGCGGGGATGAAGTAGCAGTCCTGGAAGATTTCCACACCCGGGTACCTGGCCTTGGACACAGAGTCGTAGATCGGCTCCGGAAAGCCATGGTAGAGCTCTGATTCTCCCTCGGGGACAAAGTATCCATTGAGGGTCGGGTGGTAGGGACGGAGGATAACTCCGTGCTTCTTGCGTTTTCGAATTAGGAGGTTCATCTCCTGGATATCTTCATCGGTAGGTTCATATCCCCAGCCCAAAGGGAATGCTGGGGACCTTAGCCTGTTTCAAGGGAGGTAAGGTGCTCTTTAGTGGATTGAGGGGCAAACCCGGGAAGTAACCCTGGCGCATCATGATACGGTTGACTGTGAGGTTGGCAAACGGGTCACAATCAAAGGGTGTTGATTCATAAGTTATGGCATTCACAGCTTGGAATCCTCACATTTTATTATCATCCTCCTCAATGGTCTGGGAGGCTATTCCCTTTCTCATGACAGCTTTGATCGGGGAAGCAGGAATTGTGATTGTTTTCCCATTGAAGGGGACCCTAATTTTATGGTGGAGAGTTGAGGTAACTTCCTTGACGGCGTGGATCCAGGGACGTCCCAGGAGCATATTAAAAGAGGCGTCGATGTCGACCACCTGAAAACCGGTTTGTCTTTTCAGCGGTCCGGTTGCGACAGTCAGAGTGATGAGCCCCGTGACCTTGCGACGAGTGTCGTCGTAGGCGCTTACTCCTTGGTTTGTTGGGACCAAATCAGCTTCCTTGATACCTAGCTTGTGAGCAGTCTTGAGGGGAATGACATTCACCGTGGATCCGTCATCTACAAGGACCATGGGCACATTCTTCTTGAGGCATTGTACGGTGATGTACAGGGCAAGGTTATGATTGGCTCCGAAGGGAGGGATATCTTCGTCGGAAAAGACGACTGGGTTGTTCAAGTCAGGGGCGTCCCTTGTCATATGTGCCACTATTTCTTCGGGGGAATAGGTTGAGGGCACAGTTAGTTTTCCCAAGGCCTGAAGCAAAGCATGTCGATGCTCAAAGGACGTTGCGATCAGTTGCCAGATCGAGATCTCGGCTTTTGCCTTTTGAAGCTGTTTGAGGATTGAATTCTCAGGAGCCTTCGGTTGAGTGTCTACTTCCAGGACAACTTGGTCGTTCGTTGTTGGAACGACCATTGGATTGTTCGAGTTTTGATAGGGGCGTCCGGACCGGGTAAGGTGGCCGATCTCTTTCGCCCGTTTCTCTTTCTTTAGGACAAGGTAGACATCTTCAACATCATCTCTCCAGATGCCATTGATTTCAGGATCTCGAAGGCACCTTGGAGGGGCATTCCTCAGTGGGTAGTTTTTGTGAGGGATATTTTTGTGAGGGTAATTTTTGTGGGGTTGATTATTGTGAGGCGCATGCCAGAATGGTCGCGGGAGCAATCCGTCCTGGTGTGGGTAGTTTTGGGTGCTCGGGGGACTCTCCCTCGGCGTGGTGGCGGAGGATTGAAAATAAGTCGGGTGATCCTTTCGGAGAGATTGGCTATGACTTCCTCAACCTGTTGGAACATAGTGAGCATAGTGGCAGCACTGAACATAAACACCCCGTCTGAGGGATCTTTCTCCAAGGCATTATCTCGTCATCAACTGGCAGGATGAGGTGTGAGAAGTCCAGAGTTGGCTCATCGTCGGAGATGGCGTGGATCCCCAGAGGATTTGTTTTGTTATTTGAATTAGTCTGCGGGGGTAAAGGCAAATCCCCTTTCTCAATCATGTCTTGGATGATGTGTTTGAGTTTGAAGCAGGTTTCGGTATCGTGCCCCTTCCCTTGATGGTATTGACAATAGGCATTGGGGTTCCAGAAGCGGGATTTCTTAGCATCGGTCGGATCCGGGTGGGTCCGATCAGTTGTAACTTCCCCTGGTCCATGAGCCTCTTCAGAGCACTTGCGTAAGTCGACCCTATATTAGTGAACACTCTCTGGGGGCGCTCAGCTCTCTTAGTAGATGGTTCAACGAGGTTGACCTCATCAATCTTGTTCGTTTGGCCGTAAGGGCGAGACCCGGTCGAGGTGGATCCTTGGTAGCCTCTGCCAGCAGTCTTGGCCAAGACACCCTTCCGTAGGTCATTTTCAATGCGCGTCCCCAGAATTTGAAGATCCTGGAAGGTCTTAATATTTTGATACCTCAGTAAGTTGGCATACACTGGGCGGAGATTGTTGACGAACTTTTCCACCAAAGTTGATTCACTCGATTTACTGACCAATTGAGTACTCACCCTCCTCCAACGGGTTAAGAACTCGGTGAACCCTTCCTTATCGTTCTGGGTTAGAACCTCAAGAGTACGGGTATTGGCTTGGATTTCAACATTGTCGGTGTATTGTCTGGCGAATTCAACTGCGACCTCATCCCAGGTAGCAAGGTTTTTCGGATCAAGGGAGTAGTACCACTAGCGAGGGATCGGTTCTAAAGAGGACGGAAAAATCCGGGTGAAAAGTTCCTGTTTGACCCCTTTAATGGCCATGTAGTCTTTGAAGGCACGGATATGATTGAGCGGGTCCTTCACTCCTTTGAACTTAGGCACATCAGTTAGGGTAAAGTTGTCAGGTAATTGATCCCCAACTGGTTCAAACCTTCGGTTGTTCTCAAGATGGATATTGTTACCCCGGGCTAGGAGTTGTTCTTCCAAGAGCTTTAGCCTCTTCTCAGTTTCAGTCAGAGGTGGAGTATTATGTTCTCCAGTTTCCTTGTTTTCCAGGGCGTCGATACGGGTCTCGACGCGATCTAGGGTGACCTTAAGAGCGGTAAGCAGGCTGGCTAGCTGATCAGTTGTGACATCTCTGTTGTTATCATTGTTGTTGTGGTTGACAGACGAAGTTGAAGATAGACCATGGCTCTGAGGCAGAAAAACGGCTCACATTACAACTCAATTCGACAAAGTTCAAAGACTGAACGCAGACAACACAAGGATGAGATAAAGATCAGACTCAACAAGACGAGGGTGACCGTGTGTGGTTCCTCGGTGCTGACTCGATTTATGACGTGACGGTGTTGACCGAACTTTTAACATGAGTCCAATGTAACGGCGTGACGCCATTGGATGGGTCTCGTGGTGAGACGACTCATAAGTAAAGACCCATAAGTACGTTTGCTTCGACTTGATAGACACGAGGCGGAATTGGAATGGTGGACTGAAGTTTTCAAAAATAGAAATTTTCAAAAAGATTCATTCGTCGCTTTATGGACGGCTTCCGAAGATAGAGATCTCCGCAAGTCGGTCAGTTGAAAGGGTCGTCTTAAGTTTATTTGCAAAAGACGGTTCGAGTTTGAATCGGCTCGGAAAACAGTGTATTGTTTTCCAAGACGGTTTTGAAATTCAAAATTGTATGTTTTGAAAATCGAGTTTGAAATGTTTGAAGAGGTCTCGGGGACGGTGCATGGTCCTCGGGATCTCAAAAGTGTCTCGAGAAATGGGTGTGTGCTTTTCTCGGGTTTTGAAAGAGCCATTGTCGGCGCGAAACGGGTTAAAATCCGTGTCTAGACGCGGCGATTATAACGGCGTAAAAAGGTGATTTAAAATGGTTGTAGATAACCGGGTTTGAAAATTGTCATTACGACGGCCTAGGAAGGCGTGTTGAAATGGTTGCAAAAACCGGGTTTGAAAATCGTCATTACGACGGCCTAGGAAGGCGTGTTGAAATGGTTGTAAAAACCGGGTTTGAAAATCGTCATTACGACGGCCTAGAAAGGCGTGTTGAAATGGTTGTAAAAACCAGGTTTTGAAAATCGTCATTACGAAGGCCTAGAAAGGCGTGCAACGGTCGGCGAAAGACCGAGGTTTGAAATGGCCATTATAACGGCGCAAAAGGGGTGTTTTTGAAAGTTTTGAAAATGACACGGAAGGACTTATGATCAAGTAGCACATAAGCACTCACAGTTCATTATATTATGCATTATGCTGACACGGGTTTTGGTTTAAGAGGGTGGGTTACACACCAAGCAATCAAACCCCGATTTGCGAGAGGGATACCAATCCAAACAAAATGTGTAAGGAGGGTGCCCTAGCCTCATGCTCGAAAGTGATGAAAGCTCTTTGACGAAACAGAAATGTGTAACGTCAATGGTATTCTTGACTCAATCGGGATTCGAAACGCCGGGATGAGAAAACTCACGCCGGCGAGACGAGCCAATTGGTCGAAAAGGGTTAGGTTGTGGGCCCGGATAAGGAACCCGACCGTGACCGTAATATCAATTAATGCATTCCAACCAAGACCTCGTTCGAGTCTCGCCATCTAGGGATCAAAAAGACGTAAGTGTCCTAGTTTTCCCCAGCGGAGTCGCCAATCTGTGGACACGGCCACCTACACGCCAAGCCGATGTGTTGGACGTATAGCGGTCTTTTGAAAGCCACGCTCGGCGGCGTAAAAATGCTTTCGACCGAATCGTTTTAGATCGGTCGGTTTCGTCTCGGTAAGGTTCTCGAAATAATTAGAGATGTTCGGAGTCGCCACCAAGCATTTGTGGGATGCTTGGAACCCATTCGAATTCCACTTTATACCTCGGTCAAATCGAAGCACAAAGCAGCGTTTGACATAGGTACTAAAGATAAGGAAATCGTCCCTCTTTAGCATCATATCTCTAGAATGACTCTCGTACGCCCTAGATAAGGTCGTCCACTATCCAAAGTTTCTGAGTAAGAGGTGAAATTACGTATTGGGAAGCCCTTTACGCAGACACCCAATCCCGCCCGCGGTAGCGGCCTCTACCGATCGATCTTGGTTGGTTGAATGCAAAAGTTGATAAAACGGTTTAAATGCATGAATGCGCATCTTATAATTTAAACCTAACATGTGAGAGCTTTCTAAGTCGGTTGATTTAATCCAAGTATCAAGTATAAGATGTCGAGTTGGATTAATGATTGATTTGCATGCAAGACGGAAATTAAACATCCATTTACCAAATTAGGTTTACGGTGCATAACATGATCCATTTGTCTTAGTAAGGCATTTTGCAAATGTGATTTTGAATAAACAAATAGTCATCCGATCCGTCTTATATCCGGGCTAACCGGAGTCGGGATCGTCCTAGACTAATGCTGGAAAGGGAACAGGCCCTGTACCAAACGGCTACATAAGGCGCGAGCCAGCCGGCGGTACAAGGGGTCTCCCCCTGGTTTTGAAAATGAGAATTAAAAGTCCTGTTTTAGGCGCGGGTCACCCTACGGTTATATGCCGTATTCTGACCATTCAGAAAACATTGTAAAATGTATTGAGAAATGGGTGTTTGAACCCGGTTTGGTTTGAAAGGGTCGTTTAGACCGCATTTGTTGATTTGAAGAACTAGACTCGAATAATCATCATTATTTTGATAATATTCGGTGTCGGGTTTGACTTGACGAGCTTGACATAAATAGTTTTGAAAATGATTATGAACTAATTTTTTTAAGTTCATTTGAATATAATTAGTCGATACTCATCATCGTACCCGGGTTAAAATCCGGCATGGTATGTAGAACCAAGGATGATTTTGTGTTGGTGACTAATATGTTTATTTTGAAAATGTAAAGAAATGATGAAAGGCTTTAAAATACCTCCCAAAATGTAAAGAAATGAAATAAAAGGTTTTAAATACCTTTTAAACGTCATTAACCAAATATTATCACCGAAACACGGATTTAACCGTCATGGTATGAGGAATCAAGGGTGAAAAATGTTTTATGGTTAAAACAAATATAATGAAATAAAAAAGGGTTTGAAAATATTTGAAATGGTAAAAACCGATTACAAATATGAAAACGAATTAAAGGGGAAAGACGAGAACAAACACGGTTGATCTCTGACCTGGACACCCCATTTAGGCGCGGGCAAGTCGGCGAACCAAAGGGCTTCTATCCCTGGCCAAAAATCAGTTTTGGCTCGTTTATCCCATGTTTTGGTTCATGTTATGCACGTTTTAGCATGTTATAGTCATGAAACAAATGAAAACATGATAAAAAGAGGATTTTTACACCCTCATACTTACATGTTTGGTTATAGCGAGCGACCGACGTAAGTGTAACAACTCGTTTGGTTGGAAAAAAACTCGGTTTAAAACCGTTTTGGTAATTAAAAAGAGTGTTTTAAGATTAGTGACGGTGTAGTGGTTGAAGTGGTCGTTCAAGTGATTTAATGCACGATGACGGTACCAAACAATGTGTAAGGCTTGTATTTACGATCGGTAGGTCGTAAATACGCGTCGGATTGTGACTTAAGAAGTCGAGTCGAGAATTTTAAGGGAGAAAATAGGGGCGGACACTCGTGTAAGTCTCAAATGGGGGGCATTTAAGGGGTATTTATAGGAAAATGAGTGGTTGTGTGAGTTTTGAGCGATGTGGCCACTTGGGCTGCTCAAAGAGGCGCGAGCCACGTCACGGTTCTTCGAGGTGTGTTGTCGCTTTCACACAAAAACAATCATGATTTGTTCTATCCTAGGTTTTGTAGTCACATGTTTGGTACTTGACCATTCATGAATCCGGGAAAACTTAAGGTAGAAGGTTTGAAATGTTTTGTTTTTGGTGGTTGACTCGGTTTGACTCGTTGTTGGAGTCGGGATTTGAATTTTTGAGTCAGTTTTTGGTCCGGTGTCGGTTTTTACTCTAGTTAGTGTCATTGCGACCCCGTCATCGTGCATTAAACACTCCAGGTATTTTTGAAATGTTTTAAAATGTTTTATTTTCGAAATCGTTTTAAGTTTTCCGACGTGAAGTTGTACACAAACTGTAGATCAAACGCCGCGATTCCAAAACATGTTGTAGTCCGATAATCATCGGATGTTTGTTGGAGTCTCAGCAGATACTGGGTATCTACACCTTGGTAGTAGGAACTACTTTTAGCCCTTCCACAAATTGCCTAATCCATACAGCTTCCTTGGCAGTTTCTGATGCTGCAACATACTCAGCCTCCGTAGTAGAATCCGCAATCACAGCTTCCTTGAAGCTTCTCCAGCTGACGGCACCACCATTGAGCATGTACACAAATCCACATTGTGATTTCATGTCATCTCTATCTGTTTGAAAGCTCGAGTCTGTGTAACCCTTAACACATAACTCGGAGTCTCCTCCAAACACTAAGATAGAATCCTTAGTCCTTCGCAAGTACTTAAGGATATTCTTCACAACAATCCAGTGACTCTCACCTGGATTCTCTTGATATCTACTTGTCATACTTAAAGCATATGAGACATCTGGACGAGTGCATATCATGGCATACATGATTGATCAAACAGCGGAAGCATAGGGAATCAATTTCATGCGTTCAACCTCTTCGGGTTCGGAAGGAGATTGAGACTTGCTCAAAAGGATTCCACTACCTATAGGAATTAAGCCTCTCTTAGACTTATCCATGTTGAAACGTCGAAGAATCTTGTCAATGTAAGATTCCTGACTTAATGCCAATATCCTTTTGGGTCTATCTCTATAGATCCAGATACCAAGTATGCGTTGTGCTTCTCCTAAATCCTTCATTTGGAAATGATTTCCCAAATACTCCTTGACGGAGGATAACATTGGAATGTCATTTCCAATAAGTAGTATGTCATCTACATACAATATTAGGAACACAACATTGCTCCCACTGAACTTCATGTATAAACATGGTTCCTCAACACTTCGAGTAAAACCATCTTCTCTTATAACATGATTGAATCGATAATTCCAGCTTCTCGATGCTTGCTTAAGACCATAAATGGATCTCTTGAGCTTGCACACTTTGTTAGGATTTTTAGGATCTACAAAACCTTCAGGTTGCAACATGTACACCACCTCTTCTAAATGCCCATTTAGAAAAGCGGTCTTTACATCCATTTGCCATATTTCATAGTCATGAAATGCGGCAATCGCTAACAATATCCGAATGGATCTTAGCATGGCTACAGGGGCAAAGGTTTCATCATAGTGAAGACCCTGAACTTGGATAAAACCCTTTGCAACTAGCCGAGCTTTGTAGACATCATCATGTCCTTCTATGCCATTCTTTACTTTGAAGATCCATTTGCATTGAAGAGGTCTTACCCCTTCAGGCAAATCCACCAAGTTCCAAACTTGATTTTCATGCATAGAACTAATTTCGGATTCCATGGCTTCAAGCCATAAAGCTGAATTAGGACTAGAGATTGCAGCTTTGTAGGTGGAGGGTTCGTCACTTTCAAGAAGTAACACATCAAGACTCCCATCCTCTTGGATAAGTCCAATATATCTATCAGGAAGTCGAGAAACTCGATCCGACCTCCTTGGTTGAGGTATGATAACAGAATTAGACGACGAAGGAACGTCTTCTTGCGTCTCTAATTCGGTTTGTGGCTCTTGAACTTCATCAAGTTCAAAATTTCTCCTACTCTGTCTCTTAGAAATAAACTGGCTTTCTAAGAAGACGGCCTCAATAGACACAAACACTTTGTTATCATGAGGTTTGTAGAAGTAATAGCCTCGGGAGGTTGTGGGATAACCTACAGAGATGAATTTCTCGGATCGTGGGGCTAGCTTGTTGTCGATGTTTATTTTGACGTAAGCTTCACGTCCCCAAATCTTCATATAGGATATATTTGGAACCCTTCCCTTCCACATCTCATACGGAGTCTTTTCGGTTGCTTTGGTCGGACTATTGTTCAATGATTTGATTGCGGTTTGGATTGGAAATCCCCAAAACGAGTCTGGTAACTCGGTTTGACTCATCATGGATCGAACCATATCTAGTAGGGTTTGATTTCTCCTTTCGGCAACACCATTAAGTTGTGGTGTACCTGGTGGAGTGAGTTGTGACACGATTCCACAACCCTTCAAGTGTGAATCAAATTCATTACTAAGATATTCTCCACCACGATCGGATCGTAGTGCTTTTATCTTCTTGTTCAATTGGTTTTCTACTTCATTTTGAAATTCTTTAAATTTCTCAAAGGCTTCAGTTTTATATTTCATTAAGTAGATATACCCATATCTACTTAGATCATCGGTGAAGGTAATGAAGTAGTCATAATTACCCCTAGCGGTGATAGTCAATGGTCCACATACATCGGTATGTATAAGTCCCAATAGTTCACTAGCTCGAGTCCCTTTACCACTAAAAGGATTACGAGTCATTTTGCCTAGGAGGCAAGATTCGCATGTACCATATGATTGGAAATCAAATGGTTTGATGACAGTAGTTGAGACTAATATTTTAATGCGATTCTCGTTAATATGACCTAATCGACAATGCCAAATGTACGATTCATTTGGATCACTTGATTTGAGTCTCTTGGATTCTATGTTATAGATGTCTTTATTTGGATTCGAAGTTTCTAGAACATAAAAGCCATTAATAGAAAATCCTCGACCTATAACCAAGTCATTTCTAGTAATAATACAACAATTGTTTTTAATGACAAAATTAAAACCCTCTATGTCTAACATAGCTATTGAAATAATGTTTTTAGAAAGAGTAGGTACATAAAAGCAATTATGCAAACACAACTCAAATCCATTTGCCAAAACAAGTACGTAAGTTCCCTTGGAGGCGGCCGCTACTCTAGCTCCATTCCCAAGTCGGAGATCCACATCACCCTTGCTCAGCTTTTCCACGTTTCTTAGCCCCTATTAGAGGTGATCATGGGCCGGGCCAATGCGGGCTTGGGCCGGGCCTTTCTAACAAAAGCGGTCCATTTGTGTGGGCCGGGTCAGGTCGGGCCAAATGCGTGGGCTTATTTAGCAAGCCCAAATCCGGCCCTTATGGGCTAATGCGGGCTTATGGGCCTAAATGGGTTTTTTCGGGCCCTAAAATTTACGACTTACCTTAGGAAATAATTAGTGTAATACCTTTAGTTACAACTTTTAAAATATACATAGTGTATAAAATTGTACAAAATATGATGAAATGCATATGAATTGCTCACTAAAATAAAATAAATACAAACATCGCCACCTCATAATGCTTAATAATGCATTGGTATATATGATTATGTTATGTATACTTTGTTTTATAAATCTAAAAAAATATACTTGAGTTTGTAAAGAGTTGGGTATAACTTTTACGCTACTTTAATATGTTTTATTAGAAAAAATATTCATTATTAATAAATATGGGCCGGGCCGGGCCAAAATTTGGGCCAAATACTTGGCCCAAACCCGGCCCCAAAATATTTTGGGCCTTTTTAGGCCGGCCCATGGGCTTTTTTTGGGCCAAAACTAAAGGCCCAAGCCCTTCAAAAAAGCGGGTCGGGCCGGGTAGGGCCAATAGGCTTGGGCCATTTGATCAGCTCTAGCCCCTATAAATGATTACAAAGGTGAGAACCCGCAACCGGTATCTAATACCCACGTTGTGGTGGAAGTAAAATTTACATCAATAACATAAATTCAGAAGGAATTTTACCGAGTGGAATAATAAGTCCATCCCTAATATTTCCCAAATATATGGGGAAATTCCTTATCCAATGTCCCATGCCATGACAATAATGGCATTCATCATCAACTTTGGCTCCTTTGGTAGTCCCACTAGCCATTTTGTTTCCATTGTTGAATCTTCTTCCTTTCTTTCCTTTCCTTTTAAACCATTTCCCTTTAGTTGCAAGAGCTTGCTTGCTAGGACTCCCACTATTTTCAATATCCCTCTCTTCCAAAGATAAGGATCCCATTGAATTAGTGAGATGGTCTTCCCGAGACACTTTCACAAAAGATCTAGTCATAGTAGGAGGTATGGTGGAAGTAATTAAATTAAGGTTTCCATCGGAACCGATCCCAAAATGAAGTTCTCTAGTAGTATCGAAATTGTTGTTGGAGCAAATATCGTCAAATAAGTTATGACAAGACTCAATGGTAATAGGTGTTGTTGCTTTGGTGGGATCCATTGCGATTTATGAACTACAAACATGGAGGTAAAGGAAATATTAACATTTGTCATTTTAATCATACTTGCAAACATTTTAAACAAGTTTCAAACATTTATATAGTGACCTCTACCCGACTATTATAAATGATTCCGAGATCCAAATTCATATCAACTCGGGCACGGTGAGCCGAGTCATCCCTTATTAATATAATTTGGTGGATTAACTCTTTAATCGATTCTACTTCTAGAACTCTCGGTCGATAAATTACTCTAATATTTATCTTTAGCCCGGAACACATGCGACTACGGTCATGAATACTTCCGTTGAGCTCAATCCAAATTTTGATGTAATAACATTTTATCACCCACTTACCCAACGTAACAAGGTTTGTATTACGGTGAAGCCGGTTTAACTCCCTTATGAAATTGGGGCTCATGGTTCTACTATTTGGTAAGGCTAATTCTCAATTATTATTTTAGCGAGAGGTCATGTCAATTTATTATCTATCACGTTTTAAGTGAACTAAAGCGGTGAACTACGATAATTATAATTGACACGGTCGATGACTCGATAAATGATATGCATGTGTAGTTATGGCGATTTGGCTATGCATGCAAACATATAAAACAAATGCAAAGCACAAAGATAAAATCCTAGTATGGCCTTCCTAAAATAGTAAATCAAATAAACTATTTACAAATTCGGAAACCAACTCCTTTGGTCCCTTGAACTTCATATGGCACGCTTTTTAAGGTGATACGAGATCACAATAATTACAACCGAATCGAGATCACAATAATTACAAAACTATATAAAATAAAAGTAAGGTCATTGTGACACTCTCATTTATTGCGGAAAAGTAAACACATAATTCTAGATAAAAACTGCATGGATATGTTTGTAATAGGTTCATTTGGGTAAAAACCTGTAATTTTTAAAACCTGAACCTGTTATAAAAATATCCAAATGGGAAGGTGTCAAACATGCAAGGTCTAAAATAAATCTCATAAATAAAACATCGCTAAAGTCGCGAAACAAAGTTATACAACCCAAATATGAAAAAGGGAGACATATGTCCCTAAGAAGTATATGACATAAAAAGTGTTTAAGGGTCACAATAAAATAAAGTCAATCTAGGTCCCAAGGTTACTTTGCTCGCTAGCTCGTCCATGAACCCCATATATGCATCACCTACCTGTCAATCGCATTTTATACAAATACGAAAGCCACAGTCAGTGGGGAGTAACTCCGAGTCCTCCCAGCCACGAAATGTCATAATTAATATAACATGTAAACATAAGAATATGAATATGAATAACACATAGCCTTAGCATATAGATGCTAGACAATCGTGCTTATCATGTGAACAACAATATAACAACACATAGTCCTAGCATGTGAATACTAGACCGACTCATACTACACTATCATGTGAATCACATAACATCCAGGAATCCAACCTCTATCAACCATAGCCGGCTTGCATCTCACCTTCTATGATTCATAGAATCATCAAACAAGAAAGGACAATATATCTAGAGACAGGCATAAGTTCTTAGGACAGTCAATAGTCACTCTGTAACTCGAGTCTATACCACGAGGTAAGGTAAACACCCTAGTCCTAAACCTGCGCAGACCTAGCGACATGCGGAAAACTACCGCATCTAAAACCCATGATAACAACACATGAGTACCCCTAAGGAGTCCACCAAAGGGTTGGCTAGTACTTAAGCTGACCATATACTTCTAAAAGTACGTCAGGAGGTCATGCCCTAACTTGGATATAAACCCACCAAGCTAAGACACAAAAGCTATTAAGCGGTAAACATACACTCGTCAAAGACTATAATGGCCTATCTATGGCGAAGGCCGAAATACTCACCTAGGACCTAGTCCCGGCTTGAATACTTTAGCCCACACCACACAAGACAAGTAGGACACCCAATTAACCATAAGAGGGGCAAAGAGTCCAAACTTGCACACACAAATGATCATACACACCCTAGCATATGAAAGGCTACGCAAGGGCATATTCAGCTGACAATCCAACAATATCTCCAATATCAATAATAATTCAAATTCTAGCTAACTAACAGTACCATAATCCATGAGAACAAGCTAAAATGGCAAAGAGGCAACAAGACTCAAGCGTAAGGCATCCAAAGCATCCAACAACCAACATGTGAAATGATAATTACAAATATCAAGGCATAACATAAAACATCCAATAACAACCAATCTCACCTCAAAGACAAACCCTCGACCCGAGTCCCATGACGGGTCATTGGTCAAATCGAGGTGACGGTTTAAACCTAGTTTGACCAAACTCATTCGGTCAAACCGGCCCACTCAGTCCTGGGCCCATTTTGGCTCAAATCACAACATTCATTACAATATCATTCTCATGCAATATTCCAATTTCTATCATGTGAACACTATCAACATAAAGAAAACATTCCAACTTACAAAATAACTAATTCCACAAAATTCTCGCATAATAAAATAGCATAAATAACCGTCTCACACAAGGGTAAACTTTTCTATAAATTTTTAATCGATAAAACGACGCCATTTACTCATACGGACTCTGAATTGAGTGATTCAAGTGGCTAAACCACCTAATTTTTCGATGCCGTTCAATCTGTCATATTTTTGGAAATATTGGAAACCGTCTCGGTCCGGTACTGACGCGTTCCAGCCAAAACACAGACTTGTCACAACACATAATTCCTCATCCAAATTTGTTCCAAACAATAATATACAAATGGGTAACATAAATTAAACATAAGCATACTCATCTTACTCCATTTATTCATTTATCAACAAGATCGTCTCAAACAACAACAAACAACAAAGACAACTACTAATGTGACATTAATTCGTCGAGTGACTCGGAATAGTTACCTTAAGCTAGAAAAAGAGAACAATAACACTTGAGAAAGAGCCCTAGAAACGAAATCACTCATCATCTTCTACAATATATGAGTCCCCTAACTCATCTTCAAAATCTTCACCTATACAAACAATAAAAACATGTTAATTAGCCTTAACTCAAAACCCTAGAAAAATGTGTCTTAAACAAAATTGGGGGAAATGAAAATAGAGTTTACTATTAGATGGGGAATGAAGAGAGGATTCCGAATATATAATTTTTATGAGATTTGGTGGAGAAATGAAGGATTTATGGTGGATTTAGGGATTGTAAGGAGGATTTTTGAGATGAATTTGGTATTTGATGAAAGGAAGAGAGAGTGAATTATGGAGGAAATGAAAATTGAAAGAGGAGGCATAAGGAGGGAGGTGGCCGGTCAAAATGGAGGGGAAGTAGTCAATTGTTTACGTTTTGGGTTTGCTTCGACGGTAATTAGAAATATTCGTCGAATGCGATTTCTGAGAATATTAAAGTTCTTAAACACGATTTTACTAAAAGATTAAGTACTCATATGCCCAATATCCAAAATTGTTTACCCAACGACCGTAAGAAATGGGAAAATCCCAATATTACGACTTTTATCAGAAATCTATTTTATCAAAGTAAAAGGTTTAAATATAGTTTAAATCACTTTTAAACATTTCTAAACTATCAAAAATAATTACATTTCTTCAAAATAAAATAAGATTATATTTTATCAAATAAATTTTATTTCAAATAAATTAATATTAAATTAAAATAGATTAAAATATTACTTTTAAAATATAATAAAGGTCTTCAAATTTACGGGGTGTTACAGTCATACTAAGTAAAAGTGATACGAGATCACAATGATTACAACCGAATCGATATCCTCATTCATTTCGGGAAATACCAATTAAAAACTAAGGCCATACTAAGTACAAATTACATAATTCAAAAATTATATAAAATAAAAATATGACAATCATACTAAAATTCAGCATTAATATATGTATGAAACATGCCATGTGAAATGCCAAATCGCCCTATTTAAGCTAATATCGTATATTGTTCCGGTTTTATGGATTAGTGTGACCATTATACTTTTAAAGTCACACAATATTACATAAATCAAATCTATGTTCAAGTTAATTACCCTAACCTTCTAAGGACTCAAAATTTAGTCTTCACTAAACATTTGACAATAATTCAACTTGATATTACACAATTGCTCTTTAATCACTATTATTCAAAATAATAAGGAAATAATTCCCAATTAGTCATAAAAATTCGAAAAATTCAAAATCATAATTTTGTATATTCTGGAAAATTTCCAACATCCCATAATTTCAATAAAAATTTACCTTTTAATTTATCTTAACTTATTTCACAAATAAATTGCATAAAACATAATTTTAATCCATTAATTCCAAATTAATTATAAAAATATGCAATAAATCAAAATTAAAATTTTGAAAAATTCTTAACAAGTTTCTAGAACCTGGAAATGGCAAAACTTTTAAGCTCAAAATTCGAATTTTTAATTATGACTATTAAAGTTGCTTTTTATCAATTTATATCTCATAAAAATTAATAACTATCCAAATTAAACGAAATTTGACATGTAACTTTAGATATTATGTTCATATCACATAAACAACATAGGGAAAAATTTTCAAGCCATAAAATTTAATTTAGCTATTTTTGGCTAAAATAGTCACTATTTATTTGATTTTTACATCTAAAAATCATAAATCATGCAAAATTAAATCATTTGAGTTAACAATTTACATACAGTGTGTAAATATTGCATGTGACATTATACTAAATTTTCATGGGCAGGAACAAAGTCTAACCATTTTTAACGTAAATACCTCAATTTAATCGACTTTTAACTTGTAAAAATCATAAATCATGCTATATAAAACCATTTTATATGAAACTTTACATACAATTTGTAAAATATGCATGTGAGTCCGTGTAAAAAATTCAAGGTCAGAATCATAGTCTAACTATTTTTAGCATTTTTAATGTCATTTTATTCAATAAAATGTAATAAAATACTAACAAATATATTAGAGAGCAATAAAAATACTATAAATCATCAAAATGACCTAAAATCAATTTAGGACCAGCATGTTTATCATGCAAAATTTTCGTGGCATTTATCTTCATAAATCCTAAATAACAAGTTTTATTTGTTAATAAATTAACTCGGAAAAACTAACCTGATTTTGCATGCAACAACCGTGTTGCTCTGATACCACTTGTTTGATTCGGTAATCACAAAAGTTTACATATTGAATATATGATAAATTAATTTAGTCATAAAATTAATTCTAGATCTTATGCATGCAAAACAAAATACAAGAGTGAAGAAAATCGGATCCTTACATATGTATTTTCGGCTATTAGGGCACTAGTAAGGTCTCCTATCTTATTTAGTTCTTGAGCTTTCCTAATGGATGAACAAGATTCAATTATGGAATCTCTCCTCTAGGATTGTACCAAGGTAATCACTCTCAATACATTTACTAATTATAATACTAGAAATTAGTAGATGTTCCCTTTTAATTATACTAATATAATTATTACTACTACTAGTAATGAGATCTTTAATATTAGTATTTTAGAATGATGTATTTCTTTTTCTTTCTCTCTTTCTAAACATATATAATTGGAACGAATAATCAAAATGAAAACAATTTCATAAGGAGGAAGAGGAGAGAGGGGTGCCGACACCCTTGGTCTACCCAAGGCCAATGCATGCTCCTATTTTCTACAAATTGTTCTTCACAAGAATAATAGGCTTGCATGCCTAAAACCTAATCATAATTAGGTTGTCATAAAACAATTAAGACAAAGGCAATATGTCTCCCACTACATGGAGAAACCGGTTCTCCATCTTAAAATGGTGTTCCATTTTAACTTTGTTATTTTGTCATTTGTAAATGTGACATATGTGACATATTATAAGATATATGTTCATGTAATGCATTTTAACATATTAGAATCATTACATAAAATAAATCACATGTAATGACAAAATATCAACATATACTTGATATATTTAAAATGGACCATTTAATTATAATTCACAACATCTTGTGATTATAATACATTATTCATTCTAATTGTAATTGTTTCACAAACAATAAAAACATCATCTAAATAAAAGGATTAATTAACTCGTATCATTATACAATTAATTAATTTATCGATTGAGAGTGTTACCCTAAAGGGATCAACTGATCACCACCGTCACACGACAGTAATGTCAAACTCTAGTCAGCCAACCATTACCGATAAATGTGGATCAGTTGATAATAAAATGTTATAATCCCTTGTATATTCTTAATATGAGATTTAAACATGTGATCGCATTATTGTCGAGGACACATACTCCAACAGATTCGTCACTTAATAGCGAGTCGAAAAATGAAGCTTGGGGCAAAAATACGGTAGTGATTGGGGAACTATGAAGGTTGGGTGTTATTTGTGAAAAACAAATACAAGAGGGTAATTTGTAAAATACGTAAATAAATGGTGGTTATATGTAATTTATTCTAAAAAATATGGCATAATATCCGGATATATGGAAAACGAAAACCGTATATACAGAAAACGCGTATCTGATAAAAATACTCATAATTGAGATTTTGAAACGGATATCTAGAGCTGGCAAGTCTGACCCGACCCGAACCCGAGCAAACCCGACCCGACAGGAGCCGGGAATATTGCAACCCGAAAGCAACCCGACCTGACCCGACCTGATGATGACCCGTAACCCGACATAACCCGATGATCAGTGACACGAAACCAATCCGACCCGATTCGATGACGAACCGTAACCCGACACCCGATGATCAGTGACCTGAACCCGACCCGACCCAGACGCGACCCGATACTGACCCGATTAATTTGATGAACCGATAATTATTAAGTTTAATATTGATCAAAATGAGAGTGATTTTGTATTTAGATTGATATGTTTGACTTAATAATGAAATAATTAAACCAAATAATACTTAAAAACTAAATTTAATAGTCAAAAATTGAAGTAATGCGATAAAGCAACCGAACCCGATAATGACCCGACTCAAACCCCCCGATCTGATACATCATTTGACTCGAAATGTCCCGACACAAACCCGACCCGGCCCGATCTGATACATCGTTTGACCCGAACCAAACCCGATATGACCTGGCCCGATTTGGCCCAACCCAAACCCGACCCGATTGACCCGATTGCCACCTCTACGGATATCCAATACGACTTTTATATCGAATATACGGTTTTACTCACCTCCACAGTAGGGATGTCAATGGATCAGGTTCGGATCGGGGTGAGCCTTCATCCATCATCCATCCGTCATTTAAAATCTCATCCAACCTGTCCATCATCCGTGAAACATATCATCCGTCATCAACCCATCCATCATCCGTAAATGAAACGGGTGAATCAGGTAATAAACGGATTACATATAAAGCTAACAAAATGAATTTTATCTTCACTAAAACGATTTTCAAGGTATAAAGGTCAATGTTGGTTCATAAGTGCCGTTTTATTACTCAATTAAGGTCATTTCCTCACAATTCCATTCATTACTCTTGTCCCATATATCTTGTGGTAGTGTTCTAACTAATGAACCCTAGAAAAATTGTAAGAATTATATATATTTTCTAAAAAGACAAATATTTATCGGGTAATGGATGGATAACAGGTGAGATTTCTACATCCAACCCACCATCCGTTTCATCCATCATCCATTTAAGTCGGGTTTTCATCCATCTTTTAGAATCAGTTTAGATCGAATTTTAATCATTACGGGTGAAATTGACATCTCTACTCAACAGACCGTTCAACCTTTTCTATTTTCACATGTAAGAACCTCGTAGGTCGTGAACGTATGAATTTTTTTGTATTGTAGAGGCTAGAGCCAACGCTCTCCCTCGCAATACTTGTTGGGCAGAAGGAATCCCATCTCCAGTAGCTGCAGAAGTAGTCTCAGGCGCAGAAGTAGGTCCAAATCCCCTTCTTTCTCGCACGCATCCTCTCTTTCATTTCAACGGACAGGTAAAAACCATCATATTCGGATTTTGCTTAAATGAACCAGCTTCCAATTGAAGCTTTAGCAAAACCCTAGAAAATTAAATCAAACACAATAATCTCAAAATTTCCAGCATAATTGAGCTCGCAGTTGTACATCCATGGATTCCCCCAAATCCGTCCTTGATGTTAACCAAAAAAGGCCGCGCGAAACGATAAGCCGTCTTGAATTGAAGAAAAGGAAGCACAATAGAAAACAGTTATTGTTAACGGTGCCTTCATACACTCTAGCTACTGGTGCTAAGAGTCTACGCTATGAAAACCGTGTCAGATTGCGTTATCTCCTTCGTAGACTTGTGTTGCAGCACAATTGGGTTGAAGCTAGCGGAGTTCTCAGTGTTTTATTGAAGGCTACTTGCAAGGAACGCGCACCTCTTCATCCGGATCGTGTCCTTCGCAGTGATCGATTCAAGTATTCGGTATGATTGTTTATTTGCTTGATTGATTCGTTTCTACTGAAGCCGAAGACTTAATTCTCTTTGGTTATGTATTATAGTCGAATAAAGTAGAATAGCTCCCTAAATTGTTGTCACTTTTCATTTTATGATGAAACAGCGTCATTTGATGCAATTATCATTTTGCGTCATGGATATGTTAATAGCTTAATAATCTGTGGATGACTGTGAGGCTATAAAAAGGGTTTAGTAGTATATGAGGTATAAAATATTTGAGTTTATATAATAAGTTTCAATGTTTGGATGCAGTTGAGATCTTTGGTATATGATGTAGTTATTGAGTTGTAACAATAATGTATTTGCCGTAAATGAAGTGAATGACATAACATACGGTTATTTTAGTTCATTTCCTAGTAACAATTTTTATCAACAACCGCTATTTATTTAAAGACTAATCTTTTGGTCTGAGTTTGTATTTTTCTTTCATAAGGCCAAAAATGTTTTCCGGCGTGGAAAAGAGGATGGAAATGTTTGGATTGCTCAAGTTTGAAAGATAATTCCTTTGGCCATTTGGCGTACTTCGTTTGAAAGGAATTTTTTTTATTTATTTTGATGGTGTACCACTTCACGAGTTCAAATTTTGCCCTTAGAAGTAGTTGTATAGTTTGACATAAGTGCTGCCTTCTGAAAAACAAGTTTGCTTATAAGTGTTTCATGTTCCAATGTTTCAGGTGGCAATGGAGCTTCGCAGACACATGGGAAGTGATCCTAAGACCTTCTCATCGAAGATTGAGGACTTGTATCGCACATGGATTTTGAAAATAAGGTCATATAAGAACAGACCATCCAAGGTACAACCTATGAGAAGATGCATTATTCAATGTTTGTATGAGGATTATATGTTGCTGTGTATATTCATCTTTCTCAAAACAATAATCTGCTGAACTTTTTGGTTTTAGATCTGGTGCCTTATATTTCGTTACATCTCTGATTGCTGTTTCCGTTCTCTCTTCTTATTCCGCTCTTTTCTTTTTTCCTGCTGCTTTTTTTATTTTTTATTTTAATACCATGCCAAACTCCTTACTGGTGTGAGACTGTAAGGGCGTCCGGTCTTTGGGACCCCGTGTTGAATTGGTTTTCTTTCTGCAGCCTGCCTTGTCCTTAGGATGCCCTCTTAAGCAATTGTTTTTGCACGAAGACCAAGTTAAAGTATTGCTGATTACATGCTGGTTAAGCATGTAGCCATGCAAGTGGTAGAAACTGTTTTCTGAGGTTTAGTAGATGCAAACAGAATTGTTGCATGTATGTCAGTTAGTCTTGCTGAATTGTTGCCTTTTTAGCTGCAAAGTCAGACTGTTTGAGAAGCTAAACAATTTGTATGTAAGCAAATTTTGCTGTGTTGCATCATTTGTTTTTAATTTTCTGTGTATGCTTATTAGTTTTGCTTGGCAGGATAGATATATACTATTGGATTACATCGTCTCATCCTTTGCACGGAACGAGCATAGCGTTGCTAATGATGCTTTGAAGAGGTATGTACCCAATTATGCCTATTTTCTTATTTTATTAGACAATGTACTGAATCTGGATAGATGTTGATATTTCCTTTTGTGAGTAGCGATACTTGGGAACATTTATTCCTCACCTCTCATTTTAACCAAAAGTAAATTTAAAACCTGGTCTGGTAATCACACATGACACCACATGCATTGTAACAAAGTTAACATTTTGTGACGTACAAGGGTTATTTGTGCAGAGGTCGTAGGTCTTATCATACAACAAACAAAGCCTAGGTCCCAACATCATTTGGTGTTAAAGGGGTTTTCACAGTGATATCGAAAACAAACTATCAATTTAGTTTTTGTGGTGACTTGCTGTAAATTAAATCCCTAAAAGATAGCTCTATTACTGCCAAAGACCTTGATATCATATAACTTTACTTCGTTAATACATTATGGACATTATGTCACATTATGCATTATCTTACTTTCTCCACTTAACATTTCTTTTTCCAAATATATGATCCCATAGTTTGATATTGAAAACATGCGGTGTCGTGTCCTATATTGCATTTTGTCGATAGCTTTATAGGCTCAGTTTTCATTAATTGATCTTATTGAAGACTTGTAGTATTAGAATTCCTTGCATTGACTTTGGTTCATTCTTAATATGCACTCTAAATTTTGAATATCTTGGTCGTGTTCTGTAGCCTGAAGCAGACTAGTGACCTTGGAAGAGATCCTTTGGCTTATTTGGTCATAGGGCTGGCCAGTTATGAGTTTTGGTATTCTGGTCTCCTAGAAGAGATAAAACAGAGAAACTTGGATGATGTGTGCAAGCCTTTGCATTTGGAGGGAGTAGACAGTACTTCCTTTGGGTTATTAGATGATATGAGGGAAGAGGATGCAGATAGTATTAATGAGAGCTGCTCAGACTTGAATGATCATTCAGAGGTGTCAGTGGTCAATGATAATGGTGCACATTCCAATTTTGGTCAGAAGCCTGATGAAAAATCTTCTAAAGCCTACACTAATTTGCGAGTTGAGCATCGCCATCAAATCAAAATTCAAGCTGTCAGTGAAAACACTATTGAAACAATTGAAGAAAATGATGATAGCATGGAAGATCGTGATGATCAATTTCATTGTTCCACTTCTTTCAATTTTGAAGGTTAGTTCTTTTACTTTCCTATATATTATAAGAATGTGGTGTTTGTTAGGATGTGTTGACTTACTTGATTTACTGATACGCATACACGTCAAAATATTCACTTGTTTTGGATAAATTGCCGTAATTAGTTTTATATACAGTATCATATGTATGTGGATAGATGAGTAGGTTAATTCGTCATCACCCTAATGTCTCAAATAGGGCTCCTGCGCCAAGAGGGGGAAGTGGGGTGGGATTGGCCATTTGCAATGTTTCACCGCACTTACACTTTCCAGCACAAAATGTGTAGTGTAACTGTGCTTGATAGGTTTGCTGATGCATCCTTATGTCTTCTGTTTTGTTCTCTCTCATCAAATTCGTAAAGTTACATGTGGGGATTATAAATAATAGCAAGTTTGAACAACCTCTTTTTCTTTCCTACTCCTTTCCCTTCAAATCCTAACACCCATAATTTTAAAATTCCTCTCAAAAGGGTGAGACCAAGGTGTGTATTTGAAGGGAGTATATTTTCTCGGTTTGAACAAAAGAAGTTAGTATCCACAAGTTGGGCTGGTAGTCTCTTGGAGAAGAATGGAGAAGTTTCCTGAATTAGAGACCCTTGAGTAAAATTCTATTCAACCTGACTAATGTTACATTGTTACTTTACCGGTATACTCCATAAAATCATCCACCTATCAACCTATGGGATATTGGGATATGAAAGTGGAATGTCAGTTGATGGGCAGGTTTATCAAGAGAGTAGGGCTTGTTAGAGCAAAAAAGAAAAAGAAAAAAAAAACAGAAAAAGCATTATATGTACACAGTACACATGAAGGAAGTTTAAAATGTGGAAAGGCGTTTTAAACTTTTGAGCATTTAAAAGTTTTGACAAAGACTTCCTCAATAGAAATTGATTTCCATTGTTGTTTATAGGTTTGTGTTCATTATTTTAAGATAGTATACTCAATCGCATTTAGCTGTTTGTAATAGTTTGTGGTCATGTCCCTACTGAAGGTCTGCAATCATTGTTGCCCTTTAGAATGCCTTTTCCGGATGATATGGCATATTTGCCCTCCTATAAAGATTACTATGATGATGCTGTGAAGTACTTGAAACTTGCCCTACAATCTCCTCCTCCGGTCTCAGAAGCATCATTACTTCCTTTAGTTCAGGTACATTTTTACACTGTAAACAATTAAACACTGTTAAATAAGACAAAGTTCATGATAATCCTGCCTCTCTGAACTTAGGTCATGATTTGTGTCCTGTAAAACTTTAGATCCCCACAAGCAGAAACGTCAACAAGAAGTGTTCATACTGCTAATTTCGAATTGATTTTTATGGAAGTATATTCATGTTTTTTGAAGTACATATATTAGTCTCTAAAACGTTTTGAAAATATATGGAATTGCTTACAGCTTTACAGTACCAAGCCAGCTAAGAATGTATTCTGGTGCTTCTTTCTGTCATTGAATTTGAAACGTCCTGCTGGAAAACCTAAATCTACTAATTCAACTGATAATTGATGACGATTATTTCATCCTTCAGCAACTTGGTCTACATATCTTTTATTTTTGGGTGTCGACTCTTTTAGGTCCAATGGTCCTACAACTCCTACCTGATGTAATTCACAAAAGGTCACAGTTACCCTAACAATCATGGCATCAAAGTAATGTGAGAAACGTAGTAAAATGGGTCACAACCTGAATTTCAATAATTTGCCGAATATGTTGGTTGTTCACATCTTGAGATCTAGAAATATGAGTTTGACTTTTCATGTTTGTAGTTGATGTTCTCTATTTTCACAAGCAATGGCGTCTTGAAAGTTGAAACCTTAACACAATGGCAACATGAATTCCAAAATGTGACTGCATAAAATTCTGTAATGACATCCTCGCCGTTCACTTGCATAACGACTAGTTTTTCAGTTTTCTATACCATGCCTTGACATAATTGCAGCTTGAGTCCTGAGTCCTGACACCTTCTTTACACAGATGGTTTCTCATACTGCTTTTAACAGTATGTCCAGGGCTATACTCCAGGTTTCCACCCCACCCCGTTAACTGTCCTAATAGCCATAATTTTGATGGCAAGTTGAGTAGCCTAACTGCTCACTCCTGAATTTCCTGCACATGGTGGAATATGAGAGTGCATGTTCCTCTCTTCCTTGCATGCTAATCATCAAGCATAAAGAACAGGACAATTCTGTGCTATTATGATTGTGTATATAAAGCTGCACAACCATTGTATTGACATGACTGTTGTCCACAATTATTTCAGTTTCAAGCTCAGTATCTGTCGATTGTTTTGCATCATATACTTTCTTCAGTCACTATACCTTTTGGCCTTCTCCATTTGGCCTGTAAAGTTGGCCAGTTGGGGCTTGTTATATGCTATTGTATTTGCTGCTGTATTGCACTATTGCCACAGTTACTTTTTTTTTTAAAGAAAAGAACAATTCATTAATAGAACGCCATACGGCACTTACAAAGGATAGATATAATCGAAAACAAATCTAATGGGAACCAAAGAAAATTAATTTTCTTATAAACTAGGGATCTCAAAACAGCATCTGACAATTCGGCTCGTCCTATTATCGCTATCTTCATGTAGCTTTTGAGGGTATCCTTCGTTTGATTCATGAGATAAAATTTACCTCTGACTGGTTCCAAAGATCGTTGACAAATCACTTGTACCCTTTGAAAGAGCACGCTACTGGGTTTTGTTTGACTTGTCTAATGGTTTATTTGTTGATGTATGTTCTTCTAGCTGCTGCTACTTGGGGGTCAAGTTAACGAAGCTTTACTTGTGATTGAACAGTTCTGCTATGGGTCAAACTCTGCTCTTCCGTACAGGTGAAAATCTCTTTTCTTGACCGACATAACTGGCAAAATTGGGAGGAATTAATTCTTGGATGATTAAGTGCAATGCTAAATTTTAAAGTTGCTTTGAGAAATTGCTGATATGATAAATGCAAAATTTTCAAGAAATTTCTAGAAATTTTTATCATTGCACTGTTGTAGTGTTGCTGTTCGACATAATTTATATTGATGAGGTTGGCAGATATAATGCTACCTGTTCGGGTAGTCTTTATAAGTAGCTGTGTCGTCTGTAAAAAGAACGCCATTAATGCTTTGCTATGCTATGTTTGGTGATGGATATATAAGTTGGGATTGATTAGATACATGCGAATGCTTGATGATGAACATAGATTGAGATGTTAGATAAATCTGCTGAGGAGAGGTTGAAGTCATAGCCTCATAGGTATGGTTTGTGGAATTGGAAATGCATCTTGCTTTCATGGAAGAGGAGCACAAAATATTCCGAAACGTGGCCCAATAAAACTCAATTCTTTAGTGAACCAAAACTGACGTGAGGCCAAACGATAACTAAAACCTGATTATCTCAAATTCTCAATTTTCAACCCTACTTGAACCGAAACTAAAGCCCTAGTAGATGGTTGATTCCTCTTCCTTTGGGATGAGAATAGATTTATTTCCGAGGACTGGAATCTGAGGATTCAGTGTATCTGCGTCCAGTTTTGTTGTCCCGACTCTTATTGACTTGACCACAGTAGAATTAGAATAAGCGTTCCGGTTCATATTCATTGGACATCTGGATAAGTGTCATGACAGACCGCTGGAGTTTAAATACTAGAATGGTTGAAGTTTGCATACTTTATTTGTTACTCCTACAAGGCACCTTAAAGATGTCAACAAATCTTAGCTTTTGGCAAGTCCAACTACTCTAAGATTACTGTCATGCTTGCTACTGCTAGTATGATTGGTATTGTTAATTACAGTTGTGGGTGTGTGGGTTTAGGGTGGGGTAGCATTTGTTGTGGAGAAGAGGAGAAGCACTGCATATTTGCTTTTGGGTTGTTTATGTAAATGATGTTTTGAGAGGAATTCCCCTTTTAAGTCTTGAGGTGATGGACAATCACTTTATGTATTGCTGTTTTTTTTTTTAACTCCACTTCGGGTGCTTGGACTTGTAAACCTAACAGGCTAGTGCTCACCCTGGTTTAATTATTGTTAGTAGTGAGTATTTTACGTACAGTTCGTATGTTTCTCCTTTTCCTTTTTTTGACATGCATGTTTGTTCCATTGTACGATATGCTACGAGTTTGTTCATTACAGAGTAAATCATAAGCATTTGCTACATGACTCATATAACATACTAATTTTTATGCTTGTAAGGCTGAGAGCTCGACTTCAGGAGTGTACAGAAGCCAAAGATCCCGACAAGATATCATTATGTTTTGAGGGTGTTATTAAGAAGGACCCTACATGTAGGCGTTCCTTGACAAGGCTCATGGACTTGCATCAAAGGGGTATGGTTTTTTTATTATTATGAGTCCCTGTTTTTAGCACTAGGATTCGGACCTTGGAAGTCTGTACTGTTCCTTTTCTGTTTTGAAAGTCAATATTATGTCTGCACATTCAAGCATTTGCTGATCAATTTTCTTTTTTATATGAGCATTGTTTCAACGGTTTGACATTTTCGGTTGGTTTATCCGACACCCGTACTCGTGTCAGAGTAGCGTAAATTGGCATACATTCATTACCTTTGTCCCATCTTCTTTTCTCACTATGGACCTTTTACTTAAATTCTGTAGAATGACACATAAGTTTATATTTCCAATGGAGCCAAAGATTCATTACTCTTTGGTTCTGGATTATGATGGAATAAAGCAAAATGGCTCACTAAAGTGGCTGCGCTTCTTTCTCTTGTGAAGTAGTGGTCCTTCGATGCAGTTCTCGATGCAATTTTCATCTTGGGTCATTCGGAAACAGCCTCTTTGTGTTGCTAACACAAGGGTAAGGCTGCGTACATCCGACCCCCCCCTTACCCCGCAATTTGCAGGAGCCATTGAGGCGCTGGGGTAATGATGTTGTTGTTGTTGTTGACACATAAGTTTATATGAAGCAGTCAATTTCATGGTTTGTCACGACTTTGAACGCTACATCTATTTTTGTGCCTATAAATGGACAGTTCTCTCATCACATCATATGTTGGTACTATTTAGGTTATTATGCCCCTGATCGTTTGGTTGAGGTGATATCTTTACACTTGGAAGCGACATATGGAGATGTCATCTCATGGAGGGAATTTGCTTCTTGTCTGCTGAAGATTTCCAATTGTATAGAAGACAGAGCATCAGTGTGTATGAAGGTGGAGGAAGTCGAGAATGACCAAAGACATAGTACACGTTTCAGTAGGATGCCTGCTATGTTTGTGGAGGGGGTGTCCAAAAAGACTTGGAAACTTCGCTGTAAATGGTGGTTGAACCGTCACTTCAGCAAGCATGTTCTGACCTCTGAAACTAAGAAAGGTATTCTTCCTAGCTTTCAGCACACAGATTTTCATATAAGACTAGCTAATGACTGATTATCGTGAGACCACCTTAATTTCCTTTGATATTCAGTAAACCTTTTTTGTTTCCATGACCAATGGAGACAAAGACTCGTTATTCTTTGATTCTGGAGTATGATGGAATAAAGCAAAATGATTCACTAAAGTGGTTGCTTTTTTTATTACGAAGTAACAATCATTCGATGTAGTTATCGACACAATTTTCATTTTGTGTCATTCGGAAACAGCCTCTTTGTTTCTAACATAAGGTTAAGGCTGTGTAACCCCCCCCCCCCCCCCCCCCCCCCAATAAACATTTTAGTTACTGGTATAATGACCATTATATTATTAACATTGACCCTTGTACTTGAAGGGGAACCTTGGCGCACCGCTTAAGGTGTTGCTTTGTGACCGTGAGGTCACGGGTTCAAGTCCTTGGAGCGGCCTCTTGCCAAAATGGCAAGGGAAGGCTTGCCCCAATTACACCCTTGTGGTGGGACCCTTCCCCGGACCCTCGCCTAGCGGGGACGCCATCGTGCACCGGGCTGCCCTTTTTACCCTTGTATTTCTTCACCCTTCTCAATTGATGTAAGTTATCATTTTAGTGATGTGGTCTCACAATAAGTTAATGTAAGATCAACTTAGAGGAGACTTGTTAAAAGTCCTGAAAAATGATGGAAGATGAAACACTTGCAGAAATAAGAACTCCATTCAATCGTCTAGTTGGGTTGCGATCAACTTAGAGGAGACTTGTTAAAAGTCCTGAAAAATGATGGAAGATGAAACACTTGCAGAAATAAGAACTCCATTCAATCGTCTAGTTGGGTTGAACGGTGTAACCATTAATAACTTCTAGTCGCTCGTCGGCTAATAATTTGAACTGTGTTTCTCCAGGTGACTGGGAGATAATGAGTTATAAGGCAGCTTGTGCGTCCCATCTTTATGGAAGAGATTTCGATTATGTCGTTAAGGTTCATGCCTTTACCAAGGAGCATAACAAGACGGTTTTATCGTTTCTGCAAACACACATGGAGAATTCTCTTGGTTTTTTCTCTTATTTGACCAAGAAAAAGTTGCTCTAACCTTCTATACAGGACGAAAATTGGTTTTTATTTTATTTTATTCTATTATTATCATCCATTTAGGGTTTTCATCGCTCTTATACAAATAGAGAAAAGTTGTGGGAACCGTAACACAGGTACGCAATATGCCATCATAGAGTTTACCTTCGCATGAAAATGCATGTTCAACCATTACAGAAGCTGGATGTATTGCCTGATGATAGTAACGTTTTGTGTCGGTCTAAGAGGGTGATTTTATCGCCCTCGTGTCTTTTAATATGGGTCTTTTAGTATGTTTTTCCTAGCACTTGGCATAGGGGTTGATGTGGTTGAACTTGTGTAATTCACCTCGGTTGGACGATTGATCTTCATGAATGGAACCCGAGAGGCATAGAGCACCCTTCAAAGGTTAAGACAAGCAGCAAGGAGCTCCCATGTAGCCTAGAAACCAGCTGGAAGAAGTAGGAGTGAAGCTTGGAAAGTAAAGAAGGAAGAAAAACTTGAGAAGTTTGAAGCTGACTCCCGAGCTGGGGCGCAGCCTGCGCCAAGAATTGCGCAGCCTGCGCAGATCTTGCACTGCGCCGACTTCGAGAGAGACTGCGCAAATTGTTTTTAAACACGGGCTTAAGTAAGCATTCCGTGTTTTTGGGCTTGTTTTGAGGTTTTTAACCTAGAAGGGAGTGCACCCATATATATACCCCTCATGTTTGAAGACCTAGTTATCATCTAATTATTGAATAATCTCTAGAAACTTGTAGTAGAAGAAGACTTTATTTTTGATGCAAAGTTGTAATCTTTCTTTATTTCTTTGGGTTTTGAAGACTATGGAAGGCTAAATCCTTCCTTTCTTGGTGTAATTCATCCAAAGTCTCCAACTTTGGTATTGTAAGACTCTTTTAATCTCCTTTTATTTATCTAATGATCTTTCCTTATGCTTAATCTTCATGTTGAATGAATTTATGTTTGGGTTGGCCATCCATGCTTCTTATTTGTTCAACTATTGCAAATTCTAGAGAATTTGTTTAATTTGTCTAGGATTGTTTGGAGCAAGCTTGTTGTATGTTGATTTGGTTTAAAGGATTCATGCAATAAGTAGGAAATTTCATGTCTTTTCTCATTTGTATGGTTTAATCTTGTGAGAATTGATCCTAGCTTCTTGTCTTGGCTTATCTTTAATGCTCATGCTTAACTTGCACTCATGGTTTAATGAATTGTTGGTTAAACTTGAAGAATATACATAGATGGTTTAATTTGTGTATGTTATCATCTTGACTTGAAAGTATTGGGTAGAAATTAAGAGGAGAGTAGTTAAAGAGTTAAACTTTACCATTGTTGGTTACAAAGGAAGAATTGCACCAAGTTCCTTTTAATTATTGAATCATCTTACTCACCAAGTGTTTGTTGTATTGCTTGTTAGACCAAGTTTGCAAATTTTACTTTGTTCCATGTTACCAATCAACTCAAAAACCCCCCTTTTCATGTCTCTCTATTGTTTGCCATTGTGAATAGTCATTGTTTGTCTATAGCTTTGTCATTAGTAGTTAATAGTTTACATTTCGAGTTTTTAGCTTAAAAGACCTTCTCTTGGGACCGACCCTTACTTGCACTATATTACTTTATCATTTAGAGTAGTCTAGAGTATAGTTTGGCTTATAAATTGTTAATTTGGTAGGTTAATTCTAGCTTTTTACGACACCTAGTTTTCTCCTTACCAAATTTTGGCGCCGTTGCCGGGGAAGGCAACATAGCTAAAGCTTGTTTTTAACTATTGGTCTTTAATTAGTGTAGTTAGTCTTTGTAAATACTAGGACTCATTTATTTGTCATAGATTATTTACTTGTTTGATTAAATGGCTAAGATCTATTTTACACAAGATGAGGATGAATTGTTTTGCAATTATTTTGATAGACTTGAGCAATATTTCTTGCAATGCAATTATTCTTTTGACTCATGGGAGCTTGGTCGTATGGTTTATTGTGGTTTGAATGAGGAATATGTGTCTCGTGTGCATATCATGAGTAATGGAAGATTCTTTGAATGGAGTTGTGAGGATAAATGGGAACTCTTCCACTACTTAATCAATCTTACTAGGAAATGGGAGTTCCAAAACTCTTGTCAAACCCAATACCAACAAAGTGAGATAATTCCCACTCATGATACACCTTCAATAAACATCCAAGAAATGTTTCAACTTCCCCTCAAGGGTCAAATTGTTGAAAGAGATGAACACGAGGGAAGTAAGGTTGAGGAAGAGGTTGTTTGCACATTTGACAACTCTTATTTTGAGGGTCTATTTGATGAGGAAGATGATATGTGTGACTTGAAACCTTCTTTGGCCTTGCCATCCATTGAGATACCTATTCACATTCCTTGTACCGAAGTTGACGCCTCACACCTTGGAAACAACTCTTTGGTTCGTAGTAACTCTTACCCGGAATTGACCTTTAAAGAATCGGGGAGTGAGGTGTTTGAGAAGAATGACCAAGAAGCAATGATTTTTGAGGTGGTTGAGATAGAAAAAGAGAAGGTGGAGGCTCTTGAAGACATGATTTGGGAACCTCCAAAGCCTATGAAACTTGTAAGTGTGGGGTCAAGGAAGATGCTAAAGAAGAAATGTGACACCCTCATTTTTAGCATTAAATAAACACGTAAATTCTACAGAAAAACTGACAGGATATGTTTGTAATTGGTTCAACTAGATAAAACCTGTAATTTTTAAAACTTTTCTAAACCATTCACAAACATTCCCAAATGAAGAGTGCCAAAACCTGCAAATACTAACAAACTAATTTACATAACAATACTAAGTCGTGAGAATAAAGTGATACAAACCAAAGTAAAAGAGGGAGACATATGTCCCTCCAAAATATAAACACAACCATATGTTTAAAGGTTTACTACAAAATATAACCAAACTAAGTCCAAGGTTCTTTTGCTCACTAGCTCGTCCGTGTACCCCATCTAATCATCATCAACCTGTCAATCACATTTTATACAAACACGAAAGCCACAATTCAGTGGGGAGTAACTTCGAGTCCTCCCAGCCACGAAATGTCATATTTAATGTAACATGTAATGTAACATGCAAACAACATCATAAATCAATTAACTATCGAGTATTCTAACATATGAACACTAAACTGACCAAATTAAACTATCATGTGAAGCATATAACAAGCAGTAATCCAAACTTTATCAATTGTAACCGGCTTGCATCTCACCTATTACAATTCATAAAGTCACCATACAAGAAAGGGCAATATATCAAAGACAGGCATAAGTTCTTAGCACCGTCAATAGTCACTCTGTAACTCGAGTCTATACCACGAGGTAGGGAAGGTAATCGAACCGGTATCTTGGCTCAGAGGTTCTATCAAAACATGGCCAAGACAAAACACAACCCTAGTCCTAAATCTGCGCAGACCTAGACATGCGGATACACACCACCGCACCCAAGACCCACAATTTTTTTAAAACAAAGTGAGTACCCTAAGGAGTCCACCAAAGAAGGAGTCCACCAAAGGGTTGGCTAGTACTTAAGCTGACCACTTACCCTCAAAATAAGTAACGAGGTCATGCCCCAACTTGGATATAAACCCACCAAGTCAGGAACACAAAGGCTATTAAGCAGTGAACATATACTCGTCAAAGACTATAAAGACCTATCTATGACAAACACAACAACCTGCAAGAAGTATTCAATACCAATTCCATTTCAAGCAATATTAACAATATTAAAGGTTTCAGGGAATCTAAGGCCGTTTCTACAATATAAGAAACCATTCAATTCAACCAACAACACATGTGAACTAAAAACATAATAAATGGCCTAAAACAAGAATAAGGCCAACTATCCATTTTTCACAATAATTTCATCCAACCGAATTTTTACCCGCAACCCCAGTCCTGCGACAGGTACGGGTTCAATCGCGGCTGACCAATCACACAATTGACTGACATCGATTCAGTCAAAGGGACTAAGGGCTCAGTTTTCGGCATAATCATCCAACATTGTAATTATCGCTATAAAATTCATTTTAAGCCTATTCATTGCAATTTCATATCATAACCTATCCTAACATGTGCAAACTACCAATATAAGCATAATTTTACCATTAACATTATATTTACTACTGACATAATTCATTTCAAAAGATTACCCATATGTTACTTATACTAAATGTAACATTAATAAACCCGAAACGACGAACAACGCATGAAAAACCGCGAAACAAGCAACTGGCCGACCCGGGCCAACCCAGAACTGCCGTGGGCTGCCCGCGGCCTCTTTGGCCTCTTCGGGCCGCCACCCCAAACCCTCCAATTCTCCATTTTTGTTCAGTTTAACATCGTCTGAAGCATCAATTAATCATTCCCATTTCATTTCCATACTAATATGTGAACTTAAACTAACAAAGGACATGATTTTAACCCATATATTCATGTGAAATAAACTACTCAAATAACATTCACCAAAATCATACAAAAAGCAAAGAATGTGACATTAATTCGTCGAGTAACTCGAAATATGTTACCTTTAGCAACAAAATGAGCAACTAGCACCTTGAACACCAAACCCTAATGTGCAAACTAGCCACTATCTTCAACTATATACGAGTCTCCAAACTCGTCTTCTAAATCTTCACCTAAATAAACAATAAAAACACAATTATAAGCACTAATAATCAAAACCCCAAAAATGGTGGACAAAATAAATTTAGGGCAAATGAATTTAATACATACTAGGATGTTGGAAATGAAGAGAGGATTCCAAATATGTAATCCTTATGAAATTTGGAGTAGAAACGAGTGAATTATGATGAAAATTAGCTTAAAAAGGTAAGAAAATGGTGTTTTATGTTTAGAAAGCTTTAGAACATTCAAGGGAGATGAAGTTGGAAAATAAAAATGCAAAGGGAAGGTGAAGGAAGGGTGTGGCGTGGCTAGGAGAAAGGAGACGGGATTTTTCCCGCGGAATTTCATTAGTCGGTTTTGGCTCGTTTCGCCGATAATTAGAACCGTTTGTCAAATGCAAATTCCGACGATGCCAAAGTTCTTAAACACGAGATTACAAGAAGATTGAGTACTCATATGACCCATTTCCAAAATCGTTTGCCCAATTTTCAAAAGAATTGCCATTTTTCCCGATATGCCCTTATTTCGAAATAAAAGGTTTTTACATGGTTTAAACTATTTTTAAACATTTCGAAACTATCAAATTAAATAATTTACTTCAAAATATAATAGTATTACATTTCGTTGAATTATTATTACTTCAAATACATTAATATTAAATTCAACTTGATTAATAAATTACTTTCGCAAAATAATAACGGTCCGAAATTACGGGGTGTTACAAGAAATGGAAAATGAGTTTGTAGAGGTATACCCCCTCAAGGAGGAACCATCTCAAATTTGTTTTGAAAAGCCATCAAACTTATCACCCAAAGAAGCTCATGAATCCCATCATTCTTACTTGGTTTTTACCAAGTCCATCCCATCATTCAAAGAACCTTATCGTGACAAGAAACCGTTCCTTAGGCATGCAAAGTTGAAATATGTGTCTTGTGCACACTCGGTCCTTACTTATGCTTGCTATGTGGGTGATATATACTATGGTCATGCTTCTTGTTTCTGGGCTAGTGTGTATGACAAGTTACTAAGGGCGTTGCGTTGTTCCGCTCTTGATTCTTGAAGAAGAAAAATGTTGAAAAGGCGTCGAGCAAACGACGAAAACCAAAAGCGCTTTACGGGAGGCAACCCGTACTCCTTCTACATTTCTTTACTCTCCTTTGCATTTCTAGTACTCTCCTCCACATTGAGGACAATGTGGAAACTAAGTGTGGGGGAGGAGTTTGATTGCAACATATGTAAGTTTTATTTCATGTTTTAATGCATATTTTTGAAAAAAATAAAAAAAAAAAATTGAAAATTGGAAATTACGGCTAGGTGAAAACCCACAAGGGTGGGCACCTAGGCAAGATTGGAAAAGGTGGCCGAGGACGGAATGAAAACCCGAAAGGGCATTCCGGGCAAAATGAAGAATCGAGTTGCGAGCCACCGATGAGAGGAAAGGAAAAAGCTAAGGTGAAAACCCGAAAGGGCACCTTAGGCAAAATGAGGGATTTTCAAACAAAAAAAAAGTCGAAAAATTGAAAATTGTAACACCAAAAAGATGGAGGGATAAGAAGGGAGTGATAAGGAGGGTCTTGGAAGGAAGTTAGGTCTAGAATTTAATTTATTTTGAGTCACAAGAACTTGTCCCAAATTGGTGGATTTTTGATTTGGCTACTTGTGTTGTTGATGCTTAATGGAGTTTGGCCGACCAAGTAGCACAATTTTCATATATGGAGTGATAAGGGGGTGTTATAAGTAGTGATGAGTTGTGATTGATAGGAGAATTTTGATGGGTCACTTTGCTATTGTCTTGGGATAAGACAAGAGAGACCATTACTACTTCTTTGGTGATATAAGAAGGGTGGAGTTGTGTGATGTGTCGGAGTTGGAGATGTGTCGTGTCTTGTGTGAGGGATGGTATAAGGAGGTTGAGTGAGTGAAGAGTGTGTGCAAAAACTTTGAGTCTAGATTTTCTTTTTAATCGGTGGATTGTTCAAGAGGGAGACATAAGAAGGAAGAGGTAAGGGAAGAGTGATCGGATTCTCCTACACTCACTTGATGGACTTGTGTACCTTCCTACTTAGTCTTGAGTTTTGCTCGGGACTAGCAAAAGTCTAAGTGTGGGGGAGTTTGATAGTAACGTTTTGTGTCGGTCTAAGAGGGTGATTTTATCGCCCTCGTGTCTTTTAATATGGGTCTTTTAGTATGTTTTTCCTAGCACTTGGCATAGGGGTTGATGTGGTTGAACTTGTGTAATTCACCTCGGTTGGACGATTGATCTTCATGAATGGAACCCGAGAGGCATAGAGCACCCTTCAAAGGTTAAGACAAGCAGCAAGGAGCTCCCATGTAGCCTAGAAACCAGCTGGAAGAAGTAGGAGTGAAGCTTGGAAAGTAAAGAAGGAAGAAAAACTTGAGAAGTTTGAAGCTGACTCCCGAGCTGGGGCGCAGCCTGCGCCAAGAATTGCGCAGCCTGCGCAGGATGCGCAGCCTGCGCCGACTTCAGAGAGACCTGCGCAAATCTGTTTTTAAACACGGGCTTAAGTAAGCATTCCGTGTTTTTGGGCTTGTTTTGAGGTTTTTAACCTAGAAGGGAGTGCACCCATATATATACCCCTCATGTTTGAAGACCTAGTTATCATCTAATTATTGAATAATCTCTAGAAACTTGTAGTAGAAGAAGACTTTATTTTTGATGCAAAGTTGTAATCTTTCTTTATTTCTTTGGGTTTTGAAGACTATGGAAGGCTAAATCCTTCCTTTCTTGGTGTAATTCATCCAAAGTCTCCAACTTTGGTATTGTAAGACTCTTTTAATCTCCTTTTATTTATCTAATGATCTTTCCTTATGCTTAATCTTCATGTTGAATGAATTTATGTTTGGGTTGGCCATCCATGCTTCTTATTTGTTCAACTATTGCAAATTCTAGAGAATTTGTTTAATTTGTCTAGGATTGTTTGGAGCAAGCTTGTTGTATGTTGATTTGGTTTAAAGGATTCATGCAATAAGTAGGAAATTTCATGTCTTTTCTCATTTGTATGGTTTAATCTTGTGAGAATTGATCCTAGCTTCTTGTCTTGGCTTATCTTTAATGCTCATGCTTAACTTGCACTCATGGTTTAATGAATTGTTGGTTAAACTTGAAGAATATACATAGATGGTTTAATTTGTGTATGTTATCATCTTGACTTGAAAGTATTGGGTAGAAATTAAGAGGAGAGTAGTTAAAGAGTTAAACTTTACCATTGTTGGTTACAAAGGAAGAATTGCACCAAGTTCCTTTTAATTATTGAATCATCTTACTCACCAAGTGTTTGTTGTATTGCTTGTTAGACCAAGTTTGCAAATTTTACTTTGTTCCATGTTACCAATCAACTCAAAAACCCCCCTTTTCATGTCTCTCTATTGTTTGCCATTGTGAATAGCCATTGTTTGTCTATAGCTTTGTCATTAGTAGTTAATAGTTTACATTTCGAGTTTTTAGCTTAAAAGACCTTCTCTTGGGACCGACCCTTACTTGCACTATATTACTTTATCATTTAGAGTAGTCTAGAGTATAGTTTGGCTTATAAATTGTTAATTTGGTAGGTTAATTCTAGCTTTTTACGACACCTAGTTTTCTCCTTACCACCTGACGCTCGTCAAACCAAGAAGCGTGTCCAACGCACCAAACTTGAGAACACATGAGAGAAGAGGGTCAGATGTTTGATGGTTCTATTTATGATTCTTTGGCTCTTTGTCATAGAAGCGTAGGGTTGCACATACTTTACGGCGATGGGTTTGAACTTTGATGTAGTTTTTGGTCATTTATTTTCCTCTCCAGAGAGCACTTGCAGGCTGCAGCAGACCTGAGGTAATGAATAGTTGTAGAAAAAACTGTTACCGTCATCAGCTTTAATGAGCACTTGCACAGTGTATATACCAATGTAACTTCTTACTACAATCAGTTCAAGTTTTTGACCTTTGTTGTAAAGTGTATAAGTTGATATAAAGTTTTAGAGCTCTTTCACATAAATGTCAAGTTTCGAGAATTAGTGTGTCAACTCCGAACACTTGAGCAATAGCAATAGAACTTTATATAAAATTCTTCTATTGCCATGTTATTTTTTACTAATTCCAATATTTAAGAACTTTTATGTACAATAGATGACCTTTAAATAAAGTTTTTAAATGGAGCCCATTTTTCACTATCCTACATTTTCATTAAATAATCATGATTATTAATTATTAATTTATTTTTTAGCACCAAAAGAAATTATTGTTTTATTTTTTAGTTGAATAACGGAAAAAAATAAAAAAAATACCGAGGTAAAGTTATTAAAACGGAACATTTACTTTCCGTAATATAATCTAAAAATACATGATATAAGACAAAATAATTTGAGAGAAACTTATTGGCATACACATACAATTCACATAAATTGTATGTGGTGAATGTCACGATCACGGACATCAACACGCCTGTGAAGGAATTTGGGTAGTGATTCATATTTTGAAACTGCATACTTGGTGAACTATGTTGTGGGAAGTTCTGGAAATTTGACATACACATTTTGTGAAGTTGGTATGTTTAAATTAATTTGGTCTCTCCTACCCTCTACCATTACTAAAATCTTCTATATATGATTTGATGGTGATGAATGATGATAAAAAGAGGATAATACATGCAAGTTCAAGCAATGGGCTTTAATAGAAATAGGTATGCATTATTTTTGGTGTACGAAATTAATTATGTACATTCAACAGCCCTTTTTTTTTCTAGAAAACAGGAAAAATTTAAATTTAAATGGATTTAACACTTTTCAAGGTTATGTTAATTGCACCCCAAATTTCAATATAAGTATCAACTGGGTTCTTATTTTAGAACTTTATTCTTAAAATTAAGAACAACTTTTCACATGCAAATAGAAGAACTTGTTTTTGTGAGTTCTTAGTGATCATTCCAAGACTAAGAACCACTATTGTTATTGCTAAACAATGCACATAATTTCAATTAGATTTACACAAGTTGGTTGTCAAAAAGTTACGATGTAGCTTGACAGTTTTTAACAAAATACAATATACTTCCTCCGTTACATTTAATTCTTTAAGTTTGCTATATACACATATGCAAATGCACGTTTTCTTTTGTTCATATTTTTAGCTACATGTTACTAAAAATTATAAAAGTTTGATTTTTATAATCTATTCGGTGAGACGATTTAAACAAGATCCCACATGAGCATCTTTTATGTTTATCTTACACCTTCCTAAAAAGTGTGAGCACTAAGTTACTATTCATTATGAATAGTAACTCTTCTAATGAATAGTGTCACAAGATGGGCTGTTCTGGTGCGGGTTTGGATTTATGTTTGTGGCGAGTTTGTGCGTCGGGCGTGTCCAGTCCACTACTGACTCCTTCCTTTTGGGCCTTTTCACTCACTAAAAGCTAATGCTTCAATGGCCTTTCATCTCCATTGATTACCTTTCTCATCTCCGCCATCCATTTCTCTTGCATTCACAGCCACAACATCACACCATTCTTAGTAACCCTCTCATTTCTCGCCCACTCATTCCATCTAACACCTCATAAACTCATCGACTCTCCAACACCCTCAGAAAACCTGAATCTCCTCAAAGGTAAGCAGGTCTGCGGCCCAATTTAAGTTGACGTTTTAGTTCTATTCCGTTAGGAGAAAAAGGAACATACATCGGATGTACTACCTCCAACTTTTTTTGTTTTTTGAGCATATATGCATTTTTTTTGAGCTTATCACCTCAAACTTTATTTGTTTTTGAGCATATGTGTATTTTTTTGAGCATATTAAAATTTATAAGTTATATTTTAATATTTTTTCCGTCAAAACTCAAATTTAACTAAACTTATATGTAATGTTTTTGAGTTTTATTGTAATTTTTTAGAGCTTAATGTTTAAGTTAATATACTCAGAAACTTCATAATGAAACTCAGAAACTTTAAAATAAAACTCAAAAACGTTACTATAATGCTCATAAACTATAGAATTGGAGGTAGTACATCAGATGTATAATCGTTAGGGTATTATACTGATTTTGGGTTTTGTTATTGGTATTATTGAATTGATTATTATTATCACTACTACTACTACTACTACTACTACTACTACTACTACTATTACTACTATTATTATAAGGGTTATTTAATGGGAATCCTCTGAACTATTACAGTCTTTCTCAAAATACTCCATACTTTAATTTAACTCGGAATACTACTAACTAATGGACACCCTCCCATCTAACAAAATTGCTCTCTTTTTGACCTGATGTAACAGGTAATGTGTTACGTAACCCCAATTTTTTCTTCACTCCTTCTTCTTCCTCTTGCATTTCAAAAGAATACCTGCAACTTTTTTTTGATTTGTAAATTCTCTATCTCAATATACCAACATCACAATTCATCAAATTTATCATTAATACTCAATCTTCAATGAAGAGTTCTTGAGCACGGTTCTTACATAGCAACCATCATCAATGGGAAATTCACCTAACATCTACAACTTGTAAACTGGCCACACTCTAACACCACACCAACCACCACCCGCACAACTCCACGCAAACCATACATGACCACACTCAGCTCAGTCGAGAATCTGACCTTCAGCCCCAAAACGATTTCACACCAATGTGAACTGTCACTTATCACCGCAAATTGACCTTTACCCTAAAAAACACCGTTAATTTTCCCCAAATTTTGCCATGAATCAACCGTCGCCCTCAGAAACTATAGATCTAGGCCCAAAATTAGTCGCTGGTCTTGACATCCATGGACAAGAGAACTATCCACGATGCTACGGATGCTACAATCATGCGCAATTAAAATCCAAATCTTTGAGTCTATTGTTCATCTTTCTTTCTCTTGTATCTTTGTGAATAATAACAACAAATAATTACTTAAGCACTGCAAGATGGAACAACAACTTGGGAAAAATCAAAGCCGAAATTTATTTACCTTTGTCATTGTGGAATCAATTGAGGGCGAAATTGAAATTAGGGAGCCTGATTTTTACAGAGAAATAAATTGGGACGAAGATTCATAATGACATGATTGATGAACATGTGAAGAGTATAGGGAGGGAACAAGAAAAAGGATGAAGAAATTGTAATAGATGAAGAGACCCAGGAGAAGTGAAAGTGAAAAAAGACTGAAAAATTAAATTTTAATCCAAGGCAACCGGTTTAACCGGTAGCCCTTCCATCCGTTCTATTATGGGGGAGGAGGTATATTAGTTAATAGTATTCCTAGTTAATTTAAAGTATAGAGTATTTTGAGAAGGGGTGTAATAGTTTGGAGTATTCACATTAAATAATCCTTATTATAATAATTATTATTATTATTATCGGCTTCGTTACTATTGTTGTTGTTGTTGTTGGTGGTGGTAGTGTTCTTGCCGTTCTTGTTCTTGTTGTTACTATTATCATTTTTTGTGTTAGCAACCATGAGTTCATGAGATAATATATACACAAGGATTTGAGTCGTCCCATATGTGATGAGATGTTTTGGTTCTAATTGGGTATTAATTTGAAAAATAAAACCAAATTTTGATGTTATTTGATGATTTTTGCAGGTTTAGGTATATTTTCACTTCGTGGGTTTTGCTTAATTTTCCAATCATGGCTACAAGTAATCACCTTTTCATTGTTTTATTGCTTTATTTCTACTAATGTTTCGGAAGTTTGATCAATTTATTGTTGTATAAAGAGATGAACTTTTTGTCACTTATGTTCTGAACAATAGAGGGAGAATCCAACCTTGACAGAATGGGACCGATTTGCACATAGAGAGTATATTAGACTTTCAATGGAAGAGGATGTTGAAGAAGCTTCTAATGGAAGTGCTGAAGTCTAGGATGAATCTCTAGAGGTGCCCTTTTGAGTTCGATATGGTAATAATATCTAATCTTTGATGTTGGGCTATATGCATTTTGGTATTACTATTAATTACATATGATTTTGTATGTTTGTTATGTACTATCATGAAAATATATGTAGCTGATATATGGCTTAGTTTTGAACAATTGTCTAGAAATGAAAGATCATTGGCATATGTGAAGTTGTGGAGAAGTAATGTTTTTTCTTAAAAGAAAATAAATGATATTTCACACCATTTATTGCTTTTGAAGTCTACTCATTTTCTCTTTTTGCGAAAACAAAAGAAATGATGTGGTGTGCGTGATTTCTAGGCTATCATATATGCCCGGGGTTTTACCTCTTGTGTATCTAAGTTAGTAGCTGGTGGTAAGTTCCACTGCCATCAAAAAAATAATCTGATACTTAGACTCAGTTTTGGAGCGCAGCGCAGAAACCACACGAGTACACGACTTTTGAATATTTGGGTAATGGGATATGATCTGACCCCTCTCTACTCTCATGACATACTAGAACAGCTAAAAACAGAGGCACACATGATAACAATAGTGGGAGAAACACTGTCTGAAGCATTTAGTATGATATTTATTGATTTCGAGCCTTAATTCTCAAACAATTCTCCTTTGTAATTCTTAAACTCCTAAATATTTCAAATTGTAACCGTGTTATTTGTTTAGAAGATGTGTCCTAACGGCCAACCTGTAGCCTTATTTCAATACCCCCACCTTGTCTAAAGAGTAGGCATACCGACTCCGACACTTGGATATTACCTGTGTCCGAACCTGGTACCTGAGTCCAGGTATCCAAATGCTTCACAGAACCTTTTTTTCTTGCAGCTGTTGCTTCACCTCGGGATCAAGTCTGTTCACAACACGGGCATCCGATGAGCAGAAGGTATTACTGAAGACCTCCACCACATTCATCATGCTGCCTTGGGGATTCTGGTCCCGATCACTACCAGTGCTTACTCTGTGGGTGCCATAGCAGATTCCAAAGGCCTTACGCCCTTACTGGAGAAGAAAACCAGTTGTTTGCTGGCGTGTTGATTTGTTAAAATCAGGAAGTTTAGTTTTAGAACCTATTGGCGGATTTTTTGGGGTCTTTTCACTGTAAGTTTTTTTTATCCTTTTTTTCCTGGTTTCTCTCCTTTTTTGTCATATATTCATTCAATTCAAATATTGATCCTTCTGCATTCATGATATCTTCAAGGAGTGTATCTGATTATATGTATCTACCTATATATTTAGAAAGTGTCATAACCGCACCAAAACACGCAAATTTGTATACATAATGAATTTTTAAATAAAGTAGAGTAATTCAGCCATTCTCTCGTAGATATCAAAATGAGATTATTAGCTTAAAATATCCGTTCACGATCAGTAGTTCTTTGTCTCAATGTTCATCTCTCGGCGGTTGAGGGTGAATTGTAATGTTGGAAAGGTATAACTGAAGGACAACTGTTTACGTGGCATTATGATCACAGTTAATTGCAGTCTGAATTGTTGTAGCATGTTCAGCTTACTGAGTTGATATCGTTGATGGACAGATGTATCTTCAATGGAAATGGGAAGCTGTTGGTGGCTTTGGTTTTAGCTGCTGTCAGTGGTGTTTTTTGTGAATATTGATGGCGAGTTTTAGTTGGACAACATTGTTTCAGCTGCTAGAATTTCAAGGAAGAGAGTTAATGTTATTAGTCAAATATATTGTATATATTTGTTAGGATAGTGTATATATCATATAACCATAATTAGTTAGCATATCTCCTAATTATAGGCAATGTAAATCTCCTATGATCATGTACTCTACCTATATATTGATGTGAATAATACATACCCATTCAAGGGATTGCATAATCTGACATGGTATCAGCCTGATTGGTGCGAAATTCGTTTCCTCCATTTTTCGATCCCCAAAACCCTAGCGCCGTTTATCGGGGGTGCCTCTCCATGGCTCCCAACGCTACCCCACCTCCTCCTCCTAAAAGCAATCTCCATCCCGTCTTCACCGTAACAAACATACAAAACAAAGTCCAAGTTCTCGATGGCACCAAAGTGACATACGCGACTTGGCTCCGTCTGTTTCGTCTCCACGCTGAGGGATATGATGTGCTCGCTCACATTGACGGCACACCCGCTCCGGCCTCCACTGATGAGACCTACTCGGCATGGAAGAAGATTGACGCCCATGTTTTGCAATGGATTTACGGGACGATGAGTGACGATCTCCTACCCCGTGTTCTTGAAGATAAATCCACCGCTCGTGAAGCATGGCTCCAGGTGGAAAACATTTTCAACAACAACAACAAAGGGGCCCGCGCTGCTGCACTCGAGTCCGAGTTTAATGGCCTCCGACTCGAAGGTATGCCGTCCTTGGATGCATACTGCCAACGCCTCAAGGAGCTCGCTGGAATGCTTAAGGATGTCGATGCTCCGGTGTCTGATGCTCGCCTTGTCATTCAATTGGTTCGTGGTCTACCCGGTGAGTACGATACTGTTGCATCCTATATTAATCAATCGTCTCCTAATTTTGAGATGGCTCGTAGCATGTTAGAACTTGAACTCCACCGCAAATCCGGTAGAGAAGAGCCCGCCACTGCCTTGGCAGCCCCTGCGGCCCCTCAAGCTGACCCATGGGTCGAACCCAACCCCAAGACCACCCTGGTTCCCCCTCGTCAGCCTTCATCCAATAATAACAATAATAATCAAAACCGTCGTCGCCACAATAATAGAAATAACAATAATAATACTAATAACCAATACCAACAGCAAAATGCGACTCCAAACACCACTCCCTCCACCTACCCGTGGCCACCACCCACTGGATGGACCACGCCATGGACCCCACCACCATGCCCCTACCCGACATATCCCGGTTGGACCCCTCAGTGGCCGCCCCAAATGCCCCCACAGCAGCAGCCGCGACAATTCAGTCGGGGATATACACGGCCTCGACATTCTGGGCAGGCCTATGTACTTGAAAGTGAGCCTCCACAACCGACTGATTTGGCTCAGTCCTTCCAAGCTCTATCGGTGCATCATCCAATGGACCCGTGGTATATGGATACGGGCGCATCATCGCATTTGGCTTCTGACCCAGGTATGATTTCTTCTCCTCTTAATTCGAGCAAAATTCGTTCTATCTATGTTGGCAACGGTAACAGTATTCCTGTATTGGGTTCTGGCACTACAAATTTACCTACAAATAACCGAACCCTCCAATTAAAAAACGTCCTCCATACCCCTCACATTATTAAGAACTTAATATCGGTCAGACAATTCACAAAAGATAATAATGTCAGTGTGGAATTTGATCCCTTTGGTTTCTCTGTGAAGGATATTCCGACTGGGAAAATGATTTTGCGGAGTGACAGTGACGACGAGCTCTACCCCGTGTCCAACCCGAGTCCGTCTACAAAGCACCAAAGTCCACCGCCTGCCTTCTTGGTCCACGGCCATGACGTATGGCATTCACATCTTGGCCACCCCGGTCATTCTATTTTACGCATTTTGAAGTCCTCGAGTCGTATTGCTTGTAATAAATCTTCAGACTCTATTATTTGTTCTTCATGTCAAATAAGTAAAAGCAAACGATTACCATTTTACGATTCCGCATCACAAACTCTTGCATCCTTTGATATCGTACACAGTGACCTATGGACCTCCCCCATCTTAAGCAAAAAAGGTCATAAATATTACATGGTCCTCATTGATAACTATAGCCAATTTGTTTGGGTGTACCCTCTAAAATTCAAGTCCCAAGTCTTTGATAAATTTCTCCAATTTCACAAATTTGTGCGTACCCAATTCAACATCAACATTAAAAGTTTCCAATGTGACATGGGTCGTGAATTCGATAACAATAAATTTGCCACTTTTGCGAAGGAACATGGTCTCGTGTTTCGTTTTTCATGCCCACACACCTCACCCCAAAATGGAAAATCGGAACGTATGCTTCAACGCCATAATGACATTACCAACGTTCTCCTCCAACACGGCTCCGTCCCATCTCACTTTTGGGTCGATGCCCTTCACGTCGCCACCCATCTCCACAACATTTTACCCACCTCCACTCTCAATTACAAAACACCGACCTCTATTCTTTATCTCAAAAACCCGTCTTATGACCATTTACGAGTCTTTGGGTGCGCATGTTACCCCAATACCACGACCACCGGTCCCCACAAACTCGCCCCACGGTCCATCAAATGTGTCTTTCTTGGTTATCCACCCAATCAACGTGGGTACCATTGTCTCGAGCCCGTCACTGGCAAAATATATATCTCGCGTCACGTCATTTTCGATGAGAGCGTTTTCCCCTTCGCCATACCCTCCACTGACCAGCCAAACCCAACCATACCCGACCACACCGACTCCATTCCCCTATCCCTCAACCCAACCGTACCCTCCCCTGCACCCACCCACACCCAACCACACCAGACCCCTGACCAGAACCCGCCACAAACCCCGCCTGTTTCCCCAACCCGACATTGCCCAACCCAATCCCCTCCCCTCAACTCACCTCCTGTCACCACCCCATCCCCATCACCTATTCACACATAATCCCCTGCTTCCGCTACTCCCTCACCACCTCCACCACCACCTCCACCACCCCCTCTCCCTTCTCACACAATGACCACCCGCGCCATGAACGGTATCTTCAAACCGAAGGCCCTTACCGCATCCACCGCCATCTCACCCGTACCCAAGTCCCCTAAACTCGCTCTCCAGGACCCAAACTGGAACCGTGCCATGCAGGATGAATTTTCCGCATTAAAGGAGAACCATACCTGGGATTTGGTTCCAAGACCGACTGACGCGTCTATTATTCGTTGTATGTGGTTGTTTCGTCATAAGTTTAATGCAGATGGCTCCCTCGAACGATACAAAGCTCGTCTTGTCGTCAATGGCAAGACACAACAGGTTGGGATTGATTGCGACGAAACATTCAGTCCAGTTGTAAAGCCCACTTCCATTCGGACCGTTCTCAGCATTGCCGTCTCCAAAGCTTGGCCTATACATCAACTGGACGTCAAAAATGCTTTTCTTCATGGAAATTTAAATGAAACTGTTTATATGCATCAGCCTCCCGGGTTTGTCGATCAAAATTCCCCTCATCATGTTTGCAAACTCCGTAAGTCCCTTTATGGCCTTAAACAAGCCCCTCGCGCCTGGTTTACTCGCTTTGCTTCTTTCATTCATTCGCAGGGTTTTGTTAGCAGTGTCTGTGATTCATCATTATTTATCTACAAGACTGCTTCTGAAACGGCCTACTTATTATTATATGTGGACGATATCGTCTTAACGGCCTCTATTCCAACTCTCTTACGGTCCATTATTTCACGTCTCTCCAATGAATTTGCCATGAAGGACTTGGGTGCACTACATCATTTCTTGGGCATTAATGTGACTCGTTCTCGCAATGATTTATTTTTGTCACAAACACAGTACGCCAAGGAAATTATTACACGTGCAAAAATGGGCTCGTGTAAGCCATGCTCCACGCCTGTTGAACCGGGTGCTAAATTGAGCACTGCCACCGGACCAAAATTCGAGGATCCCGTCCTTTATCGAAGTTTAGCCGGCGCGCTTCAATATCTCACAATTACTCGGCCAGACATTACTTATGCGGTTCAACAGGTATGCCTTTTCATGCATGATCCCCGTGCCTCGCATTTTCAATTTTTAAAACGGATAATCCGTTATATTCAAGGCACGACATCCCACGGTCTAACCATACGCCCCTCTCGGTCATTTACTTTGACGGCCTATTCCGACGCCGATTGGGGAGGTTGCCCTGATTCTAGACGCTCTACGTCCGGATACTGTGTGTTTTGGGGGGATAACTTGGTATCCTGGTCTTCTAAACGGCAGCCTACTGTCTCTCGGTCAAGTGCCGAGGCTGAGTACCGTGGTGTCGCTAATGCTGTCGCTGAAACTTGTTGGCTCCGAAATCTTCTTCTCGAGCTGCACGTACCTATACTTCGGTCCACACTAGTTTTCTGTGACAATATCTCCGCAGTCTATTTATCCGGTAACCCCGTGCAACATCAGCGAACCAAACATGTGGAGCTTGATATTCATTTTGTTCGCGACAAAGTTCGTATTGGTGAAGTTCGAGTTTTACACGTCCCATCCGAATACCAATACGCCGATATTTTCACGAAGGGTTTGCCACGCCATTTGTTTGAGCGTTTCCGTGCCAGTTTGAGCGTTCGTGCTCCTACCGCTCCAACTGCGGGGGTGTATTAGTCAAATATATTGTATATATTTGTTAGGATAGTGTATATATCATATAACCATAATTAGTTAGCATATCTCCTAATTATACGCAATGTAAATCTCCTATGATCATGTACTCTACCTATATATTGATGTGAATAATACATACCCATTCAAGGGATTGCATAATCTGACAAATGTCTTCCTGTGAAACAAAATCTTAATACTCCCTCCTCCCGAATAATTTGTTTACCTTTAATTAATTGAAGTACTTGTCACAAATAATATATTCACTTCGTCTTAATCATTTGTTTATCTTTTAAAATTATTTGTGAGGAATATTTTAATCAAAGTTCAACAAATGATTTAGACGAAGGGAGTACAGTCAGATCAAACTTCTGAGACTCGTGGCAAAGAACTTGGTCTCTTAAAGGCGGCGGTTGAGGCAATGGTATTAAGCCTGAAAGCGGCTGATAGCACAGTTAGATCTGTGGAAGAGTTGAAAGATGAAGACTATATCTGATAAAGCCATGGAGAGAGATAGGATAAGTACTGGAAGTACTGGAGAGAGTCTTCTACTGGAGAGGAACTTCTGCAAGAAAGTTGACTTGATAAATAATAGAAGTAATTAGCTTTTCAATGGTGTGAAGTGCTATGTACGTACGCAAGCAAGAAAAATACCCATGTAATTATTTTATCAGCAATTCTCCCTTGTGACGGTCACAATTTGCGATGGGCAAATGTGACCACTTTTTGATAAAATGTAACCACTCAAGTACTGTTCATAAAATCTTACTTTTAAAAAAATGGTCACATTTTCTCATAAAGTGATCACATTTGGCCCGTCGCAAATGTGAATAGTGTTTGTGACGGAATAGTACCCGTCACAAATGAGAATTGGTGTTATTTTATTATTGGACATTAATGATGGATGAAGCCTTTTGCTTTTGAGGATCTCTTATATTTCTGTGTAAGAGGATGGGCATTATAATTAACTATGTGCTCTTGGATTACACTTCTGTGCTATGTACTCGATCACTTTGGAAGAAACGAAACTCTGAACTTGTGATGGTACATGTTAATTATACAAGGAGAAACCTTGAGATTCGCATCAATTAATATATCACTAATGAAAGCCTCCATTTTCACTTGTTATTGACATCGGAATTAAATTCAAAGTAAAAGATATGAAATCAAATTCGTCATATTTTAGCCTTTCGAAATGATATCGTTGCTCATATGCTCATATTCAGCCCCATCAAACAAACCGAAACCCATCTCAACTAAACACTCAAATGATCAAAGATTCAAACTTTCTCAATAATTCATGAACCCAACTCAACAAAACACAAAATTAAGCAAAATAAACAGATGGGTAAGCAAGAAATAACCTCAAGACCATCAACATAAAGCAGACAACTGATAATACATGGCGGAGTAACACGGAGTTAACTCGGATCAAACTGATAAGAAAGATTCAGATCTAAGAGACCTACAAAGAGATACCTTGAGATGAGAAAGGAAATGTGTGATTGAGGGCTTGGTTTCAATTTATATAATCACACAAAAGTGAAGGAAATTAAATAAAAATCTGAAGAAAAAATAGTAGTAAACCTTCTAATATAATACTTCGATGTATAATTCCTTTTTTCATAATTCTTAGAGTTGTTACAATTGAAGGGTTAAGGGGAGAAGGGCGAGTAGTATGAGAAGAAAGAGGAGTGGAGGAGTACTAATATGAAGAGAAGTGATTATAATGAAAAAAAAATTTACAATTACAAGAAAGTTCGACTTAAAAAATATAATTTATTAAAATTTTCGAACTTCATCTCCATTAATGAATCAGTTAATAGAGACAATCTTATTCACAATGTCAATTTCTTAGAAGAGGCATGAGGAACTGATGGAGGAGACCCAATAGAAGGCGAGGGAGACAAGGAACAATAAAAGAGGGAATAGAATAGGAAACGAGAAAAGGAGGATCAGAAGCGGGAGGAGGCAGTAACGTTAAAGAGAGAAGAAAGATTAAAAGAGGAAAACGATGGGGAGAGGGAGAGAAATGAGGGGAAGAGAAGTAGAAAGGGGTATGAGAAGGAGGATATATAATAGGAGGAGAATGCGGATGAGGGGAAGGAAAATGGAATGTAGGTTGAGATCAAAAGGAAAGAAGATGAGGTAAGGAGAGAGAAATGAAAGGATGCGAACGATAGGCGAAAAGGAAAAGATGAAGGAATGAGGGAGAAAGGGGAAGATATTGGGTAGTATGACGATAAATGGGAGGAGTATTATGTGAGATAAAGTGGAGGACGAGGGAAATGGAGGATATATAAGAGGAGGATGAGGGTAATAGAAGTTATAGGAGGAAGGAGAACGGGAATGACGAGGACTACGAGGATGAAAATAGGAGGTGATTTTGGATGCGACGACGTTAAAGAGAAACAAGAGAGAGAAAGAGGAGGACGAAAAATGGGGGAGGAAGGTAGGGAAAACGTTGGAGGAGGAGAAGTAAGAAGGGTTAAGGGGAGAAGAACGAGTAGTAAGAAGAAAAACGGGAGGAGGAGGAGGAGGAGAAGGAGAAGAAGGCAGATGAGGAGAATAGGAAGGGAAGTGATTCTAATGAAAAATAAAGAGATTATAAAAAAATATCGGTCTAATTACCTGAAGAACAAGTTCTGGAATTATACTACAGATTTTTCAAGGTTTTCTAAAATATACTCCATGTTCTTTGCATCGCTCATAGTTCCGTTTTGTAGTAAAACAAGCTATGTATTCTCTGAAGACCGAGTTCTACAATTATGTGTAGTTAACTAGGTCACTTATGTATATTTATGGTACTTCCCGAGTTAAAACATACAAATGCCTTATGGTTTATCTAAAACAGGTTTATTTGGGCGATGTGTGTTTATAAACATACGTTTTGAGTGAAAATGTTTATAACTTTATGAAAAAACCGTGTATAAGAATCTCTACATGGGTTGGACATAATGTCTTATGGTTTATCTAAAATAATTTTATTTGGGCTGTGTGTGTTTATAAACCTACGTTTTGATTGAAAATGTTTAGAACTTTCTGAAAAAAATATGTTTAAGAATATCTATGTGTAGTTGGACAAAGTCTGGTATATATGTGTTTACATTACTTTGCAAGCTACAACATAATACTATTGTCTTATGTATTCCATGTAATTGTGTTCATTAACAATTAACCCATCTAAGCAAAAAGCGTAATTATATTCGGATATTAATGCTCTCGGAAAAGTTGAATACGAATTATTTACGAATGGTTATAATTTTGTTTGCCACAACAATATAACAAGAGTTCCATTGTGATCGACACTCAAAATATACAGACAACCGAACCAAATAAATATACGTTAACATCCACGGGAAACATCACCGATCAAAATATCTTGGGGGATCGTGCGCTTTCAAGGACGAGTAGTATGATTGTGTACGTCGCAAGACATTGCCACATCGACACATCGAGCTTCTTTCAAGGGTGGCCCAATTTCAACTTAAAAGCGTTAATATAAAAATTTTCATTTGCGAATTATATGATTTTTGGGCTACTCCTAAAATATAATATTTTAGGTCGATTATTACGTCCTATACTATATGCCTAGATGAGTTGTTAACGTAACACAAAGTATCTTTTTTTGTCTTAAACATATAAGAAACCGTCTTCTAGGAGTTAAACAAGACATTATAACGACATGAATACTTCGGGTCACATAGAATGCTCAATAAGTTTACTCTTTTGGAATTTTTTTCACGATAAAGTCACTCTTGCTTTTGTTAGGGGTGTCACGCCAGCAAAGTAGTATAAGGAGGGAAGGACGAGTAGTATAAGGAGAAGGAGAAGGAGAAGAAGAAGGAGAAGGAGAAGGAAACGTCATAGGAAGAGAAAAGAATAAAATTAACAATAAAAATAAATATAAGGAAACTCTACTAAAAAAATCTATTAAACCTATCAAGTTTCCTTTTTAGCAATGTATCGGTTAATAAAGACAATATTAATCAAAATGTTATTTTATTGGAAGAAGCATAGCGTCACTGATGGACGAGGCACAATAGGAGGCGGGGAGACACGAAAATAAAAGGGGGAGGATAAATATGAAAGGGGACAAGGAGGATGATAAGAAGAAGGAGGGTGAGAAGGCAGCACCGTTAAAGAGAAAAGAGAGGAAAATACACGAATGAGGGAGAGGAATGAGGAAGAAAATTAAGGAGGAAGGGGGTAAAGGGAGGGGGATAAGTAGAAGAAGGAGAATGCGGATAAGGGAAAAGGAAAGGGATAGAGGTCGAGAAAGAGAGTAAGGGGGACGAAAAGGAGGGTAGAGAGAGGAAAATGGAAGGATGCGAACGATAAAAGGAAAGGGAAAGAGGAAGGAAGGAGGAGGAGAAATGGGATGATATGCATGAGCAGTACAAGGAAAAATGGGAGGAGTAATATCAGAGCAAATGGTGGAGAAGGAAGGAAAATGGAGGATATATAAGAGGAGGATGGGGTAATATATAAAGTATAGGGGAGGAGGAAGGTGAAATGGAAGAAGGAGAACCATGAGGTTGAAGAAAGGAAATGGTTTAGGATGCGGCAATGTTGGTGAGGAAAAAAAGAGAGAGAGAGGAGGACAAGGTGGGGGGTGAGGAAGGTGGGAAAAAAAAGGAGTGAGGAGGGGCACCGTACGACAAAAGACAAAAATAGGGCACTGTGCCCGTTGGAAACAAAGGACACGAGAAATAGGGGAAAGATTCGCACGATGCAACCAACTAATGTTAGCAGTGTATGTTTATGGTTGTTCCCAAATTTAAATATAATGCTAATCTCTTATGGTTTATCTAAGACAAATGTATTTGGGCGGTGTGTGTCGACAAACCTTAGTTTTGCATGAAAATATTTAGAACTTTCTTTAAAAAACCGTTTTTAAAAATATGTATGTGTAGTTGGACAAAGCTTTGTATATGTGTTTACGTTACTTTGCGAGCTACACTAATACTAATGTCTTTTGTAGTCCATATAGTTGTGTTATTTAACAACTAACTATCTAAGCAAAAGGCGTTGTTATATCCGTGTATTCATCCTCTCAACAAAATAAAATACAAAGTATTTACGAATGATTGTAATTTTATTTGAAATCGATTCAACCATAAAAAACAATATAACAAGAGTTTCACTGTGATCGTCACTTAACATGTACAGAAAATCAAACCAAATAAAGATACGATAACATATACATAAAATGTCAATAATCAAAATATCTTGGGGAACCGCGCGCTTTCGCGCGCGGTGCAACCAACTAGTATATTAGAAGTTGTATTGAAGATTCTCCTTACTAATGAATAGTGCCTAAAAAGTAAAGTAAAGAAACAAATGAAACGGAGGAAGTATATAAGTTCAGTTATGTTTGAGTAAGTTCTATTTTATTTTTAGTTATGATTTTTTTTCCCTTCTGCCAAAAAAAAAAAAAAAAAATTAGCTATAGAAATTTATTTATATTAGCAATATCAACCAATCAAACGAAGCATAGACTAACAATGGTAACATTGTAAACGATATTCACCAGGAGACGTAGGGTGTAATAACATTTTCGTTTAGCTGATTAGATAGTGAATGGTAAGATTGGTAACATTTATACTTTTTTGACTCAACAGATTATTTTCATCTGATTAAAATTCTCTTCACAATTCACAAAAGACGTAGGGTGTAATAAGTTAATAACATTTTCGTTTAGCCGGCTAGTTTGTGAATGGTAACATTTATACTCCTTTTGAGTCAGAAGATTATTTTCATTTGATTAAAATTCTCCTCACAATTCACAAAAGATGTAGGTGTAATAAGTTAATAACAACTGTATCTCTCTAAAAAAAAAAAACCACTATATCTCTCTAAAAATAACCTCCCTCCTCTCTCTAAAAAAAAAAAAACCTAAATCCCCTTTTCTGTTTCCGCCACCTCTCCTCAACTTCCACCTTCTCCCTTCTCCCCCTACCCATAGCCGGAGATGGGGTCTTTCCTTGACCCATCTCCGGTGATTAATCACCCCTCATCATTGTTGCGATCCCCGTTGGCATCCCCGTTGGCCTGATTTCGCTCCTCCCTTTCATTGGATCGTCTTTCCGTCCTGCTTGTCCGATGGGCTTCGCGGGTTTTCGTGTGGTTGGTCTGAGGTCGGTCCGTTCCGTGCTCCCCTGTCCTGTCATCGAAGTGGCGCATGCTTTCCAGGGGTGTTTCCCCCCTCCCTCGCCCTTCTCCCCACCCCTGGTTCTTGTTCCGGTGTCTTGATGACCATCGGTCGTTGTTGTGTCGAGGAGCATAGCTTCTCTTGGTGGTGCGTTTTTCTATTAATGGTGGTGTATTTGGGACGATATGGTGTTTCCCCTCCCCCTCCCCCTCGCCCCCTCCCCCACCAGATTGGTCCTTTTTCCGGTTTCCTGTTGACGGTCTATTGTGTCTCTGTCTAGTTTGCATGCCTGCCGATAGTCCTGCGGGGGTTCGCTTGGAATTTGGAGTCTCAGTGGTTTTGTGATTGTTGGGGGTGGCGTGTCTTTCGTGGATGGTCTGATGGATCCGCTGCTTTTTGTTGGAGTGAGATTTTGTATGCTGGGGTCCTTTTCTTTGTGTATGAGGGGTGTTGGGTAGGGTGGTTTTTGGGTCTTCGATGGTGGTGTTGGTTGGGGTCGGAGGTGGTGGTTTTCTCGTCTTTTGAATGGTGTTTCCTTTAATTTTCCTGTTTTTTTATTATCTCCTAATAACCTCCTCTTATAGGAGCTTTGATCGTCTCTTTAGTGGTAAGTCAAGTCTCTGTTACGGTGTTGGTGTTGAGGTGCTTCTGTCTTTGGAGGTTCGTGTTTCACATTGCATGTTGGATTTCTCGGTCCGTCTATCCTACGATCAATGGGTGCGATCTCTAAGGTGTAGGAGATTTTTCTCCGTCGAGGGCAGATTTCGTCTTGCCTCTCATCTTTTCTTTCTATGTTCTTTTCGCAAGAGCGTAAGTACACCTTGTTATTGTCATTCCGGCGTGAGTATGTATCAACGGTATTTGGAGGTCTTTTGTGTTAATGATGGTGATACCAGCGTTCGTGACCAAGATGTTGTCTCGTGCCATTCTACCATCGTTTATCTTGCTTATCTTAATATCGCATCTTTTCTTTTATATAAATGTTATGTAATCTCGATGTATGGCTTTGTAGTGCTAGATCTTGTTAAGTGTCTAGTGCTATCTAGTCGAATAGCATACTCTGTATTGTTTACAATAATGTAAGTTATTCAACCTTCTGTCAAAAAAAAAAAGTTAATAACATTTTCGTTTAGCCGACTAGATTGTGAATGGTAACATTTACATTCCTTTTGAGTCAGCAGATTATTTTCATTTGAATAAAATTCTCCTCACAATTCACAAAAGAATAAAAGTGTAAATAAATTACTTAATGGGAGGAAGCAAATACTAATATGAAGGTTGCCCATGACAAAGTAAACAGTGGCGGGCGCGGGATTTTAGTATAAGGGGGTGACTAAGAAAATACTAGGTCATTAAAATACTAGAATTAACCTATCAAATTAACAATTTATATCCTAGACTTTGACTCTACTAACTTTAAACTAAAACAATAGTAAAGTGGAAGTAAAGGGATCGAACCCAAGAGAAGGGTTAACAACTAAAAACTTGAATTGTAAACTATTGACTACTAATTAGGTCTCTACTACTAATTAAGATCCTAATGACAATTTAAACTTAACAAAAGGCACTAATCACAAACAATGGGTATTAACAAAGGTCAACTAGTAGGAAACATAGATAAAAAAGGATTGGTTTTGGGAAAGAAACATGGAAATATGAGTAAAGATTGGAGATCTTCCTATTGAGACAATTCCACAAACAACTAGTATGCAAGATTCAATATAAAGGGGAAAACTTGATGTAATTCTCTCTTAGTGACCCAACAATGATAAAGTTTGACTCTTTTTACTCTCTTACAAATATCTACCCAATACTATCACCTCAAGATGTTGATACATGTAAATTAAACCATCTACATATACCCTTCAAACTTAAGCAACAAATCATTAAACCATGAAAAGAGACTAAGCATGAGCATTAAGAATTTAACCAAAAGATGAAGTTAGGATCAATTCCTCATAAGATTAAACCATACAAATGAGCAAAAGACATAGACTTTCCTATTTGTTATATGAATCCTTTAAACCAAATCAACAAACAACAAACTTGCTTCTACAATCCCAACTAAATTAAACCATTTCTTTAGGATTTGCACTAGTCAAGTAAATAACATGCAAGGATGATCAAACCGAACATTCAATTACTCAACATAAGAAATTAAGCACAAGAAAAGAGTATTAGATAAATTAAGAGAGGTTTAAGAGTCTTACAATACCAAAGTTGGATACTTTGATCAAATTACATCAAGCAAAGGAAAGATTAGCCTTCCATCTTCTTAGAAAAACCCAAGAAATGAGGAAAGATTAACATCCAAAGCTAAAAAATTACAACTTTTACCCAAAATAAAGTGTTCTTGCTACTAAAAGTCTCTAGAGATTATTCAATAATTAGATGATAAGTAGGTCTTCAAAATGAGGAGTATATATAGGGGTGCACTCCTTTCTAAGTTAAATCCTCCAAAAATCAGCCCAAAACATGGTTTGCTTAACTAAGCCCGTTTTTAAAATAGACTGGCGCAAGACACTCTGAAAGTGGCGCAGGCTGCGCAGGCTGCGCAGGAATTTGGCGCAGGCTGCGCCCCAGCTCGGGACTCCCCTATGAACTTCCAAGTTTTGCTTGCTTCTTTACTTTCCAAACTTCACTCGTCATTGCTTGCTTGAGACGGACTTCTTATCTTGGTTGAAACAACATGAAATCTTCACCTTGACTCTTTGATATGGTTGCTTCCTTTGCCTCAAAAGGTGATCAATCCAAGACTAAGTCCTTTGTGACCCAAACTACAAATAAATAGAGTAAGCCGGTATGTCCGAGATTAACTCATAACTTGGCCCCAACACTTGAATAAACAACCTAAAATTATCATACTAGACACGACATATTTTATACTATCAAATACCCCCACACTTAGACTTTTGCTCGTCCCGAGCAAAACCCGAAACAAGCAATTGCACAAGCCTAAAGGTAAGTACGAGGGTAAATGACCGCTCTTCCCTTACCACGACCTTCTTATGTCTCCCTCATTAACAACCACCTATGAAAAGAAAAACAAAGACTCAAAGTTGACACACTCTCTCTTCTCTCACACGCCCTCCTTATGTCATCCTTCTAAACAAGACACAACACACCTCCAACTCCGACTCATCAACTTCACCACCCTTCTTGTCTCTCCAAAATAGCAATGGTCACCCTTGCCTTATCCCAAGGCAATAACAAGGTGACCTACTGATGTGACCATAATTAGCGCATATTTAGCCCCCGAATTAGCCTTGTTCCCATGCTTTTTAGTGCATATTTGGGTCATTTATTGTCTTTAGTTTTTTGTTTTGCATATTCTTTGAGATTTTGATCCCTTGGTAGGAAAGGAGTGCAAATCTTGCATTTTCATGGCAAAACGAGACTAAATTGATTGAATTCAATGACCAAGCATCAAGGAGAGACAAGATTAGAAGGCCTTTGTACATATTATAGTAGTTAGGCAATGACGAGAAAGGATCCTTGCATCCCCGAGGAAATCCCCAAGGATTTTATGAAGAAAAGGAAAGAAAAGAAGAAGAAACAATGCTGAGCTACAATCCGAGCGGATTGCCCTGAATCCGCCCATCCTCCACAGCACAATCTGTGCGTCTTCCTTCAAAGACGCCCGGGCAGCTCCACCAGAATCCGGCCGTCTTCTGCCAAAGACGCCCGTCTTCCCCTCCTACAATCCGCCCGTCCCGACACCAATACGCCCGGATTCCTCCCCAGCGCAATTTCGTCTTCTTCAAGCTTGAAAGAAAGAAGCCCTTCCTTCGAAAAATATCGGCGTCTCCCTGCTCAATCTAAAAAGTGTAGTTACTAGTTTAGCCCTTAGTTAACCCTAATGCATCCACCTAATTTCCACTATAAATACCCCATTAGTCTAATTAGAAGAGCATGTTCTTCTTATCAATTATTAGAGTAGTTAATATCAATCAAATCTCTCTTTATTATTATAATCAACAATTAATCAAGTTTTAATACAAGTTTTATTTCCTTAATTTTTCTTTTGTTCATCCTTTATTTTGGGTAATTGAAGATTATTTGGGTTATTATTGGGAGATTGACAACCTCTCAATCAAGCATCAAGTACTTCTTTTATTCTTTGCTTTATTATTGGAATCATTAATAGGTATAATTCTCTTAATCCCTTTTTAATTATTGTTAATTACTTTCATTTATTCATCATGTTTCCTTTTGTTGGTATGATTGACAACCTTGCTAGCATGATCAACATGATAATGAGTGAGTAGTGACCTAGCTAGGGTTAATGGGTAATTAGGGGAAACCAACATGGGGGATGATTCATGCTTAAATTAATATGCTTTCATGGTTTATTTGCTTGCTTGTTTTGATCTCAACTCATGCACATGTTATGTTTGATGAAATGCGAGCCTATGAATCCTTGCATTTTTTACCCATCACCTATCTTTTCAATGAGACTTGTAAGACATAAACCAACTCGAGTCTCATTAGACCATGCATGTTGTTGAGTAGGGAAGATTAAGTCGACTTGTAGGTGTTGTACAATCTAATCGATTCGGCTCCGGGACCCAAACTTTCCTAGGATTGTAAGATATAACCCAACTCAATCCATCACAACAATAATTGCTTGCTTATAATTTGAGAACATGTTTGTATGATCAATTCCCATGATTCCCCTATGACCCCATGATACCCTAGTGCTTTTTATCAATTGTTTACAACCCTTTCATTTCATCTTGCTTATTTACTTACATTGCTATTTAGTTTAGTGACCTTCTACATTAACCCAAATTGTGACACCCCTAAGACACCACTAGTTTCAATAGAAATCTCATCTCAATTCCCGTCCCTTGGGATCCGACCTTTACTTGCCTCTTTACTAATTGTAGAGTTGTTTGTGAAGCTATAAATTGTGTTTTGATTCGGACGTGACCCAATGACAACATCTATTCAATTGTGAACACGAAACGGACCGATCACCTACACAATCCTCCAAATCATTCATGCTCCCCTTATATCACCCCCTTATCACTCCAAGCAATGCAAGGCATGCTACTAAGTTGGCCAAACACCAATAAAGATCAACAACTTAGTAACCAACATGAAAACCACCAATTTGAAACAATTTTCTTTGACTAAAAAAGAAATTAAATCCTAAATCTAGCCTCCTTCCTAAATCCTCCTTATCGCTCCCTTCTTATCCCTCCATCTTTTTGGTGGTGCATTTTTCAATTTTTCAATTTTTTTTTTTTTTTTTGTGAAAATCCTTCATTTTGCCTAAGGTGCCCTTTCGGGTTTTCACCTTAGCTTTTCCTTTCCTCTCATCGGTGGCTCGCAACTCGATTCTTCATTTTGCCCGGAATGCCCTTTCGGGTTTTCATTCCGTCATCGGCCACCTTTACCAATCTTGCCTAGTTACCCACCCTTGTGGGTTTTCACCTAGCCGGGATTTTCGTTTTTTTTTTTTTTTCACACAACGGAAATAAAAACTATGTACATATGTTACAATTCATATCCTCTTACTCCCCCACACTTGGATCACACATTGTCCTCAATGTGGAGGAGTACCATCATCCTCTCAAGATTGGTTGGAGGGACCCGAGCCTTCACCATGCTCATATGTCCCTTGATTCCTCCTTCTCCTTTCTCTTGTGGCCCTCTCATAAGCCTCCTCAACTTGTGGCTCGGTGATGGTTGGTTTGTAATGAGGGTCATTTTGGTGGAGGGTCATGCCGAAAAGGCCACGGATGAGGCGAAAAGAATCCTCTTGAGCTTGCGCATCATGAAAGGAGTCTTCAACATATTGGTGGTGCCTTTCATTTTGCACCCCGAATTGTTGACTTACTCCCTCTCTCCATGTGATTTGGGACCTCCACATAGCTTGATTCTCTTCCATTTGCTTGGATAGTTGTTGTTGCCAAGCAAAGGTCTCATCTTGCCTTTTGGCCATCTCTTGAAGCATCTTCATTTGGGACCTCTCGGCCTCCGCACTCAATCTTTGGTGCTCCATGCTAGCTGCCCTCCATTGATCTAAACTCTCAAGTCTTGGCGTTTGTTGTTGTTGCCAAGCATGAGAGCTATCAACTCTCCCGCTAATCGCCTCCAAAGTCCCTCGGGTCTCAGTGAAGTACTCAAACATTTGTTGTTGCCATGGGGCGATTGGTGGATTAGAGCTTCCCCCCGCCTCAAACATTGGTGTGTCTTGAATGGGTGGGTCACTCTCCATGTTCCCTATCTCCCTCTCCTCTTCACTATCAAGATGGACAACCGAGGGTGTGGCTAGCCTTCTCCTTTGTACCCTTGGCTCTTGTGTGTCGGCCGGGCAATAGAAATGAATGGCATGGGTACCATGAGGAATCGGACCATCCTTTGGTAGGACCATGTAAGGAGTTTTCCCCACTCCCAACCAATTGCATCGAAAATTGATGGCATCTAGGACTTTGATCATGTGTGTTTCCTCAAGTCCTTGGGCATTGTAAAAATGATTTCCCCAAACGGGGAGTTGGTCATCCGACGTTGTTCCCACATATCTTTCCACAAAGAGGGTGATTAAACCCCCACCATTGATGTTACCCCCCTTCCTCTTCCTATGCTTCAAACAAGAATCAACAAAAAGTCTTGCCCAATCCGGCACACCATTCCCTTCCGGAAGCATGGTCCAAATGCACTCCCTCACCGCGTCACTAACTTTTGTTGGCTCTCCCATGGAGAAGAACCAACAAGCCAAACTCCTTGTTAAAATACGGATCACGGGGTTGGTGATGGCGGATAGTTTGTCGTTATGATCTTGTGCTTGCCTCCCCGTGAGGTGACACCACACTTCATTTAGCTTGCCCTTGGGTGGGTTAACCGGGGAAGGCTTTTTTGTGATTCGTAAAACCTCTCTCACCTCATCAAAAGAAATAGAGTGCCACACTTTATGAAGCCGAAAACTCACTCTCTCATTTGCCCCCTCCCCCGTTTTTGAGATGGTGGACAAGAATTCATATGTGAAAGATCGGTAGATGTCATCATAAAGGTCCATGTATTGTTCTAACCCCACCCGACTCAAGAGTTGGAAGGTGAGTTCCTCTATTCCTAGGCTTTGAAGGGTTTCACGGTGGAGGAATTTTGTGATGGGAACGGGATTGTCTTTTTTCAAGTTTTCTAAAAATTTTCTTTTGTTCGGCATTAAGTCCCTCATCCCCATTGAACACTTTGGGGGTAATTCCCTCCCCTTGTTGGGTTTTACTTTTGCCAAAAACCATGGTACCTAGCAAGCAAGAGTACAAATATACAAACAAAAACACTCAAAATGATTTTGCTCTCTTTGAGGCAATTCAACAAACACCTTCTAGGAACTAACTCAAGAAGGTAGAATTGAGTGATGTTTGTTAAATACCTTTCCCCTTTCTTAGAAAATAAGTTTATCCCAGCAATTATAGACTACAATCAACCATGAAAATCCAAAAGTTCAATGAAGAAACATCAAATTTCGGATTAATGCTAAATAAGTAAAGAGAAAGATTGGAAAAGTTGTTATACCTCCCCGAATCCACTTAAAATGCTAGGTGATCGAAGTATAATGCTAAAACCCCTCCAAGAATGCTCCAATGGGCCCAGAAATCTCTTGAAAAGAACTTGAATCCAAAGCTTGGAAAGTTAGGGTTTGGGACGAAATTTGGGAAAATCAGATTTTTGAAGGGTGAAGTGAGTGTTTGAAAGTGTTATGTTGGGTTGAGAGATAAATTTGATGATGGAAAAGGAGTTTGTTGAAGGTTTGAATGTAGTGTGATGGGGTTTGGGATGGTTTGGGGGAAGTTGGATGGTGAAGGTGTCGAAAAATGAAGAAGGGGAAGTGAATTTTCCTTTGTAAATAGGCCTTTTTCAATCCCGTAGCTGCTAACTGCGCAGGCTGCGCAATTTCAGTGCGCAGGCTGCACCATATTGCGCAGGCTGCGCTTTTGTGGCGCAGGCTGCGCTTTCTGCTGGATGTCGTGTAAAATGCAATTTTTCAACTTCTTCCTTGCTGGGATTTTCGGCCTTCTTTTTGTGCTTTCCCTTCATTTGACTCGTGTAGATGGTGTCCCGAGTCATTTCAACTTTCATTTCGACTTTTGGCACGCTTCCCAAGGAATTTCATCCGACTACCTTCAAACACTTCAACAAACTATCAAAGGATTCCAATATTGATGCTTCTAAAACATGTTAAAAGTAAATAAATTAACAAGAAAGCGGTAAATTCTATGCTACAAAGAGAGAATATTTACAAAGGTTGCCGTATGTTTAACGTCGATGGCTCGACTTAGTGCTTCTCATGATCATGCTTGGTAAATGGGGTCTTCCAAATTGACTTGTTCAACGATTTGTGCTTCCATGCCTTCATGATACTCTTTAAGTCGTTGTCCATTCACCTTAATTGTCTTTCCCGTGCTTGGGTTCTCAACTTCGACCGCTCCATGAGAGTGGACTTTTCTCACAATGAACGGTCCAACCCACCTTGATCTTAGCTTTCCGGAGAACAACTTTAACCGGTTTTGAAAAACAAGAACCTTGGTGCCTTCCTTTAAAACCCGCCGACTTATCATTCGATCATGCCATATTCTAGCTTTCTCTTTGTATATGGCGGCATTATCATAAGAGTCAAGACGGATTTCTTCAATTTCTTGAAGTTGAAGCTTCCGATGGAGGCCCGCATCATCTATGCTTTGGTTGAAAGATTTGATGGCCCAATAGGCTCTATGTTCCACTTCCAAAGGAAGGTGACATGCCTTTCCATAAATGAGTCGGTACAGAGACATACCAATTGGTGTCTTGTAAGCGGTGCGGTATGCCCAAAGAGCGTCATTTAACCTTTGACTCCAATCTTTCCTATCGGGGTTCACTGTTTTTTGTAAGATATTCTTGATCTCCCGATTGGATACTTCCTCTTGCCCATTGGTTTGTGGGTGGTAGGCGGTGGAGACTTTGTGCACGACCCAGTTATTCTTTAACAACCCTTCCAAAATCCGATTACAAAAATGAGTCCCCCGATCGCTTATTAACGCCCTAGGATAGCCAAACCTTGAGAAGATATTGTTGTGAACAAAGCTTGAGACCGTCCTTGCGTCATCATTCCTAGTTGGTATAGCCTCGACCCATTTTGAAACATAGTCTACCGCTAATAGGATATAGAGATACCCATCCGACTTGGGGAATGGACCCATGAAGTCTATCCCCCACACATCGAAAACCTCCAAATAAAGCATCGGTTGTTGGGGCATTTCGTTTTGTCGTGAGATGTTGCCAACCCGTTGGCATCGATCACAAGTATTGACGAAAATGTGAGCATCCTTGAACAACTTGGGCCAATAGAACCCGCACTCAAGGATCTTACGTGTCGTTCTATGAGGCCCAAAGTGACCCCCACAAGCGTACTCGTGGCAATGTTTGAGGATAGATGGGATTTCTACATCCGGTACACAACGTCGAATGACTTGATCTTGACACATTTTCCATAGATATGGGTCATCCCATATGTAGAATCTAGAATCGGCCTTTATCTTATTTCTTTGACTTGATGAGGGTGAGGTGGGAAACTTCTTTGTTACCATGTAGTTGACAAGGTTAGCATACCAAGGCTCAACGGCCTTCATGGAATATAGAGATTCATGTGGTTAGCTACCGTCCACTACTCCCATGGTCTTCACTAGATCCTCATTGATGTGATGCCTACTCAAATGGTTGGCTACCACATTAGCACTCCCTTGCCTGTCCTTGATCTCGATGTCAAACTCGCTCAACAAAAGAACCCATCTCATTAGCCTTGCTTTGGTGTCTTTCTTGTCTACAAGTTGTCTTATAGACTTGTGGTCGGTATAAATGATGACCTTGGCACCCAAGAGATAAGCCCGGAACTTTTCAATGGCATACACCACCGCCAAGAATTCCTTTTCCGTGGTGGTGTAGTTCCGTTGAGCATCATTCAAAAGTGAAGAAGCATATTGTATCACATGAGCAACCTTCCCTTCCCTTTGGCCTAAAACCGCGCCAAGGGCATAATCACTAGCATCGGTCATGATTTCAAACGGGAGGTCCCATTTTGGAGCTTGAATTATCGGGGCCGTCACAAGCTTTTCCTTCAAAGAATCGAATGCCAACCTACAAGCATCATCAAAAACAAACTCAACCATCCTTGTGCAAAAGCTTGCACAAGGGGTAAGCAATCTTGGAAATGTCCCTAATAAATCGACGGTAGAAGCCCGCGTGTCCTAGGAACGATCTTATCTCCCGAGTATTAGTGGGATATGGCAAGGTTTTTATTACTTCAACCTTAGCCACATCCACCTCAATCCCTCTCTTTGAGACTATGTGACCTAACACGATGCCGCTTTTAACCATAAAGTGACATTTTTCGGAATTCAACACAAGGTGTGACTCCGTGCATCATGATAGGACCATAGTTAGGTGGTCCAAGCAAGCTTCAAAATTGTCTCCATGGACGGTGAAGTCGTCCATGAAGACCTCTAAGACTCTTTCTACTAGATCCGAGAAAAGACTCACCATGCAACGTTGAAATGTACCCGGAGCATTACACAAACCGAAGGGCATCCTTCGGTATGCATATGTTCCGAAAGGGCATGTGAATGTTGTCTTGGATTGATACTCCGGACGTATGGGAATTTGAAAGTATCCGGAATATCCGTCCAAGAAACAATATAATTCCTTCCCCCCTAGCTTCTCTAGCATTTGGTCTAGAAAGAGTAAAGGGAAATGGTCTTTGAATGTCACGGCATTTAGGCGGCGATAATCGATGCAAACTCACCACCCGGTTTGAATCCGGGTGGGGATTAAAGCTCCTTCTTTGCCCTCGATTACCGTCACACCACCCTTTTTAGGTACACATTGAGTGGGACTTACCCATTGAGAATCGCTAATGGGGTAGATGATTCCCATTTGAAGCAATTTGATGATCTCTTCCTTCACGACCTCCATCATCGGTGGGTTCAATCTTCTTTGTGGTTGCCTCACCGGTTTTGCCTCTCCCTCCAACCGGATCTTGTGCATGCAAATGCTTGGGCTTATCCCTTTGAGATCCGCAATGTTCCACCCAAAAGCTTCTTTGTATTTGTGCAATACACCCACCAATTTCTTTTCTTGGCCACTCTCAAGTTGGTTTGAGATTATAAGGGGTAGAGTGTTGTTTTCCCCAAGAAAAATGTATTTCAAGTGGTCGGGAAGTGGTTTTAAATTGGGGGTGAGTGGTTTTATAATGGATGGGAGTGGTGTTTCAAGGGAGGCATCTAGAGGAAGGAATTTGACTTGATAGTCATAAGAAGAAGAGGAAAAACAAGCCTTGGTGGAGCTGGGAACTGCGCAGGCTGCGCTGGTGAGATGCGCAGGCTGCGCCGTGGTGCGCAGGCTGCGCTCTGGCTCGGGATTTCCTCCTCAATTTCTCTCATTTCTCCTTCCTCCTTAGATTCTTCCAAGGGTTCTTCCTTCTCCAATTCCTCTATACTTTCCTGCACATCATGAGACAACAAAAACCGCAACCCTTCTTTCTCGACATCGTTAGTGAGGGCCACTTCAAGTGGGTCCCTATGATTCAATTGGTAAACTCGATTTGCCAAAGGTTCAATTTTATCAAGAAAGTAGCAAAAGCTCAAATCATCGGTCTTTTTCATAGTTTCATACACATTATACTTCAAAACTTTCCCTTCAAATTCCATGGTCAAATTTCCATCATACATGTCAAGTTTGGTTTTGGAGGTTCTCATGAAAGGCCTCCCTAGCAAAAGGGGTGTAGCCTTGGAATCCGGTTCCATGTCTAAAACGTAAAAATCGGCCGGAAACATGAATTTATCAACCTCTACCAACACATCTTCTACAAGACCTTTGGGGTGAATTGTAGAGCGATCCGCCAATTGGATCACAACATTGGTCTTGGACAAGGGAGGTAATTCTAGGGTCTCATAAATTGAGTAAGGCATGACATTAATAGAGGACCCCGAGTCTAGCATAGCTCTAGCAAAAGCTTTGCCTCCAATTGAGCACGGTATAGTTAGCATGCCCGAATCATCGCACTTTTTGGGAAGATTTTGTTTGAAAATTGCCGAGACATGCCTACTAACCGTGACTCTTTCAACTCCTTTCCTTGTCTTCCGTTTAGGGGTGCAAAGTTCCTTGAGAAACTTTGCATACCTAGGAACGGTTTTGATGATAGTAAACAGAGGGATGTTGACCTCACATTTCCTAAAATTTTCATAAAGATCGGAGTCTTTATCAAACTTCTTGGGATTTGTGAGGGCACTTGGGTATGGTACCTCCGGTTCATATTCTTTTTCAATCTCTTCAAGTTGATCCTTTGTGTTGGTGCTTCCCTCCTTTTCTTTGTCAATGCTCAAAGGGCTCTTTTCTTCTTCCTCATTAACTTTTGAAGATGTCCCTTTCTCTTGTTCAACCACAAGCTCTTCTTCAATTTGCTCTTCAATTTCAATAACCCTTTCATGTGACTTGCCCCTTCTCTTCTTCTTGGGAGGGGATTCTAAGGTTCTCCCCTTCCTCAATGTCATAGCACTAGCATTTTCTCTAGGAGGAAATGTAGTGGAGGGAATAGAAGTGGAATTCCTTTGGTTTTGCTTGGCAAGTTCCTGGGCAATTTGTCCAAGTTGGACCTCAAGGTTGGCAACCTTGGCATCACTAACACCCTTGTCGGATTCAATCTTGTCAAACCGCTTGTTTGTTTTAACTTGCTCTTGCAAAATGTTCTTAAGCAAGTCTTGAACACTTGGTTCCTTTTGAGAATTGGTGTTGTTACCTTGATTGCCAAATTGGGATGGTTGACCTTGGTTTTGGTTTCTACCTTGGTTGTTGAAATTCCCATTCGTATTTCCTTGAGAATTTGAACCTTGACCTTGTCGGGAATTTTGGTCCCTCAAGTGGTTGAATTGGCCATTCACAAAGCTCTTTGAGGTGTCACCACCCCAACCAAGTCGAGGGTTGTCTCTACTCCCAACATTATAAGTGTTGCCACTAGGATCATAGTTGTAATATCCTCCCCCGGAAGGATTCCTAGCATTGTAATTCCCATAACCCATTGCACTTACATTTTCCACCCCAATTCCTTCTTCAATCATAATGGGGCAAGCTTCCTCCAAGTGAGGACCTTGGCAATAGTTGCATTCCACTTGATTCATTTGACCTCCATCATTGTTTGGATTGTTCACCATCATATTCTTCACTAGGTGAGTTAAGTCATTCACACTTTGCTCAAGATTTTGAGTAGATGAGGAGGAGGTTCCCATTGAAGATGCATTTCTTGATCCCCTTTGAGTTCTACCATAATTTCTTGTAGTTGAGGCAAGTCTCTCAATGATTTCCTTGGCATCCACTATGGAAAAATTCTCCAAACCTCCTCCGGTAGCGGAATTGACCATCCTTTGATCATCTTGACCTAAACCTTCATAAAAGTTCACAAGAAGGTCATCATCACTCAACCCATGGTATGGGCATTGAGCCACCAACTTCTTAAATCTCTCCCAATACTCATACATGGTTTCCCCATTGTCTTGCTCTATTGTGGTAATGGCCTTCTTTGCACGGTTGTGGCGTGAATCGGGGTAGAATTTCTCAAGGAAGGCCGCTTTAATTTCCTTCCAAGTTCTTATGGACCCCGGAGTAAGATAGAAGAGCCAATCTTTGGCCGCATCCAACAAGGAAAATGGGAAGGCCCGTAGTTTGAATTGATCCTCCGTCACTCCATTCGGAATGGCTCCTTCACACATCATGTGAAATTCCGAGAGCTGCCGGTTTGGATCATTTCCCGCATGGCCATGAAACTTGGGCAAGTTATGAATGAAGAAACCTTTGAGTTCGAAATTTGCATTGGCTCCTAAGGGAGGATAGGTGATGCATAAAGGTTGCTCATCATAATTCCTTGCTCTTATCTCCCGGATGGTTCTCGTGTCATTCGCCATAGGGGGATACTCTACTTCAATCGGATTCACTTTAATAGGATCTTCCGAAGGTGTTTCTTCTACTCGATGTTCCCTTTGTGCTCTTTGGTACCACGGATTGGTAAATAACCACGAATATGCTCCAAAAGAGTCCTCTTCAACGGGGGTTGATTCACCGTTTTGTAGAGGACTAAACATAAACCTTTGCACTACACACACAAGTTAGAACTTCCACTTACTTTCAAAAACAAAGAGAAGAAAAATAACTAACATGTAATTAACAATCAAGCCTTTAGCTATGTTGCCCTTCCCCGGCAACGGCGCCAAAATTTGACTAAGAAAATACTAGGTCGTTAAAATACTAGAATTAACCTATTAAATTAACAATTTATACCCTAGACTTTGACTCTACTAACTTTAAACTAAAACAATAGTAAAGTGGAAGTAAAGGGGTCATTGCTTGCTTGAGACGGACTTCTTATCTTGGTTGAAACAACATGAAATCTTCACCTTGACTCTTTGATATGGTTGCTTCCTTTGCCTCAAAAGGTGATCAATCCAAGACTAAGTCCTTTGTGACCCAAACTACAAAGAAATAGAGTAAGCCGGTATGTCCGAGATTAACTCATAACTTGGCCCCAATACTTGAATAAACAATCTAAAATTATCGTACTAGACACGACATATTTGATACTATCGAGGGGCAAAAAACTATTATTTTTTAATAAATTGTCTTCTATTGCCGGAATTCGAAAATCGGGTCAATTTACAGAGGGGGGGGGGGGGGGGGGGGTTGTTGGTGGTAAGACCTTAATTTTCTTAACTTAATTTCAGCTCTGCTTTATTCAGTTCAGCTTCATAGAGTTAAGTTCATCCCTTTATAAATTAACTCTTATTTAAGTTTCATTCAGTTCAGATCAGCTCATTCAGTTCAGTTCAGACTAAAAAAGCAGCATCTTACCTCAATTTCATTCAATTCAGCTCAGTTCAACTCAGCTCCATTTAATTTAGTTATTCTCAACCGAAAAACAACAAAATTTTATTACATGTATGAAAACGTCAGACTGTAAATCCACCCATGCCCAAACGTTTTGGGACACTTTGCTAGTTCCTCGGAATGAGAATTCTAATACTAACTATCAAGTGTCATGCGACGACGTGAATACGTGAAGACGGCTACGTAGAATAAAAGTCCAGTACGGAGTATAATTTATCTGACATCCTTCCCACCAACATATAAACATCCACATTTCCTGAGCTTAACCTTAAAACCCCCAATTTCACGATCATCTTCCACCATTTTCAAATTTCTCAACCTTCAATCAATCTTAAAATTACTGTAACATTCGTTGACATTCATCAATTTTCGTCATTTTCTACATTGTCAATTCTAAGAACCACGAAGAATTGAAGACAGACAAAAACCCTAGAATTGAAACTCAACAATGGCGTATAGAGCAGATGATGATTATGATTATTTATTCAAAGTGGTATTGATTGGCGATTCCGGTGTCGGAAAATCCAACCTTTTATCTCGTTTTACTCGTAATGAATTTAGCCTTGAATCAAAATCGACAATTGGAGTTGAATTTGCCACGCGTAGTATTCATGTTGATGAAAAGATCGTCAAAGCTCAGATTTGGGATACTGCTGGTCAAGAAAGGTACTTTTTTTTTGTGCATGATTTGATACTTTTGTTTAGTTTTAGAATTGATTGTTAATTTGTTTTCCTAGTGATTGTGTAAAAAATTGATGTAGTTTGTGGAAAAAATAGTGTGTTTTGAGGAGTTTTTGACTTGTTCAATGAGAGTTGACTAGGAATTGTAGGGTGTATCTTGATTTTGATCAAGGTTTTGACGATTATTTTGGTTGATTGACTATATGCACATTGAGCTTATGCCATTGAATTGTGGTTTCTTAATCGTATTGAGGGAGGCAGACCGGGTGTTGTTACGAGCTGAGAACCGATGATAGTGAGTTTGTACTGTAACTTGGCTGGATAATCGATGGCGGGTCGTTTGTATACGTTTTTGAAAATCCCTCTCACTTAATGGAAAAATGCATACAGTCAAATGGAATAAAGGAAGTGATATTTTGATTGTTTTGTTTATTTAGCTTGGGTGGTTTGTTATATTGTTTAGTGGGTTGACTATTCTGCAATGCATTGCGAATAGCGTGCTTATATGGAGAAATTTTCTGTGTGTACTACGGTGCAGTTGGTGGTAACCTTAAGATTGAATGTTAATCTTTGACGAAATGGCGCAGATGACTACTTGTGAATGACCTGAGTATAGGTCATCCCTGTCTAAGTGTGTTCGCAGCCGGGACAGTAATACACAGCGTGCCTCTTATTTGAGTTTATATGCTTGCAAACTTTTTATTGATGTCTCTGAATAATACGATTGTGTAGTATATGGCTCACTCAAAATATGTGTTCTGAGTAATGACTTGCTTAGATGCCAATGTTCTATGATCTAATATCCCTCAAATGGTAAAATGGAAAATCTTTAATATCAGAAAGGCAAATCTATAACATCACTGGATGTTTTATGGCTTTTAGTGAAAATTAAGTCACGTCTTGCAATGGCCATAGTTATTGTTCATTGTAGAAATGCTCTCAGTTTTGTTAGAGGAAACACCTTAATTTTCACATTTATAACTTGGTTGCGATGCAGTACATATTGCTTTAAATACGATGTAGGTCTATAAATGCATTTTGCAGGGGGTTTCTTAAGATTCAACCATTAGTGCCTTCCATGTTGAACTTGTAGTGACTATTGTAGCTGAGCACATTTTTCTTCTCTTTTAGACCAAGGAAAGTTTGAGATGGCCAAGGAAAGCTCGGACTAAGTACCTGGCTCAACAAATCTTTGAATGTGATAGAATGAACTACCCCAATGATAATAATAGTACACAATAAAACTACCCAAATGTACTTGAAGTAATGGATGTAATATAATTTTCCTAAAAAATAGTGAACTGGGAAAATACCTGACTGATCTTATGGGACTAGAATTAACACGGCTCACGTGCGTACCTAAGTTGGCAAATTGGCGACCATTGTCTGCCAATCTTGCAGCAAATTCTGAGTCAGCTCTTGTTTAATCTCCTCTTTCAGGTTTCTGGTGTGCATCAGTTTCTGACCATTTTTATAATTTACATGATTTCTTCTGTGAAATAGTTTTAAATTTTTATTTTAATATAACTTTACTCGGATATTAAAGTGAGCCCCGGAGGACTAGGCGAGTAGGTCTCTCTTTAGACGGTCTTAGGGTAAGATTATTGATAGTCTTGAGACAAGACTTTGGTAAGTCTTAAGGCAAGACTCACTCAAGACAACCAATAATCTACCAAAGTCTTGACAAAGTCTTAAGTTGAGTCTTGCAAATGCAAGACTCAACTTAAGACTTTGGGTGAGTCGACCCCACTCTCAAAGGAAATTATCCAATGAGTGGATCCCATGTGTCATTTCTTTTTGTTTTTTTTATTAAGTTTGTAAAAAAAAGAAGTGAAATGGAAAAGTAGAGTCTGAGGGAGTCTGACTATAATGTATGGAGTCTGAGGTGAGTCTGATGTGGCAGAGTTTTAAGACTTTGGTGAGTCTTACCAATAATCATACCCTTATCCCAAGGCCACAAAATGTCAACATTTTTTAATAGAAAGTAAAAATTTAATGATAAAATGTTATACTAAAGTTGTCACTTTTTAACAAAAAAAATTGATGGTAACATTTTATCAGAAAATGTGTACATTTTTTCGTAAAAAGGCTACATTTTTTTATGCTGACAGTGATCCTTGTTATTATTAATTGTCATAACTCATAATGTTTGTGACCATTTTATCGTTTGTAATCACTTCTAGGGACCTTTATATTTTCTATTGTGAAATGCTCTCTGAGATGTGCATGTGCTATATAATTTTATATTAGTGTTTTTAAGTGTATTCATGCTCTTTGCCCTCTTCATTGAAGGTACCGTGCGATCACCAGTGCGTACTACAGAGGGGCCGTAGGTGCACTGCTGGTCTATGATGTTACACGGCACGTCACATTTGAGAATATTGAAAGATGGTTGAAAGAATTGCGTGATCACACCGATAATAGTATCGTGATAATGCTTGTTGGGAACAAGGCAGATTTGCGACACCTGCGCGCTATTTCTACTGAGGATGCTAAGGGCTTCGCCGAGAAAGAGAATCTCTTTTTCATGGAGACGTCAGCTTTAGAATCCTTGAATGTCGAAAATGCATTTACAGAGGTCCTCAGTCAAGTATATCATGTTGTCAGTCGTAGGGCCCTCGATATTGGAGGTGATCCAGCTGCTTTACCCAAGGGACAGACCATACATGTTGGGAAGGATGATGTTTCAGAGGTGAAGAAGGTTGGTTGCTGTTCTGCCTAAGCTCAGAGTAAATTTGTTCTAAAGCTGTTACTACTATCATTCTACTTAGTAGTTTGTAAAGATCTCACAGACAGTGATGGGTTTCATTAAGCCATTCTTGTGACAACTTTTGAGGGTATTCTTGGTGTACAGGGTAAAAGCTTAAACTATTTGTTATGTTTCATTACTCTTCCTCGAAATTTCAGCTGCATTTTTTTTAGCCTTTTCTGCTGATTTTGGGTGTGAATAACACCTCGAAATAGTTGCCAAAAAAACTTGTGTATTTTTTGTTCCGTTATGAGTAAAAATCACCACAGTAAAGTGAATGTGGGATTTGATTGAATACTCGAAACTTCGCTGACTACCAGTATCTTTATTTTTGTTGCACTCTTTCAAGACCACATAAGATGTATGGGTAATAATGAATTTAAATCCTCTCCATTACCTTTTCTCCATTTTCTCTCTAATACAAATATATTTTAATATATTTTCTCTCACCATCCATTAAACGTTTATTTTTATGAAACGATTACAAGCGTTGGATCATCACAATATTTGATCCGGACCGTTGATAAGAGATGGATGTCCATTTCTTTTGAGGAAATGGAGAGAAAGGAAATGGAGAGAATCTGGACCGGGGTAAAAATGGACCGACTTTAATTCGAATGATCATCTAAGATCACATATTTCAAAATATCAAAGCTTGGAGCTCAAGCTAGGTGACCGAAATAACTAGATGTGTAACATCTTTTATTATTTGACCATCTTTTATTTTAGGCACATCTTGTAAGCCATCAAATCCTTTCCTCATTTGCAAATTGTGTGATCATTTTGATAAGGAAAAGATTCCCTCTTTGCCTTTTATTGAGCCGTGAATTATTTCATTTGTATTTTACACTTATAATCTATAGCATTTGCACATTTTATTTCTCTCTTGCAAAAATAAGAAAAATACAAGCAAAAACCCTTCCTTTCTTCTCTTCTTTGGACGTGGCATCTAAGGTGCTAGCAAAGGATTTTTCTTCCATTCTTCATCCAATTCTAAAGGGTAATTAATCACCCTTAATCGTTGCCGTTAATTAGTTATTGTTTCTATTTATTTGTCATATGATTTTAATCATATGTATGCTTTTGTTTTTGAAGGCTATCGTCAAAATCCTTGTAAAAATGAGTACTTCATTGTTAGAACAGCGAATTTAGGTAACGCATGATGGCTTGATTCGACATTTCATTTCGTTTTATGAGTAGTTGTATGTATTATACATTTTTATCGCTTTTTTATGATTTAGTGTAATATATATATTTTGAAAATGGTGTTATTTGATTCGAAAGTTTTTGGTTGTTTTCTTATGTCAAAATGTCCATATATTTGAGATCTATCATAATCACATGTGTTAGAAATGAAGTCGTTTGTATTATTGTTGTTATTATTTTATTTCGATAATTATTATTTTAAATTACTAAATTATTATAAATTTCGTTTTTATGTTTAGAATATGGTTCTATGACATATTTTATAACTTTAGATGATGAGAAACTCGTTCATATATTTTATTTAGTAATTATTAGCCTTATTTCATTGTTTTAGTCAATTTAGTGTTGTTTTTGTAATAAATATGAATTTCGACTTTTGTGTTGCAAAAATTATATTTTTGGCTTTTATAATACATTTAGAAATAATAATTTTTTTTGTAGAATTCAATTTGGGCAGAAAATATTTTTAGTTGTTTAAATCGTATTTTGCGGTTTTGTTGATTTATCGGTTTTAATTACGTTTAGATATCATTTGAAGTGATAAATTCACTAAAATTAATATGCTGGTTTAGGGTAATGAAAATAGTACCCACATAAATTTTCGTAGTTTTAGGAGTTGAAATAGATTTTATAAGTATATAACATAATTGGTAAAACCGAGTATTTTCTTAATGAAAATCGAATTTTTGGAAAAGGGCATTTTGGTCATTTAAAATGCATTTCCAGAATATGAAATAACCCTATTTTGATATAAATTCTTGGCTAAATTATTTTATTGGTTTAGTAAATGATTTAATAATAATATGAGATTAATCGATTTAGAAACGAGTCTATAAAGTTACTATTTATGACCTTTCTAAATGTTAATATTAAAACATCGGATTTTCTAACATGTGCCCTAAGGGCACATGTTAATAAGTTAATTAGAGAAAGTTTGTTGAGAATATTTCACTAATTATGGTAAATGTAAGTTTGTACATGTATTTTTCATGATTTATTCTCAACAAACTTTCTCTAATGAACTTATTAACATGTGCCCTTAGGACAAACTGAGTAACTATTATGGAATACTTTACTAAGAATCTGTTATAATCATCCCGAGCCAATATTAGCTATTTTGATATATTAAGTAGTTTAACGATTTTTTTATTTTTATTAATTACTATTTTACGTATATTACTACCTTTAGTAACCTTCTATATTTAGCAAGTTTCTATTTTTTTTAGAATATTACTATATTTATGGAGTTTCTGTTTTAAGAAGCTTTCTATTTTAAGAAGGTTTCTACTTTAAGAAAATTTCGTTGGAAAGTTACTATATTTGAAAGTTACTATTTTTGCAAAGTTTTCTTTTAAGGAATTTGAATAGCGAATACAATTTGATATAAATAACTATGGAATAAATAAGGTATAAGGTTTTGAATAATAAACTTAGGTATACGGTTTTGTCAACAACTATAGAACTAATTCAATTATGGTTGGATTAGTGGTTGAACTGGGTGTAAAGATAATCCCAGGAATCGTGACATAGCTTAGACTAAGTTTATTATTCTAAACCTTACACCTTACCTATTCCATAAGTTATTTAAATCCATTTCAAATGATACTCATTATACAAATTCCCTAAAAGAAAACTTTCCAAATAGTAATTTTCAAATATAGTAACTTTCCAAAAGTGTAAACTTTCTTAAAGTAGAAATCTTCTTAAAATAGAAACATTCTTAAAATAAAAACTCCATAACTATAGTAACATTCTAAAAAATAAAAACTTGCTAAATATATAAGGTTACTAAAGGTAGTTATATACTAAAAATAATAATTAATAAAAATAGAAAACCGTTAAACTATTTAATATATCAAAATAACTAATATTGGCTCGGGTTGATTATAACAGATTTTTAGTGAACTATTCCATAATAATACTCATTTTACCTAGACAATAATAATATCCTAATAGTAACGTTTAGAAAGGTCATAAATAGTAACTTTATAGAGCCATTTCTAAATCGGGTAATCCTATATTACTATTAAATCATTTTGCTAATCCAATAAAATAATTTAGCCAATAATTTATATCGAAATAGGGTTATTGCATATTCTGGAAATGTATTTAAATGACCAAAATGCCCTTTTCTAAAAATTGGATTTTTATTAAGAAAATACTCGGTTTTACCACATATGTTAAATACTTTATAAAACCACGAAAAATTATGTGAGTACTATTTTCATCACTCTCTGCCAGAATAATAAGTTTTGTGAATTTATCAATTCAAATGATATTTAAAACGTAATTAAAACGATAAATCAACAAAACCGCAAAACACGATTTAAACAACTAAAAATAGTTTATGACCAAATTGAATTCTACAATTTTTTTTTATTATTTCTAAATGTATTATAAAAACGAAAAATATAATTTGTGAAGCACAATAGTCGAAATTCATATTTATTACAAAAAAACACTAAATTGGCTAAAATAATGTAATAAGGCTAATAATTACTGAACAAAATATCTGAATGAGTTTCTCATCATCTAAAGTCATAAAATATATCATAAGACCATGTTATAAACACAAAAATGAAATTTATTTATTTAGTAATTTAAAACAATAATTATCAAAATAGAATAATAACAACAATAATACAAACAATTTCATTTCTAATACATGTGATTATGATAGATTTCAAAAATATAAACACTTTGACATAAGAAAACCATCAGAAACTTTTGAGTCAAATAACACCATTTCCGAAAACTATATATGACATTAATTCATGAAAAAACGATAAAATGTATAATATACATGCAACTACTCATAAAACGAAATGAAATGTCGAGTCAAGCCATCACGCGTTAACTTGTTTCTGGATTCGAATCAACAATAAGCTATCCTTCAAAAGAATCCTCTACAAGCCAATAAAATTGTAACACCCCCATATACCAAGGTGCCTTACCAAGAACCACCCTAGTATATAACGATGCTACAATCTCGGTTACCCGAGGTAAGTATATCAAAAGTGACCATCCAAGAACAATTATTAAAAAATAATGTTTAATGAATATATCATCTTAACTGAAAACCAAAGTAAAATAATATAAAACCCAATACATCAAAACAAAGTATCTAAACTCGTGACAGCGGAAGCTAGACTCAAAGTGATGACATCCCATCCTCGTTCCCGCAGCTAACATGAAATCATCATAACCTGTCACTTGCTCACCATCCCCAAATGGATCACAACAGTTTTATAAAACAACAACGAGGTCAGTTAACTGAGTAATCAAAATAAGACAATACAAAGAAACAATCAAAGCAATCCAATCCATCTGTATAATCATTCTCCCAACTCCAACCATATCCAGTAACCGGATACACACCTAAGTGTGTAGCCCTGCCAGATTACCCATCGAAACACGTAATCCTCACCGCCAGTGGGAGACCGCAGCCTTGGCCACCTAAGCCCCGCTCATCGCAACGAGTAATAACCCATGTCCGTTAATGTGCACATCCCCCCTTTGTTACCACAATGGGCGAATCAAGGGCGTGAAGCCATTCCCGAAAATGACTCCACTAAGCCGAGGACGCACCTCGCAAACATAGACAAGCAACAACAATTTCAAGAACCAAGAAACACAATTCCAACTACGATACTAATCATGCCAATACCACAATTCATCTTAAATCAATTAAACAGGCAACTGAGTAGGAAAACCCTACCTTATCACTGATTCGAACCACAAGTACACATCGGATGCTAGAAACATTCTTCTACAAATCCTTCACCTAACAACAATCATAAAAATCTAGTCACAAACTTGCCAATCACCCTTTTTCCCCAAATCCAATCACTAGGGCAAAGCCCTAAAAGACAATACTAAACAAAAGATAAGGAACTAGTGACTTACCGACCAAACTGATGCTAAAGAGATGAACAAAAGACTCACGAAAGATCAATTGCCTTGAGAGTGATTAAGGATGATTAGAGAACTATAGAATGTAATTAGGTTTTGGTAAAATGAATAGAAACTATAAAAACACGATTTATATAACCTTTAATCATCCTTAATCAAACCGCGGAAATAAATCTCGTCAGACCGATTACGCGGTCGAGTACCAATGTAATACTACGGTTTTTCCTAAGTCTGTACTCGGCCTAATATGGCTTACTCGGCCGAGTAAGGGTGTCGTGTGTTTCTGCACAGTTTACTGCCCAGGAATACTCGGCCGAGTATGGGAATACTCGACCGAGTAGAGGGTACTCGGCCGAGTATACTCTATACTCGACCGAGTATCCGGTCTGACGGGTGTTATTTCCGCGGTTTGATTTAGAAAGGGTTAGAGTTATATAATCGTGGATTAACAGTTTCTAATCATTTCACAAAACCTAAACATTTCAACGTAACTCTAATCCTCTCCAAATCTCTCTCAAGTGCGTGGATTGTTAGCAAGTCTTCTTCATCATTCATTTTATCGTCGGTGTCGATAAGTCCTTGATTTCATTAGTTCAATAGATTGATCTTTTAGGGTTTGCCTTAATTTGTGAATTGGGGGAAAAGGGGTTTTGCATATGGTAATTGGAGTTTATGTGATTGTTGTTAGGTGAGGACTTCGTAGAGAAGCCATTCTAGATTGCTTTTCTTGTGTCTCATTGCAGTTGTGCTAAGGTAGGGTTTCCCTACTCAGTTTACTGTTAATTTATTTAAGATTGTATTGTGATTGCTGTACGATTGATATTGTGATTATCTGCTGACTGTTGATTTGGAGTTGGGTGTTGGAGTTGTGATGGTTGATGGTGATGTTCGCGAGGTGCGTCCTCGGCTGAGTGGAGTTACTTGCGGGAGTGGCTTCACACCCTAGTTTTGCCCTCTGTGGAACCCGCCACAGGAGGGGATGTGTACATTAATGAACAAGGTTATCGCTCGTTGATGAGCGGGGCTTAGGTGCGGATTGGCTGCGGTCCCCTACTAGCGGTGAGGATTATCTGTTGCGATGGATAATTTGGCAGGGCTACACACTTTAGTGTGTAGTCAGTTACTATGTGAGATCGGGAGTTGGAGGTGGATGATGATCAACAGTTTGCCTTTTTTTACTTGTCTTATTTTGATTATACAGTAACTGACCCCGTTGTTGTTTTGTAAATCTGTGGTGATCCATTCGCGGATGGTGAGTAGATTGTGACAGGTGATGATGTTCACTAGCTATAGGGCCGTCGTGGGGAGTCATCACTTGAGTCTAGCTTCCGCTGTCAAGAGATTTAGCTTTCAGTCTTAGTTATTGAACTTTCATAGTAGTACTTTGGTTTTTGGATTTGGATCATGTAAACTTTAATCATTTATACTTTAATAAGTGTGTTTAGGATTGTTAACTTGATATACTAACCTCTGGCAAGCGAGATGGTGACGGTCTCTCATGCTAGGGTGCTCCTGGTAAGGCACCTTGGTATATGGGGGTGTCACAACCAAGAGTACTCGGCCGAGTACCCCTTACTCGGCCGAGTATTACACTACTCGGCCGAGTGTTCCTGGAAACACACGACACTCAACTCGGCCGAGTTAGCCCTATTCGGCTGAGTAACCAGACCCAGAAAACAGTGGTGTTACAGTCTTCCCTCCTTAAACGAACTTTGTCCCCGAAGTTCATACCATAGCCAAAACAAAACAACACCCACTACCCAAAGACAACAACCACAACTACTCAAAGGTACCAACAACACCAACCAAAAACAACAAGACAACTCATCCCAAGCTCAAATATGCCAACAACACAACCATGTTGACCTCAAACTAAATCAAAACATGCACGCGACCATCTCCTATCCCCCTTAAAAGACAACGATTACATCCCCGTAACCAAACATACCTGATAAAAAAGGTGAGGAAAACGCTCTCTCATGGACACCTCCGGTTCCCATATGGTCTTTTCCACATTTTGATTAGACCAAAATACCTTAAGTAAGATGGTCCCCCTATTCCTTGTCTTGCGCACCTTATGGTCTAAGATCTCCTTAAGAATTTCAGCATAATTTAGAGACTCGTCTAACTCTATGTTCTCAACCTCAAGCACATGTGATGGATCACTCACATACTTCCGGAGTTGTGATATATGAAACACGTTGTGGACCCGATCAAGGGATGGTGGTAAAACTAGTCGATAAGCTACTTCACCTACGCGGTCTAGAATCTTGTACGGGCCGATAAACTTCTGACTCAACTTCCCTTTCTTACCAAACCTCATCACTCCTCGCATAGGTGACACTTTTGAAAGGACCTTGTCACCTGCCATGAGCTCAATGTCCGTGCGGTGCATATCCGCGTAACTCTTTTGACGATCCTGAGCTGCTTTCATCTTTTGGCGAATCACGTGAACTTGCTCAATCATATTTTGCACCATCTGTGGCCCTAAGACCACAACCTCAACACTATCATCCCAACATACCGGACTCCCGCACTTCCTGCCATACAAAGCCTAAAAAGGTGCCATCCCAATACTAGTGTTATAGCTGTTGTTGTATGAAAACTCGATCAAATCCAGCCTATCCTCCAAACTTCCACCAAACTCCATGGCACAAGCCCTCAATATATCCTCTAAAGTCTTGATAGTCCTCTCAGTCTGACCATCTTTCGCAGGATGAAATGTTGTACTCATCTTCAAGGTAGTCCCCATCAAGTCCTGCAACTCTTGCCAAAACCGTGATGTGAACCTCGCATCTCGATCTGACACTATATCCTTTGGTACCCTATGTAACCGAACCACATGCTTCCTGTATCCCAAAGCTAGCTGCATCTTAATCCTGTGGACATAGCCACCTACACGCTGGTGGGGACGTATAACAGTCTTTTTGAAAGCCACGCTCGGCGGCGTAAAAATGCTTTCGATCGGATCGTTTTAGATCGGTCGGTTTCGTCTCGGCAAGGGTTTCGAAACGATGTAAGAGATGTTCGGATTCGCCACCAAGTATTTGTGGGATGCTTGGAACCCGTTCGAATCCACTTTATACCTAGGTCAACCAAGGCAAAAAGCGGTGTTTGACATAGGTACTAAAGATAAGGAGTCGTCCCTCTTTAGCATCCTATCTCTAGAATGACTCTCGTACGCCCTGGATAAGGTCGTTCACTATCCAAAGTTTCTGAGTAAGAGGTGAAGGTACGTATTGGGAAGCCCTTTAGTCAGACACCCAATCCCGCCCGCGGCAGCGGCCTCTACTGATCGATCTTGGTTGGTTAAATGCGAAAGTTGATAAAACGGGTAAATGCATGAATGCGCATCCACAAGTTTGAACCTAACATGTGAGTTTTCTATGTCGGTTATTTAATCCAAGTATCAAGTATTTGATGTCAAGTTGGATTTAATGTTGATTTACATGCAAGACGGAAATTAAAAATCCATTTACCGAGTTAGGTTTATGGTGCATAACGTGATCCATTTGTCTTAGTAAGGCGTTTTGCAAATACAATGTAAAAAAGCAGATTTATCATCTGATCCATCCTATATTCGGGTTATTCGAAGTCGGGATCGTCCTATACAAGTGCTGGAAGGGAATAGGGTCTGCATCAGGCAGTCTATATAGGCGCGAGCCATCCGGGGATGCAAACAGGCTTGTCCTGGTTTGAAAATTGGAAAATGATTAGCCTGTTTAGGCGCGAGTCAGCAGACAATTCAAGGGCATCTTGATAGGTTTATCGCGTACCTATGCAAAGATAATTTCCCTAGACACAAATTAATGTAGTAATAGGGGTCGAACACAAGGAAACGGGAATTACGTCGTGAATTGCTATGGGTAGATTTTTATCAAGGTCCACTTCGATTTGGGTTTGGTTTGTTTGGTTGATGATTAATTAAAAATTATGATGTAAATTATATAATTAAAAAGGGAGTCTAAAGGGTTCGGGTCACACATGCAAAGGTAAACATATGATTATGATAAGTTCGGTATTAATAATTTTGTCAATTGTTTAGGCTTAGAGATACCCACCTTACGACATTAGTATCAACCATATACCGGGTCCTAGAGAAACTCTCGTCCATGACTAGGTCGTCCTACCACACATGCTTAGTCTAATTCAATTCCGTGCCTCTCGACTTTAGAACGAATGAACGAACTTAATCTACGATTACGGCCGATAACCAAAGATTTAAACGTAACAATGCAAACATGTGATGTAAACAATTAAACAATATTATTATCAACCTGTTTAAACATGTTATATATTTGATTTTGCATGGCTCCCCTAGCCTTTAGACTAGGAAGTTTAGCTACTCATACTAAAATGTAAATTGCAAACTAAATTGTAAAAAATGCTAAACATGGTTGTATGATTTATATGGATTAGATGATATAACATGTAAAAGGAATAATGCTAATGTAAAATGAAGTACTTAATTATAAATTATGTGGTAACTAAATTAGTAATGTGAAATTGCAAACTTAGAATTAGAAATACCTTAATGGAAGAGAACTTATATGGAAGAACAAATAAAAATAACCAAATGCTTGAATATCAAATGCTTGAACAATAGTTTGTAGTACAAATGTTGAAAGATTAACTAATGGAATGCTTAACAAATTGTAAATTAAAATGAGAAAACTAATGAGAGAAAATATAATGCTTGAGGCTATTGTAAGTAAACTTAGACGTGAAAAATGAGATTTTAAACCTTGGAATACCTCTCCTATTTATAGGAGAGGAAGAGGAAACGTAAGAAATCAATGAGCATGCGGCCCCGATCGGGGTTGGGCGGCCCCGATCGGGGTCGTGTGTTTTCTGATTAATTGCCTTAATTCCTTGGTTAATTACTCTAGTAATCTCTATGCTCGTGTTTTAATGCTCCTTAATCACCCGGTAATGCTCTAAATTCCTAGCATCCTAAGCTTCTTGGCATCCAATGTTTGCACCTTAATATGGACCTTTATTTTGGGCTTGACTTTACACTTGGCTTCATTTGTAATTTCTTACTTCAATCCACTAAATCTTCATACAAAACCCAAGCAACTTTACACACTTAGTCCAATACTTGGTCTTGTTTAGCTTAGTGAACTTGGTGTATAAAATCATAGGAAAAAGCCTCTAAATGCTTAGATTCCTACAGAACCGTAACAAACCCAACAATACACCTAGAACACAAGATTAGCTCAAATATATACTAATTAAAGTATGATAAATAATAGAAACCGAGCTAAAATGAGGGGTAAAAGTATATATAAAATGAACATATCAAACTCCCCCAAGCTAAACCCTTGCTTGTCCCCAAGCAAGAAACAAAATCCCATCAATTGCTATATCCCAAACAAGCTAAGCATAATGATTTAGAAACCCGAAACAACGTGGGCAAGGAATAAAGCAAAACATGGATGAGATTTACACGACGGCATAGCATGAAAAACTTTGAATGAACCTTTAAGCTCTTGCACGATCTTTTGACTTATGGACTCTCACGGGGCACTCAAACTCTTTATATGTGAATAGGACAATTTTGTGAATGAACACTCAACTATCCTCAACTTATAACAATGTGCCCGCAATCTAATATGGTAGACATGTCAAAACTAGCAAGCAAAGACAATCAAATGTAAGCATGATAAAGAAGCCAAATGGGTAGGAAGAAGGCAAATAAACATGGGTAAGAAGGGGGAACAAAGGAATTATGGTAATGTGGAGCTAAGTCAAGCTAACAACTACCAAAATGCAAGGATGCTCAATCCCAATTCTAACTCAATCTTGCAATTCAAACCATAAGAAAATTCTCCAAAATAAAATGAATAATGCTTGAGAATTTCTCACATCTTTTCTTCTTCTTTTCTTTCTTTTCTTTTCAATGCATACTTCTTTTTTTTTTTTTTTTCTTTCATGCTTTCTCATTCATTCATTTTTTCCTTTCTTCATTTTTTCATTTTTTTTTCATTCTCATTTTTTTTTCTTTTCCATTTTTTTGAGCATTAAGACCAAGCTCACATGACTTCAAACAATAAACCATATCCCAATGAGCACCCAAACACTATCCAACTAAGCTACTAGCTCAACAAGGGTAGGCAATTTCAATGATGTAGCTAGGGATAAATTTTGTGAAGGGGTCAAAAAGGCTAAAATATCATGTGAATGGCTCCAAAATGCTATAACAAATGAATGCATGCTAACCAAGAAATGACATGAGAACCATACTTGTGCGTTTTGATGAAACACACATTATAAGGAGACACCTACACTCACCTAAGAGAGACCGGATATGGATGCATCGGTCTAAAGAGGCTCTACCTCACCATTTTTTAGCTTGCCACAAGTCAAGATCAAGCCTATTCGGTTCATTCCCCATCTCCCACCTACTATGTCAAGACGTCCCCATGTAGCTATTATCCCATCATTAAAGAATAAATCATTAGCAACAAGCCATTATTAGGATAAGCAAAGAGGAAAGTAGGCTACAAACAAGCACAAAGCAAAAATTTCTCTCAAAAATTTTCAAATTTTCTACACTACATGCAAACTACACTATATGCAAATGCAATCCCCCCCCCCCCAAGTTAAACATCACATTGTCCTCAGTGTGGCAACTATTCAAAATACCCAATCAAACCATAAAAATGGCTCAAAGCACAAAACAAGAAGGACTAGAGGCTATGTTTAATGGGTTGCAAGATCTAAACTAATATGCAAAGCAATTAAAACTTACTCGACTCGCTAGCCCTCCCCCCCTCCCCCCTCCCCCCAAGCTAGCATGAATTCGGGGGATTTCTTCATCAATCAACTAAGAAAAGGGCCAAAAATTGAACCACTTCCTCCCTTTCTTCTTCTTCTTCTTACCACTACCACTTGATTCACCTTGGTGGCCACTTCCACTTGAATCATCCTCTTGAAGAGGAGTGACATACTCACCAATATCTTGGCCACTACCAAGACCATCACCATAGCTACTAATCCCACCATAGCCACCATATCCTCCATATAATGCCTCAACACCATAATCCGAACCACAAAAATCCGGACTGGGTTCATATGTAGAAAATGTACCTGCATCATTGTTAGGAGGAGGGGGGGGGGGGGGAAATCCACCCGGAGGATAAGTATAGAATGAAGGGTGTGGCCCCTCGGGTTGGACAACTCCTTGCCTAGCAAAATGATCATAAATAGGATGTAATGCAAGTCGTTGGTCATCACGAATTTGATTTACACCTAAGTTCATTTCCCGCATCATATACATCATTTCTATGCTAGATGGTGACTCAATGCTAGAGGTGGAGTGACGTGCTTGAGAGGGTTGACATCCCGTACGCCTCTCAACCGTGGTAGGTGGCTCATCTCTTAGGTCTAAATGGTAGGTAGGTCTAGTGAAGGGGTCACTTCCACGATGAGGCTTAGTGTGAACTAAAGCCTTAATTTCTTTCTTTTCTTCGGGTAGACGAATGGAGTCTTGCCTACCTATCTTCCAAACCATGTTAGGGTAAGCATCCCTAAACCAATTACAAGAAAGAAAATATTCATAATCAAGCCCAATTCCCTTTTCCCTAGACTCAAGCAATAGTCTCAAATTGGTATTCTCTTGGTTAAACCTACATAAGTGGTGTGCAATCTTAGTGACCAAACCTCCTAAGACAATACAACTATTCTTGACATTACATTGTTTGGTCAAGTGGACCACAAAGTGGTAGGGGATATTGATTCCCCATTTCTCAGCACCATTAACATTCAAGAAAGCACCCAAAATTTCTACCTCAATCTTCCTCACCGAGTGAGGTTCATTTCTCCCAAAAAAGATCCATCCCATAAACCTTTCCTAAATCCTTATGTCAGGATAATGAATAAATTGATGAGGGGTATGATCCCAACCCGGAAAAGGCAAGTGAGAGATTGCATCCCAAGTCAAAACGGGGTTATAATCATCGGGTGATTCGATGGGCAAGTCCTTGTGAGACAATTGAAAGATAGCGGCAAAGTCCCCTAAGTCCATTCTATGGTCTTCGTTAAACAAGCGAAAGGTAACAAAAACAACAAAACCGGGTTTCCTAGACCTATGAAACTCGAAAGAGCTCAAGAACTCAAGGTTGAGTTCGGGGAAGGTCTTATAATTCATTGTGTAACAATGCTTCATACCAAGATTTTTAAACAAAGCTTTCACATTTTTCTCAATTCCAATGTTGTTTAAAGAAGCTTGGTTGATAAATTTTGTTGGTTTCATACCTTTGCTCTTCAAGATGGCCCAATTGTTGTATTGAGCTTGTGAATTGAAGATCACACCCAGAAAATCCGGGTCTTGCCACTCCGGGACTTCTTCCATTTGCACATCCTCCGCAGCATGGGAGGATTCCGCCTCACCTCTCCTTCTCTTAGAAGCACTTTGGGTAGGAGGTCTTCTTAGTGCCATTTTTCTGAAATTGAAGACAAAAATTCATCTTAAGGCAAACCAAAATTCATCCTAATAGACATAATAGTATGAATTAGTGAACTAATTCATACTACAAACATGTAATAAGCATTCTACAATCAATTTCTAGCACTAAAAAGCACAAAATCGAATTCCCCCAAATTGAGTTAGGGTTTGCATAATCCAATTAATTGATTGAAATGGATGAATTAAAGAGAAAAGAGAAGAAAACTTACCAAATTGATGTTAATGGGTGAATGAATCTTGCAAATCAAAGAAGAAATTGAGGTTTCCTTGTGATTTTAGATGAAGAAGTGAAGAAAATAATGGAGATAGAGGAGAGCAAGGTACCGTCGGGTTTGTGAGAATGAGAGAATTTTTTTTTTTACTTACCTGTCAAATAGCACCACAAAAGTCACAGAACCACGACCCCGATCGGCCCCCCCAACCCCGATCGGGGTTGACTGCCTCTTCCCGCATTGACTTGCTTGCATACGGAAGTGAATTATTTTCTTTTTTTTTTCGAAAACCACGTCCCCGAACGGGGTTCTTGCATGGGGAAGCGTGTCAAATTCACTCCAAATTTTTCTTTCTTCATTTTCACCTAAAAATCACAAAAAGAAACATCGTCAAGTCGAGTATTTTATTACTAATCTACGAAAAACAATAAATTGCAGAAAATTAAAAACAAAAATAAATTAAAGCAATAAAAAGCTTGGGTTGCCTCCCAAGAAGCGCTGGTTTAACGTCCCGCACGACGAAAGAGCTTGAGTCGGTTTAAGCTTTCTTTGGTAGAGGTTGAACGGTCATTTCCTCTATCACACCAACGATCACATTCTCATGGTAGAGCTTCAAACGATGACCGTTTGCTTTGAATTTTTCGCCCTTGGTGGTCATCACTTCAACGGAACCGAACTTGTTGACATTTGTGACGGTATATGGACCGGTCCACCGTGATCGTAACTTTCCCGGAAATAGCTTGTAACGGGAATTGAATAACAAGACCTTATCACCAATTTGAAATTCTTTGTTCAAGATCTTCTTGTCATGCCATCTTTTCGTTTTCTCCTTATAGAGACGGGAGCTCTCATAAGCTTGCAAACGGAATTCATCAAGTTCATTGAGTTGCAATAGCCGCTTCTCTCCACTCAATTTCGGGTCCATGTTAAGCTCCTTAATTGCCCAAAAAGCCTTTTGTTCCATCTCAACGGGAAGATGGCACACCTTTCCATAGAACAACCTATATGGTGAGGTACCAATAGGTGTCTTAAACGCGGTACAGTAGGCCCATAAGGTGTCATCGAGCTTCATACTCCAATCCTTTTGTGATTTGGCAACAACTTTCTCAAGTATGGACTTGATCTCACGGTTGGAAACCTCCACTTGGCCACTAGTTTGTGGGTGATAAGCCAAGCCTCTTCTATGATAAACTCCATATTTTTCCAACAAAGCATCAAGTTGTTTCTCACCGAAATGAGTACCACGATCACTAATGATAGCTCTTGGAACACCGAACCTTGGAAATATGATCTTCTTGAATAAGTTAATCACGGTGCGAGCATCATTGGTAGGAGTAGCAATTGCCTCTACCCATTTAGAGACATAATCAACGGCAACCAAATTATACCGATTCCCTTTTGAGGAAGGAAACGGTCCTTGATAATCTATGCCCCAAACATAGAACACCTCTACTTCCAAGATACCATTTAGAGGCATCTCATACCTCCTTGATATGGAGCCCGTCCTTTGGCAAGCATCACAAGCCATCACGAAATTCTTAGCATCTTGGAACATGGTTGGCCAATAGAAGCCGGATTGCAACACCTTTGCAACGGTCTTGGATGGTCCATGATGACCACCATAAGGAGAAGAATGGCATCCTTCTAGCACCCCTTTCACATCCCAATGTGGGATACATCTCCGGAATAGTCCATCGGAGCAATGTTTGAACAAATGTGGATCATCCCATAGGAAGAACTTGGCATCATGTAAGAACTTCTTCCTTTGTTGATATGAAAGGTCGGGTGCAACTCTCTCCCAACTAGGTAGTTGGCTATGTCGGCATACCAAGGAGTATTGGCTTCCAACATCATTAGAACATCGTCGGCGAAGGAATCATCGATAGGTAACTCAATACCTCCATCATTGAACTTCAAACGGGATAGGTGATCGGCAATAACATTTTCGGCCCCCTTCTTGTCTTTAATATCAAGATCAAATTCTTGCAAGAGCAAGATCCATCTTATCAAACTTGGCTTAGCTTCTTGTTTGGGTAGGAGATGCTTCAATGCGGTATGATCGGTATGAACAATGACTTTGGAACCGATCAATTAAGAGCGGAATTTGTCTAAGGCATAGACAATGGCAAGTAACTCTTTCTCCGTCGTGGCATAGTTAATTTGAGCCGCATCCACGGTTTTGCTAGCGTAGTAGATAGCATGGAGAACCTTATCCTTTCTTTGTCCTAGCACGGCACCTACCGCATAGTCACTTGTATCACACATGAGCTCGAATGGCAAGTTCCAATCCGGTGATTGGATGATAGGTGCGGAAATCAAAGCCTTCTTGATCCTATTAAAAGACTCAAGACAATCGTTAGTAAACACAAAGGTAGCATCTTTTAAAAAAAGCTCCGTAAGGGGTTTGGCAATCTTAGAAAAATCTTTAATAAAACGGCGGTAGAAACCCGCATGGCCTAAGAAACTCCTTACACTCTTCACATTTACCGGTGGGAGTAGTTGCTCAATAACATGGACCTTAGCACGGTCCACTTCAATTCCTCTTTCCGAAATAATATGACCAAGCACCACTCCTTCATTTACCATGAAGTGGCACTTTTCCCAATTCAACACCAAATCAACCTCTTCACAACACTTCAAAACTTTGGATAAGTTAGTCAAACAAGCATCAAAAGAAGAACCATAGACACTAAAATCATCCATAAACACCTCCATGACGGACTCAATGTAGTCGGAAAAGATGCTTATCATGCAACGTTGGAAAGTGGCGGGGGCATTACAAAGACCAAAAGGCATTCTACGGTAGGCAAATGTACCATAGGGACATGTAAACGTGGTCTTCTTGTGGGGTAATATCCGTATAATACCCTTAAATTATAGGACTATAACGCAAATTTTATATGTAATTATTGTCATAAAACGAAAATGCAATAGAAACGATAAAGGTAAAGAAATAACCTTGGGTCCTTTGAGATGTGGCCTAAGAACAGAAATCAAAATAGATTTCCTCCTAATCGATACACCCAAGACCGTCTGAGACTATGCCCTTGTGCTAGAAATGTATTCTCTAATTGCCTTGCAATATTGAGAGAATTGTTGTGTGAGTTTTCTTAGATGTGAGATCTGAATTTTGAGAGAAAATGTTTCTCAAAACCCTAATTTTGTTTTGCAAATGAATTAGGTTACAAAAGGAGAGAAGGCTCTCCTTTTGTGGTTCGGCCAACCGTGAGGTCTCATGGGGAAGTGGGCTTCCACTTCCTCTTAATTTTAACTCGTGGTCCGGCTCGAAAAATGCTAAATGTATATGACGCGGTTTTATTATAAATCGTCATCGGTTATCGGCTATTAAAATATCAACTAATAACACGGATTAGTGTTGTATTAATACATGTCCGAACACGCAGACGATATTGTATAATTAATTCAATATACATTAATTAAATATAATCGTTTATATTTAATTTACGAATTAATCATTTAATTCGCCATAGCCCATTTTATTTAATCCGTATTAAATAAAATATCTCAACATCGCATTTTGACTAATTACTAGTCAAACAACTCGGACTAATCTTTAGTCAATTTTAAGCATCAACATGATGTATTTTCATACCGTCACATCTCTCAAACGTATCCTATAGGTGTGACTTTTAGGGACCAGTTGATCACCGCCATCTGTATGACAATAACGTCAAACTTATCTAGCAAGCCAACCGTTATTGATAAACGTGGACCAACTGATTATAATACAAAAGTATACCCTTTGATCCTTTTAGAGATTTATAAGTCCTTGCACTAACTGTAAAGGACACCAGCCCCAACAAGCTCCCACTTGTCCGTACAAGTGTATGTGCAATGACGTTATCCGCACTAACCGGAGGACACGGCTCAACAAACTCCCACTTGTCCGTACAAGTGTATGTGCGATAACCGATTCTCATATTCATTTAAAATTTCTCCCACTCAATGTAAAACAATTTGCAGATCCGGATCCGCAAAGGTCGTATTTTACAATCGATCTATATCTAGAGTGGTTTCCCCGACTAGAGAGTAACTCAACTGATAAAACGAATTCGTATTCGAGCATGGCCATGCATTTCGATTCTGACTCCTCGAGTGGCCCCGAGAAATATCGAGTGCACGATAAAGGCTGAATATTTCCTTCAACTCGACTCCTTCCGATCTAAGCACAGCATGAAATGACCCAGAAAAAATCTACTTGGCCCCCTGTTACGGATGACCGTGAGAAAGAAACCAAAGTCACCCAAAATCTGCCTTAGTCTCAAGAGACAGTCGATAGTCAAAAGAATCGACTCTTAGGATCACCATGGAGGTCCTATCCACGACCGGGCACCGAATGTTATAAAACATTTAGGACTCCACGTCGATGTCACAATTGTGTCCTACGAGATATCCGTATAAATCGCCTCGTGATTGGTCAACCTTTTGACTTATGGCTCGTTGAACCCACCATCAACCAACGTCACAAAATAATTACCTTGAGTTATCAGCTCACGTGGGCAATTAAGGACCAAAAATATAATGTTTGTTCAGTTCACTTTGTGGTGTTCAAAATTGTCGTACAAATCCACATGAAAAACAAAATATATAAATATCAAAACGATGATGTCGTATAGAGTACAAAAAGAGTGAATCTAATCCATAAAAGAGTACTATAACTTAGGAACACGTTTAATTCCCATGGAATTAACGTGCCCTTCATGCTTATCTTGTCGTAATGGTTTAGTGAGAGGATCTGCTATGTTATCATCTGTAGCAATCTTTTCTATCACTACTTCCTTTTGCTCCACGTAATCTCGGATTAGATGAGCTTTCCGTTGTACATGTCTAGACTTGTTGCTAGACTTTGGCTCCTTAGCTTGGAAGATGGCACCTCTATTGTCGCAATAGATGGTGATCGGGTCATTCGAACTAGGCACTACGAATAGTCCTTGTAAGAATTGACGCATCCATATCGCTTCCTTTGCGGCCAGGACGACGGCATAGTACTCGGACTCGGTCGTAGAATCTCTTTGTAACACTTTGTTTGGAACTCTTCCGGTGACTGCGGCGCCATTAAGAGTAAAAACGAATCCAGACCGAGATTTCGAGTCATCTCGATCCGTTTGGAAGCTAGCATCTGCGTGCAGAATCGGTTCGCATAGCTTTTGATCGCCTCCATAAGTCAATGCCCAATCTTTAGTCCTCGGTAGGTACTTAAGAATGTTCTTGTGACCATCCAATGTGATTCACCGGATCTTTGTTGGAATCGACTTGTCATACTCAATGCATATGCCACGTCCGGACGTGTGCATATCATGGCATACATGATTGATCCTATAGCTGAGGTATAAGGAATCTGTGTCATGCGCTCTTTCTCTTCCGGTGTCTCTGGTGCTTGAGACTTGCTCAAGTGCACCTCTGGAGCCATAGGAAGAAACCCCTTTTTGGAGTTAGTCATGCTGAATCTCTCTAGGATTTTGTCTATGTAAGACTCTCGAGAGAGATAACATCCATCGTGATCTATCTCGATAGATACGGATGCCTAGAATTCTTTGTGCCTCACCCAGATCTTTCATCTGGAAATGGTTTTTCAACCATACTTTCACGAAAGTTAAGAGAGGTATGTCATTCCCAATCGGGAGTATGTCATCGACATACAATATTAGGAAGGCAATCTTGCTCCCACTCGACTTGATATAAAGACATGGTTCCTCGACCGATCGAGTAAATCCATTTTCTTTAATCACTTGGTCGACGGTGATTCCAACTCGAGATGCTTGCTTAAGTCCATAAATGGGAACGCTTAAGTTTGCATACTTTCTTAGGATGTTCGGATCGATGAAACCTTCGGGTTGTACCATGTACAACTCTTCCTCCAAATAACCGTTTAAGAAGGCGGTTTTCACATCCATCTGCCAAATTTCATAGTCATGAAAAGCGGCGATCGCTAAGATAATCCGAATGGAACGCAACATGACTACGGGTGCAAAAATTTCATCGTAGTGCAAACCTGGCACTTGGGTGAAACCTTTAGCAACTAGTCGTGCTTTATAGATATCTTGTTGACCTTCCACAGAATGCTTTATCTTGTAAAGCCATTTGCATTGAAGGGGACGAACCTTAGCAGGTAAGTCAACAAGATCCCATACGTTGTTCTCATACATGGAGTCCATCTCGGATTGCATGGCCTCAAGCCATAGCTTTGAGTCAGAACTGGTCATGGCACCTTTATAGGTTGCGGGTTCACTACTCGTTAAGAGTAGAATGTCATCTATGTCATGTTCCTCGACCATACCAATGTATTTGTCCGGAGGAATAGAGACTCTTCCCGACCTCCTAGGTTCCTCAGGAATATTCACCGCAGCCGGGATTGAAGGAATTGGTTCCTCCAATGGTTGCTCGGTGTTTGGTTCTGGAATCTCCGACAGGTCGAAGGTTCTATCACTCTTTGCATTCTCGAGAAATTCCTTCTCTAAGAATGTCGCACTAGCCGCAACAAAAACACGTTGTTCGGTTGGCGAATAGAAGTAATGACCAAGTGTTCCTTTAGGATAACCTATAAAGTATGTCTTGACAGATCGCGGGCCGAGCTTATCCTCGTGTCTCCACTTGACATAAGCCTCGCAGCCCCAAACCCGTATAAAGGACAAGTTGGGGACCGTTCCCTTCCATAGTTCATATAGAGTCTTGTCAACAGCTTTAGACGGACTTGGTTAAGTATTAGAGCGGTGACGAGAAGAGCATAACCCCATAATGAGTCGGGCAACACGGTGTGACTCATCATGGATCGAACCATATCAAGTAGTGTTCGATTTCTCCGTTCGGACACACTATTCAACCGAGGTGTTCCGGTGGAGTTAAGCGTAAGGCAATCCCACGAGTCTTTGAGGTGTTGATCAAACTCGTGAGAAAGATACTCGCCACCACGATCCGAACGTAGTGTTTTAATCTTTCTACCCAAAGAGGTTTACCCTATTCGGTATTCTTTGAATTTCTCAAAGGATTCACTTTTATGCTTCATTAAGTAGACATAGCCATATCTACTTAAATCGTCCGTGAAAGTGATGAAATACCTATAGCCTTCTCGTGCGGTGATTGACATAGGCCCACATACATCCGTATGTATGAGTCCTAATAGGTCAGCAGCGCGCATTCCAACACCTTTGAAGGAAATTCGAGTCATCTTACCGATGAGACATGATTCACACGTGCCAAATGATTGAAAATCAAAGGTCGAGATAGCTCCATTCTTTATGAGCTGTTTTACGCGTTTCTCATTAATGTGTCCCATACGGCGAGTGCCATAGGTATGTTTGAGCTTTGTCACCAACCTTTAACTTTTTATTCATTACGTGTAATATTTCGGTGGTCCGATCTAAAACATAAATTCCGTTCATGGAGACCGCCTTGCCATAAATCATATCGTGTAATGAGAAAATGCAAGAATTATTCTCTATTATAAATGAAAAACCAAGTTTGTCAAGTCGAAACGAAATAATGTTTTTCGAAAGACTGGTACATAATAGCGATTATATAAAAATAACTCAAATCCGCTAGGAAGCTGGATCACGTACGTTCCCCTTGAGACGGCAGCCACTCGTGCTCCATTCCCAACACGCAGGTCCACCTCACCCTTTACGAGGGGTTCGATGTTTCGGAGCCCCTGCACATGATTACACAGATGAGAACCACGGCCAAGTATCTAGTACCCAAGTTCCGTAACTTGCGTGGTTAATCTCAATCATATGAATAAAAGTAGAAGAAGAAGACATACCAACGGGTTTAACGCGACCGCTTTTATGTCCTCATGATAAACAGGACATGTACGCCTCCAATGCCCAATCTTGTGGCAATGATGGCATTCCATGTTTTCGGTCTTGCTCTTTGTCGCGCCCGATGAGTTACTTGCCTCACCAGGCCCACTCTTACCTGGACCCGACTTCTTGAACTTCGGTTTGCCTACTGCTAGGTCTGCTTGAGCTTTGCCCTTACCCTTGCCCTTGTTTGTCACAACGAGAACATCTTGTTTCATGCTCCCACTGAACTTCATGTCCTTCTCGGTCTGTACGAGAAGGGAGTGCAGTTCATGGGGACTTTTCTTCAAATCATTCATATAGTAATTGGCTCTAAAGAGCGCAAAACCATCGTGGAGTGAATGAAGCATGCGGTCAATCACAATGTTCTCGCTGATTTTACAATCAAGCGCCTCCGGTCTCTCGACATTCTCAATCATCTTTGAGAATATGTGGGCTAACCGGTTGGCCCTTTCGGGAGTCTCGCATCAAAGAAGCGAGTGGTATGCTCATAGGTCACGATTCTCGGTGCTTTCGAGAATTCCTTAGTGAGCGTGGTGAAAATCTTGTTTGCAACTTGGGCTATGAAGCGTTTCTGCAAGTTGGATTCCATTGCAAAAATGAGTACGTTTTTAATCGCACCCGCTTCCATGACGAAGTCGTTATACGTGGAGACCTCGTTAACTCGAGCCGTGGGGCCTGGGGCTGGCGGGAGGGGCTCAGTTAGATACTTGAGCTTCCCGTCAGCAGTGGCAGCATTCCGTAATGCCGCCTCCCATTCCGCGAAGTTTGATCCATCATTCTTCAGTCTAGTGGACTGATTCATCTGATTCATGAAGATCCGAAGCCAGGACTCACGGTCCAATGTGGCACTTGGCATTGGGTCATCGAGGATGCCAGCCATTATGTTATTAGCAGTTTAAAAAAACGTGATCTACGCTGAAAAAGAAAGAAAAACAAAGACGAAATAAGCAACTCATCGAGGTGATTTAAGTCTATTAAAAAATTCATTTTAATCGTGTAGACTCATTGCACTTGCATAATTGATCTCCCTCAAGAATAATACAAGTGATCCCAAGACTCAATTTCCGTAAATTGATAAGCCAACTGTTTAGCTAGTTCTTCCGTAAGAACTCTTGGTCGATAGATTTCCGTAAATCCTATCTATAGTCCACCATAATCACAGGATCGTACGAGTGACCATAGTGTTGAGATAAAATAAGTCAATCAGTTCCAACTTACCCGACGTAGAAGGGGTCATATTATGCCTACCGACGAAGAAGGGATTCATTGGAGTTTGACCTATAAAGACTATTCTCAATTTTTGGTTATACGAGGAAGATCCCATCAACTTAGTTTAAATTCATTTTAAGTGAACGAATAACTAGCATTACGTGAATGAATTAACTTAGGTGATGGCTTGAATTGATCGTGTGACATGAGAATGTCATAGAAAACTAACGCGTGACCTCTATATGAGTCAGTTTTCATGCAATTATTAGGTGGTTTGGTTTTTAGGCGGAAAATGATGCAATCTATCGTTACGATAAAATAAATAAAAGAATGCAATACGTAAATAAAAATTCCTAGTGTGGCCTATCCTAGTAAAAAGAACATAATACAACTTTGGAATCCACCGTTGGACCTGAGAAGCTTGTCTTGATGTTCCATCTTTTTCATGCAGCGGGAGTGAGCATCCGGTCTCCATCTTTGGTCTTCTCAAAATTACAATTAAAATTTACAAAATAAAAACCTATTTACATTCTAAATAAAAACTGTAATAAAGAAAAACAAAATGGAGATACGAGATCTCAAAATACAACCAAGACCGTGTTCCATCATTACGGTAACACGTTCTACTAAGGCCACACTAAGTTACAACCGATTGTAAAAAAATAAATAAATACGTAATAAAAGCATTCAAAACATTCAAAATAACGATAAATAAAATGCATCAACTAAAACAAATTTATTCGTGACATAATTCCGTAATTATGTTAAATTTATCCAAACCACCTCTAATGATTAAAATTATGTGACAAAACCGCTTTAATCAACTTAATTTTAATCCGTGATAATCCGTTACTTTAAATCGTTTTAAAATAACTAAATGGTACGTGAGTGAACCGTTTCACTATCAAGCGAATGCATAAAATCCGTATTATGCACATGTTAAGGCAAAAAAAAAAATAAAACACAAAATATTTTTTTTTTCTTCACGTCAGCCGTGAACAGTACCCAAATTTTTTTTTTTTTATTTTAGAGCTAAAATGCCGAGAGCTCAAAAGCAAAAAAAAAACCAGCGGTACCAAAAAAAACGTGAGCCTCAACAAGCAAAACAAAAACGATTTGTTAAAAACCAATTGCAATTTAACCTAATCCGTATAGAATTGAAACTACAATTGATGAATCTTTAACATATTGTTATGAATATCGATTACAAGAACAATATGCAAAGAACAAATCGAATATCAAACATCGTCTGATTAGCACGGTTTACAAAAACAACAACAAAATAGACATGGCACGGAATCCAAGAAAAACAGCCGTGTAAAATCAAGACACGGTTTTCAAAAAAATCAGCCGTGCAAAAAAAAATTTTTGAGCCGTGCATAAAAAAAAACAGCCGAGTGGGATTTAAGCAACAAAAATTATCGATTCAATCCGTTTGATGAAAATCACATAGAAAAATTTACGTGGCCTCGCTCTGATACCACTTGTGGGGTAATATCCGTATAATACCCTTAAATTATAGGACTATAACGTAAATTTTATATGTAATTATTGTCATAAAACGAAAATGCAATAGAAACGATAAAGGTAAAGAAATAACCTCGGGTCCTTTGAGATGTGGCCTAAGAACAGAAATCAAAATAGATTTCCTCCTAATCAATACACCCAAGACCGTCTGAGACTATGCCCTTGTGCTAGAAATGTATTCTCTAATTGCCTTGCAATATTGAGAGAATTGTTGTGTGAGTTTTCTTAGATGTGAGATCTGAATTTTGAGAGAAAATGTTTCTCAAAACCCTAATTTTGTTTTGCAAATGAATTAGGTTACAAAAGGAGAGAAGGCTCTCCTTTTGTGGTTCGGCCAACCGTGAGGTCTCATGAAGAAGTGGGCTTCCACTTCCTCTTAATTTTAACTCGTGGTCCGGCTCGAAAAATGCTAAATGTATATGACGCGGTTTTATTATAAATCGTCATCGGTTATCGGCTATTAAAATATCAACTAATAACACGGATTAGCTGTTGTATTAATACATGTCCGACACAGACGATATTGTATAATTAATTCAATATACATTAATTAAATATAATCGTTTATATTTAATTTACGAATTAACTGTTTAATTCGCCATAGCCCATTTTATTTAATCCGTATTAAATAAAATATCTCAACATCGCATTTTGACTAATTACTAGTCAAACAACTCGGACTAACTGCTTAGTCAATTTTCTGGCATCAACATGACTGTATTTTCATACCGTCACATCTCTCAAACGTATCCTATAGGTGTGACTTTTAGGGACCAGTTGATCACCGCCATCTGTATGACAATAACGTCAAACTTATCTAGCAAGCCAACCGTTATTGATAAACGTGGACCAACTGATTATAATACAAAAGTATACCCTTTGATCCTTTTAGAGATTTATAAGTCCTTGCACTAACTGTAAAGGACACCAGCCCCAACACTTCTCTTGGTCATCCGGGTGAATGCGTATTTGAAAGAACCCGGAATAACCATCTAGGTAGCAAAAATATTTGTGACATGCCAACCTTTCCAACATTTGGTCAATAAAAGGTAATGGGTAGTGGTCTTTCTTGGTGGCTAGATTTAGCCTCCTATAGTCAATGCACATTCTCCAACCCGTCACAATTCTAGTTGGAATTAACTCATTTTTATCATTTTTGACTACGGTGGTTCCTCCTTTCTTAGGAACCACTTGGACCGGACTCACCCATTTAGAATCGGAAATTGCATAGATGATTCCCGCATCTAACAAGTTAAGCACTTCCTTTTTGACCAGTTCTTGCATGTTAGGATTTAGTCGTCTTTGACCTTGGACATATGGTTTATGATCTTCCTCAAGATTAATTCAGTGCATGCAAAATTCGGGACTAATGCCTTTTAAATCGTCAAGTTTATAGCCAATGGCTTTCTTGTGAGACCTTATGACATGAAGCAATTTAGCCAATTGACTCTCATATAATTTAGCACTAACGATTACCGGACACATCCCCTTATCATCTAGAAAAGCATACCTCAAATTGGAAGGAAGGGGCTTAAGCTCAGGTTTTTGTACCTCAAGATCTTGAGATGTAGCAACCAAGCCTATAAAATGTGAGCTCTCTTCCAATGATAGCTCCTCTCCATCCAATTCTTGCTCCAAAGCATCAATCTCCTCATTTCCAATCTCATCATCACCTGCAAATGATTCTAAAAGTAAGAGTGACTCCAAGGGATCTTTAGATAAAGATCGAGGTGTAGAGTCTTCTATAACGATGTCAACAACATCCAAAATGTCAATAGAATAACAAGACTCTTCTATCAATGGACTCTTCATGGCACTATTCAAATTATATGTGACCTTATCGTCACCCACTTCCAATGTAATTTTACCGTTCTTGACATCAATTAACGCACCCGCGGTGTGTAAAAATGGTCTTCCCAAAATGATTGGGATTTGGGCATCCTCGGCCATGTCAAGAACAATAAAATCAACCGGAATGGAAAACTTACCAACTTTAACGGGAACATCCTCCAAAACTCCCAAAGGGCGTTTTATAGAACGGTCCGCCATTTGCAATGTGACACTAGTGCATTTTAAGACTCCCATATTAAGCTTATCATAAATAGAGTAAGGTATTACACTCACACTAGCACCTAAATCGCATAAAGCTTTGTCAATTTGGTAGGTGCCAATTGTGCATGGAATAGAAAAGCTACCGGGATCTTTTAACTTAGGAGGGGACTTGTTTTGCAAAAGAGCACTCACCTCGGCGGTGAGAGCTATTGTTTCAACCTCATCAAAAGTCCTCTTCTTAGTTAAAATGTCTTTCATGAACTTAGCGTAAGATGGAATTTGAGTGATTAATTCGGTAAAAGGAACGGTTACCTGGAGATTCTTCACAACTTCCATGAATTTACCGAATTGAGAATTCTTTTGATGCTTTGCCAATCTATGAGGGAATGACACTTTGACTTTTTCCGGAATCTTTGCTTCAACATCTTTCTTTGGAGGAGCATCCTCCACTTCCTTGACTTTCTCAACAACAACAAGTGGATCATCCACTTTCTTGGGAATTTCTTCATTTTCCTTATCATTTGGAGAGATCTCCAACTCAACAAGCACCTCCTCATCTTCTTTGGGCATGGATGGCCCATCATATTTTGTACCACTTCTTAAGGAGATAGCATTAAGGGTAGCATGTGGTTGCTCACCTTGAGGGGGTAGTTGACCCGATTTCCTTGAGGAGTTAGATGAGGCCAATTGAGCCATTTGTTGCTCCAACATCTTAATTGCGGTATTTTGAGCTTGCTCATTCTTTTGGATTTGAGCCAACAATTCCTTTTGCATACGGACTATCAAGCCCTCAAGCTTACCTCCTTCTTGGTTGTTTTGTTGGGCATTTTGTGGTGGAGATTGATTTTATTGGAAATTGTTTTGTGGGGGCCTTTGTTGATTTTGATAACCCGGTGGAGAGACATATTTTTGTTGTTGATGGACACAGGCATTTTGTTGTGGTGGGGGTTGTGGTTGAGGATTTAGCACATTGTTGCTTCTATAAGACATATTCGGGTGAAATCTTGAATTTGGGTTATATGTGTTTGATAATGTACCCGGTGGATAAGTATTTTGTCTTAAAGCTAGAAAGGCATTTACCTCTTCAATAGGAGCTTGGCAATGAGTGGCATAATGACCTGCACCTCCGCAACCATCACACACAACGATTTGGCTTGTTGAAGACATAGCATTGACTTGTTGAACGGAATCTCTAGCATCCCTTTCCGCCAATTGTTGTTGGAGCAAGGCAATTTGAGCTAGAAAAATGGAGTTGTTGGAGGATTCTTCTTTACCTTTGGAAGGCACAACTCGGGAATTGACATATTGTGCATCATGGACCGCCATAGATTCGATCGTGGCATGAGCAAGGTCGGTGTCAATTTGATCAAACCGCCCATTGTTGGCGGAGTCAAGAATCCTTCGGGACTCGACACAACATCCATTGTAAAATGTTATTGCTAGAAACCAATCAACTAGCCCATGATGTGGGCATTGTCTTTGAAGCTCTTTGTACCTCTCCCAAGCCTCATATAAGCTCTCAAGAGCTTGTTGACAGAATCCGGTGATTTGGATCCTCAAAGTTTGAGTTTTCTCCGGTGGAAAAAACTTTTGATAGAAGGCTAGAGCCAAAAGTTTCCCAATTGGTGATTCCCATGGCGGTGCAGTCAAGGCTATTGATCCAAAGCCTGGCCTTGTCCTTCAGAGAGAAAGGGAAACGTATTTCCCTTATTTGGGCTTGAGTGACGCCCGTTTGATGGATCATGGAGCAATAGTCACAAAAGTTTTGCACATGCAAATTGGGATCCTCCAAAGGACTTCCCCCAAATTGCTTTCTCTCCACAAGGCTAATGAAAGCCGGTTTGATCTCGAAGTCCGGCGCGGTGATTTGAGTGGTTGTGATACCGGCCGGAAGCATGGCCGCGGTGGGCTTTGAGTGATCGGAAAGTTTCACCATCTTTTTGGTAGTAGATGGTGGTGGTGGTGGAGATGATGAACTTGAAACCTCCTCCTCTTCAAGGGCTTCTAGACCGTCTAAATAAGACTTTCTAGCACTTTCGGCTTGTACGGGAGCAGAGGCCTCTTTTACTTCCTTCCAAAACCGTCGTCTTCTCCTAAAGGTTCTCTCGGGATCGGAATCCGGTGAAAACAATTCTCCCTTGCGGAGGGCCGGGCATAAGAAGTGATAAGTAACGGTCTCAAGGAACAAGTGTTCCCCAAGACAAAGGAAAACAAGATAAAAATCGACAATTCAAAATGCAATAAAACCGTTTCCCCGGCAACGGCGCCAAAATTTGATAGGTTTATCGCGTACCTATGCAAAGATAATTTCCCTAGACACAAATTAATGTAGTAATAGGGGTCGAACACAAGGAAACGAGAATTACGTCGTGAACTACTATGAGTAGATTTTTATCAAGGTCCACTTCGATTTGGGTTTGGTTTGTTTGGTTGATGATTAATTTAAAATTATGATGTAAATTATATAATTAAAAAGGGAGTCTAAAGGGTTCAGGTCACACATGCAAAGGTAAACATATGATTACGATAAGTTCGGTATTAATAATTTTGTCAATTGTTTAGGCTTAGAGATACCCACCTTACGGCATTAGTATCAACCATAGACCGGGTCCTAGAGAAACTCTCGTCCATGACTAGGTCATTCTACCACACATGCTTAGTCTAATTCAATTCCGTGCCTCTCGACTTTAGAATGAATGAACGAACTTAATCTACGATTACGGCCGATAACCAAAGATTTAAACGTAACAATGCAAACATGTGATGGAAACAATTGAACAATATTATTATCAACCTATTTAAACATGTTATATATTTGATTTTGCATGGCTCCCCTAGCCTTTAGACTAGGAAGTTTAGCTACTCATACTAAAATGTAAATTGCAAACTAAATTGTAAGAAATGCTAAACATGGTTGTATGATTTATATGGATTAGATGATATAACATGTAAAAGAAATAATGCTAATGTAAAATGAAGTACTTAATTATAAATTATGTGGTAACTAAATTAGTAATGTGAAATTGCAAACTTAGAATTAGAAATACCTTAATGGAAGAGAACTTATATGGAAGAACAAATAACAATAACCAAATGCTTGAATATCAAATGCTTGAACAATAGTTTGTAGTACAAATGTTGAAAGATTAACTAATGGAATGCTTAACAACTTGTAAATTAAAATGAGAAAACTAATGAGAGAAAATATAATGCTTGAGGCTATTGTAAGTAAACTTAGACGTGAAAAATGAGATATCATAAGCCTTGGAATACCTCTCCTATTTATAGGAGGGGAAGAGGAAACGTACGAAATCAATGAGCATGCAGCCCCGATCGGGGTCGTGTGTTTTCTGATTAATTGCCTTAATTCCTTGGTTAATTACTTGAGGAATCTCTATGCTCGTGTTTTAATGATCCTTAATCACCCGGTAATGCTCTAAATTCCTAGCATCCTAAGCTTCTTGGCATCCAATGCTTGCACCTTAATATGGACCTTTATTTTGGGCTTGACTTTACACTTGGCTTCATTTGTAATTTCTTACTTCAATCCACTAAATCTTCATGCAAAACCCAAGCAACTTTACACACTTAGTCCAATACTTGGTCTTGTTTAGCTTAGTGAACTTGGTGTATAAAATCATAGGAAAAAGCCTCTAAATGCTTAGATTCCTACAAAACCGTAACAAATACAACAATACACCTAGAACACAAGATTAGCTCAAATATATACTAATTAAAGTATGATAAATAATAGAAACCGAGCTAAAATGAGGGGTAAAAGTATATATAAAATGAACATATCACATCTTCTGACTGTTAAAATGTTTGTAAAGTGGTTTGAAAAGAGGGTGTTTAAACACGATGACATTTAAGAGGTAGACATAAATGTTTGAGCGATCACTTGACGATAAACTTACAAACTGTCACAAATCGTTCTGCGTACCAAACATGCGGCCCAATCATCACCGGGTGGTTTGCGGGAGGTGCAGAAATGAGGTATCTACAACTTCGATAGTGCATCTAATCTGAGAGGCTTCGGGGTAGGAATCCTTCTAGTATCACCAGAGGGAGAACATGTTCCGATCTCGGTCAAGCTAGACTTTGCCGTCACCAACAATGCCGCTGAATATGAAGCATACCTCATTGGCCTACAAGCGGCCATAACACTTGGCATCAAGAGACTGAGAGTCCACGGCGACTCCTCGCTCATCATCAATCAGGTGTCCGGATCATGGAAAATCCGAAGTGACATCTTAGCTCCCTACCGAGCAAAGATCAATCAAGAGGCCGAATTCTTCGACCAAGTTGACTACTTCCACTTGCCACGAGAGGAAAATTAATTTGCTGATGCCCTGGCAAAACTTGCCGCGCTCGTCAACATACCTGACGACATGACATCGATGCCCCTATGTGTCGAGAGAAGGAGCGAGCCAGCTCACGTTTATACCATCATCGACGATGAGGAAAGCCATGATGAACCTTGATACCAAGCCATCCTCAACTACAAAACCAAAAATGAATACCCTCCCAACTCTGACCAAAGAGGACAAAGAGCCATCCGTTTACTTGCATCACAATTCGTGATAAACCAAAACCAACTATACAAAAGAACACCCCAAGGAATTCTCCTCCTTTGCCTTGACCATCACAAAGCCAAAAAAGTCATAAGAGAGGTCCACAACGGAGAATGTGGCCCTCACATGAGCGCAATGATGCTTACTCGAAAAATCACGCGACTAGGTTACTACTGGACCACCATGGAAGCCGATTGCCGTAACTACGTCAAACATTGCCACAATTGCCAAATCTTCGCCAACATACAACACATACCACCATCCCTTCTATACACCATGACCTCACCCTGGCCTTTCTCAACCTGGGGCATCGACATCATCGGGAAAGTCAACCCGGTAGGCACCAAGGGGCATTGTTTCGTTCTCGTCGCCATCGACTAATTCACCAAATGGGTGGAAGCACAGTCATATGCAGTCTTGACCGCCAAACAAGTGGCCAAGTTCATCCAGAACAACATCATCTGCCGATATGGGGTACCCCATGAGATCATCAGCGATCAAGGCTCTCACTTCCGGGCGGAAACTCAAGCTTTGCCGGATAAAAACAAGATCAAACAACATCGATCATCCCCCTACCGTCCCCAAACCAATGGAGCGGTGGAGGCAGCGAACAAAACTCTTGTCACCATTATCAAGAAAATGCAACACAACTACCGCGATTGGCCGAGCAAACTCCCATTCGCACTCTGGGGATACCGAACCTCCATTCGAACACCGACGGGCGCCACGCCCTTCTACCTAGCATACGGTATGGAGGCGGTTCAACCGGTAGAGTTAGAGGTCCCTTCTCTACGTATCCTATTGGAGAGTCAAGTCCCCGAGGCGGAATAGACCCGTCGAAGGTACGAGCAACTCACTCTTCTAGACGAACGGCGACTCAACGCCTTGCACAACGTCCAGCTATACCAACGACGTATACAACGGGCATTCAACAAGAAGGTTAAACCCAGGAATATCCGGGAGGGCGATTTAGTCCTCAAGTCAGTTCGAGCACCGTTACCCGTCGATCCGAGGGGAAAATTCAAACCCAACTGGGCCGGGCCATACCTGGTCAAGAAAATACTTTCGGGGGGCGCAGTGAGACTGAGTGACCTAGATGGGGAGGATTTTACAAACCCGACCAACCTAGGCCAACTCAAGAAATACTACCCTTGAACCGTAGCAACCGACGACCTAGCCTAGTTTTACAACTAGCAACCACATTAACCCTTCAAGTCAAGTTCCTCAACGTGTTCTGATTTGAAATTGCATGTTTTATCGAGTCTAAGCTGCGGCACCTTGCCCATTTCAAAGGTCCTTTGATCTGTCAAAGGCAACATCCATTTGCACTAAAAACAAAAAAAAAACCCCTGAACTACGAGCATGGTTTGATTTCACCTCTTCAGGTGGATACGTAGGCAGTCCCTCTTGTGCCTGAGGGATACAACCACAAAACCCAATCAAATTTACAAAACCCCTGAACTACGAGCATGGTTTGATTTCATCTCTTCAGGTGGATACGTCGGCAGTCCCTCTTATGCATGAGGGATACAACCACAAAACCCAATCAAATTTACAAAACATTTCGAACTACGATCATGGTTTGATTTCACCTCTCCAGTTGAATACGTAGGCAGTCCTTTCTTACACAAGAAGGATACAACCATTCCCACAATCAAAAACAACCATCCCCACATAAAAAAAACATCCCCATCAAAAAAAAGAGGAAGGAAAACCATTCCCCTTCCCAACAAAATACAAAAATAAGCCTTTCTCCCTTTCCACAAAATACCACTTTCCCAAGTGCAAACTTTTAGGACGATTCGAATCGAATTGCCTTTACAAAATGGATGGAAGAAACGAGCGTTCACAATTTTTGACACGAACAATCCTCTTATTTAATTAATAATGGGAGGGATTACAATTCCAACAACAAATAAAGCTCGACGAATCTAGAACTTGTCAAAGCTAAGGTGTCAACTAAAACACCTCACATAATAAAATTAGCACAAAACGCACAATAACTAGCTAGTACAACATAATAAAAAACTCACAATAATAATACAACATAATAATAAAGTGGGTAATGGAGGTCTTCACTCTTCCATTCTACCCTTGCCTTTTCCCTCGGGGTACATCTTCCCCTTGTTCTTCTTGTTGGCTCGCCTAGCATGGATTTCCTCCTCGGAACGGATCCTCAACGGATCTAAGACGGCGACGGCCTCCGGTCTAGCACAAGACCCCATGTTTGACCCAAAACGAGCCAATGCCCGGCTCAGCATACTCTTGGGACCCGAACTTCTCCTCTTCGGTGGCCTCATCCCATCGGGGCTAGCTCCATCAACATACTCTTCGAAGAAAGCACGGTTGGCCTTGCCAACCTCTCGATACTTCAAGTCTACAAACTCGTCCTTACGAAACTTGGACCTTTCTTCCAAGGACGGAGCTCGTGACCACTTGACATAAGCAGGAGTCACCCATGTCGTGGCAACGGGGTTTGGTACCTCCCAAAGCGGCCGAGCGGCCCACCACCTTTCGAAGACCTCCACAAGCTTGGAGTTTCAGAAGACATTCTCTTGAACAAGAGTATCTTGAGCGGGCACCTGTTGTTGACGCCCCATTTGCCTCATGAGCCTTTCGGGATAAATGAAGGAAACAACCTTCAAACCCACCACCATCAAAGAACGAGGACTAGCACCCGAAGCGGGCAACCCCGTGAAGGACCTCAAGTGCCACCACGGCACCACCCAACGGATGTGAGGACCACCCTCCTCTGCCAATCTTGCGGCCCAATAAGCCTCGGTGGAAGCAAAACTATCCGGGTACAATTTCTTCCTCATGGTAAGGTGACGGAAGGAATATGAAGAAGGATTAACCGGAGGCTCTACATACCTTAGCCTCTCCAATAGCCACACTTGGAGGATCCTTGGGGATCCGAAAGAAGGAGCTTCTCCACAAGATCCTTCCTTATCCAAAGCTTGGATGATCTCTCCAAGCGCCAACCATGATGGATCTCTACCATGCTCCATTTGCTCAACCACATGGATAAAGGTCATGCTACCATAGCATTTTGGCCCCTCCTTCTTCAAGACATCAACAAAGAGGTACACATGGACAAGGCAAAATGCAAGAGCCCTTCTCCTAGCCACCTCCGAAACATTGGCATCTAATCGGTTTGAAAAGATGTTGATGAGAGCCAACATATCCACACCATGAGGAGCAAGAAGGAAGATGATTTAGCTTGTTGACAAGCCCAACATGGAACGCAATTTCTCCTTGTAGCACAACCGAGTCGGAGAAAGCACCGTAACACAACCCGGCCACCCACCAATGGCTCCAACTTCTTCGGCAAGAGGACAAAGCTCACCCTTCGGGAAAACGAAAACATGGTGTTTCGAATCCCAAAACCGAGAACATGCTTCAAGAAATGAAGGTTGCACCTTGACTTGACGAAGCACCAACAATTGCCCAACTCCCATGCAAACGAGTTGATACTTTTCGGGAGGCGACAAATCCCGGCACCATTGTCGCAACGCGTTCTCAAAAGCATCCATGAAATATTTTTGTGGAAGAAGAAGAGGTTTTGTAGAGATGATTTTGTGTTTCGGATGATGAAACAATGAAGCGCAAACGTCCCTATTTATACAAAATGATCAGCGCGTTTTTTCAGAAAAAGGGGAGAGCTGGCTTCCATCGCCAGGCTGCTCGCGCCTCTTTGAGGCTTCCCCAGGATTCCCGCTGTTGACTTGTCTCTTTCAACTTGTGTTTTCTCCTGACACCTCAAACCTCCCGCCAGGAAGCTCGCGCCTCTTTGGGATGACACAGGACGTTTTTGTGTTTCCTCACACTCACATTTCCTTGTTTTCGCGTTTTACGAAATCCGACACGGTTTCCATGACGCAGCTTTAAACATACGGATTTTTCTTTCTTTTTTTAAGGGGGGAAGGGCTAGTTGCCCCGATCCGCGACGGACCGTTTCCCTGTCGGTCGAAATTCCGAAAAGTTTTCGCTTTTTCGCAATTTTCCATCAAAAATCAAAATCGAAAATTGATAACACGACATCAGTTTTCCTCAAAAATTCAAGCACTCACAAGTTCGAGTCTTGACCTCAAAAATCAAATATACTCGTAAAAATCTTTTTTCTAAAATTCATCCTGACGGTTTGAGTTTGAATTTTTCGAGTCACAAATCAATTTCAATAATTTCGATGCAATTTAATTCACGACATGAGTTAATTGCTCAAGTTTTCAAATCGATTCCTTTCGAATTCCAAACGTGACGACTTGTCGCGGAATTTTCAAAATTTCAAATTTTAACTCCAAGTCATCTTGGTTAATTTTTGATCAAATGCTTTTACGTGTTTACATTTATGCATACATACTACCTGTTGCATGTTTTCTACGCTAACGATGCAGGAACTGGTGCGAGGCAAAAAGGAGAATTGACAGCCGACAGCGCTCCCCCGAAACACAACACAAAAAAGCCAAAAATCACAAAATGAACCACAATCCAAAAATACATATATACAAAATGCCTCACGCAAAATACATCGACACGCGTTTGATACGGGCAACTGACCGTACAAACAGGATCCAGTACAGACATCTATCATACAGACACTGGCCTAAGACAACGAACTGGGGGCTATCTGCCACCTACCGAACTAAGCACTCCCTACCCTTCCAATCAGAAAAGAAAGGGAGCAACACAAGGAGCAGAGGAGCAACAGCGGAAGCAGAGGTGGTTACCATGACAGTAATACCTCGTTCCTGCTCCACGACAAAAAGAAAAATGATGCCTTGCATATTTTGGACGACGCGATAACCGAGGATCGTAGCTCAGCGCGCTACCCCGACGTTGGCCTCCAATCGTCAGAATTCGAGGGTGAAAAGGGATCAGGACAACGGATGCTACCCCGATGTTGAACCCCACTCAGCTAAATTCAACTGCGATCGAAAGCGGCAACATGGGATAACACGCCCGCATTGAACCCCATTCATCGGTCATCCGAACCTCTGCAGACAATGACCAACGATCGATACCCGATCATTGGCCGGGCAAAGGCCGCCAGGCAGAAACACAACCAAGCCTATAACAAAAAACAGACGTCTTCCCCCCTCCAGGATCGTCTTCCTCTTCCAAAGCCTCCACAGCAGACCCCATAGGTCCCAAACGATACCCTGCAATCAAAACAAAAACACAACAAACAAAAAACGTCAGCCGAAATTTCGGCATTATGACGGCGTAAAATGGACAAACCCAAAACAAACAACAACCTGCAAAACAAAACAAGGGCAATTCCGCCCAAAATCCAACCAAACAAAACCATTCAAGAAAAACAAACACAAAACGACTCGCCCATCTTTTCAGGCAAAAGACGAGTCAAAACCACAAAAAAAACGGCATTCCGAGACCCCTGCAGGGTCCGCCGACAAACTAAAATACATTCCCGACACAATGGGGTATTTTTCTACGGCTTAAAAAGGCAATTCATACGCTAATTTGAGCACAAACCGGTCAAAGCTTCAAAAACGACCGCCAAAAGGCAAACGTGATTTTATCACACCTCAAGGCGACCTAAACTACCAATAAGGTCCATTTCAAGGCAAACTGACTCAATTCAAGCTCAAACAGACGCTTATTTTTGTCAGGCGTAAGACCGTCACAAAAGGCAAAAATCCAATTTTGCCCACAATACCCAACAAAGGTCCACAAATGGCAAACACGGGTTTTCCTTACTACAATGCAACCTAGTGGGACCCACTATCCAAGCAAATAAACTTGGCATTGCGAAATGAGACGATTTCTCACCTCACTCACGTTTTTCGAGCATAGGGAACGGGAACGGGGACCAAAATGCAAACTAAAAGCACCCCTATACTCCTAAACGGGTTTCTAACCTAATGCAAGCATCAATTTGACGCAAGCATCTTTTACAGAAAAAAAAGGGAAGCCCCTTTGATTCGCAAGAGGGCTCGCGCCTCAATCAGGCGTCCCTTTGCTTTTTCACCAAAATTTGGGCTTTGGCCCAATTTCCCATATTAAACTTCGAATTTTCTTTGACGATATTAATGGTCGTCATTTTCTCAAAGACAAAAACTAATAGTGAAAATCCAAGATTCGCTATTGTCTTCAATTTTCAAAAATAAAAGTGGAAATTCAAAATTCGCTATTTTCAAACGGCGGCACATAAACCGTCACTCCAATTAATAGTGAAGATTCCAAATTCACTATTTCCATCAAATGTCAATGGCGGCACATAAACCGTCACTTCAATTAATAGTGAAGATTTCAAATTCACTATTTCCATCAATAGTCAACTGCGGCACATAAACCGTCACTTCAAAAATAATAGTGAAGATTCCAAATTCACTATTTCCACCAAATGTCAACGGCGGCACATAAACCGTCACTTCAATTAATAGTGAAGATTCCAAATTCAATATTTTCATCAAATGTCAACGGCGGCACATAAACCGTCACTTCAAACTAATAGCAAAATTGAAAATTTGCAATTTCCTTCAAAATTCGAATTCAACGGCGATCGAAACCGCCACTTCAAATTCAAAAAAAGAACGACGAATGGTGAAGATTCCAAATTTACTATTCCTTCAAATACCAGCAGGGGGCTTCCTCGCGGAACCCGCTCATTTCAAAAACAGTGATAGTGAAAGTTCGACTTCACTATTTCCACAGCGGCAGAATGAGTTAGCTACTTTCAAAATAAGCCCATTCGACGCGGCTATGCTCACGGTCCATTAACCGACCGCCCCATGGCTGGCGAGCCTTACTACGCGTCATGGCTGACGAGCCTTACTACGCGCCATGGCTGGCGAGCCTTACTACGCGCCATAGCTGGCGAGCCTTTGTCCGCAAACACTCAAGGACACATCCCGAAGATGCCTCGGGTACATTTCCTTACCACAGCTGGCGAGCCTTTGTCCGCAAACACTCAAGGACATATCCCGAAGATGCCTCGGGTACATTTCCTTACCACAGCTGGCGAGCCTTTGTCCGCAAACGCGCAAGGACATATCCGAAGATGCCTCAGGTATGACTCCTTCTTATGGCTTGCGAGCCTTTGTACGTAGTCTAATGGACTTTAAACGACCCACACAGGAAGTCGACAGACTCTAAACTGTTCCCGACGACAGGTCCTTGGCTCGTACCCTCGAGTCGCCTTGGCGTCGCCCTTCCCGACGGCAGGTCCTTGGCCCGAATCCTTTCGAGCCGCCTCGACGTCGCTTGGATCTCCAGGTTGTAATCTTCGATTAACCTGGGGGCTCTACTTTGACTTTCGGCCTGTCCAAGCCTCAGTCAAAGTGGGGGCTCTGTAGATACCCAGTATCTGCTGAGACTCCGACAAACACCCGATGATTATCGGACTACAACATGTTTTGGAATCGCGGTGTTTGATCGACAGTTTGTGTACAACTTTACATCGGAGAACTTAAAACGATTTCGAAAATAAAACATTTCAAAAATACCTGGAGTGTTTAATGCACGACGACGGGGTCGCAATGACACTAACTAGAGTCAAAACCGACACCGGACCAAAAACCGACTCAAAAATTCAAATCCCGACTCCAACAACGAGTCAAACCGAGTCAACCACCAAAAAAAAAACATTTCAAACCTTCTACCTTAAGTTTTCCCGGATTCATGTTGGTCAAGTACCAAACATGTGACTACAAAACCTAGGATAGAACAAATCATGATTGCGTTTGTTGTGAAAGCGACAACTCACCTCGAAGAACCGCGACGTGGCTCGCGCCTCTTTGAGCAGCCTAAGTGGCCACGTCGCTCAAAACTCACAAAACCACTCATTTCCCTATAAATACCCCTCAAATGCCCCCTATTTGAGACTTACGCGAGTGTCCGCCCCCTCTTTTCTCCCTTAAAATTCTCGAATCGACTTCTTAAGTCACAATCCGACGCGTATTTACGACCTACCGATCGTAAATACAAGCCTTACACATTGTTTGGTACCGTCATCGTGCATTAAATCACTTGACCGACCATTTCGACCACTACACCATCACTAATATTAAAACACTCTTTTTACTTACCAAAACGGTTTTAAACCGAGTTTTTTCCGATCAAACGAGTTGTTACACTTATGTCGGTCACTCGCCATAACCAAACATGTAAGTATGAGGGTGTAAAAATCCTCTTTTATTATGTTTTCATTTGTTTCATGACTATAACATGCTAAAACGTGCATAACATGAACCAAAACATGGAATAAACGAGCCAAAACTGATTTTTGGCCTGGGACAGAAGCCCCTTGGTTTGCCGGCTAGCCCGCGCCTAAATGGGGTATCCAGGCCAGATATCAACCGTGTTTGTTCTCGTCATTTCCCTTTAATCCATCTTCATATTTGTAATCGGTTTTCACCATTTCAAATATTTTCAAACCCTTTTTATTTCATGTTATTTGTTTTAACCATAAAACATTATTCACCCTTGGTTCCTCATACCATGACGGTTAAATCCGTATTTCGGTGATAGTATTTGGTTAATGACATTTAAAAGGTATTTTAAAACCTTTTATTTCATTTATTTACATTTCTAAAAACAAACATATTAGTCCCCAACACAAAGTCATCCTTGGTTCTACATACCATGCCGGATTTTAACCCGGGTACGATGATGACTATCGACTAATTACATTCAAATGAATTAAAACAATTAGTTCATAATCATTTTCAAAAATATTCATGTCAAGTTTGTCAAATCGAACCCGACACCGAATATTATCAAAATAATGATGATTATTCGAGTCTAGTTCTTCAAATCAACAAATGCGGTCTAAACGACCCTTTCAAATCAAACCGGGTTCAAATACCCATCTTTTAACACGTTTGATAACGTTTTCTAAAAGGTCAGAACACGGCACATAAACCGTGGGCTAACCCGCGCCTAAACAGGCCCTTCATTTCTCATTTTCAAAACCAGGGAGAGGTCCCTTATACCGCCGGCTGGCTCGCGCCTCATATAGCCGTCTGGCTCAGGGTCTGTTCCCTTCCAGCATTAGTCTAGGACGATCCTGACTCCCGTTAGCCCGGATACAGGACAGATCAGATGACTATTTACTCGTTCAAAATCATATTTGCAAAACGCTTTACTAAGACAATGGATCACGTTATGCACCCTAAACCTAATACGGTAAATGGATGTTTAATTCCCGTCTTGCATGTAAATCAATCATTAATCCAACTCGACATCCTATACTTGATACTTGGATTAAATCAACCGACTTAGAACGATCTCACATGTTAGGTTTAAATTATTGGATGCGCATTCATGTATTTAAACCGTTTTATCAACTTTTGCATTCAACCAACCAAGATCGATCAGTAGAGGTCGCTACCGCGGGCGGGATTGGGTGTCTGATTAAAGGGCTTCCCAATACGTACCTTCACCTCTTAATCAGAAACTTTGGATAGTGGACGGCCTTATCCAGGGCGTACGAGAGTCATTCTAGAGATAGGATGCTAAAGAGGGACGATTTCCTTATCTTTAGTACCTATGTCAAACGCTGCTTTGTGCTTCGATTTGACCGAGGTATAAAGTGGAATTCGGACGGGTTCCAAGCATCCCACAAATGCTTGGTGGCGACTCCGAACATCTGTAATCGTTTCGAGACCCTTACCGAGACGAAACCGACCGATCTAAAATGATCCGGTCGAAAGCATTTTTACGCCGCCGAGCGTGGCTTTCAATAGACCGCTGCATGTCCACAGATTGGCTGGGCGTGCAGGTGGCCCGTTCCTACGGACCGGTAGGTGGACCCCCAAATCCACGGACCGAGACGTGGCCCATGTCCCTAACCACCTAAATGGCATAAAAGATTCAAAGACAGTCCCAAAACGGGGACTATTCAAGAATTACACCTAATGTGTAATCCCTGAACGGGTACTAGGTCAAAAATATATTAACAATCAAAGATACAAAACATTATTATTTCACAACAACACAACCATAGGATAAAATAATATTTGTAAAAAAAAATACATATGACACATTTGGCTAAACTAAGCAAAAGTAGAGTCAGCATACTAAAATTGGTTAAAACATCCTAAATTGGTTTTTAGCTAAACTAAACTACCTTAATAATCCTAAACATTCTAAATTGGATTTTAATTAAACTAAATTATTTTAACAATCCTAAACTTAATTAAACTAATCATTCTCAAAATGATTTAAACATCCTAAATTGGCTTTTAACTAAACTAAATTACCCTAATAATATTAAATATCCTAAATTGTATTTTAATTAAACTAAATTATTTTAACAATCCTAAACTTAATTAAACAAATTATTCCAAGCATCCTACACTAATTAATCAAGCATCCTAAATTAGCATCCTAAATTATCCTAAACTAAGCATCCTAAATTAATCAAACATCCTAAACTAAGCATCCTAAATTAGCATCCTAAATTATTCTAAGCATCCTACACTAACCATAATTAATCAAAATAATAACCATAAAACAACTCTAATTAATCAAAATAAGAAAATTAAGTAAACAAACCTTGACTTAATTGAGACAAGGAAGTGGGGAGGTGGTCGGCAGCACGGCGGCGTACGACGACAGCGGAGGGTGGCAGGGGAAAGAGAAAAAAGGAAAAGAGAAAGGGGAAGGGGAAGGGGAAAGAGAAAAAAAAGGAAAGGAGAAAGGGAAAGGGGAGAGAGGGCAGCCGGAGTGGGGTGGTGGCCGGAGTGGGGTGGTGGTCCGTCGGAGTGGTGTCGAAATTATTGCGGATTTTGAAAGTATTGGGTAAAAATAATTGAAGAGAGATAGGGGGAGACGGGTGAAAACCCGTCGATAAAATAATCCTGCGACGGAAATTCCGTCGCAACATTAAAAAAATATTTTCTCCTGATGAGCTGTAAACACTGTCATTAAAAAAAGGCTGCAACGGAATTTCCGTCGCAAGGAAAATATTATTTTAATATAGCGACGGAATTTCCGTCGCAGACTTTCTTATTATTTTAATATTGCGACGGAAATTCCGTCGCAGCCCTTCCCGCCATGTCAGAAAATTTGGCGGTCTGGGAAATTTTTCTGTGACGGAAATTCCGTCGCAAAACCGTCGCAGGTTCAGTGGTCCGTCGCAGGTTCTGTCGCAAGTTTAAATTTTCTACGGGTTAAGCTTCAGTCGCAATGTGTCCGTCGCATCGAAACCTTTTTTTTTGTAGTTGAAAGAGATGAAGCAAAGAAGGAAAGGAACCCTTCTTCCTCTTCTATCAGCCTCTGCCGGAAGGTGTATCGTATTGCATCCTTCGTTTTCCATAGTTCCATGTATGTGTCGCTTTTCCATATTTTGCTGCTCTTTGCTCACTGTCGATCTGTATCAGTATCGCATGTGCGATACGCATATCTGATACGTTTCCCGTATCGTATTACGTATCGTATCGTATCGATACGGAAAACGGCCACAAACCCACGTGTCAGCATATCATAGGAAATTAAAGTGGTTTGATAACTTTAAAGATTCACAATAGGGGAAGAAAATTTAATTAAGTCATGTGTATTTGTGGAGATGTAAAGAATCATTTGAATGCATGTATTTGTGGGATAAAACTTTGCGATAGTTGTTGCTCCTTTATACTATTGTTTAAAATTTGATTCACTTCAACGATTGAGCGATGCCTACTTGTTGAAAACAAACTGGTAGATTGGTTTTTTCGAGATCGACTTCTTTAGTGAATTCTTCATAAATCAGGCTCACTTTTAGATGTGTAGCTTTCATTTAGAGGCCATTTTGGGTTAGAAAACAGACAGAGAGCTAGGAATTACATGAACAGACTTGTCGTTTACCAGATTTGTTTTTGTGCTATAAATCAGGGAGTTTATTCAATTAATTGTTGAACCTGAGTTTTGCGTAAACTCGGAGAAATCATGGAGATGTGGGTAAACACGGAGAAAACTCTTATTTACCCATAATAGGAATGACCGGTGGCGGGAGAGGAGATGTGGTGGTGGGTGGTGCGGTGGCTAATCTTACCGGTGGTTGGTGTGAGTAATTGATAGATTTATTGGATTGAAGTAAGATGTAAAAATGATAAGGGTGTAATGGTAATTCATGTACATGATTGAGTAAATCATGTCCATGAATGAGCATGACCCTTCAAAATTACCATAATTATTTCATAACAGTCTTTGCTGCTGAGTCATAACAGACTTTGTCTACTTTGTCGCCTGACGACTGCGTTCTTGTAACGACTGTAAGTTTCTCAACCTTCACTTAAAATTAACACACAAATTCTCATTATAGACGGGAGATATCCGTCTATTATTATAGACGGGCCAAATATTCACCCACTTTACGTATAAGACAAGAAACAAGTTGCATGATGAGGCCCAAAAATGTCACTACTTTATACATATTTGACCCGTCTTTCACTATAGACGGATATATCCGTCTATAATGAGACTAATTGAAATTAAAATTGCTTTATGTGCTTTCAAGTACGTAACTCGGATGCACAAGTGGCCATCTGTATGACTCTGCCTTTTATGAGTAAGTTTTCTGAGAGACGGTCTCTCAATAAATTTATTGAGAGACTATTTTACAATTTTAAGAAAATATGATACTAAAGATAATAAAATAGGTACAACTCATGATTAAAGATAAAATAGGTACATCTATGATGTAAATAGGTACGATATTACTATGTCACGATCAACCATAAAAGGGTCACGAAAAACAAATAAATGGGTACGAAATATTGGTCTCTCTATATCTTAGTGAGAGACGGTCTCTCCTAAGTTTTGGTGTTTTAATATTCTACCGAAATTACTTTTTTCAAATACGAATTTTACTCTTTCACATACATTTTGTCATTAAGTTTCCATCTAATACCCTTTTAGTTTCAAACTTAATCAAATTAACTCTTACTTTTGCTTTTTTTACTAAACTTAATTGAATTGAGCAAAGGACTTCAACAATGTATCTTAATTCATTAATCGATGAAGTAGTTTATTTGTTTATCAATTAAATTGGTTGCAATTTTTTATCAATTATTAAAAACTTGTTTGTTTGTTAATCATAATTGTTGAAATTAGGATTTATATAATACACTACTACAAATCCAGGCAACTACAACGCCCCTTTAACAACGCTTATTCACGAAAATCACCATAAGACGTTGTAGAATGGATGGCGCGAATTTTACTAAACTTAATTACAACGGTTATGTGTTGATAACCGTTGTTATAGGTTTTAACAACGGGTCAAACTTGCACAACCGTTGTTAATATAAAAACTAATAACAACAGTTTACTCTGTAATACATTATAACCGTTGTTAATAATTTGGCGCAAAGTTAGTGAAAAGTAATTACAACGGTTATATATAAACCCGTTGTTAATACTTTTTAACAACGGTTTTCTAAGGACCCGTTGTTAATATATTCTCTAATGACAACGGGTTTATGTGTAAAAACCGTTGTCAATACTTTCCATAATATAAACCACACAAACACAGATCAGCTACAGCCACAAACACAAATCTAACACAAACACAAACATACATAAACACAAACACACACTTTCTCATCGTCTCTTTCTCTCTTTCTCATCGTCGCTTTATCATCTCCGTCACTGTTGTTGTCATCGTCTCTTACTTTCTCTAATTATCAGGTATCGCTTTATATGCATGGTTTTAGGTTTATTCATCTCAGTCATTATTTTCTTTCTCTAATTATTTCATTTGCATGTGTTTTTATCGATCATTATTGTTCTTTCTCTAAGTATTATTCGCTTAATTAATTTTGTCACTGTTGTTTTTCTGCGTTTATTAGCTTGTAAAACAAATTAAATAAAATAAAACAAAGAAGAAGATGATGGAGAGGAATGCATAATAAACTTAATTAATTAATATATAAATACATAAAAAACGAATTACATTGCTAAAAATGCAATTCTTAGATATGCATAGAGAGTCTTATTCTCTTCTATGATATCCATCCTCTCCTCCTTTGCTATTTGGAGATTTCGTTCCGCAGTTGCTATATCGTCATATAGCTGCAACATCTGCTGCTCTGTCAAACCAATTTTTTGGCGTCCTTGAGTGCGGTCCGAGCGTCCTCAAGGTAGCTCCTGTACCTGCTCTCGATGTCCAGCAACCGGCGGATGAAACTCTTGTTGTACTCGGTCATAATGCATGTATTACGGATGGTATCATTCATTGTTGAAGGAAGTTTGGAGTTTGTTTTAAAGATTTAGGGCTTGGAGCAGTTTAGGACGTGAAGACAGTGAGATAATGAAATGGTTATTGAGATAATGCATGAATTTATACTTAGTAATGTGTCGTTTGAGTTGTTTTTTAATTAATATATGTTTAGGAAGTTGTGCCAAATCTTAGAACCCTTCTCATTCCATGTATTATTGTGTCCTTTCATATGCAGGGATTTGGCAGTAATAATGCATATTATGAATCGGAATTGCAGTGATAATGCATGCATCTAGTAATATATAATTTTTTTTTTTTAAAATCAACAACGGTTTTTTTTTAAAAAAAAAAACCGTTGTCTTTAGTTATAACAACGGTTTTTTCTACTGTAACCGTTGTTATAACTTTCTCACCAAAATTTAGTCACACTTTCCACAACGGTTTTTCTACTTTAAACCGTTGTTAATAGTTTTCACAACGGGTTACTTAGAAAAACCAACCGTTGTTAAAACCTTTTACAACGGACGCTTTAACAACGTCCGCTTTTTTATATAACAACGGTTTTTAACCGTTGTTATAGCCTGTATCTGTAGTAGTGATAGGAATAATTGTTAAAGAGTGGTGATGGTGCGGTAACGATAGCGAAATCGATAGACACACAACATCTTGGATCTTTGATCCAAAATATTGTAGCCAAAAGAGATGCTCATGCGTATTTACTTAAGGCCACTTGAAAGTTGCAACTTGTATGTTTATCATGACACAAATTCTTGTTTGTGACGGAACATATCCGTCACTCTTGAGTGACGGATACCATTTTATCTCATAAAATACCCACTTTTTCTCTCTCTGCAACACTATTCATGTGGTCCCCTTTCTCCACTAACCCATTTTGTTACCATTTTATCTCACAAAATATCCGCCACAAATGGTAACCCGTCACAAGGGAGACCAATTGTTATCATGAAGGAAATGCTTTGTGTATCCCAGAAAAATGTGGTAAGTCGACGACAGGGAATAAAAGATACGAACGATTAAGTTATGGATCTACACATTGCCTCACATATTGTTTCTCGGTGATCTCCCGATTACATGAGTTCATCAATCCCCTATTTACTAAATGAATAGGTGAACTCACAAATTTTCCCTCCAAAAAACATTTTTTAAATAAGGAAGCTATTGATAATTTAATTGTATTCACTAAATTAGGAAATAAATAATTATAATGTATTTCATTATATAATTATTTTCATTAAAATTAATCTTTTTATCAAATTATATAATTTTCACTAAACACTAAACTATTATATTTTAATTAAAGTATAAATAATATAAGACTATAAACTATTAAAATTTTTATTGATATTATTATTTCATAATGACTTGACTCATACTATTCATACTATGTATAAACAAAACTATAACTGGTTTTGATTACTTTCATAAGAAAAAAAAAGTTGAGAGAATTTATAAATTTATAAATTAGAATCATTAGCGTTGTGGTATATAAAAAATACTTTAAAAAAATGTATTTTAGCACATTACTCAATCCTCTTGGATTAATTTTCAGTTTTAATTTATTTTTTGCTTACACAAAATATAATTAATAATGAGAAAAAAGAACAATTAATGAGATACCACTATTATTTTACAGTTTAATTTTACTTAGTTTTCTTGAATAATTTTACAGTTCAATTTTTTCCCTCAAAATATAATAACGTGAAATATGAAAAATGAATGAACTATTAGTTTAGCAAGATTAAGTAATACAAAAATAAAAAATCTATAAATACCGCGCGTTCATTGCGCGGGATCTAAAAACATTTAAATTATTTTTTTAAAAGTATACGGGTCTAAGGGTGAGAACATTAGGTCTATAAGTTCTAACTACCTCTTTTATGGCATTAGTTATATTCTTGTTGCCGGTTCCTTGAACGTTTCATACCATATGAGTGATATGGGGCAAGTTAGGAGACAAGTTCGGGATCCGAGAAGACATATGATAAGGTACATAGTTAAGAGAGGATACAAAGGCTCGACTTACAAGCATGAGAACTTGATTAATAGTCCATGGCATCGACAACTCCATCGATAGATTTGACAAGCTATTCTTCACTAGCTTGAACTGGTGTCCATGATCGGACATTCCGGTATCATTACCCCCATAAAGAGAGCGTGCATCTCCATCCATGGTGATATCGTCAGGCTCCAGGTTGGCGGAATCATGACGGATTGTGGATTCTGAGAAAGGCAGTGGGGTTGTGGTAGGGGTGGTCGAGATAGGAGTAATGAGGATGAGGGTATATTGTCGGTGGCGTCGTTTCGAACAAAGGTAGCTTGTGTTGGAGTAGTCCATACTACAAAAGGAATTGTTACTTAGGAATATTTTTATTATTGAAAGGAATATTTTGATTTTTAAGGAAGATTTGTTAGAACGATTTAGGGAGCGATTTGTGATTTTGGATAATTGGAGAGTATTTTTTGGAATATTCATGGTACGATTTGGAGAAATAATAGCTGGAGTATTAAATATTTGCGGATTTTCGGAAAAATCTCGTTGATTGGTTAGAATATCAAACCTTGATCCTTGCTTGTTTTGATTTTACTTATTCCCGAATTTGAATCATATTTTCAGCATTTGGTGGAGCGGATGTGGATCCTTGCTTGCCATAATTAATAGGTGGATTTTTTCGTGATGGTTTTTATTTTTATTTTATTTTTATCATCATTCACTCACCGAAATCCTCCTTCTCTTGAGTTAAAGACCATCAGCCATTGAATTTTCAGTTGCTTGTGAATCATCATTAGCCCACGAGACACTTTGAGTTACCATCTCTGTACTCGGGCTTTTCGAGTCATCTTTTGGACAAGCGTCTGAATGTTCGATGCATGGACAAACTTACCGCATTTAATGCATTTTATTTCCAGGCCCTTTTACTAAATGCAATAGACCTTGTCATACATAAGGAACTTTGATAATAACGATTTTAAAATATCGGCTTCAACACCCAAACAAGTATATTGGCCTCTCTTGGCCGAGGCTATATTATTGTCAATTCGAATAACCTTGTTTATTTTTTTTATCCAATCTTATGTAGGAATGCCTCATAAAGTACTTTAGCAATAAATTAGGAATACGAACCCAAGCAGTAATCCATGGACGTTGAGTGAGGACGAATTCATAGTCTTGCATCAAAGAAAATCTAGCAACGTAATACGAATCACTTGACCATTTCGCTTGTAATTTTCTCATTAACGATAGATAGCCGATATTTTTGTCGAATATTTTTATTATGAGGGGTTGACGCCGGGGATTACGAATTATTGCCTTCTCTTTTTTCGTAAGACTTATTCTTGGGCAAGTCTTGTCATCATCTTCGATGTTTGGGTCATTTCCGTTCTCATAGTCGATTTCGAAATCATCCAATAACAACTCTTCCATTGGATTAGAATCAGAGCCAAAGCCAAGCATTTTGTTTATGCAAAATGTGTTCTACTTTCAACACTATTATTCGTAGTAGTATCTTTTGAATTTGGAGCATTCAAATGATCTAAAGAATTCGCTTATATGTATAGTTTTACGCTTTGCATTTTTAGGGATCGGAGAAAATGAGGAATCAAATCCACCATTAATAAGGTCGATTCCAGATTGGGGGTTGGTCTCCGGTGGGAGGCCATTATTAGGGTGAAGCATTTGAATTATTTTCTCTCACTATAATTTTTCATGCATAGTCTAAAGTTGTTTGCATAAATGCATGCAACGGTATGGAATCATCCCCCTACTACTAAGAGAATAAAAATTCTCTTAGTTTTCCCTTAAAAAAGTATCTAGCTAAATAAGGTAATAAATAAAATTTTCTTTCATTACATTATTATCTTTTCAATGAATATATTCTTATAAATAAACTCTAATTTTTTAAATAAATTCATAATTATGATTTTGTCATTAAAATAAAATAAAATTGAGATTAAACTATATAGTATAAGTTGCTAAATTTTTCAGTAATGCAATAATTATTACTGTAGAGAATAACTTCACACATGCTTACTATTAGTTTCGTGACAGAAAACATTCACTAAAAAAAATTCACAACTTAAATAATTTTTTTATTAGTTTTCCATTTCAATTTTTTTTTTTGTTTCATGTCAAAATACAGTTGAGTGAACTGATAAATATTAATGATGTGCAAATTTAAAAAGTATATAAATCCTCCTATATACTAAGATAATACAATTTCTCTAAGGTTTTCCCTCCAAAGTGCTCGAACTTATGTATGGAAACAAATTAGATTTTCATTTATTAAACTAATTTTGCATTTAAAATAATCTATACATAAAAACTGTATCTCCTATTATTAACTTCGTGACGAAAAAATATTTTTTTAAAAATAATTTGATGTAGTTAAAATATTTTAATAAAAAACACAATTCATGAAATTATTCAATTCTTTTGATTAATTTTAATATTAGTTATTTTTATAAAAATTATGAGATATAAATCTAAAATCTATAACTAATACACTAAAAATTAAAAGGCTTATATTTACCGCGCATTTGCGCGGGATCTAGACTAGTGTGTAATTAATTAATTAATTAATTAAGGTGTAGGAAAGGAGAGGGGATGCCGGTGTGTGTGTGTGTGTGGGGGGGGGGGGGGGGGTGGTAGGGGGGCGAGTGGAGCGCTGAGGAGGGAGGGGATGAGTGATCGTTGATGGGATCAGTGAGTTGTATTGGATTTTGAGCGAGGGAGATAGAAAAAATGATAAGGTTAAAATCGTAAAAATTATATGTGAAAGAGTAAAGTTCGTATGTGAAAAAGTACATTCCTATTCTATTTTATCAAACTTAAATATTGAACTTTGAAATTAATAAGTACGCAATAGGTATGGATTCTCATATGTTATAGAGAGGCAAGAGAGTATAATTTCTGTCCGATGGTGACAATTTCCGTTGCTGATATATTGGTATAACCAGGTTCCGATTGCTTCTCAGTTCTCAGCATCTAAATTCGTAGTAGAGCGAAGATTGCAACTATTTTGTAAGTGAAGGGGACCGCGGTACATCATATGTAGCAGCGGAAAACAGAAACGCGGTCCTCCTGAGATCTATTGCATTTAAAAAAACTTGTAAAAACTGGGTAAAGGGACACGTACTTTATGTGTAGACAATAAATTGGTCTAAATCCGAAAAATACGGAGTCTCTAGTGTATCCACACCGGTAGATAAACTAACATTCTCAACCCTTAAGACGACCTCGGATAATAGAGAAAACATTTTTCTCACTTTAATGTATGTATATGAGCGTAAGACGGGATCGGAACTCTTTCCGATTGTCCTTGTGTTCCGGATATCTCTCAAAAGTTACGGCCATGCTTCTATTTATAGTGTGCAATTCTTTAGCCAACCAGGTATATCATGTGGAGTCACGAATAGCCAACCCACATAAGAAAGGCACGTAGCAAGCATATTAATCACCATCATTATCTCTTAATGACGCGCAAAGTTGGCATAAAGGGCCGCGGGCCAGTGGGCGGCATGGCCAGGCACGACCGACGGCACGGCACGACCCGGTCCGGCGAGAAAATCGAGGAAGCACGGACACGGCACGACTGGGCCTGAGACGGACTCCGACGCGATTTTCTTCAGAAATTCGTGCCCAGGCACGGTGGAGCCTGGCACGTACTAGGCACGACGGGCTTGGCCCGGCCCGGCCCGAAGAATGGCCCGTTGATCAATATTTATTAAACAAAAAGTACATTAATATTTAGTAAAATATATATTTAAACCATTAATCATCATTTATTAAACAAAAAGTACATTAATATTTAATAAAATATATATTTAAACCATTAATCATCATTTATTAAACAAAAAGTACTAAAAATATATCAATTATATAACGTTTTTTTTAAATAAAAAAAATATTAAAGCACATGGGCCGGCCCACGGACAAGGCACGAAAAGTCCATGGGCCAGGTACGGCCCAAGCACGAAAATGGCCGTGCCTTGAGCGGGCCGCGGCATAGGTTTGGATCAGTGGGCCTGGCACGGCACGGCCCGAGGAGCCCAATATCCGTGTCTGGGCCGTGAAGGCAAGACGGGCCGGCAAGCGGACCGGCCCATTGCCTACTTATATGACACGTGGTTCATATAGCCCAATGAGATTTGTTTCGATCCGTCTTTCATACAAACGTCTTTTCGATATTAACTATATTTCCGTGTTAGCGGACAATATAAAAATATGTCATCGAGATTATTTAATTAATTATCTCATAATAAATTAAATAATCGTAAATAACGTTAAATATCACACCGTAAGTGTGTGACCACATAGGTTCATCGCTAAACCGGTAATAATTAATCTCATTAACTATTAATCGAGGTTGGCGTCTAACAACACTCCCCGATGGCCGGATTGCGTGAATAATACCAATATTCACTGTACTCGAACCTGGTAAAGGACACTGTACTTATTTCCCTCCATCGTTCCAACTCCGGACCGTCCTAGGGTATGGTTTGACTGTCAAACCCCACTAGACGACCACTATGTTACATGTATATCGTTGTTGGTCAGAAATGACTTTAAGAAACTCCTTTCTTAAATCATTATTCGTCTACCCTGGCCAAGATTTTTATATGACCAATAAGATTAATGACAACATAGAGTTCAAACTCATTACCTTGAGCTGACGGATTCCATCTTGACTCACCACTAATTACATAGGTACTTAATTATACCCAATGACCATTCAACTAGCATTTTTACACACTAGTTAGGTGTCCGGTATCTAAGTACAATAAGTAGTCTATTAACTACAATGATGATCTCAGGTCAAAGGATAAAATATACAATTACTCCTTAAGAGAATTTCCACATTGACAGTGCAGAGGTAATAATAACCATTTGGGAAATCTCACTCTTGATCACGTTCAATAATGATATCCCCATATGCATTATCTATATTATAACTTAAGAATGAGATCCATTAATACACATCTTATGAGTACCGTTATCAATATATTGGTCTATCCGGATTATCGTAGTCCCATTCTGATGATCCAACGACCAAGAACACTTTTAGATTAAACTCTATAATACTCGACTCTCATTATCATAATCTCGATTATGATGTCAAGTATACCAGTTTAATTAAGGATTTATCATCGTATTAACACCTTAATAAGATAATAAGAAAATGTCATCTAATTATTAATCTCCATTAATAATTACACTGTATGGATTTCGTTCAAAAACGTTTCATAACGATTGCTCTGGGGGCATAGTTCCAATAGTAAGATCGCTATACCAATCAAAGGGCGATGAAAATTAAAATTGGTATCCCAGGCCACTAATTATTACTCCGTCCGTCCCGATTTTCTTATTTGGGTGTTTTGATTATTTCTTTACGTTTCCGTATGAACATGTACAAGTTGACAATCTTCCAGCATTACTCACCTAGTATTTGTGCCAAAAGCAAGCGTAAGAATAGATTGGGGACGGAGAGAGTACTTGGAGATAACGATGAATAATGAACAAATTATTGTCCTCCGTGACTAAAAAATAGATTGTGTATGAAAATGTCCTGTGTCTATTTGATGCCTCTGTAAAGTGACTGTTAATGGGATGGTTACACAAAAGTTGGCAAGATGACTGGTGTTCTTTATTCTGGTTGTGCTATACTCTTAACCTAGTGGAAACTTTTTTCCAAGCATCCACTGCGTGAAATCACCTTTGAACTCTTTCCTACACGAAAATGGGTCATAGGATTCGCAGCACTCTTGCATATATTTGCTTAACCCATAGTAACAAGAGGGTCTTAGGAATTAAAATAGTTACGCAGTACGAGTATCATTTTTCATACTCCGTATTTTTCATAGGGAAATGACTGAGATCAAGCCCTGACGCGTGTTTTTGAGATCCTGGTGTCAAACCGAGATTTGACAGTATTGCTGAGCTATGTCTTGTGTTAGAATTAGGAAGGGAGTAAGGTTAGGAGTTTGGTAATGGTGATCAACACATGTAATGTTCCATTTGTCAGATCATTTGGTTGTTCCGCATCAGGAAAAAGCAATTAACTAATAATCTACAAAAAGATGCTAAACCAGCTTAAAGCATGCATATGAATAATTATTTTTTTCTTTTTTTTTTGACAATCGAGTGCATATGAATAATTAATTAATGATAACAATATACGGAGTACTCCGCTAATCGAATTGTTGCTTAGCCGCATATATGCAACAATTGTATGTTGTCATTAAAGTCCTAATTATCATACATGGTTAATAATCACAAGAAATTAGTATGATAATCAAAAAGCAACAGGACAATGGTGCATATAATTTGATAAACAGCGCAGAAAGTAGGTAGGTTTATCCAATAGTTGATACACATCACAAAGCTCCTTTTCTATTGTTTTATTAAACTTATGATGATTAACTTAACCTGTTGAGTTAGTGAACTAACATGTTATTTTGGGTATTCTATTTATAGCAGCTCATAATGCTTTACTCTTAAGTCGATGCATCTATGTCTCCCAACATGAAGACCTACTCTCTTGCATCACCTCTTTTTCTGGCTTTGCTGCTCCTCGTTTCAGCTGGTATGCTAACTTCTTTGCTTCTAATTACTCTACTGCTTGTTAGTTGTTACATGGTTCACCAGTTTTTTACTCATCTAGTCTTTTTTTTTTATGTTCATTTTGTATGAGCTCGCTTACCCTAGTCTAATACTCGACCCTTAAGCTTGGACATTGTTGTGACGCTCGGACACGTCATATTAGACCAAAAACTAGTGAATTTTTTCATAAAATAACCGAGTCTGACACTTAGGTACACAACTGTGTCCCATGACTCAAATAAGTAATGGTGTTTAAATATGCTACTCCCTCCTATTTCATATGTTATTCCCTTTTCAATAAAATACTACTCACATATATTGAAAAAAGTGGAACAACATATGAAATAGGAGGTAGTATTTTATATAACTCCATGGCTGGAATTATTCCGAAAGATTCTTAAGACAATTTAATGACTCCAGACTTCCACAGGCTGAGATTCTAACATCGTATGTGGCTCAGACTTGGTTCGGAGTATCCAGCACAAGTGCGTTTCCAAGTGTCGGCTTTGTCTATTTTATGAAAAAAAAAATCATGTTTTCGGTCTAAAATGAAGTGTCCAACTGTCCTACCACATCCAAGGGTCGAGTGTCCAACACGGGTACACAAGGTAATAGTGAAGAGTCCGAGCAACTCTAAATATATGTATCACACACTTAAGGTCTTGATTAGGGATGGCAATGTGTAGGATCTGGATAGGATCCTATAAGATCCAGATCTGATCCATATTTACAGGATCTGAAATTCCCATATCCATATCCGGATCCGCAGGATCTGGATTGGATCAGGATATATCCATATCCTTTTGATAATAAAAGAAAATTCCCTCTTAAAATATAATTTTTTTTTTGTATTTTACTACGACGTAACATACTATTTTCATTTATTAGATACTAATAATAAAGCTAAAGTTCTAAAAACATAAAAATAAAGTCTTATGAAATTACAATAACACTAAAAAAGTATCTTTTTTTAACCAAAAAATGTTAATCAGAAAAAATCATGATTTGATTTATGAAAAAAATTAAAAGAACAAAGCATATAATTTTACTATTTGTTTAGCTGAACTTATTTTTTAAGAAAATGAAATAAAAATGGATCTAAGGGTAGGATCTGGATCTCGACCATACGATCCATATCCTTATCCACTGGATCTTAAATATCGCGATCTATATCCGCTCCGTAGGATCTGGATTTCAGAATCTGGGCAGGATCTGGATTCTGTTGCCATCCCTAGTCTTGATAAAACTGTCTGTTTGATCCCTATGCAAATAGCAACTCACTCACTTACGAAATAGTATTAGTACTCTATAATGAAGTAGTTTAATTTTGTACATTATGTTTCCTCTTATTGACCGCAATAAAGGTTGTTGTTGTTGTAAGTTGTTCTAAATGAGTCACAAAAACGAGTAGAGTTAAGTTATTAACTTGCTATCGTGTTTTGTCGCTTTTTATTTTGCAAACGCGAAATAAAGAAGACATGAAACCAGGGGAAGCTCAAAATCAAATGTGCTCATATGGAACATTGGAAATGGAGAGGTGCTCAATTCCTCAATGTATGTCCGGCTGCCGTGACAAAGTCTCACGCTCAACGGGCAAATGCATCGCTATCGACACTTGTTGTTGCGTCACCAGGGCTAAATTACATCATTGAACTTCTTGTTTATACTGCCATTTCATCATCTTCGTCTATTGTTGTTTTGTGGCTCAAAGTTTAGGAGAGTGAACAAATGTGATTCTTCTTATGTTTTCAACTTCCGTTGTTTGGTTCCTCATGAATTTACTGTTCGACGTAACTTTTTTTTTTTTTTTTTTTTTTATCGGAATGTCCATCATTAACAAGAGTGTATAACTTTTGTTATGTCTTGGTGTTAATTCTGTATGTACACTAGGTCTTGGCTAAAACTTAATAAATGTCGCCTTTTTCTCATTATTTGATAGAATTTCCATGTTTGATTTTGTTTCATTTCGGTTATGCACTTTTTGATCTATTCATCCCCGTTCGACGAGCAATTTGAAGATTATTAAAAAGGAATTTGATGCTGCCTGTTATTAAATATATAATTAACGACTCAATTATTTATTTTTCTTTTTTTATTCTTTATCAAATGTACTTTTATCCAAATTGATTGGCAAGGAATTACTTTCGAGTTTTAATTTAGGGTGCTGATATACTATTGATCGGTATGCTCGCTCCTCTCCTTTCCCTCTTATTTCTATCTAACTTTTCTCTTTTAAAGCATTTACAATGGTATTTTTCTACCTCCTCATATTCACTCTCTTTCATCAAATAAGGAGCTTCATTGTTCTGGATAGTTCCCCCATTATTTGAGGTGCCTCTATTTTAGGGGAGGTTACCAAATAAAAACACAAACAAACTCGGGTGCATATGGGGAGGTTCCTAAATTATTATGTGTATTAATATTTTTTAGGAATCTCATTGTTGCAGAGATGTTATGAAATGGGAAGGATAGATAGAAAAGTTAGTGGAAAAGTAGACTAATAAGAGAATGATAGAGAAATATGGGGAGCCCCGTCATTCTGGATGCTCAAAATCTCCTCTAATTTCTCACCCATCACCGCCCTCAACCAACTGTCATCAACCGCCATTTAAAACTATATGTACAACATAAATAAATTTCACAAACGTACTAAAAGGAAAATTTACACGAAAAAAATAAAACAAATTTATTTTTACAAACAAATTTCACAAATATAAGTAATACGACAGTACTTACTACATCGCAAAAAAAAGAAAGAAAAATAAAAACAAGAGATAAACTCACATAGTCACGTATTGCCTACTAGATCACTAATGAGTAGCATTTTAGTCGCTTTTTACCCCACATTTATACCTTATTCCGACTCGATTTTGCGTGCTTAATTGTAATAAATAGCTCATTTTAATTACTAATTTATAATAATTAGTCGTCTTAGTTATATTTAATAATTAGTCGGGTTTTTATAATATTAGTATTAGTATTACTTTATTTTTTTTGGTAACGATGAACATCTCTCATTAGCAACCTATTACTATTACTTTATTATAATAATGTATAGGCAAGAAGGAATAACGAGACGAAATTGAGACGGGTTAAAACAGTCAAATAGAGCAATTTCAAGTGGGAAAGAGCAAGGTCAACTTTGACCTTTATAAAAAAGGTGTGAAGATGTGAATTCACTAAGGATGGGATCCCCTGCATTTCATATTTCATCACCTTCATCATCATCACCAACTCACCATTTATACACTCATCATCACCAGCTCATTCACGCACCATTCATCACTCACCTCCGCGCTCACCATCCATCAACCACCGCACAACATCAAGCAGCCACCACTCACCTTCATCTATGCCTCACCTCTGATCCACCACGGCAGCCCAGAGCACCAGCAGCGACATCAACTCTGTCCTTCACCACTACGCTGCTCTCCTCTGCCTCGCATCAACCTCGACACCATGGCAGCAAACCCGCATCTCCAATTTAACAGCAAATGCATCCTAGCCGTCCTCACCGGTTGCCGCCCTCACCACCGTCCCAGAGCACGTCAAAAACTCATCTCAATGTTCAAGAAACTCCCCTGCCGGCAAGGCCACCGGCCGCCGCCTCCCCGGCTCCCAACTCGCAACAATCATCAAAAGTGCTCTTAGCCGGCCCATCAGCTGCCGATGTTAGTTCTTATAGTCTAAATTAACATGTTCTAGTCTCATAATGAACATGTATAAACTGGATGCGGAAGCGATAAAAGAGATCGATTACTTACCTCCAGCCATTGCTTGAATTAATTGATCCGTCTTATTGAATAACCCAATTCCTTATGCCCCAAATTTGACTTGGTTTCCAAACCCTCAGCCTCACAATTTATATGGTGTATTTTCTTAATGAGGTAGGCTTGGTGAACCTTAATCAGAATAAATATGTTCCTCTTATATAGACTCTTGCCATCAAAGAGTCAACTGAACAGTTTCCTAAATTGTGAGTAGTAACTTATGGGAGACAATAGTGGAAACAAAATCCTAGGTAAATTTCACTATACAATGGACCAACTTAATTTCCATAAAATAACTTGATTAAATATTAATATAATAGTTATTTGATTTATGGAAATATCTTACATTCTCTCACTTGGTCCATTTAACAAGAGACACAACATATGGATCATGGCGACGAATTCTCTTAAAGCAAGAATTAATCTTCCATGTATCACAATATATCAAGTCACTCACACCACACACATTGAACTTAATGTGTAAACCCCACGTTTACTCGAGGTTCAAACAAAATGATATTTCTCAACATTACTTTATAAATATGCGCATAAATCCAAAAGAGAAAATATCCAACTTAATAAAAGTTTCTTACAAAAACTTAATGAATGTACTACATAATGGAACCAAGTCCCATTCTCACTACATGATCCTTGAAAGTCTTAATTGGCAAGCCTTTAATCAAGGGATCTGCAATCATCAACTCTGTGCTAATGTGTTCAATGATCACTTTTCTTTTCCGGAACACGCTCCTTTATGGCTTGATACTTTATGTCGATGTGTTTACTCCGACTTCCACTTTTATTATTCTTAGCCATAAACACAGCAGCTGAATTATCACAATACATTCTTAGTGGCCTACAAATAGAGTCATTAACTTTAAGCCTAGATATGAAACTTTTCAACCAAACACCATGTGAGGTAGCCTCAAAACAAGATACGAACTCAGCCTCCATAATAGGAGTAGCCGTCAAGGTTTGCTTAACACTCCTCCATGACACAGCTCCATCAGCTAGCATAAACACATATCCTGATGTGGATTTACGTGAATCTATGCAGCCAGCGTAGTTGGAGTCGGAGTAACCTACCATTTCAAGATTCTCAGTCCGTCTAAACATAAGCATGTAGTCCTTAGTACCTCGAAGGTATCTCAACACTTTTTTTGCAGCCTTCCAGTGATCAAGTCCTGGGTTACTCTGATATCTTCCTAATACTCCAACCGCATATGCAATGTCGGGTTTAGTACAGACCTGAGCATACATAATGCTACCAACAACTGAAGCATATGGAATATTCTTCATTTGTTCCTTTTCAATGTCATTCCTAGGGCACTGGTTCAAGCAGAACTGGTCACCTTTCACAATTGGTACTACACTTAGTGAACAATCTTTCATCCTGAATCTTTCAAGTACTTTATTGATATAGGCCTCTTGAGACAACCCCAGAATGCCTCGAGATCTATCTCTATGGACCTTAATGCTAGTGACATAAGATGCCTCGCCCATATCCTTCATAAGATGCCTCGCCCATATCCTTCATATCAAAATGAGCTACCTAATGCCATGACAATTCGAAAAGAATCTTTCTTTGATACAGGAGAAAAAGTCTCCGTGTAGTCGATTCCTTCCCTTTGAGTGAATCCTTTAGCAACGAGTCTTGCCTTATGTCTCTTGATGTTGCCAAGTGAATCTGATATTTTAGTCTTATATAGACCCACTTGCACCCAATAGGATTTACACCATCAGGCAATACAACGAGATCCCAAACTCCATTAGATGCCATAGAATCCATCTCATCTTTCATAGCATTCATCCATAAGTTAGAATCTGTTGAACTTACGGCTTGTGAAAACGATATAGGATCATTATCAGCTCCAAAATTATAATCCAATTCTTGTAGATATACTTCATAATCATCAGGAATAGCCGATCTCTCCTTTCACGAATAGATCTTCTTAATGGAACTTGTTCATCCTCATGGTGAACCTCTTCCTCATTATGATCTACCATATTTTGATCGACATTTTGTGGAATTTCTATCATTGGTTGTGTAACACTCGATTGATCTTGAGGAGTGTGAATGACAACCAATCTGTCACTTGAATTAGAGGGTGGAACTTCATGATGATCCCTCTCCAGGACAATGTCCTGAATTAGGTCACTCCCACTAATCAAGTCATTCTCAAGAAATTTAGCATTTCTTGATTCCACAATCCTTGTACTATGAGATGGACAATAAAACCTATAACCCTTAGACTTTTCGGCATATCCAATAAAATACCCACTAATAGTCCTTGGATCAAGTTTCTTTTCTTGTGGATTATATACTCTCACCTCTGACGGGCATCTCCAAATGCGTATATGTCTCAAACTCGGTTTCCATCCTTTAAATAACTCAAAAGGTGTCTTAGACACTGCCTTGGAAGGAACCCGATTTAATATATACGCTGCCATCTTAAGAGCATCAACCCACAAAAATGAAGGAAGTTTAACATTACTTCTCATACAACGCACCATCTCAATTAATGTCCTATTTCTTCTTTCTGCTACACCATTCTGATCTGGAGAACTAGGCATAGTGTATTGGGTAACAATCCCATGCTCTTGAAGAAATTTAGCAAATGGACCAGGTGCTTGTCCGTTCTCAGTGTATCTACCATAGTATTCACTACCTCTATCAGATCTCATAATCTTAATGCGCTTACCGCATAGGTTCTCTACTTCAGCCTTAAACAATTTAAAGGCATCAAAAGCTTCATCCTTAGAACGAAGTAAGTAAAGATACATATAACGTGAGTAATCATCAATAAAGGTGATAAAATATTTTGGATCATTAGCGTTCATGTCCGGGAAACAAATATCCGTATGTATGATTTCTAATAGGCTAGAACTTCTCTTTGCACCTTTCTTTGACATGTTAGTTTGCTTACCCTTAATGCAACTAACACAAGTATCAAAACCAGTAAAGTCTAAGGTATCAAGTACTCCATCCTTTACTAATCTTTTTACCCTCTCAATGGAGATATGTCCCAATCTCCGGTGCCACAAAATAGAGGAATTCTCATTCATAATACAACATTTTAAACCAGCATTGACATGCATAGAATTATGAGTAATATTATTTTGCAGTTCCAAGACGATATAAATTATCAGACAAAATACCAGAACCAATAATTTCAGAATTTCTGAGAATACTGAATCCAGAGTCTGAAAATTTAAAGGTAAAACCCAAAGGTACAAGTCTTGATACTGAAATGAAATTTCTAGAGAAATTCGGAACATAAAATGTCTTTTCCAAATGCAAAATGAAACCACTACTTAATATTAAGCTGCATGTCCTAATGGCTTCCACATGTGAACTAATCTGGTTTCCTGAATAGATTGAAAGTTCACTGCCCACTGGTTTCCTTAGGTTTATCATACCCAGCAAGGTATTCGAAACATGGATTGTAGTTCCAGAATCAATCCACCATGTATTATGATTAACATTAACCATATTAGATTCATAACAAACAAACGCATGAAAATTACCTTTCTTCTTTTGCCAAGCCTTAAACTTAATGCAGTCTATCTTCATGTGTCCCTTCTTTTTACAGAAGAAACACGTAGACTCCTTCGTAATGGCTGGCTCAGCTGAAATCTTTCCCTTTCCCTTATCTTTAGTGTGACCCTTTTGCCTCTTTGGAGAAGAAGCAACAGTAAGGTTCACCTTTTCACCTTCCTCCATTAACAATCTGCCCTCCTCTTGAACACACATGGCCATAAGTTCATTAATTGACCATTTATCCTTATGTGTGTTGTAAGAGATCTTAAAGGGAGCATATTTTGGAGGAAGAGTGCATAAAAAGAAGTGCACAAGGAAAGTGTCAGACATGGTAACTTCCAAAGTCTTAAGTTGATTTGCAATATCCCTCATGCGCATGATATAATCATGCACACCTTTAGTCTCGGTGAGCCTCAAAGATGAAAACTGCATTATTAAGGTACTAGCAAGAGCTTTACCAGAAGTTGCAAACTGCTCATTGATGGCCTTAATTAGATCCTTAACTTTAGTATGCTGATCGACAGAACCACGAATACTAGCACACATTCTTGTCTTTATGAACATAATAGAGAGACGATTAGATTTCTCTCACTTTTCATAAAGATCAATTGCTTCTTTAGTACTTTCTTTAGTTACTTTAGGTGGTTCGTCTTTCCGAATAGCATAATCAATATCTAACCATCCCAACTGCAGTAGCATTCTCTCTTTCCAGACTTTATAGTTATCATCATTCAATTCAGGAATGTCAAATTTAACATCAATAGAACTCCCAGGTAAAATTGCTGCAAATATAATATAATAACATGCTTATTACCAAAGTTGAGACTTTAAACTTAATCATGATTTACCAATGTAAATCATGCTCAAATATGAATCTAGAGACATAAAACTTGCCTGTGGGCTAAAGTTTTACTCAATTAGATACATAAAAATTTAACTTTATGACAATACTATCAAATCATATACATCTCTTAACTCCTGTGGGTAGATTAAGAAACAAGATTCAATATATTATCCTAATTAGTCATACAAATACATACAATAAGATTCATGTGGGTAAGTCTCATTATATTACATACGACTAATCACAAATAATGTCTAGTTTTCCACATGTGATTCCAAAATAAAATTTCAATCAATTAGAGATGCCGTGGCTATTCTCTAACGAACAAAATTTTGAATCACTCGACATTAAACATTAAACATTAATATACTAAACTCTATGTATATAAAAAAAACTCAATAACCACAATTGGTCTTAATTCAATACGACAATACGGATACGCATAGAAAATAACTCCGTATATGACCATATACTAAACAATATAGAGTAAAAGGTAAACAAAACGTTGAAATCACCCAAAACGGATGAACAAAGGCGAGAGTAACAATACGCCTTAAATCAATTTTTTTAATTAGGCCATTAGCCATACGCCTATACACTTTGTATTCATCTAAACAAATCATAAGCCAAGTAACAAAGTAGGACAATAAGCAGAAAAGTCCAAAGTGATAAGAGGATATGATCAATATATTGCATAGTACATCACGACAAAGTTGCACATTATTTAATAAAGCAATTCATGGCATACCGAAATCAAAAGGCAGATGGATTAACAACAGACGATTGTCAAGCAAATTAGCATTAGCAATACCCAATAATCCGAAAATCCCCTTTAACATAACCAGCCCATAAAAGCTCCAATTCGTAGCAAACAAGGCCGGGACGGAAATTGAATTGTTTCAAATTCAAGCAAGACAGAGGCGATTACTTGCTCTGATACCGACTGTTAGTTCTTATAGTCTAAATTAACATGTTCTAGTCTCATAATGAACATGTATAAACTGAATGCAGAAGCGATAAAAGAGATCAATTACTTATCTCCAGCCATTGCTTGAATTAATTGATCCGTCTATAACCCAATTCCTTATGCCCCAAATTTGACTTGGTTTCCAAACCCTCAGCCTCACAATTTAGATGGTGTATTTTCTTAATGAGGTAGGCTTGGTGAACCTTAATCAGAATAAATATGTTCCCCTTATATAGACTCTTGCCATCAAAGAGTCAACTGAATAGTTTCCTAAATCGTGCGTAGTAACTTATGGGAGACAATAGTGGAAACAAAATCCTAGGTAAATTTCACTATACAATGGACCAACTTAATTTTAATAAAATAACTTGATTAAATATTAATATAATACTTATTTGATTTATGGAAATATCTTACAGCCGACACCATCACCGACTCACACCACCATAAACAACTTCCAGAAACCTCCTAGCTGGTTGCCTCACCGACGGCCGGTGGGCTGGCAGTGGACCCCATCGCCGCTTCTCATCTGTCGATTCCTCATATTACTCTTTTGCTTTTGTTTTGTTTTAGAGTTGTTGAGATGTCGTGTGGCGTTTGGACTTTGGATGAGGATGTCGTGTTTTCATTGTTTTAGAAAGTATGTACTCCCTCCTATTCTAAATAACTTTTCCTATTTTCTTTTTCGTCTATTCACAATACTCTCCCTATTTCCTTATTTGACAAACTTTTATACTTATTTTAATCACCCCACCCTACAACAATACCCCATAATACTCATAATTTATCTTATTTTAATCACCTTACCCCACAACAATACTTATTTTAATCACACAATACCTTCCCTCTCTCCAATCTCCTACCCCACTACAATACTTTACCATATAATACTCATCTCTCTTAAATCCCGTGCCCTCCATGAAATGGGAGGGTTATTAAGACTAGGAGAGAGTATTGTTGTTGTTGTTGTTGTTGTTGTTGTTGTTGTTGTTGTTGTTGTTGTTGTTATTATTATTATTATTAGTATTAAACTAGTATATTAGGACACACTCTCATTATTATTAGACTAGCTTAGTTTATATTATTCTACTCTCTTATTTTTATAGGGGAAGAATCCTAGCTAGAATATTTCTCTTTCTAAGTTTCCTTCAACAAAAGTTGTAATCTTTCTCATTTAATACTCCCTCCTATTCACTATATTCTTCCCATTTCCTTTTTGCACAAGAAATAAAAAAGTTAATTTGGACTGCACAAAATACACTACCCCACATGCAATTGAATTTAGACCACATAAATCAACCCAAAAGAGGAAATAGGGAAGAAAACCTGAATAATCCGAAAAGGGAAATAGGGAAGATTATAGTGAATAAGAGGGAGTAGTTTAATTCTTCTCTAGTTTAGTTTAGATCCATAATTCCTCATTAGTTTACATTTAGTATTAAGTTGTAAATGGAAGACAAGAAAAGATTCATCCTTCTTATTTCAATCCAAGTTTTCTCCTTTAATTATTGTTGGTATAATCATTCTCCTAATTTCATCTTACTTTCATTTATTAACATGTTTATTGTTGTTGGATTTACTTGATTTCATATTATGTTTTGTCTTGATATTTTCATGTTGAGCTGTTCATCCTTTGCTTCTATTATTATAGTTATGGTTGAGTAGTGTTCTACTAGGGTGAAGGGGAACCTTGTGTGGATAATAAGGGTAGATTATTGGCTTAAAACTATAAGTAATATATGGGTAATTTCTCTTTTAGTTGTCATGCATACAAAGTGTTTGTGGAATTGCTTGAATGAGAATTTGAGTCCTTCTACTATCTTATTACTTGTTAGGTGAGAGCTTAACTCGTGTTTAGATATTACATGACAATTAGTGAGTTTTGGGTAATTTAAGTGAGGGCCTAATTATGCTTAACCTTGGGTTAGTCTCACATCGAGGGGTGGGGATTTACTTTTGAATTTGCCTTAATTACTTGTTAATCTGTGCCAAGACTCGATCTTCTATCAACACAAGTGAACCCGACCACCCTAGTCTCTTTAATTGATATTTTAATCGTTTTGGCATCATCTAGTTCATTTACTTGCTCTTAGTTGTAGTCTCATTACCAGCTAGTTTATCAATCTTTCAAAGCTCTTGCTAGAACTAAACTAGAAATTAACAAGCAATTTAAGAGCCATAATCCCGTCCTTTGGGTTCTACCCTCACATCTACAACGATCACTCGTTATACTTGCTTGTTTGTTTCTAGGCTTAGTTTACTTTCCTTACTTGTTTTTCCACCCTTGTCCTAGTGCATTCATTGCATTAGGACCATTTGATCTCTTTTTGAGTGCATGTATAGGTGTAATACCGGGCGTCTTTTCCTTCTTGATCGTGAGATTGAGAAGACCTTCCGGGCAAGAAGACGGTTAGCACTTTTGGCTCTATGGAGATCTCCATCCTTATAAAACCAACTACAAAATACATCTACTTCCACAATTGCGTCCTTAACCATTCCACCCTCTTTTTCCACCTTAAACTCCCTTATCATTCCAACAAACCAGTCCCCAATCATCTCCCCCCATAAACTCACCCACCAATAATACCAATAACACCAATTCACCTAGATCACCAAATACCCCAATTTCACCCATAAACAGCCTTATAAACGACGACATAGCAGACCAACCAATGGGCTACTACAATAGGACGAACCTTAACCGGTCTTGCTCGGCAATCAACTATGGAGTAATTGGCCCAAACACTTTTGAGCTTCGTCACCATGTCATCTCTTTCATCCAACAAGATACCTTCCATGAGATAAAGAATGAAGATGCTCATGGCCACTTGGTCATGTTTAAGGAGAAGTGGGCATAATCAAGCATAATGGTGTCACCAAAGACCAAATTCTTCTCATGCTATTCCGACAATGCAAGAAAGTGGTTGAATTCTCATGAACTTGGTACTTTTACTACATGGGCTAGCCTTTCTAAGGCTTTCATCAACAAGTTTTACCCTCCATCCAAGACCGTAAGGATAAGACATGAGATTCAAACTTTCAAGCAAAAGGATCTTGAGACCTTAAGTGAAGCTTGGGAGCGCTTTAGAGACCTCTTTACTTCTTGTCCACATCATGGTATTCCCAAGTGGATGACCACCCAAACCTTCTTTCAAACTCTTGAGCCAAGGTTTAGGGACATGATAGTGGCGGCTTCCGGAGGCAACTTTGATAGCATGAATAGTGCGGCAATTACGGAGATGATTCAAAACATCTCGGAAATGGAAATAGCTATGGTTCAAGGGAAGGTGAAGGTTGAGGAAGAGGGCCTTCTAGGCTAGAATTGGAGATCAAGCTCAAATTAGATGAGTTGTCAAAGAAATTTGACAACCTTATGGAGGAGAAGAAACATAAAAATGCCTACCATGATGAGAGACCAAGTCACTCCAAGGTCTATTATGTTCAAGGACCGAGATCTCCACCAAGGTTCCATACTCACCCAAGGTCCCCTCCAAGAGAATATCTTCCGCAACTGATTTGTGAGACTTGTGGTGGCAGAGGTCACACCCATGACATATGTCCCTCTTACCCACAAGAGTGCTATGTTCTACAAGATCAACAACCTTCTAGCCAATTCACTCTCCATCATCAAGAGAATTTCTACCGTGCAATTCCAAATCAAGACCCGAGACTTCTATATGAGGGTCAACCTTTTGACCCCAATTACCAAGCTCAACAATACTTTCCCTCAAACAAACCCAAATTTCAAAGGCCACCACAACAAAACAACCAATCCCACATTCCACCTCATAACCAAAACTCTCAACATCAACAAAATCCTTACCCACCTCCACAACAACAATTCCAACAACCTTACCAACCTCCATTCATTGAACCACCAAATGCCAGTTCTTCCATTGGGAGAATGTTGAAAGAAATGGATGCTAGAGCCCAACAAAGAGAAGCTCAAGTGGACCAATAATTTAAGCTTCTAAAGTGAAGAGTTAAGAACGACTAACACCTAAGAGGGAGAGGGGGTGAATTAGGTGTACTTTTAAAAAATTTCTCCTTTATTTGGTTATTTGATAACACAAGTAAGAACTATTAAGCCCAAGACTTCAGAAACTTAATCGAATTTAAGTTCACAAGAAAATAACAACAGTTCTGAGCAACAGTATGAAGGACTGTTGCACATACACAAGTACACAATTTATACGAATTAAGTATGGCAAAGGAAGATAAAAGTAAATAAATAAACAAGACGATGTTTAAAAAATTGGTTCAGCTTCTACTCCGAAGCCTACGTCCAACCGTTATTTTATTGCTTGTTTAGAAATTAACTCAAACTACTAAACCTCTTACAATGAAATAACTCGTCAACATACTCCGGTTGCACTCAAACTTAAAGCTACTCCGCTTCAAGAGTTTATGTGTTCTATCTCACAGGTTTACAGAGTCTTTGAATCTCAGTGGTTCACTTAATGAACATGGACATCATGATTAAGACTTAAACACAAGATCATGGAACAAACTCATATGCCACAGTGAAGCCAACTGATACATGGAGATTTTACAACCCTTTTTTGAAAAACGATTGAAGACTTTTAAAACTGAAAACTTATTTTGCAAACACTTAGAAAACAAAGCTTTAAATGCAGAATGATTTGCAAAGTTTATCTCAATAGATGCTCTTAAAAGTCTTAGTGATAAATGATAAATGAGAGGTCTATTTATAGAAGAGGAAGTGTACATAAGAAGGATCCTATGGTACCTCACTACTCCATTATTCAAGAGTTACAAGATATTTTCTCATTTAAAATAGTTTAAGAGTACAATCAGTTTATAGGCTCAAGAAAGAAATCCTTTTCCAATGCAAGGAGTGTTTTCCATAAATTTTTATGGGAACTCACAATTTTACTATAAAGAGAAAAAGTGAAAGACCCATTTTTGGCAATAAAATCAACTTGCACAATTAGGATTATTATTTCAGAAATCAACTTGTAAGTAGTCTCCTTTTGTTCTTCGAATTTGTAAGATGGTATCTTTTTAAAACAATGAAGCTTTTGAAAGATTAAACACTTGTTTACACTTTTGAAATTCTCCTTTTATTGTATCAGAAACCATAGTGTCCTGCACTGTTGCATGGTTTTGCTGTTACTTGACAATCTAGGAATGTTACACAACTTCGTTTACAACATTTGACTTAGGCTAGGACTCTTATTCATCTTGATCATTCTTGAACCATCTTTGAGGAGTAATTGTGAGCTTCAAATGCTATTAAACATAAATAAGAAGTAAACCATTAAATGACAAAGAAACTTGACATCATCTACCCAGTGTGGTCTAACATAAAGTCCGACCTCACAAATGTCCAAGCTCATCAAAGGTCATTTAATTCTTATATGGCCAACCAAGGGGCTACTAATCCTCCAAGAAGGCCAAACTCCCTTCCAATTCAAGGCTCCAAACCCAAGGATGGACCACTTGTAATACTAAGGTTTTCTGAAATGTGTGGACAGCGGGCCGCCCACGGGGGCGCTTGGTAGTGAAGGGGCTCGAAAACAAGCGTTTGCATTTTGTAAGGAGTCGCCACCAATTTTTATGGGAAATTGGAACCGTTCGAATACCTCGTGCCATGTCAAGACACAAAGTAGTGACATGAACACTAAGCAATCGTTACCCTTAGCATTCTATGTCTAGAATGACTCTCGTGGATGCCAATGAACACGGGTGCTCACGGAGATCTGGAGTAAGGGGTGAGGGTACGTATTAGGAAGCTCTTTTGATCGAACACCTAATCCCGCCCGCCTCGATAGCGGCCTCTACTAATGATTAGGGAGTTTATTCGTACTTGATATACCGTCGGCTATATGCATGAATGCAACATCCAATAGATTAATCCTAACATGTGAATTAGCTAAGTCGGTGAACAATTAATTAGGCAAACAATTAGGGTCGAAGTGGGATTTAATATTGATTACATGTGGAAGCACATAAAACAATGAAATAAATAAAATAAATTACAATAATGGAAATTACATTAATTACAACGGATTAGGCGGTTTATGTCGAAAGTACCTTTAAAACGGATAATTTGATAAAAAGGAACAAAAGAATAAAACAACAAATTAACGAACAGGAATTAGCGATATTACGAATATTAGTTAATTGATACGTAAACTAATTAATCTAGGTCAAGGCGAGAAAAAGGAGTTCGGGACGTAAGTCGTCCTGGAACAGAAGAATAGACATCTTGCGCCCTTTGGAAGAGGCGCAGACAGACATTTATTGCGTCTGTTCCAAGGACGAACTCTGGCTGTGAAGCCGGAACTGCAATTGTTAATGTCAGTTGATGAATTTAATGAATCGATTTAGATTATGTACCCGGATGAAAGTGATTAGCATGTTATTTACATATGATTGATGTCATAAAACAGTAAAACATGGATGAGACGGAAATAAGACGGATTAATTATGTGAAGGGTCGATGTTAATGAATGAATAATTAAACTAACTAACGAATTATTAAATAAACATGATGAATGATGACGAATTAATGACAAACAATAAATAAACAGACGCAAATTTATCAACAACGAATCCCAGAAACTCAATATGAACGAATTGAACTTCTAAAACCCGAAACTTGAATTAATGACGAAAACCCGCAAATATGAATTATAAGGGATTTAAGCCGGATTTATGACGAATTAAACATGTTAATGATGATGGAATAATTTGTTAATGATCATGTGAACGAATTAACAGAAAACAATTGAAAGCAAATAGAAAGACGAGAGACGAATTACAGAGGACGAAGAAGAAGAAAAGAAGCGAGGCTGGCGGCCTCATGAAGAGGCGCAGTGCTGCGCTCCTTCAAGAGGCGCAGCGATTCTTTGCGTCTTTTCTCGATTGTCATCTCTCTCGGAAATCCGCAAAACAGGTTTTAAAGACGGTTTTTTAGAAATCGGTTTTAATGGTGTTTTCGACATAAACCTTACAATTGTGATACGATAAATAAAATACAATAAATAAAAGGAGAGATTACACCCTCAGACTTACATGTTGACGGAACGAGAAGAACTAAGAAAATCGATTAGTGATGCTCGACGCGAATGCAAGGAAAGAGTGCCCTCGTAAGAGGAAAACGATTTAAACAGATTGATTAATTAGATTGATTGAGTGTAGTGGTCAAATTGGTCGGTCATGCAACGGAGAGGCTGGTACCCGGAAAGATCCGAGCTTACGTGGTCGGAAGTCCAAGCACGTAGGCGCCAATTAGTAGGAACAAAGTCTAGAATGCAAAGGGAGAAGAGAAGGGCGGACACTCGCGTGAGAAATATGAGGAACGAAGGCTCCTATTTATACTAATCACGTGAAGGAATAGGGTTTCGGAGACTCTTTGGAAGTGAATCTCGGAAAGATATAAAAAAGATACGTAAATCATGCAAAGAAGGGCCTGGGAAGAGGCGCAGCAGCCACTGCGTCTCTTGGAAGAGGCGCGGCAGTGCCGCGCCTTTGTTCCCGGGAGGTTTCCTCCGTTTAAGAAAGATTTCGCGTTTTAGTTATGGTAGGACGGATTTAATTTGATTATCTTTTGAATATTACGGGATATTATTTGCCAAAAGATAAAATTTGATGAATATGGAATAGAAATATCAGGAACATTCGAACATTCCGACTCGGGATTTTGACTATCGAGAAAATGGAGACGGTTTTTTGACCGGACTCGAATGTACTCAATTCGCCAAAACGACCGTATCGGCACGTAGATGACAACTAAGAGGTTGACATTTATATTTGAGCAATCACTTGACGATAATCTTACGAACTGTCACTAATCGTTCCGCGAATCAAACATGCGGCCCAATCATCACCGGGTGGTTTGCGAGGGGTGCAGAAACGAGGTGTCTCAGAGCCCCACTTTGACCGAGGCTTGGACAAGGCGAAAGTCAAAGTATAGCCATCAGGTCAATCGAAGATTACAACCTGACGACTATGGCGACGCGAGGCGGCTCAAGGGGTTTGAACCAAGGACCTGTCGTCGGGAACATTTTAGAGTCTGTCGACTATCGGGGAGGGTCGTTTAAAGTCCATTAGACTACGTAAGGAGGCTCGCCAGCCCATAAGAAAGAACCATACCGAGACTTCTTCCTCGAGATGCTTTCGGAGGTGCATAGGAGCTAAGGTTAAGACCTAAAGATAATATATGAACGTGCTAGGGTATGGGGCCCTAAAGGAAAGCATTGACAGGAAGGAGGCCAAATATGAGTTCTGACCTAAAGGTAACTAAGGTTTGGGTATAGGAACTTCTGGAGAACGACACCCTGTCGAACTCTGCGGGGAAACAAGAAACATTGAAAGCAGCAGGACGTTGGTAGAAACTGCTGGGGGAATCCGCTTGCGTTGGTCTCGAGCGAATTCTGGCGAAATTTGGAAGTTGAATCTGCTTGCGTCGGTCTCAAGCGAACTCTTGTTGGGGAATACGTCGACGACTAGGAACATCTTGATCGTCGGGGGAAAGTCTTGAGCGAGCAGTACTGCAAAATACTACTGCGCTGGATAAAATGATTTGACGACTAGGAACATCTGAATCGTCACGAAAGAAAGCCTTGGGTGAGCAGTACTGCAAAATACTACTGCGCCAAAATGGTTGAGCAATACTGCGAAATACTGCTGCGCGGGATAAAATGAATTCGGACAATACTGCGAAATACTGTTGCACTGGATAAAATGCGGACCGGAACGAGAGGAAATCGTCGAAACGGACCAAAGTGATAAAATGTCATCAAAGAAGAGGCGCACCAAAGATGGGCCCACGAGTAACGAACTCATAACGGATTTTTGAAAATCCATCAGGAGGGAAACAAAGGAAGAGGCGCAGCAAGAGCTGCGTCTCTTGGAAAAGAGCGCAGCGCTTTCTTGCGTCTGTTCCCAATTCAAAGAATTCGCGTAAAAACGCGAAATCAGAAAGGTTTTTCATTTCATTATTTCGAAACATAAATCCTTCAATTTCTCTCTCAAATCTTCACCATTTCTATCAAGGTTGGATTCAAAAGCTTGCTTGGAATATGACTAATCGAGGTATGTGCTTTAATCTTGCATTAATCATTCATTTTTGTCGAATTTTGAGCCGCGAACATTAGGGTTTTCGACCCAAATGATCGAAAATTTGGGGCTTTTCCCCCAAATGGATTTGTCATGCCAAATTGATACTAGAAATGAGTAGTAGGCAATGTTAGGAACATAACCATGTATTCACTTCGAATTTTCATCAAGTTTCGAGCCCTTGAGCGAATTTTGAGACGGTTTCACAGCTAGATCGAAAATTGCTTCGAAAATGGCCTTAGGATTGCCCATTTGTGATGAAATTTGGTAGTTGGGACCCTTGGATGATGGGTAAACTTCCTGTCATCTCGGAAATTTGGTTTGTGACAACTTTTGCAGGACACTTTTTTTAGGGCATAATCGCCATTATAGCGAAATGCTGCCGAATTTTCGACTCGAACTCGGAACTAGGCTTTGACTTTGACTTGACTTGACCCTGTTCATCACATGAGTGATTGGGTTTGGCGGGAACATGGCCAAAGATGGCCGGAAAGGGGCGATTTCTGGGCCTTGAAGGCTCGAAAACTACTTAACAAGGGCTTGTCGTCATGTGACGCGGCCTGGATTTGCTTTAATCGTTGCAGGTGACGACGCTTCTTCTTCTGGGAGAGATCCCATGGACATAGACGCCGCTGCTGTTGAGGAGGCGCTAGAGCAGGCCTTCACCGCCGCGGTGATGGCTGCTGCAGAGGAGGTTCCCGAGGAGGAGGGGCGACGAGGAGGAGATCCCGAGACGAGCCCACCTCGGACGAGGGGGTCGCCAGCTGAGAGGTGCTCCTGCGTGGGCCGAGACCTGGGAGAGTAGGCACCTTGTGTGGGCTGCAGAGGGTCACTTGTCCTACAGGACGGTGAAGAGCTTGGTAAATAGGAATTCCCTAGCTCATTACCTATCCTTTTCCATTTTTGTTCAAATTCCTTTTAAATTTATCCAAAACTAAAGATAGCTTTGTTTCAAATCATAATAGGAGGCCGGGAACATCCGGTCGTTCTCGGGGTATACGACGGCGATGGAGCATTACGAGCGGCTGTCGGAGGAGGAGAGAGCCATGATTGAGCGCGGAGCGTTTGGTCCTCTGGTCCAGGTTTGGAGGGATATCGTGAAGAGGAAGCTGCGGGCCAACCTTAGCCTGGTTCGCGCTTTCTTGGATCGATTCTGGGATACGACTTCCACGTTTCACTTGCCTTTCGGTGAGGTGGGAGTCACCTTGGAGGACTACGGCATGATTTACGGTGCAGGTGCGGGGCGAGGAGATGGTGTGGCCGCAGGTCGGTGGCATGAGGGCGGATTCGGCCGAGGCGAGGAGGTTGATCGGTGGAAACTGTCGCCGAAAGGCTGTTGCGGTCTTGGGTTTGGTACCCAGTACCTATGTTCGAGATTACTTTGCGGGAAAGACCCCGGCATCGGTGGTGATCGATGGGAGGGAGACGGATCCTCCTCCTTGTACAGCCGAAAGCGAGAGAGGGCTCGTCGTGGCTTTGGTGGTTCTTGTCTTCGATTTACCTCGGAGACAAGGGTGAGAGGCTGTCGACGAAGCTTCTCCCCTTTCTTTCTGACCTGAGTTCCTTAGGGCGTTGGGACTGGGTCACTGCTGGTTTTGCGGTCCTCATCCGCTTTATGAGGGCCATGGTTCGTCCGGAGTTGATGGAGAAGGGGACTTCTCCTGGCGCTGTCGGACCTGGACTACTGTTGGAGGTATGAACCTACCTTTTAATCAACGTAAATTCCTTTCTTTTATCAAAGATCGAAAGATCGTTATTTGACTATTCTGTTTTACAGGCGTGGGTATACTCTTACTTTCCGGACCTCGCGCCCAAGAGGACGGAGCCGTTGGAGAGGGCCTATCCCGTGGTGAGGATTGGGTCATGTCGGACGAAGAGCAAGCGTTCTTCTCACAATGTCTGCCGGCGGGATGTGAACGCCCCTTGGTGAGCGGCGTGAGTATCCCATTTGTATTCATTCACATCTTCTCATATTTTGTTTTCAATTGATCATAGGAATGACCTTTGCCCTCATATTGTGACGGTGGGTGCCCGGACCTTGGGCGGAGTACGTTGGAGCGCCTCCCTTTGTTCTTGAGACCCTTCGTCCTAGGAGTTCGAGTCGGGCTTTGTTGTGGACGTCGATGGGTCTGTATGGTATCGGGCGGCGGTTAGCTCGTCGGTGCTCGGGCGCGTTGACGGTTCCGTCGATCCTCTAGGACGATGTTTAGGGAGCCTTCGAGGCCGAGAGGGAGGCGGACCTGGCCGGTGCCAGTGGCGACGACCTTCTTCTCCCTGAGGAGGATTACTCGGCGTTCCTTTACGGGAGGTTGGCCTATTGGCCGGTAGTGGTGAGTATCCTTTGTTTTCTTGTTGATTTGATTTTGAAAATTACGACGAAGGATCATCGATTAACGAGAGTTGTTTTGTCCTTGTAGGAGGTTGAGGCGGCGGGCATCGAGCCCCCAGAGTACCCCGAGACCCTCGAGTACACCGACGCTGCGGGAGGACGACGATCTCGAGTTACGTGACTTTGACGTAGCTGTGACGGATCTTGGCCTGGATGATGGCGGCAAAAGACATCGATTCGGAGGGTGAGTTCCCATTTTGCATAGTTTTCGTGTAAGAACACGTTTGACTGAATTTGTTTAATTTGCTGAGGATTTCTTTGAAATGCAGGTCGCGCCATCTCGGTTCGTGGCACTATGGAGGGTGGCCAACCGGCTACGAGCTACGGCCATTGAGGCACTCGTCGGCGGTCGGGGTCGTCAGGTATGAACCTTTGTACCCATTTTTCGATCTTCTTTTTTTTTTTTTGAGTTTTGGTTTTCCAATTGAGTTGATCGACATGAGCCGATTCGTTGCTGTTTGCAGGGTGACCGCGAGTCGGGACGAGAGTTGGCCCAGGCTCGGGAGGAGACGGCTCGCTTGTCGAGGGAGCTCGAGTTTCGGGATGCCGAGATCGCTGCTCTGATGGCGAGAGTTCTTGAGTTGGAGGGTGCCCCAGATAGCTTGTGTAGTTTTGTAGATTTGTACATTTTGATTTTGAAACATTTTTGGACTTGGTTTGGGCGCAAGCCCGATTCTTGGATTTGATTTGGTGGGCGCAAGCCCGGTTGCTTGTACATTTGGACTTGTTGGGGCGCGAGCCCCGATTTTGTACATTTGCTTTTTTTTGTATATATGATGGCTCGAGTGCCTTTTCTTTCTTTGGGTTGTTTGTTTGTACCTGCAGGTTAGTTCTTGAACAGGTTTGGTAGATAACGGTTTATGCCGTCATGTTACCGGAATTTATATGGACAAAATCACGCAACACATACATTTTATATACATATAAGGCCTTTAATTAGTGCAAAATGAGACTCAAAAAGGACCAAATGCAAAAATTTTGCCGGAAATGACCGGACGGTAGGGAGGGTTACCCCCGAAAAAAAAAGAAAAATAGAAATTCATAAGTTAGAAAATGTAGCAAAAGAAATTAAGAAAATGAAATAAATATGTGAAAGTTTGAATAATAAAAAGAATTAAATGGATAATTAAATACACAAATGTGATAAAATGGCGAAAATGTCAATGTCGCCTCGAAATGCGTGCCCGCGAAATTAGGAAATCCCAAAACATGGTAAACTTCCGTAGTTTACCCAAAATAAAATCCCATAGGAATAGGAAATCACGCGTGTTATAGAATTAGGAAAGATCCAAACACGGAAATCACAGGAGTGAGCCTGGGGAAGAGGCGCAGCACCAGCTGCGTCCCTTTGAAGAGGCGCAAAGCAGTGCGCGCTTTGTTCCCGAGAGGGGTTTGTTACGACGGATTTTGGAAACGACAAATTAGTATAAATAGAAGCGCTGCCGAAGCTTTGAATCATATAATTCTTCCGTCTTTTCTTCGTCGCTTCTCCTAAAACTCCTAAAATAAATTTTCAAGAGAAAATTATCATCATGAATACTTTGGAGGTTCGCTTGAAGGAATGGACTAATGAGTTTTCGAACATGGAAAAGCACGACATGGGTGCTTATAATCTTGGGTCTTTATTGAGTTTGAAACTCATCAAGGTAGTGAAACCGTTCTTAGATGCTTGCCTTGATTATTGGGATCCAAATTATCATGTATTCGCCTTTCCAGGAGGTGATATTTGTCCTTTTAGGAGGAAATTCTTGCTATTGGCGGTTGGGACCCCGAACACTTACCGCCATCCCTTCTATCTGCTCAAGGGTATAAGAGCAAGTTCAGAGATTTGCTTGGACTTACTAGACTTGAGGTGGATCGCCTTGTTACTTCGAAAGGCGTGCGGATGTTGGATTTTATAGACCGATTTATCAACAGGGCCGACCCTACCGTCTCTTATGTCGCTAGAAGGAGAGCATTTGGCTTCTGTTTGTTGCATGTGTATGTTTTTCAGGGACATGTTGATGAGGATTTGAGAGGTGATCCTCGCCTTTTGAGCCTTATTGAGCAAATGGAGCTGCGCAGGAGCCCACTTGTGCGTGCTTAGGGAGATCATTTTGGGTTTGGATAATAGGAAATCCAACCGCGATCTTCCGTTCTTGGGAAGTCCCCGTTATCCTACGGGTAAAAGACACCTTCCTTTCTTCTTTCTTTTCGTTTTTTTTTTTTTTTTTTTTTTTTTTTCGTTCGTTTTTTTTTTGTTTTTTTTTTTTTTTTTTTTTTTTTTTTTTTTTTTTTTTTTTTTTTTTTTTTTTTTGTTTGGTGTCTAATACCTGCTCTTGGTAGGTTTGGCTCATGGAACGGCTCCGATTGCTTGAGCCCCGGTTCATGCACTTTCCTATCATGCCCGTATGATTTCGATGAGGACGAGGTTGTACATGGTGGATTTCACTCGGAGTGCGTGACTATTGGAAGAACAAGCTAAAGGCTGATGATGGCCCTTTGATCCGGTGGGTTGTACCGTGGTGGCACCTCAAGTCATCCTTTGGGGTGTCTTCTTTGGATCCTACTAGGTCCGTGCGCATCCCTGGATTGGAGTTTATGGTGTGCATCTTCCCTGAGAGGTTGATGAGGCAAGTTGGGTTGAAGCAGATGATCCCTAGGCTTGACACCGTCCATGACTGCCATGGCGTTGACTACCGAGAGCCGAAGAGAGTGGGCTATGAAATGGGCCCAAAGAAATATGTGGTTTCTGAGCTTCTCCTCCAATGCTTTGTGGGTGTCGGACTCTTATCTGAGGTGGAGGAGGGCTGCAACTTCGGAAGAGCGCGAAAGACTGAGGAAGCGCGAGCCCGTTGATTACAAGGTGCGCGATGGAGAGAAAGAGAAAGAGAAGCATCTGACCGAAGGAGAAGAAGAAGCCGGCTTTCAAGTCATTCATCCTTCGAAGAAATCAAAGACTACTCCTGTCACAGAGATGGTGGTTGACAAGAACGGGAGGGTCAGGCCTCGAGAAAGACCGTTGGTGATTAGGTCTGAAGTGGCGCAAGAGCGCCCGGCTCGAGGTCGTGACAAGAAATATGACAAGAACGACAAGGGCAAGGGAAAGATAGAGGAATAGCCCAAGTCTTAGTTATTATTATTTGATTATTATTTATTATTGTTGTAATAAAAAGGGGGGATTTTTAGAATCCTAGCCTATCTATTTTTATTATTTGTCGTACTATTATTATTAGAAATTGAATGAAATAAAAGAGGTTAAATGGTTATGAAACCGTTGGCATTTTCTTTAATTATTCTTGTCGAATTTCAAGTGCAATGCAAATGTCCTTCTATTTACATTTATTTTATATATAATGGTGGGTTGAATCCCGTGAAGGATTGCCTACGTATTCACTTAAAGAAAGCGAAATCAAACCCTTGCGCGTAGTTCGAGTAAACGTAAAAGAATAATTGTTCGAAGCAAGAGCTTGTAATGAACATAGAAAATAAGCATGAGCTTTGCTTACTCGGGAGGTGCGAATTTAGTTTGTTTGATGATATGAGGATGACAAGTTTGCCAAGATGCAAGAGCATAGTGACATTCAAATGGGCCAGGGGCCGTTTATTTAGTGCCACGAGAGCGACACGTAGGTTTACGCGAGGCGCGTTTCTGTTCTATCCTAGGCATAGTATCGTTTCAGTTGGTCGAGATTTGTGGGGTTTGAAAACTCATTCCCATCTAGGTCTGTGATTCTAACCGCACCCCCTGGGAGTATGGACTTGACTAGATATGGTCCGGCCCAATTAGGTTTGAATTTCCCTCTCGGGTCGACAGGTAAAAGAGCTCTAACCGATTTGAGAACTAAATCTCCTTCTTTGATGTTTCTTGGCCTAACTCTCTTGTTGAAAGCTCGTTTGATACGTGCTTGATATGTTTGGACATTATGCAAGGCACGTAGCCTACGTTCATCCAGGAGGATGAGCTCTTCATATCTATCCCTCTTCCAATCGGCTTATGGGATTTGACTTTCTAGCGAGAATACGCAAGGATGGTATTTCTAGCTCAACTGGTTGTACGGCTTCCATGCCGTAGGTCAAATAGAAAGGAGTAGCCCAGTGGGCGTCCTGATCGACGTACGATACCCCCACAAAGCGAAGGGTATTTTTTGGGCCAATCTCTATAATTGTCGGTCATTTTCTTGAGGATCGTGACGACATTTTTGTTAGCCGCCTCTACCGCGCCGTTAGTACGTGGTCGATAGGGCGAGGGTGGTGATGCTTGATTTTGTACTTGGCTAACAACTGTTCGGTTTCGGCTTGGAAGTGGGACCCATTATCGCTAATGATTTCATGTGGGCAACCATATCGACAGATGATGTTGTTTTGTATGAACTTTGCCACATTTTTAGCTGTAAGAGCGGTGTAGGAAGCCGCTTCTACCCACTTGGTGAAGTAGTCAATCGCTACTAGGATGAAGCAGTGACCTCTGTTCGGAATTTGGGGTTATTTTCCCAATTATATCAATTCCCCATGCGGAGAATGGCCAAGGAGATGTCATCGTATAGAGCAACGAAGGAGGGACATGTTGTACGTTCGAAGATTTGTGATTGTGGCAATGCCTCACATATTTGATGCAATCGGATTCCATTGTGGTCCAATAGTACCCTAGACGTGTGATTTTCTTTGCCATCATAGGCCCACTCATGTGAGGACCGCATTCTCCATCGTGGACTTCTTCCATCACCTTTCGTGCCTGTGAATGATCAAGGCAACGTAGGACTACACCAAGAGGTGTTCTTTTGTACAATTCTCCTTGCATTAGGATGTATTGGGAAGCTAATAGGCGTATAGCTCGTTGTCCCCTTTTGTCCATTTCTGGCGGATAGGTACCGTTAAGCTTGAAGTTTAGGATTGCTTGGAACCAGGGTTCTTGTGCGATTTCTTCTTCATCGGTAATTTGATGGACATACGCCGGCTCCGACCGTCGTTCAATGCATAAAGGCATTTCCATCATGTAATCTGGCATGTTTATCAAAGATGCAAGTTTCGCAAGAGCGTCTGCGAATTGATTTTCCTCTCGAGGTAGGTGTAAGTAGGTTACATGATCAAAGAATTGAGCCACTTGGTCTATCCTAGCCTGATAGGGTGCAAGGCTTTCACTTCGGATTTTCCAGGATCCCGTAACTTGGTTGATGATCAGTGACGAATCCCCGTGCACTCGTAGGTTTTTGATACCTAAGCTTACTGCCGCTTGTAGTCCAATGAGACAAGCTTCATACTCTGCAGCGTTGTTTGTCACCTCGAAGTCGAGTTTGACAGCAATCGGTGTATGCTCACCTTCAGGAGAAATGAGCAACACTCCTATCCCAAATCCTCTTAGGTTTGATGCTCCATCAAAGTATAGATCCCAAGAGTCTACATCAGTTTGAAGTATATCCTCGTCGGGAAATGACCAAGTATCTATGGTTTGTGCGTCGTTGATGGGATTTTCTGCGAAGAATTCGGCGACGGCGCGACCCTTTATTACTTTCGAGTGGCACATATTTGAGGTCAAATTCGAGAGCATCATGGTCCATCTTGCCGGACGTCCGTTGAGAACGGGTTTCTCGAAGAGGTATTTGATTGGATCCATTTTGGAGAATATCTTGACAGAGTAGCTAAGCATGTAATGACGTAGCTTCTTTGTTGCCCACACAAGAGCGAGGCATGTCCTTTCGAGTTGTGAATATTTGCACTCGTATTCCAAGAACTTCTTACTTAGATAGTAAATAGCTCTTTCTTCACTTCCTACAGTTTGAGCTAGCATAGCACCCATGGCAGTTTCAGTTACTGTGAGATATAAACCAAGAGGTTGATCTCGTTGTGGTGGCATGAGCACTGGTGGTTTAGCCAATATCTCCTTGATTCTGTCGAATGCCTTTTGACAATCATCGTCCCACATGGTGTGGTCTGTTTTCTTGAGCTTCTTGAAGATAGGCTCACAAATCATCGTAAGTTTCGATATGAATCGACTTATGTATTGCACTTTTCCCGGGAATCCCTCGACTTCTTTTTCTGTTTGAGGTTGTGGCATTTCGATTAGAGCTTTGATTTTGGAAGGATCTATTTCTATGCCTCGTTGGCTAACGACGTATCCTAGGAGTTTGCCAGATGTCACCCCGAATGTGCATTTCTGAGGATTGAGTCTCATGTTGTACTTCCGTAGCCTTGCGAAGAACTTGCGAAGGTTCGCAATATGTCCCTCTCTTTCCTTGGATTTGACGATCATGTCATCCACATATACCTCGACTTCTTTATGCATCATGTCATGTAGGAGTGTAGTCGCGGTGCGTTGGTATGTAGCCCGGCGTTGATCGGTCCGAACGGCATTCTTGTATAGCAATAGGTTCCCCATTGGGTGACGAACGCGGTCTTATGCATGTCTTCCATGGCCATTTTGATTTGGTTGTAACCCGCATATCCATCCATGAAGGATAGTAATGCATGGTCTGCAGTATTGTCTACCAATATGTCGATGTGAGGTAGAGGGAAGTCGTCTTTTGGGCTTGCTTTGTTCAAATCCCTAAAGTCAACACAAACTCGGATTCTCCCATCCTTTTTGGGCACGGGTACTATGTTAGCTACCCAGTCAGAATACTCGGAAACTTTGATGAACCCGGCTTTGAATTGTTTGTCAACTTCTTCCTTAATCTTTAGAGCCCACTCTGTTCTCATTCGTCGAAGCTTCTGTTTCACAGGTTTGAAACCTGGCTTAATCGGAATTCTATGTTCGGCGATATCCCTGTCAATCCCTGGCATGTCTTTGTAGGACCAAGCGAAAACGTCTTTGAATTCATTTAGGAGGTCTATGAAATCGGTTCTTTCGGTTGAGCTCAAGGTAGTCCCTATCCTAAGTTCTTTGGGTTCTAGTTCGGTTCCAACATTGATGGGTTCGGTGTCCTCAATTACTGGTCCCCCTTCCCCTTCTGTAGTATTTCTTTGGCTACGTAGGGAGGTATTTCGGTCAAGTCGGGGTTTTGGTCATCCTCAGTATCATCATAAACAGAATTGCACTCAAGATAACGCAAAGAGTAAAGCGAGAACCTGATTTATTCATATTAAGATTTGAGTAAAGTTGAAACAAAGAGGCCAAGCGATCCAAGGATAGTGGCGGCAAAGGAACGATGGTGGGGCATTTCCCGAACTACGTGACTACTCGAAAATAAGCTAGGAGAGACGAGGGGAGTGGGGATGACGACAGGAGTAGACTCTCTAATGACTTCTCTAGACTCGACTGACTCCGACTCCGACTCGATTCGAATTCGTCGTCTTGGTTCTTCTTTGAACATCTCTCCTTCTCCGGTGGTGAGCTTGAAGAGTCTTCCTTGATTGTTGGTCCATTTGATTGATTTTCTCCACCCTTTCGCTGCGGGTGTCGATTTACGTGATCAAAGCGGTGGGGTTGAAGCGATCGTCTTGAATTATCGTAGTAATGATCTCATCCTGCGCGGCCCTAACAAATCGGTCCTCTCCAAACAGGAGGCTAACGGCTTGTTCGTCAAAGCAAGGTGCTTGACGGGTTTTGACGGTAGGAACCGTTTCCGGAGGGATGAAGTAGCAATCGTGAAAGATCTCGATTCCGGCTAACTTCCTCTCGAGGTAATGCCAAGGTTCGGGAAATCCATGAAAGAGTTCCGAACTTCCTTCTTGGACGAAGTATCCATTGAGGGTAGGAAGATATGGCCTCATTTGGACTCCTACATACTTGCGGTTTTGGACTTGGGCGAGCATTTCGAGAACTTCTTCTGTTGTGGGTTTGTACCCTAGTCCAAGTGGTATTCTCGATGAGTTGCCTTTCTTGTATGGTGCGAAGGTGTTTTTCCGAACTGGGTTCAAAGGCATTCCAGGGAAGTATCCTTGGTTCTTGAGAATGTGGTTGACCACCAAGTTGGAGTAGGGATCATAGTATAAGGGTGCCAACTCACTTTCTATGACATTTACACTTTGGAAGCCCCCAAGTTCGTATATGGGATCCGCAAGGACTTGATTATTTGATTGCTTCTCGATTATAGCCTTAATGGGTGACGAAGTGATTGTCACAACTTTGCCATTTAGTGGGATCTTGATCTTTTGATGAAGGGTGGATGTTACTGCTTTAGAAGCATGAATCCAAGGCCTTCCCAGAAGTATGTTGAATGAAGCTTCGATGTCCACTATTTGGAAGTTAACCTTTCGTTCGATTGGTCCCGTTGCTATGGTTAGATTGGCAAGTCCTACCACCTTTCGTCGTGTACCGTCATATGCCCGTACACCTTGATTTGTAGGAGTCCAGTCCGACTCTTTCATGCCTAGTTTGTATGCCGTTTTGAGGGGTATGACATTGACCGCGGAGCCATCATCTACCAAGGTCATTGGCACATTCTTCTTTAGACAGATGACGGTGATGTATAGAGCAAGGTTGTGACTGGCGCCAAAAGGTGGCAAGTCTTCATCCGAGAAAGTAACAGGGTTACTTAGTTTCGGGGATTCTTGGAAGACCAAGTTGACTACATCTTCAGGAGTAGAGTTATGTGCCACATTCAATTTGGCCAAGGCTTGCAGTAAAGCTTGGCGGTGTGGAAATGAGCTTGCCACTAGTTGCCAGACCGAAAGATCAGCCTTGGTTCTTTGTAATTGCTTGAGCAAATGGTCAGTGGGGTCATCTTCGTTGTCATTTGGTGTGATGACATTGGTTGGACCGTTTTGAGTAGTGTTTTGGTATGGACGACCCGAGCGAGTTAGGTGATCCACATCTTGGTCTTCGCCATTTTGGACTATTTCCTTGACTAAGGAGTTTTCAATGAGGTATTCATCTTCATCGTCATCGGCCCAAACCCCATTGATTGCGGCTAGTTCCCTCATCCTCATGATGTCACTTTCTAGTTGTATGATTTGATCGACTAGTTTATCGACCACGGCGACTACTTCTTGCATAGTGGCATTTGGAGCGAAGATCAATGGTACGCGTTCTTTAGGTGTTGCATTGGGATCGCGTAAGATCATTACCATGCTTTCTAATTCCCACACTTGTCTACCTACACTCCTTGCCCAGGCGATGAAGTCGGAAATGGTAGGGGAGATGGTAGAGTAGATTCTTTCTTTCTCAATTGCCTGAATTTCATCCTCGGCGGGAGAAATGAGATGTGAGCAATCTAAGGTAGATTCATCACTTGTAATCACTAGAACTCCAAGAGGATTCTGAGTGTTATTAGGCTTACCTCCTGGTGGAATTGGAAGTCGACCATCTTCGATCATATCTTGAAGCACGTGTTTTAACTTGTAGCATTTTTCGGTGTCGTGCCCCTTACCCCTATGGTATTCACAGTAGGAATTTTCGTCCCAGAATTTGGACTTCCTTTCGGGCTCGGGAGTAGGTCCAATGGGTTGGAGTTTGCCTTGCTTCACTAGCCTTTTTAGAGCATTGGAGTATGTATCCCCAAGGTTTGTGAACTTCCTTGGTGGGCTAGTTTTCTTGGATGGCTCGAGAAGGTTAACTTCGTCGGTCTTGCTAGTAGAGCCGTATGAACGACTCGTGGACCCTTGATATCCTCGACCTACCGTTTTGGACAAGAGCCCTTTGCGGATGTCATCTTCAATTCGTGTCCCCAACACGGTTAAGTCCTTGAAAGTCTTGATGTTTTGATATCTCAAATGGTTGGCATATATGGGTTTGAGATTGTCTACGAATTTCTCCACAAGAGTGGCCTCATCCGGGCGTTCTACTAGTTGAGTACTAGTCTTCCTCCACCTACTTAGAAAGTCGGTGAATCCTTCTTTGTCATTCTGGGTAAGAACCTCTAGAGTGCGCATATTGACTTGGATCTCGGCATTATCCGCGTATTGTTTTGAGAATTCGATCGCGGCGTCCTCCCAAGTAGCGACCTTCTTGTGATCTAGGGTATAGAACCATTGCTTCGGGATGGTGTCGAGAGATGAAGGAAAGATCCTTAAGAACATCTCGGGTTTAATGCCTTTGATAGACATGTAATCTTTGAAAGCTCGGATGTGGTTTAAAGGGTTCTCGTGTCCTTTGAACTTGGGGATATCCGTCATGCTAAAGTTAGTGGGCAATTTGGAATTGACGGCTTCATACTTACGATTGTTCTCCCTGTAAATGTCATCTCCTTTAAGGTACATCAATTGCTCCTCTAGGTATTGGAGTCTTTTCTCATTGCGGTCATCCCCATGGGAGGACTTTCATCCTTAGACTCGTCATCGGAAAATTGTAGTACTTCACCTTTAATGGGAGGCAACCTTCCCTCTACGTCAAAGATACGGCCTTCGATGAGCTCGAGGCGGTCATAGGTTTGGTTTTGGGTAACTTGCATTTGGGCCAGCGCGGCAGGGATTCGATCACTATTCTCTTGAAGTTCTTTGGAGGTTCGTATCATCACTTGACCCAGGCATCTTGAAAACTGGACAAGAGATCGGCGACGAATCAAGACACGATCGACCATTCTATCACACTTGCTAAAAGAGGAAAAGACTTGACTCATGAAGTGGGTGTGTGCCACTTGTGTCGAGTGAGTTTTGAAGAAAGACAAGGTCTTTGAAAATGTGTGTCCTAGCCAACTGTAGTGTAGTTGTAGGAGTGGACTCGAAGTGAGATTTTGAAATGGGCTTGTGGCCCGAATTTTGACATGACAAACGGACAGAGTTTTGACCGGATTTTGTACTAATTAAAGGCCCTATTTTCGAAATTCTTGATTGAAAACGGGTTTTGATTTTTTGAAAGTTCGTCATGGTTTTGTTTAGAATGGTGATCACATAAGGTTTGCACATTTATACAAGCATTATAACGGGATGCTGAGTGCGTTTAGGAGGGTTTTGGTTTAAAGGGTAGGTTGCCATACCGAACCATCAAACCCGAGGTCTGTGGAGAGGCTCGTGCCAAACAAGAGTAAGGCCGATTCCTAGTCCATTTCCTCAAGTAGTGAAGGCCCTTGATACAAACAAGAGTAAGCATCATGGTATGGATGACGTCAATCGCTATCCATCTTTAGGCCCAAATAAGAATTAGGACCGTTTAGACGGGACGATTGGTCGAATGGGTTGGGTTGGGCCTAGGAAGGCCGAATAAACGGTCTAGGAAGACCGAGTTATGAGAACCGACAATTGTCTTGTACAAACTTATTCCCTAACCTTGTTCAAGTTTCACCCTAGCTACACGTAAGTGTATATTCCCAATGGAGTCGCCAAAGCGTGGAGCGGGCCGCCACGGGGCGCTTGGTAGTGAAGGGGCTCGAAAACAAGCGTTTGCATTTTGTAAGGAGTCGCCACCAATTTTTATGGGAAATTGGAACCGTTCGAATACCTCGTGCCATGTCAAGACACAAAGTAGTGACATGAACACTAAGCAATCGTTACCCTTAGCATTCTATGTCTAGAATGACTCTCGTGGATGCCAATGAACACGGGTGCTCACGGAGATCTGGAGTAAGGGGTGAGGGTACGTATTAGGAAGCTCTTTTGATCGAACACCTAATCCCGCCCGCCTCGATAGCGGCCTCTACTAATGATTAGGGAGTTTATTCGTACTTGATATACCGTCGGCTATATGCATGAATGCAACATCCAATAGATTAATCCTAACATGTGAATTAGCTAAGTCGGTGAACAATTAATTAGGCAAACAATTAGGGTCGAAGTGGGATTTAATATTGATTACATGTGGAAGCACATAAAACAATGAAATAAATAAAATAAATTACAATAATGGAAATTACATTAATTACAACGGATTAGGCGGTTTATGTCGAAAGTACCTTTAAAACGGATAATTTGATAAAAAGGAACAAAAGAATAAAACAACAAATTAACGAACAGGAATTAGCGATATTACGAATATTAGTTAATTGATACGTAAACTAATTAATCTAGGTCAAGGCAGAAAAGGAGTTCGGGACGTAAGTCGTCCCTGGAACAAAGCGAAAGAGACATCTGCGCCCTTTGGAAGAGCGCACAGACGCTGCGTCATTCCAGGAGCGAACTCTGGCTGTGAAGCCGGAACTGCAATTGTTAATGTCAGTTGATGAATTTAATGAATCGATTTAGATTATGTACCCGGATGAAAGTGATTAGCATGTTATTTACATATGATTGATGTCATAAAACAGTAAAACATGGATGAGACGGAAATAAGACGGATTAATTATGTGAAGGGTCGATGTTAATGAATGAATAATTAAACTAACTAACGAATTATTAAATAAACATGATGAATGATGACGAATTAATGACAAACAATAAATAAACAGACGCAAATTTATCAACAACGAATCCCAGAAACTCAATATGAACGAATTGAACTTCTAAAACCCGAAACTTGAATTAATGACGAAAACCCGCAAATATGAATTATAAGGGATTTAAGCCGGATTTATGACGAATTAAACATGTTAATGATGATGGAATAATTTGTTAATGATCATGTGAACGAATTAACGAAAAACAATTGAAAGCAAATAGAAAGACGAGACGCAATTACAGAGGGCGAAGAAGAAGAAAAGAAGCGAGAATCGGCGGCCTCATGAAGAGGCGCAGCAGGTGCTGCGCTCCTTCGAAGAGGCGCAGCAGTTGCTGCGTCTTTTCTCGACTGTCTGTCTACTGGAAATCCGCAAAACAGGTTTTAAAGACGGTTTTTTAGAAATCGGTTTTAATGGTGTTTTCGACATAAACCTTACAATTGTGATACGATAAATAAAATACAATAAATAAAAGGAGAGATTACACCCTCAGACTTACATGTTGACGGAACGAGAAGAACTAAGAAAATCGATTAGTGATGCTCGACGCGAATGCAAGGAAAGAGTGCCCTCGTAAGAGGAAAACGATTTAAACAGATTGATTAATTAGATTGATTGAGTGTAGTGGTCAAATTGGTCGGTCATGCAACGGAGAGGCTGGTACCCGGAAAGATCCGAGCTTACGTGGTCGGAAGTCCAAGCACGTAGGCGCCAATTAGTAGGAACAAAGTCTAGAATGCAAAGGGAGAAGAGAAGGGCGGACACTCGCGTGAGAAATATGAGGAACGAAGGCTCCTATTTATACTAATCACGTGAAGGAATAGGGTTTCGGAGACTCTTTGGAAGTGAATCTCGGAAAGATATAAAAAAGATACGTAAATCATGCAAAGAAGGGCCTGGGAAGAGGCGCAGCAGCCCCTGCGTCTCTTGGAAGAGGCGCAAAGAAAGTCCGCGCCTTTGTTCCCGGAGGTTTCCTCCGCTTAAGAAAGATTTCCGCGTTTTAGTTATGGTAGGACGGATTTAATTTGATTATCTTTTGAATATTACGGGATATTATTTGCCAAAAGATAAAATTTGATGAATATGGAATAGAAATATCCGGAACATTCCAGAACATTCCGACTCGGGATTTAATGACTATCGAGAAAATGGAGACGGTTTTTGACCCGGACTCGAATGTACTCTAATTACTGCCAAAACGACCGTATCGGCACGTAGATGACAACTAAGAGGTTGACATTTATATTTGAGCAATCACTTGACGATAATCTTACGAACTGTCACTAATCGTTCCGCGAATCAAACATGCGGCCCAATCATCACCGGGTGGTTTGCGAGGGGTGCAGAAACGAGGTGTCTACAAAATGTTGGGTACTCTATCGAGTAAGTGAGTTTTGCGTACGAAACAATGTTCTGTCTGATGGGTACTCGATTGAGTAGAGGCCGCTCGATCGAATAAGGGGCACTCGATCGAGAAAGTCAGTTACTCGATCGAGTAAGTTGGTTTTACGGGTTATTTTACCGGGTTTTGATAGCAACGCGAGAAGAATATATAAACACCTTTCGTCAGTTTCTTTTCACTTTTACCCTATTCTAAACTTCACAAAGTTAAAAACAAAGTTACGTTGCTCCTTCCTTCCGCATTGCTATTAAATCCCAAGGCTTGTGTCGTCGGAATCCAGAGTTATTTACACCGTTGAGACCGTCGCGTTGTGGGTAAGATCCTAGTACCATTTCTTTGATTTTGGTTGAAGCCCTAATTGGGTAATTTGGTGGTTTTGGGAGTATTTTGATTGTTGATGGTGATTGTATGATTGTATGATTGATAGGAGGTGATTTCATATAGGAACGTTTCTGATTCGCTGTTGTGACGATATTGGTGATTGCATTTCCAGGTAGGGTTTCCAACTCAGTTATTGGTTATATGTATATTAGATGGTTGATTGATTGTCGATGGTTGATTGATGTCATTTGTCTATATCGTATTGGAATTGGTAATTGTTGTTGTTGTAGTTGGTTATGTTGTTTGTCTGTGGTTCGCGAGGTGCACCCTCGGCTGAGTGGAGTCACTTGCGAGATTGGCTTCACGCCCTTGATTCGACCTTTGTGGAACCCGCCACAAGAGGGGATGTGCACATTAAAGAACATGAGTTTGCGCTCGGTATTGAGGAGCGGGGCTTAGGTGGGAACGGCTGCGGTCCCCCACTGGCGGTGTGGATTACTGGTTGCGGCCATAATCTGGCAGGACTAGACCTTCAGGCTAGTCAGGTGATTGGTGATGTGACGGTGTTGGTGGATTGTATGTACTGTTGTTATTGTCTTATCTTATATTGTGTAATCAGTAACTGGCCCCATTTAATTGTTTTAAAAACGGTGGTGATCCATTCGCGGATGGTGAGCAGTTATTGAGCAGGTATGAGATGGATGCGCGAGGGATAGCTGGGATTGAGTCATCACGAGTCACTTAGAGTCTTCCGCTATGTTACCAAACATTTATTTTACTTTACATTTGATTTAGTTGGTTTTGGATTTGGAACAGTTGTATCTCTTTTGACAGTTTTGGATTTTGTTTATGTATCACCTTAAACTTAACTATTAAAGTACGTTCTTTTATGGTCCTTTTGATATACATTGCCTCGGGTAACCGAGATGGTAGCACTTTCATGCATTAGGTGGTCTTGGTAAGGCACCTTGGTGTATGGGGGTGTTACAAAGTGGTATCAGAGCGAAAATTTTGGAACCTGTAACTAATGAATCTAATGAACCTAGGGAGTCAAATTAAAATGAACCCGGGTAGGAGTTGTTAGGAGCTAATGCAAAGACTTGGGAGACGTCCTAAAGTCGCGAACTCGCTCTACAACTTTAAACCGGTCACTAAGGGGGTGTCATGGGATCGCTATGTGTTTACTAATTTTCAATTGAATATGTTGGATGAGTATGTAATATGAAATGTTGGATGAATGATTGTGGTGGAATGGAGAATGTGATGGAAAAAAGGTGAAGTAGAGGTATGTGATGAAATGTTGTGAATAATCATGTTGCATGTTGGATGATTTATAATGTGGTATAATAGTAACATGTGAATAGGAATGTTGTGTTATATACATATATTTTGTTGCGAAAAGTTATTATGTTAAAGCATGCGGTAGTTAGAAATGTCAGCATGACTCGATCGAGTGGGGGTAACTCGATCGAGTAGGGTGGATTCGATCGAGTGGGTATATGACAATGTTGGACAGTAGCTGCTGCTTTGGGTTAATCGATCAAGTAAGGCGAGTACTCGATCGAGTGGGGGCTACTCGATCGAGTATGTATGGGGCTCGATCGAGTGCATTTTTGTGTACGTTCTGGTCAGGTTCTAGAATTGAAGTAGTCGATCAAGTAAGTGGGAAACTCGATCGAGTTACCTCTACTCGATCGAGTGGGTGTAGTTACTCGATTGAGTAAGTGTTGTACATGTCGTATATAATTTGAGCCGTAGGCTATGTGCTTACGTTTATCTCTCCTCTTAATAGCTCAAAGATATGCCACCAAAGATATGTGCCATGTATGCTAGGCCACAAGAGATGAGTGTTGATGAGGTTGCCAAGATGCTTGAGCATCAAGATGCGCTTAACGAGGCCCTAAAGAGATGTGAGAAAGACAAAGATGTCGAGATAGACTTTGCCAAGATGAGCACTATGATATCCCGCTTAAACCCAAAGGAATACATGGGTACTGGTGCACCAATTTTGCTCGACAATTGGCATAGGGAGATGGAGAACATCTTGGGAGTGGTTCATTGTCCCGAGGACTTTAAAATGGAACAAGTTGCATTCTACTTGAGAGATGCTGCGGGAGAATGGTGGGACAAGGTAAGGGAGAGTGCCCTAGATCTTTATCTAAAGCAGGGAAAGTCAGCTATACCATGGGTTGAGTTCAAGAGAGCTATGCGCCGGGAGTTTGTTCCAGAACGTGTTCGTAGTAAGCTGAGGGAGGAGTTTGATTCTTTCAAGATGACTTCGGATATGACTGTGGCCGAGTACTATCACAAGTTTAATGAGAAATCGTGGTATGCAGAGGACATGCACTACTACAAATCCAGGCAACTACAACGCCCCTTTAACAACGCTTATTCACGAAAATCACCATAGATGTTGTAGAACGTATGGCGCGAATTTTACTAAAATTAATTACAACGGTTATGGTTATATAACCGTTGTTATAAGTTTTAACAACGGATCAAACATCCACAACCGTTGTTAATAATTTGGCGCAAAATTGGCGCAAAGTTAGTGAAAAGTAATCACAATGTTATTTTTTAAACCCGTTGTTAAAACTTTTTAACAACGGTTTTTGTTTAACAACCGTTGTCAATACTTTTCATACTATAAACCACACAAACACAGATCAACTACAGCCACAAAACACAAACCTTAACACAAACACAAACACAGACAAACACAGACAAACACAAACACAAACACACACTTTCTCGTCGTCTCTTTCTCTCTTTCTCATCGTCGCTTTATCATCTTGCCGTCACTGTTGGTTTCATCGTCTCTTACTTTCTATAATTATCAGGTAAATCTCGCCGTCACTGTTGGTTTCATCGTCATTATTTTCTTTTTCTAATTATTTCATTTGCATGTATGTGTTTTTATCGATCATTATGTTATTTCTCTAAGTATTATTCGCTTAATTAGCTAGTAAAACAAATTAAATAAAATAAAACAAAGAAGAAGCAAGATGATAAAGAGGAATGCATGATAAACTTAATATATATATATATATATATATACATATATATATATATATATATATATATATATATATACATATATATATATATATACATATATATATATATACATATATATATATATATACACACACATATATATATATATACATATATATATATATATATAAATACATAAATTAAAAAAAGAATTACATTGATAAAAATGCAATTCTTATATTTTCATAGAGAGTCTTATTCTCTTCTATGATATCCATCCTCTCCTCCTTAGCCATTTGGAGGTTTCGTTCAGCAGTTGCTATATCGTCATATAGCTGCAACAACTGGTGCTCTGCCAAGCCATTTTTTTGGCGTCCTTGAGTGCGGATCGAGCATCCACAAGGTAGCTCTTGAAACTGTCCTCAATGTGGAGCAACCGGCGGATGAAAATGTTGTTGTTCTCGGTCATAGTATGAGTTTTAAGGATGGTATCATTCATTTTGTTGATGAAGTTTGGAGTTTGTTTGAAAGATTAATTAGGGTTTATTTGGAGTTTGTTTTAGCAGTTAGGGTTTGGAGATATATAATGAGATAATGGAATGTTAGTTGAGATAATGCATGTATTTATACTAAGTAATGTGTCTTTTGAGTTGTTTTTTAATTAATATATGTTTAGGAAGTTGTGCCATAATCATTATCATATCTCTCTCTGCTGCTTCAAATCTTATTATAACCCTTCTCATCCATATATTGTCCATTCATATGCAGGGATGACAGTAATAATGCATGCATCGGAATTATAACGGGCCGTAATTATGCATGTATCTAGTAATATTTAATTTTTTTTTTTATTTTTTAAAAACAAACAACAATGGTTATTGAGAAACAACCCGTTGTCTTTAGTTATAACAACGGTTTTTTATATTACAACCGTTGTTATAAATTTCCCACCAAAATTGAGTCACACTTTCCACAACGGGTTTTTATACTTAAAACCGTTGTTAATAGTTTAAACAACGGGTTCCTTAAGAAAACCAACCGTTGTTAAAACCTTTTACAACGTCCGCTTTTTTATATAACAACAGTTTTTAACCGTTGTTATAGCCTGTATCTGTAGTAGTGATGGGGCTGAGTCAGGAGAACTTGGCACTGTGGTTTGAGAAGGGGTTGACCTATCAGATAATGGAGAAATTACCAGTTGGGGTCTTTACAGATGTTAAGGGAGTTTATGAGAGGGCAGGGAGAGCTGAGAGATTGGCCGAGATGTCTAAAGAGAACAAAGAGAGAGGTCCTGAAAAGAGAAAGGCTGAGAGTGAGGGAGGTGGTCAGTCTAGCTATAAAAGGGGTAATCATAGCCAGGCAAGAGCTTACTCATCGGGATCGGGTTTCAGTGGTGGAGCTTCTTATGGGCGTGGTCGTGGTGGTAGCAGTAGCAGCTGAAGTATCTCTTGTTTCAACTGTGGCGGTATGGGCCACAAGAAGCATGAAGGTTTTTAGAGGTCATCGTAGGGGAGCTTTTCGCAGGGTCCGACTCAGAGCTATGCTAGCAACCGACCAGCTGGGTCATAGAATAACTATGGAGGGCATGGTAACAACAACGGTGGGTCCAACCGCAATGGCGGTAATTCTTATCAGAAACCGGCGGCTAACAACAATCAGGGGTTAGCTACCAAGCCATCTACTTCATCTAGTATAGTTCAGGGAGGTGGGCAAAAGACCAGTGGCAAGTTATTCATGATGGACAAGAAAGCTGCTCAGGATAATGCACACGTGATGACTGGTACCTTTCTTGTTAATGATGTTTCTACCTTTGTTTTGTTTGATTCGGGGGAGTCACACTCTTTTGTATCGTCGAGTCATGCTAAGCTTTTGGGTTTGAGAGAGTTTGATTCTGTAAAAGATGAGGTTTTCATACCGTTAGGTGAGTCAGTGTCTTGTAGGAGGCTATATAAGGGTGTATCTATGATAGTTGGACAGGTTGATCTTCCAGTGGATTTGTTAGAATTTCCTATGGACGGTTTTGAGATGATAGTTGGTATGGATTGGTTGGGAAAGTACAAAGCTAGAATATATTGTCACCAAAAGAGAGTCTTTTTGAGAGGTCCTAAGGGAGTTAGCGTGCCTTATCGTTGGTTTGTTGTCAAACCCAAAGTCAAAGTAATTGTAGCGGTGACCTTCAAGTCTTACCTGAGGAAGGGGTGACTTTTGATTCTATGCCATGTGAAAGATCATAGTATGGTTGAGCCGACAGCTGATGAGATACCAGTGGTGGGAGAGTTTCTAGATGTTTTTCCGGAGGAGATACCGGGTTTGCCACCGAAGAGAGTGTAACCCCCATACACCAAGTGCCTTACCAGGACCACCTAATACATGAAAATGCTACCATCTCGGTTTTACCCGAGGCAATTTATATCAAAAGGACCATAAAAGAACGTACTTTATTAAATAAGTTTAAAGCAATACACGTCCAAACCAAAACTGTCAAATGAAAATACGACTTTTCCAAAAGTGCTAACCCAACTAAAGTAAATAATCATTTAACGACACAGCGGAAGACTTCTAGACATCTTGTAGTGACTCAACCCAGCTATCCCATGCGCGTCCATCTCATACCTGCTCAGTAACTGCTCACCATCCCTAAATGGATCACCACAGTTTCAAAACATTTAAACGGGGCCAGTTACTGATTACACAAAATACAATATAACAGATACAATACATAAATTACCCAATCACCATCACAACTCCACACACCTGACTACACACTAAAGTGTGTAATCCTGCCAGAATACCCATCGCAACAGGTACTCCTCGCCGCCAGTGGGGGACCGCAGCCGTTCCCACCTAGGCCCCGCTCATCTCATCCGAGTGAAAACCGATGTTCATTAATGTGAACATCCCCTCCTGTGGCGGGTTCCACAGAGGGCGAATCAAGGGCGTGAAGCCACTCCCGCAAGCGACTCCACTCAGCCAAGGGCGCACCTCGCAAACCATAGACAAACAATTACAATTATGCAACAACAACTCCAACACAAAAACCAACATGTTATAGATCAACAATAAACACAATCACCATCAACACTTATGTAACCAATAACCGAGTAAGGAAACCCTACCTGGAATAAGCAATCACGAGACTGTCACAAAGCAGCTAATCATTATTGCTCCTCAACGAAACCTCCTCCTATAAGCATTTAACCATACAATTACCATCTAATACAACATTATACTCCCAAAACCCCAATCTACCCAATTAGGGTTTTAAATAAAATCAACGAAACGGTATAAAAAAACATACAAGGATCTTACGCACGACACCACGAACTCAACGGCGTAAAGAACACGCCGATCCGACAACCTTAGCCCTTGGGATTTGATAGCAACGCGACGAATAAAAGCAACGTAACTATTTTCTCTCTTGAAAGGTTTTAGAAAAAGGTAAAAGTGATAAAGAAGGTGACGGAAAGGTTTAAATACCCATCACACGTTACTAACAAAACCCGGCTAAAATAACCCGCAAAACCAACTTACTCAATCGAGTAAGTAACTTACTCGATCGAGTGACCCTTACTCGATCGAGTCCCCAACTTACTCGATCGAGTAACCTTCAGCAGAACACTGTTTCGTAAAACAAATATACTTACTCGACAGAGTAAGCCCCACTCGATAGAGTATCCATAGACATAGAAAACCGTAGTATTACAGTCTTCCCTCCTTAAAAAGAACTTTGTCCCCGAAGTTCAGCCCATACCCAAAAACAAACATACTAACTCAACCACGACACAACAACGCAACTAAAAACTAAAAACAAAACTCCCAATTATAACTCAAACCGACTCAAAGCAACTACTAACTGTACCAAAACCAACATAAACCATACCAAAACCTTATGCGATCACCTCCTACCCCCCTAAAAGAAACATGGTTACGTCCCCGTAACCACACATATGCGATCAAAAAGGGACGGATACCGCTCCCTTATAGTCTCTTTCGCCTCCCAAGTAGCTTCCTCAACCTTATGATTAGACCATAGAACCTTAAGCAACACTGTTTCCCCGGATCTAGTTTTTCGAACCTTGCGTTCAAGAATCTGTTTCGGCACCTCAAGATAAGACAAGGACTCATCCAACTCTAAGTTCTCCACCTCTAGCACATGTGAAAGATCGCACACATACTCTCGTAACCAAGACACATGAAACATATTATGCACCCTATCCAAAGCTGTTGGTAATGCTAACCGGTAAGCAACCTCTCCCACACGATCCAAAATCTCATATAGTCCGATGAACTTCTGGCACAGCTTCCCTTTCTTATCAAACCTCATAACCCCACGCATAGGAGACACTTTCAGAAGAAACTTGTCCCCAACCTGAAACTCTATGTCACAGCGATGTAAGTCTGCATAACTCTTTTGTCGATCCTGGGCCGCTTTCATCTTTTGCCTAATCACCTTAACCTGTTCTATCATCTCCTATGCCATCTATGGTCCTAAAATCACTGCCTCAGCTCTATCATCCCAGCAAATCGGACTCCTACACCTCCTCCCATATAAAGCCTTAAACGGTGCCATCCCAATACTCGTGTGATAGCTGTTGTTATAAGAAAACTCAATCAGATCCAACCTATCTTCCCAGCTACCACCAAACTCCATCACACAAGATCTCAACATATCCTCTAAGCTCTTGATAGTTCTCTCTGTCTGCCCATCTATCGCAGGATGAAAAGCAGTACTCATCTTTAAGGTAGTTCCCATCAGATCCTGCAACTCTTGCCAAAACCGTGATGTGAATCTCGCATCTTGATCTTACACAATATCTTTAGGCACCCCATGTAACCGAACCACATGCTTTCTATAACCCAAAGCTAACTGTACCTTGCTCCAAGTATCTTTCATCGGAAAAAGGTGAGCTGACTTAGTCAAACGGTCAACTATTACCCATATCATGTTGTTACCCTGCTGACTCCTCGGTAAACCCACTATCAAGTCCATAGAGATAGATACCCATTTCCACTCAGGTACCTCAAGAACTGAATCTTACCTTGTGGTCGTCGTTGCTCTCCCTTAACTCTCTGACATGTCAAACATCGAGCCACAAACTCAACTGTTTCCTTCTTCATCCCAGGCCACCAGAAAGTCTTCTTCAAATCTTTATACAACTTGTCACCACCTGGATGTACTGAATATGGTGTGCAATGAGCCTCTGTCATGATTATCTTTTTCAACTCCTCATCATTAGGAACGCACCATCTCGCATCAAATCTCACACTGCCATCTGTATAAATAGAGAACCGAGATACTGTCCCTTTCTCTACTCCAGCGCTCCACTCCTCAATCTTAGGATCCAAATCCTGTTTCCTGCGAATGTCATCATATAGATCCGGTTCCACTATCAAGTCTCCTCTAGTATCCTCTTTCTGTATCACATGTATCCCCATCTTCCCCACCTCATCTCTCAACCTCATCAAAGACATAGCTGTGCATAGAGAATGCACACTCTTCCTGCTCAGCGCATCAGCAACCACGTTTGCCTTCCCTTCATGGTATATAATATCCATGTCATAGTCCCCTATCAGCTCTATCCATCTCCTCTGTCTCATGTTCAACTACTTTTGAGTGAAGATGTACTTGAGACTCTTGTGATATGAAAACACCTTAAAGGTCGCCCCATAAAGATAGTGCCTCTAAATCTTGAGAGCAAACACAACTGCACCCAACTCTAGATCATGTGTCGGATAGTTCTCCTCATAAGGCTTCAATTGCCTAGAAGCATAGGCAATTACTTTCCCATTCTGCATCAACACACATCCCAATCCATTCTTTGAAGCATATGTATATACCTCAAAGTTCTCACACCCTTCAGGTAATGCTAAGACTGGAAATGTGGTCAAACGCTCCTTTAATGTTTGGAACGCCGTCTCACAACTTTCATCCCAATGAAACCTGTTCTCTTTCCTCATCAACGCTGTCATAGGTCTGGCTATCTTAGAAAAGTCTTTCACGAACCGATGATAGTACCCTGCCAAACCCAAGAAACTCCTTATCTCTGCCACATTCTTCGGTGCTTCCCACTTAGACACTGCCTCTATCTTTGTCGGATCCATGGCTACACCATCCTTGGAAATCACATGCCCTAAAAAGGCAACTTCCTCGAGCCAGAACTCACACTTAGACAACTTTGCATACAGCTGATTGTCACGCAAAGTCTACAACACCAACCTCAAGTGCTCCTCATGCTCCTCCTTAGTCTTGGAATAGACTAAGATATCATCTATGAAAACCACCACAAACCGATCCAAAAACTGACTGAAGACCCGGTTCATCAAATCCATAAACAATGCTGGTGCATTAGATAAACCAAACGGCATTACCACGTACTCATCGTGACCATACCTCGATGTAAAAGCTGTCTTTGGTATGTCCTCATCCCGAATCCTCACCTGATGGTAACCTGATCTCAAATCAATCTTAGAAAAGACTGTTGCCCCACTCAACTTGTCAAACAGATCATCTATCTTTGGCAAAGGATACTTGTTCTTCCCTGTAACCCTGTTCAGCTCCCTGTAGTCGATGCACAACCTCAAACTCCTATCTTTCTTCTTCACAAACAGAACTGTTACTCCCCACGACGATACACTAGGTCTAATGTATCCTTTATCAATCAAATCATCCAGCTGTTTCTTCAGCTCGTCCAACTCCGCATGACCCATGCGGTACGGGACCTTAGAGATTGGTCCCGTCCCTGATTTCAGCTCCACACTGAAATCTATATCCCTCTTTGGTGGCATACCTGGTATCTCCTACGAAATAACATCTGGAAACTCTCCCACCACTGGTATCTGATCAGCTGTCGAACTCACCTTACTATGGTCTCTCACATGGCATAGAATCAAAGGACACCCCTTCCTCAGGTAAGACTTCAATGTCACCGCTGCAATCACTTTGACTTTGGGTTTGACAACAAACCCAAGATAAGATACACTAACTCCCTTAGGACCTCTCAAAGAGACTCTCTTTTGGTGACAATCAATCCTAGCTTTGTACTTATCCAGCCAATCCATACCAACTATCATCTCAAAACTATCCATGGGAAACTTTAACAAATCTACCGGAAGGTCAACCTGCCCAACTATCATAGATACACCCTTATACAACCTCCCACAGGTTACAAACTCACCCGACGGTATAAAAAATTCATCTTTTACAGACTCAAACTTCCCCAAACCCAAAAGCTTAGCATGAGTCGACGATACAAAAGAATGTGACGCCCCCAAATCAAACAAAACAAAGGTAAATACACCATTAACAAGAAAAGTACCCGTGATCACGTGAGCATCATCCTCAGCAGCTTTCTTGTCCATCATGAATAACTTGCCACTGGTCTTTTGTCCACCTCCCTGGACAGTACGAGTAGAAGTAGACGGCTTGGCAGCCGATCCCTGGTTGTTGTTTATTGCCGGTTTCTGATATGAATTACCGCCATTGCGGTTAGCCCCACCGTTATTGTTACTCTGACCACCTTAATTATTCCATGACCCAGCCGGCCTATTGCTAGCATAACTCTGAGACCGACCCTGAGAGAAACTCCCATGTGATGGCCTCTGGAAACCCATTCCCACAGCATTGTTACACTCATGTCTCTTGTGGCCTACACCACCACGATTAAAGCAAGTTAAACCCCAGCTGCTACTACCACCACCTCGACCACACCCAAAAGAAGCTCCACCCCTAAACCCCGATCCCGATGAGTAAGCCCTCGCTTGGTTATGGTTGCCTCTCTTGTAACTGGACTGACCACCACCCTCACTCTCAGCCTTCCTCTTCTCGGGACCTCTCTCCTTATTCTCCTTGGCCATTTTGACCAATCTCTCAGCTCTCTCGGCTCGCTCATACACTTCCTTAACATCAGTAAGGACTCCAACTGGTAGCTTCTCCATGATCTTATAGGTCAAATTCTTCTCAAACCTTAGCGCTAGGTTCTCCTGGTGCAACCCCATATCCTCAGTGTATCTAGACTTCTCATTGAACTTATGATAGTACTCAGCCACTGTCGTATCCAGAGTCATTTTAAAATCATCAAACTTCTCTCTCAGCTTACTACGGACATGCTCAGGTACAAACTCTCGGCGCATAGCTCTCTTTGTGGACGCGGGCCCACGGGGGGTCGCTCGGGTAGAAAGCGAGCAAGCTTTTGCATTTGTGGAGTCTCCACCAATTTATTGTGGAAAATTGGAAACCGTTCGAATACCTCATGCCATGTCAAGACACAAAGTAGTGACATGAACACCAAGAACTCGTTATCCTTAGCATTCTATGTCTAGAATGACTCTCGTGGATGCTAATGAACACGGATGTTCACAGAGATCTGGAGTAAGGGGTGAGGGTACGTATTAGGATGCTCTTTTGATCAAACACCTAATCCCGCCCGCCTCGATAGCGGCCTCTACTAATGATTAGGGAAAATCATCTATACTCGATATGTTGAAGGTTATATGCATGCAATGCAACATCCATTAGATTAATCCTAGCATGTGAGAATTAACTAAGTCGATAGATACGTAATTTAAGATGCTTTAATGTCGAATTATGGTTTAAGGTTGATTGCATGTGAGAGCATACAAACTATAATAAAGATACAATAAAATACAATAATGAAAATTACAGTAATTACAACGGTTTAATTGATCTACGTCGAAAATACACTTAAAATGGATGGTTTGAGAAAAAGAAAGGGAAAATAAATTAACGAACAGATTAGCGGTGATAATAGGAGTAATAGTTAATTAATACGTAAGCTAGTAATTAGGTCAAAGCAACAACGGAAGTTCAGGGGCAGAATTCAACCCGGAACAGGCGCAGCAGAGCTGTGTCCTTTGGAAGAGGCGCATCACCTGCTGCGTCCTTTCCTGAGGTGAATTCTGGCTGTGAAGCCGGAATTGCATATCGTTAATATTCATTGGTGATTTAAATGATCGATTAATATATATAACTCTGATAGAAGTGGTTTAACGGATTATTTACATGCAAATTGGTCGTGAAAACAATAAAAGACGGACACAAATTAAACAGAACGAATTAAACGCTAATTACAAGATTAATTATGAATTAAATTGGTTAAAACTAACTAATTAAGTTAAATTAAAATTAAACTATTGACAATGATGACGATGAGTAGATGAAAATATACCAAAGGTCGAATTCCAGAGACTTGATAGTGATGAAACGAATCTCTAAAACCCAGATTGATTTAATGACGAAAACCCGCAAATATTAATTACTTGTTATTTAAGTCGGAAATTTAAAGATGAATTATTAACGAATTATATGTTAAAATTATTATGTTAAAACTATCGTGTTAATGAAGAAAAGACAAACAGACGAAACAAGAAATAACAGACGAAAATAACAGAAGACGAAGGAAGAAGAAGGAGAGCAGGAACTGCGGCCGCCACAGGAAGAGGCGCAGCAAGTGCTGCGTCCCTTCGAAGACGCGCAGCAAGTGTTGCGTCCCTTCGAAGAGGCGCAACAGTTGCTGCGCTCCTTCTCGACGTCTGTCTTCCATTAATCCGTGAAAAGGGTTTGAATAAAGGTTTTGCAAAAACGGTTTTGAATATATTTTCGACGTAAACCTTACAATAATGATTACAAAAAAATAAAGTACAATAATAAAAGATGGGATATACACCCTCAGACTTACATGTTTGACGAAACGAGATTAACCAAGTTAACGTTTAGTGATGCTCGACTCGAATGTACAACGAAAGTGCCCTCTAAGAGGAAAAAGAACAAGATTGATTAAGATGATTGATGTGGAGTTGGTCAAATTGGTCGGTCATGCAAAACGAGGCTGGTACTCAGAAGGATCCGAGCTTACGTGGTCGAAAGTTCAAGCACGTAGACGCCAAAAAGCAAGAGCGTGGTCATAGAATGCAAAGGGAGAAGAGACGGGCGGACACTCGCGTGAGAAATATGAGGGACGAAGGTCCCTATTTATACTAATCACACGAACGAATTAGGGTTTCGGTGAAACTTTGGAAGTAAATCTCAAAAAGATTTGAAAATACGCAGAAAGGAGCTGGGGAAGAGGCGCAACAGTTGCTGCGCCCTTTCCCCAAGGGTTTCCTCCTGCGGAAGAAAGATTTCCGCGTTTCTATTATGGAATTGCAGTGTGATCTTGATTTCCTTATTATTTATAAAATAATTTCGGGATATAATTTACCAAAGATTAAAAGATTGAAAATATGGAATAGAAATATCCGGAACATTCCAGAATATTCTGACTCGGCATTTTAAACGGTTATTAGAAAATGAAGACGGTTTTTGACCCGGACTCCAAATGTACTCTAATTACTGTCAAAACGACCGTAATGGTGCGTAGATGACGACCAAGGGGTAGACACAAGTGTTTGAGCTATCACTTGACGATAAACTTACGAATTGTCATAAATCGTTCCATGTACCAAACATGCGGCCCAATCATCACCGGGTGGTTTGCGGGAGATGCACAAATGAGGTATCTACAGAGCCCCCACTTTGACTGACGCTTGGACAAGGCGAAAGTAAAAGTATAGCCATCAGGTCAATCGAAGATTACAACCTGACGACTATGGCGACGCGAGGTGGCTCAAGGGTTCTGAACCAAGGACCTGTCGTCGGGAACATTTTAGAGTCTGTCGACTATCGGGGAGGGTCGTTTAAAGTCCATTAGACTATGTGAGGAGGCTGGCCAACCATAAGAAGAGACCATACCTGAAATTCCTTTAAATTCCTTACTCTGTCGGACTCCAAGGGGAAACAAAATGTAAGATTGAAGGGCAGCAGGACGTTGATAGAAACTGCTGGGGAGAAATCTGCTTGGGTCGGTCTTCAATCAAACTTCGGTAAAACTTTAGATTGATTTTGAACTCCACGTGTTGAGAGGGACAATTGGCTGTCCGGAACTCTCGCTGGGAAAAATCTGCTTGGGTCGGTCTTCAAACAAACTTCGGCAAAACTCGAGATCGATGTAGAACTCCACGTGTTAAGAGGGACGATTGGCTGTCCGAAACTCTCGTTGAGAGAATATAATTAAGGCTGATCTCCACGTCTTGAGAGGGACAACTGGTTGTCCGGAACTCTCGTTGGGGGAACATAACTCAGGCGTGTCAAAACACCTGTCAGAGGGCATTCGCCCGTTGTGGCAAGCGAGGTCTTGATAAAGTACCGCGACAGTTCGTAGTTTACTCGAAAATACGGGTTCGGGTGAAGAATAAACATCAAATGGACCAAATATATGAAATAAGGTGTTGAGGAAGAGGCGCACCAAAGATGGGCCCACAAATAACGAACTTATAACGAATTTTCGAAAATGGACTTGGAAGGGAACGGAGGAAGAGGTGCAGCAAGGGCTGCGTCTCTTGGAAGAGGTGCTGCACCTACTGCGTCTTTTCCTGGGTGTGTCCATGTCTGAGTAAAAACTCGATAAAACTCGTGTTTTATTCATAATTTTCGAAACATAAATCATCAAATACTCTCTCAAATTCCAACAATTTCTTGCAAAAATTTGATTAAAATCCTGCATTTGCCATGACTAATCGAGGTATGTGTATGATTTTTGCATTAATCTTCCGCATTTGAACAATTTGGACCGACAAATTAGGGTTTCCAACCCTAAAAATGTCAAAAATTTGGGGCTTTTCCCCCAAACGATTTTGCCTTGAAAAATTGAATTTGTAAATGGATAATTGGCAGTATAAGGATCATAACCATGTGTTCTTTTCGAATTTTCATTGAGTTTTGAACGTTTGAGTGAAATTGTGATGGTCTCACAACAGAACCGTAAAATGCTTCGAAAATAGCCTTAGGGTTGCCCATTTCTGATGAAACTTGATATTCGAAATCCTTGTATGATGGTTAAACTTCCTACAATTTAGAATTTTTGATTTGTGACGGCTTTTTCAGGACACTTTTCCAGGGCATAATCACCGTTATAACGAAATGCTGTCACCCATACTACCACATGAGCGGTCGGGTTTTTAGGAAAATGGCCATGGATGGCGAGAAAAGAGCGATTTCGGAGCTTTGAAAGCTTGAAAATCCCCTAATTAAGGCTCGTCGTCACTTAACGTGGCCTAATTCACTTTAACTTTGCAGGTGATGAGGATTCTATGTCCGGAAAGGGTCCCATGGATGTGGATACTGTTATTGACTCTTCTCGTACGCTCAAGGAGGTGTTAGAGGAGGCTTTTGCTGGAGTGCCGGCCGCTGAGGATGAGGTCGTCGAGGAGGAGGTTGTTGAGGAGGAGGCCCCGAGGCGGGCCAATGTTGGGCGAGGCGATCATCAGCTGAGGGGAGCACTCGAGTGGGTTGAGGTATGGGATAGCCAACATCTCATCTGGGCGGCGGAGAGTCACTTGTCCTACAAGACGGTGAAGAGCTTGGCAAATTGAATTCATCATTCTTTTATTCGCCCTCTTTCATTTTCATTTGCTATCCCTTTCCTCTTTCATTCGAGCTAAAGATAGCTCTCGCTTTGAATCAAAATAGGAGGCTGGGAACATCAGGTCTTTCTCGGGTTACACTACGATGATGGAGGCTTACGGGAGACTGTCGGCGGAGGAGCAGACCATCATCGAGCGGGGAGCGTTTGGTGCTTTGGTACGAGCGTGGAGGGATATCAAGGGAAGGAAGATTCGGGCTAACCTTTGCCTGATTCGAGCTTTCCTTGATCGGTTCTGGAACACGACCTCAACCTTTCACATGTCTTTTGGTGAGGTTGGGGTCACGTTGGAGGATTACGGCATGATTTCTGGCTTGCCATGTGGTACCGAGGCTGTGATGTGGCCGGAGACAGCCATGAGAGTGGACTCGGCTGAGGTTAGGAGCTTGATCGGTTGGAACCTGGTGGCGAAAGCTGCTGGGGTTCCCGGGTTGGTGCCGAGTTCCTACGTCAGGGACTCCTTTGCTGGCAAGGTCCCGACGGTGGTGACGATCGATGGGAGGGAGACGGCTCCTCCTCCCTGCACTGTGAAGCAGAGAGCTCGTTTGTGGCTCTGGTGGTTTTTGTCTTCGCTCTACCTCGGAGACAAGGGAGAGAGGCTGTCGACGAAGCTTCTTCCCTTCCTTTCTGACCTGAGTGGCCTAGGTCATTGAGACTGGGTCACTGCTGGTTTTGCGGTCCTTATTCGTTACATGAGGGACATGGTTCGTCCGGAGCTGGTGGAGAAGGGGACTTCTCCTGCCACTGTTGATCCTGGACTGCTGCTGGAGGTATGAACCTTCACTCCGTATCATGAAAGATCATTTCCTTTTCTTATTGAATCACGAAAGATCGTTATTGATTATCTTGTTCGCAGGCGTGGGTGTACTCCTACTTTTCGGGCTTCGCGCCCAAGAGAACAGAGCTATGGTAGAGAGCCTATCCCGTCGTGAGAGATTGGGTGATGTGTCGCAAGAAGAGTCAGCGTTCTTCTCACGACGTCTGTCGACGGGGCGTGAACGCCCTGCAGCTGAGTGGCGTGAGTATCACTTTCCTTTATTTGCTTTCTTATTGCTTCCTTTTAGAACTGATCATAAGAATGACCCCTTGTTTCCTTATCTTAGTGGGTGCTCAGACCTTGGGCGGACTACACTGGCGCCCCTCCTTTTGTGGCTGAGGTCCTTCGACCTAGGAGCTCGAGCCGGTTGCTGCTGAGGACGTCGATGGGTCCCGTGTAGTACTTGGGTGAGTGTTTGACTCGCCAGTGCTCTCGAGATGCCTTCACGGTCCCCATCGACCCTCCTCGGACGATGTTCAGGGAGCCTTCCGATGCTGAGAGGGAGGCTGACTTGGCAGACGTCGGTGGCGACGCTCTCCTTCTTCCTGGCGAGGACTACTCGGCGCTCCTCTACCGGAGGTTGGCGTACTGGCCGGTCGTGGTAAGTACTTTACTTTTCTTTCGATTGGTTTGAAAACATGATGAATGATGAATGATCATCGATTAACGGAAACCATTTGAATTTTGCAGGAGGTTGAGGCGGCGGGCGTCGAGCCCCCAGAATACCCCGAGACCCTCGAGTATACTGATGCGGCGGGGATGATGACAATCTCCGAGCTTCGCGACTTCGGCGAGGCGGTGACAGATGCTGGCCTGGACGATTGGCAGCATCTGATTCGGAGGGTAAGTTCCCCAACTTAATTAGTCTTTTGTATAAGAATACATTTCTTTAACTTTGTCAAATTGGTCGGACTAAATCTTTTCGGTAACTTGTCGTTAGGAGCACGTAGACAAAAACACAATTTATAGCTTCACAAACAACTCTACAATTAGTAAAGAGGCAAGTAAAGGTCGGATCCCAAGGGACGGGAATTGAGATGAGATTTCTATTGAAACTAGTGATGTCTTAGGGGTGTCACAATTTGGGTTGATGTAGAAGGTCACTAAACTAAATAGCAATGAAAGTAAACAAGCAAGATGAATTAAAAGGGTTGTAAACAATTGATAAAAAGCACTAGGGTGTCATGGGGTCATAAGGGATTCATGGGATTTGATCATACAAACATGTTCTCAAATTATAAGCAAGCAATTATTGTTGTGATGGATTGAGTTGGGTTATATCTTACAATCCTAGGAAAGTTTGGGTCCCGGAACCGAATCGATTAGATTGTACAACACCTACAAGTCGACTTAGTCTTTCCTACTCAACAACATGCATGGTCTAATGAGACTCGAGTTGGTTTATGTCTTACAAGTCTCATTGAAAAGATAGGTGATGGGTAAAAAAATGCAAGGATTCATAGGCTCGCATTTCATCAAACATAACATGTGCATGAGTTGAGATCAAAACAAGCAAGCAAATAAACCATGAAAGCATATTAATTTAAGCATGAATCATTCCCCATGTTGGTTTCCCCTAATTACCCATTAACCCTAGCTAGGTGACTACTCACTCATTATCATGTTGATCATGCTAGCAAGGTTGTCAATCATACCAACAAAGTAAAACATGATGAATAAATGAAAGTAATTAACAATAATTAAAAAGGGATTAAGAGAATTATACCTACTAATGATTCTAATAATAAAGCAAAGAATAAAAGAAGTACTTGATGCTAGATTGAGAGGTTGTCAATCTCCCAATAATAACCCAAATAATCTTCAATTACCCAAAATAAAGGATGAACAAGAGAGAGATTAAGGAAATAAAACTTGTATTAAAACTTGATTAATTGTTGATTACAAAACTAAAGAGAGATTTGATTGATATTAACTACTCTAAGAATTGATAAGAAGAACATCCTCTTCCAATTAGACTAATGGGGTATTTATAGTGGAAATTAGGTGGATGCATTAGGGTTAACTAAGGGCTTAAATGACGATTAAGTCCCTACTTAAGGAAACGCCGGTATTTTCTGAAGTATGGGCATCTTTCTTGAAGCTTGAAGAAACGGATTTGCGCTGTCTTGGAATCCGTGCGTCTTAGGCTCGGGACGGCCGGATTCGTGAGTCTCTGCCCGAGCGTCTTTGGGAGAAGACGGGCGTCTTCTGGGTGCTGCTGCCCGGGCGTCTTTGATGGAAGAGGCACGGATTGTGGTGCTGGGGACGGGCGTCTTCAGGACAATCCGCACGGATTGCTGCTCAGCCTTGTTTCTTCTTCTTTTCTTCCCATTTCTTCATGAAATCCTTGGGGATTTCCTTGGGGATGCAAGAATCTTTCCTCATCATTGCCCAACTACTATAATATGTACAAAGGCCTTCTAATCTTGTCTCTCCTTGATGCTTGGTCATTGAATTCAATCAATTTAGTCTCATTTTGCCATGAAAATGCAAGGTTTGCACTCCTTTCCTACCAAGGACACAAAACCTCAAAGAATATGCAAAACAAAGAACTAAAGAGAATAAATGACCCAAATATGCACTACAAAGCATGGGAACAAGGCTAATTCGGGGACTAAATATGCGCTAATTATGGCCACATCAAATATCCCCAAACCTAACCTTTGCTCGTCCCGAGTAAAGAGGTGACAAAGACTGGGACCATTATTTAAACTAACCTAATAACATAGCCGAGATGAGACAATTAGCGGGTCTCACTCCGCCCCTTCAACTCACAACAAGCCAACCATGAGCTAGGATGCCTTCTTGTAAGGCAAGGTGGGTCTTGCCAAAATGGCGACACATCCAAACATTAAGCACACAAAATCAAATAATGGATGCATCTACAAAAGGAATAGCCACTTCCTCATCAAGTGGCGGAGTCAACTAAAAGAGAACAAATTTAAGAGCATATATTCCGTCACAAATACTAGTTCAACAAATCACTAAGGCTAAGAGGATGGCACTAAATCACCTCCAAATGGTGTTAAACTAGACTACTTTCGTCCTCAATTTCCAAATACTTTCGTCAAGAGCGATCGGATGATGTGGAATGATGATCCCCATGATGCTAGTAGCATATGACATGACAAGTCTCGAGTTCTCTACAAAAGTAAAGGTCATGGATCGTCCCAAGCTCGACAAATTGGCTTGACAAAAAGGCTTTTTGGGAATGAAATGCTCAAATCGTTGTAAACAAGGTGGATATGACTAGCATTCAAAAATTGACCTCATTCGACTTTCACATTTCAAAAATTAGAGATGGGGTTTGTCCCTTCCGTGCTAATGTCCTTTGCTTTCGCCAATCGCTTATTAGGCAACCGGTTAACCTCTAGACAATAGCTTTTCGGGGTGATAGTCACTCTGTCTCTGGGCGGTTGAATTCACAACCGTGTGGGGGCCCAATTCAATGGATCCCTCTCCAAAGCACATCGAAGTGGTACGCCTCCATCAAAACAACTAAAATTCTCAACATTTCAACATTTCATAACATTTGAGGTTTCCTTGGCGATAAAACGTTTCCACATAACAAAATCTTTGAAATGAGCACTTCAAACTTATTGATATAAAGTATTTTTGGGTTGCCATACCACAAGGTCAATCAAGGTCACCTAGACAAGTTAACCAAGTCCACATCGCATCACGGGGTTGGATAGGTGACTCACATGCAAACCCTTGACTAGGCTTTGGGTCATGGGTCAAAAGACACTAGTATGACACAATCTAGGGTGTTTTACATCCATTCTAGTAGGCGAATTCTTAAGTTGAAAAAGTATTTGTAATGGCTTAGTTGCTCTTGTCAAAGTTCCCAATTAGGCACTTTTCAAAATATTTCATCTAAATGCAACTATATGCCATGATGCAACTATTATATACATCCTAATGCAAGTGATTCTACCAACTAATATGACATATAAGCTAAATGCAAGTCCTAAGTTCACATTGTTATACCGCATCAATCAAAATAAAGCCACATAGTCATTAACATAAAGAGGAAAAAGGAGATTGGAAAGATCATACCATGCGGTCTTCATGATCCTCATGTCTCGGATGTGGCGTAGTCGATCAATGTGAACAAGGATAGAACAAACACAATATATACACTAATATATACATGACTACACTACAAAGGAAATGAACATGTTTTTGGTTTTTCAATTTTCAAATTTTTATGGTTTTTCGAAATTTTTCAATTTTTTTTGGATTTTTGAATAAAAGTCAAGTTAGAATTCCCCATCCCCACACTAATATAGGCATTGTCCTCAATGGCCAAAATGATGGGAAATTATGCAAACATGATGCATGGTTTCTACACTAAATGCAAGCTGTACTAATCTACACTACATGATGCATGGTTTTTGTTTATGACGGAGAGGATAATTTAGATTACCTCCCGTTGTGTATGCATGTACTTCCCCAAACCGAGTTAGACATTATTGCTAATGTCCTAAGGTTGGGTATAGTTCATGCTCACACGATGCAATGCATGAAACTAATTTTGTCATTTTTGATTTTCAAAAGATGGGAACAATAAAATGAGAACACCTCAATGGGGCCGAGGTGTTAGTCCTCTATGGTGCTAGGACTACTCCAACAATGATCAAGATAAATAAATAAAACAAAGAGAGAAATAGACAAATTAAACCTCAAGAGGGTAGGAGCGTCCAAAGCTTGCTAATCTTCCATCATATCATCACTATCATCATTTTCCTCACTAGAAGTGGACTCATCACCACCTCCCTCTTCACTTTGTTGTTCACCTTGCTCATCATCCTCTTCTCCTTCTTCACTAGCTTCTTCATCAATGTTATCATCAACCTCTTCATCACCGACAACCTCATTATCACCCGGAAACTCACCCCTAGATGCACTCGGAAAGAAGACTTCCCTATCCGCCCAACTAGGCAAAGGACATGAAGGGTCAAGTAGTCCTTGCCTAGCTAAGTGAAGGAGGGGTGGATATTGGGCTAAGTAAGAATCTTTCCGATCCTTGAAGGCTTGCTTGTGCATCTCTTGCATAAGAAGAGTCATACAATCATTTCTTTCTTCAATACCTTCGGGTTTGAACTCTTGGTACTCGAAAGGATAGGGTGGTGTGACAATGGAAGAGGAGGGCATTTCAATTTCACCCTTTTGTTGTCGGATAATGTATTCGGCCTCTTTTGAAAGGGGAAGGAGATAGTTGGTCCGGTGGACACTTAAACGACAAATCTTCGAAGGCAAAGTAAAAGATCTAGCCTCACTAGTGAGCCATCCATACTTGGTGTCAAGAGGGTTATGAGAGACCCACTTGTACTTGTTTATCATGGTTTCAATATCAATGAGATGACCACCCTTCTTCGCCACATACTTGTTATCTTTGTTGAAGTTCGGATCAAAGTATTTAGCTAAGATAGTGACTAGACCTCCATTCACAATAACGGTAGTGCCTTGCTTCCCACAATCAATGTTTAGCCATCTATCCACCAAAAGCCTTAGAGAGTTGAAAGGCTTGGTGAATTCCCTTCCAATGTTCAAGGCCGACTCAAGAAGAACAAAATCGAGTTTGGTGAAATGGTTGGTGTCTTTTCTTGCAATGATGGTGTTCCCTATGACCTTGTGCCACACTCTAATGCCCGGATGGTGGACTAATAGAGCGCGACTAGCATGAAAGTTCTCAAATTTCCTTCCGGAAATCGCCTCCCAGAGAGGGTCGTGGTCATACTTGCCAACATTCTTAAAATAACTCGGTGAATCGCTAAGACCCAAAGCTTTACCCATTTCCTCAAAGGAGATGCGCCTACTAACATTAGCTAGGCGGAACTCGATGGTCTCCATAGTCTCAACCTTGTTAACTTTCAAAGAACTTAAAAATTCTAAGGTAAGGGAGGGGTATGTCAATTCTTTTGATTCAAACAATTTTTCCAACCCCATGGCTTTAAAGAAGGCTCTAGTTTGCTCAAGGACACCCAACTTATCTAAGGCATCTTCACAAATAAACTTGGTGGATAGAAATGATTTTCTAGAAAACTTGGCAAAAGTGTCCCTATGGGATTTGGAAATGAAAATTACCTCCGGATAATTCGAAAGTTGAGCAATTTCCGGAGTAGTAGATGTTGTTGCTTCCATGGGAGGTTGTTCTTGTCACACTTCCAAGTTTGGGCTAGCTACCACCATAGCCAATGCTTTCTTTGCTTGAAGACTCTTTTGTCTTGATGAGAGTGCCTTTGCCTTTGGTGCCTTTGTCTTTGTTGCTTTTGTTGCTCCCTTTGTCCTTGCCATTGATGAATAAACCAAGAAAAGAGTGAAAAATCTTCAATTTCTAGTGCACCCAAATCGATTTAAAGATGAAAGGCTTTGCCTTTATGAATTCAAAAATCGACTCAAAGGTTGAAGATTTTGTGCTTGGTTTTGATTTTTGTTGAAAGAGGAGTGATTGATTTGTTGTTAAAAGGATGTTTTGATTTGATTTTGGTGAATGTTGTTGAGGAATCTTGTTTTTGTGATGGAGAGAATGAGGGTTTTTGAGTTATGGGGTTTATGGGTAGTGTTTTGAATGAAGAAATGAAGAAATGAATGTGGGAGGGGGTTTATAATGAACCCGAAATATTTGAAATGCAGGGGGAAGACGGGCGGCTTTCCTTCGGGATGCCCGGATTCTGTCTGGATGGGCTTCAGGAATTCTCGCCTAAAGACGGGCGGATTTGAAGATGCGGGACGGGCGTCTTTCAGAGAAGACGGGCGGATTCCTTTCCAGGGAATTTTCTTGTTTTCCTCCGCCAAAAAGACGGGCGTCTTTCAGTGAAGACGTGCGACTTTTTGAAGACGGGCGGATTCTAATGCAGGACGCCCGGATTTGCTAACGATCGAAATTTCGAAATTCGGCTCGGAAGGACGGCGTCTTACGCCAATATGCCGGATTGCCTGAAGACGGGCGGATTCTCCTGAAATCGCTCGGATTCTACCCCTTTTACCCGGATTCAGTTCCATCCGTGTACTTTGCATATCCCATGTCATTTTTTCATTCTTCAAAATCTCGTGTTCTTCATTGTGGGGGCACTACTAAGGCATGGATAGCCTAGGCAATTGCTATCCCCACACTAAGCTAAAGCACTACACATCAATTGAAATTATTATTCCCTCCCTCACTTCTCTCAAACATGATAATTATCTTGATCAAGGCTTAAAAATCCAAAAATGACAAAGCAATACAAGAATTGAAATGCGAGTTAGGGAGTTAGAGATATTTACAAATGGTGGTTTAGGGAGGACTCCACCAAACTCTCATTCTTGATGAGATGTCAAGGGGGCATGTCCAAGGTGTTGTTGATGTTGCTCAACACCTTGAAAAAGTAATCAAAAGCTTGTTCATTGTCATGATAAAGGTCTTCAATAGACCTTTACCCTTGTTGTCGATCTTGATCGATGGCATTACCAATGTAGGGATTGAAAATCCCTTCAAATTCGTCGTCCCAAAGACCACAAACTTCATTAAGTTGATCATTAAAAATCTCTTGATTTGATAGAGACAACTCTCCCATTTTCTTTTCTTGGCCAATAAGGCCATCTTCTTCATTGCTTGACTTTGGTGAGCTTTGCAAGCTCTCTTTGTTACAATTCACTTGCTCTTTGAATGGAGCATCTTCAATTTTCTTCTTCCATTGTAGTTCCGACTTTTTCCTATCATCCTTTCGGCTATAATGATCAATCATAAAACATGGTTCATGTAAACGGGGAGCTCTCATAGTCTTGTCAAGATTAAAAGCTATACTCTCATCTCCCACTTCTAGAGTGAGCTCTCCATGTTTTAGATCAATCACCGCACCCGCGGTGTGTAGGAAAGGTCTTCCTAGGATGATTGGGATGTTGGAATCTTCTTCCATATCAACAATGACAAAGTCCACCGGGATGAAAAACTTCCCAATTCGTACGGGAACATCTTCCCATATCCCTAATGGTGTCTTCGTCGATCTATCGGCCATTTGGAGTGTGATATTGGTGCATTTAAGCTCTCCCATCCCCAACCTTTTACTCACCGAGTACGGCATAACACTCACACTAGCCCCTAGATCACATAAGGCTTTGTTGATCGTGGTGTCGCCAATGGTACACGGTATTGAGAAGCTTCCCGGATCCTTGAGTTTTGGAGGTGAACTCCCTTGAAGTATTGCACTACTCACCTTAGTGAAGGCGATAGTCTCAAGCTTCTGGATCGACTTCTTCTTTGTGAGGATGTCTTTCATGTATTTCGCATAGGCCGGCACGTGATTGATTAATTCCGTGAAAGGAATTGAGACTTCCAAATTCTTCACAATTTCCATAAACTTTCCAAGTTGGTCATCAAATTTGGGCTTGGCTTGACGACTTGGAAAAGGAAGTCTAATCACAATGGGCTCCTTCTCCTTGACCTTGTCTTCATTTTTCTTTGAAATTTCTTCTTTTGATGATTCTCCATCCTTGGAGTTTTGCACAATTTCTTCTTTGTCACTAGCTTCCACAACTTCATCCTCAACTTGCTTCTTCGGTGCTTCATACGTTGTACCACTTCTCAAGTGAATGGCACTAACCATTTCATGTCTTGGAGGATTACTTTGAGGTGGTAATTGCCCCTTTTGTCTTTGTGAGCTTGAAGATGCTAGTTGAGTCAATTGGGTTTCCAACATCTTGGTGTGAGCTAGAATGTTGTTGATGGTGGTTTCCTTTGCTTGACTATCTTTTTGCATTTGAGTGAAAAATTCTTATTGATTCTTTTGCATTTGGAGGACCGCTTTTTGAACATCAAAACCTTGGTCATTTTGTTGATTGTATGGATTTTGATTTTGGTAACCTTGGTTTTGGTTGTAAAAGGGTCTTTGATTTTGGTTCCTCATGGGAGGTGGGGTGTATGTTGTTTGAGGGTTTTGAACATTTTGGCTTTTGTATGAGAGATTTGGATGGAATTTGGTGTTTTCATTGTAATAGTTGGAATAAGGGGTACCACTCTTGTATGCTTGGAAAGCATTCACTTGTTCATTTGTTCCCCTACATTCACTTTGGTCATGTCCCAAAGTTCCACAATTCTCACATATCCCACTTGGGATTGATGAAGATGCCGTCATGGCATTAACATGATGCTTTGGTGTCTTTGAGGCTTCTTCAAGTCTAGCCATAGCTTTTTCAAACTTCAAATTGATTGTATCAATGTGAGCACTAAGTTGGGCACCCAATTGAGTAACGGAGTCCACTTCATGCTTTCCTCCTCTAGTAGCCTTGCGAGGTCTACTATATTGTGAGTTATGGACCGCCATTTCCTCAATCTTGTTCCAAGATTGATTGTCATCAACTTTGGTGAACATTCCATTTGATCCCATGTTGAGAATGTTCCTTGAATCTTCATATAGACCGTTCCAAAATTGTTGTACCAAGAATCACTCGCTAAGTCCATGATGAGGACACGAGCGACAAATTCCTTTGAACCGCTCCCAAGCTTCATACAAATATTCTTCATCCCTTTGCTTAAAACCCGTAATTTGAGCTCTTAGCATGTTAGTCTTTTCCGGTGGGTAGAACTTTTTGTAGAAAGCTAGAGCCAACTTCTTCCAAGAATCAATTCCGAGAGTGGCCTTATCAAGGCCCTTCAACCATTGTTTCGCGGTGCCAATTAGAGAAAAAGGAAATAAGACCCATCGAATTTGGTCTTGAGTTACACCGGTTTGAGAAATCGCATCACAATAGTCACAAAAGGTCTCCATATGAGAATGAGGGTCTTCACTAGGCATCCCCCCAAATTGGCTCCTTTCGACTAATTGGATAAATGCGGATTTAGCAATGAAATTTCCGGTCAAATGTTGTGGTGTGGGAGTACCATTGGGTAGGTTCTCCTCGGTGGGTACGGAATGTGATGAAAACTTAGGCATTGTGGGTTGATTTTATGTTGTATTTTGTGTTGGGTTCTCCTCACCTTCTCTTGCAAAAGTGTTGATGAACTCAATATTTGGTTGAATATCTACAACCTCACTAATACCTCTCAAATTTCTCCTAGCAAGTCTTCTATTAGTTGTCAAAGTTCTTTCAATTTCATGATCAAAAGGTAACAAATCACCTTGTGACCTTCTAGACATGCAAAATATTAAACAACTCGAAAACAATTAGAACAAACCTTGAGGAGTTTTACTTCCCCAAGGCAAAGAAAGACACAAACTAATAACAATATAAGAAAATCTAAATCAAGTTAACACCGTCCCCGGCAACGGCGCCATTTTTGGTCGGACTAAATCTTTTCGCTAAATTGTCGTTAGGAGCACCTAGACCAAAACACAATTTATAGCTTCACAAACAACTCTACAATTAGTAAAGAGGCAAGTAAAGGTTAGATCCCAAGGGACGGGAATTGAGATGAGATTTCTATTGAAACTAGTGATGTCTTAGGGGTGTCACAATTTGGGTTGATGTAGAAGGTCACTAAACTAAATAGCAATGAAGTAAACAAGCAAGATGAATTAAAAGGGTTGTAAACAATTGATAAAAAGCACTAGGGTGTCATGGGGTCATAGGGGATTCATGGGAATTGATCATACAAACATGTTCTCAAATTATAAGCAAGCAATTATTGTTGTGATGGATTGAGTTGGGTTATATCTTACAATCCTAGGAAAGTTTGGGTTCCGGAGCCGAATCGATTAGATTGTACAACACCTACAAGTCGACTTAGTCTTTCCTACTCAACAACATGCATGGTCTAATGAGACTCGAGTTGGTTTATGTCTTACAAGTCTCATTGAAAAGATAGGTGATGGGTAAAAAATGCAAGGATTCATAGGCTCGCATTTCATCAAACATAACATGTGCATGCGTTGAGATCAAAACAAGCAAGCAAATAAACCATGAAAGCATATTAATTTAAGCATGAATCATTCCCCATGTTGGTTTCCCCTAATTACCCATTAACCCTAGCTAGGTGACTACTCACTCATTATCATGTTGATCATGCTAGCAAGGTTGTCAATCATACCAACAAAGTAAAACATGATGAATAAATGAAAGTAATTAACAATAATTAAAAAGGGATTAAGAGAATTATACCTACTAATGATTCCAATAATAAAGCAAAGAATAAAAGAAGTACTTGATGCTAGATTAAGAGGTTGTCAATCTCCCAATAATAACCCAAATAATCTTCAATTACCCAAAATAAAGGATGAACAAGAGAGAGATTAAGGAAATAAAACTTGTATTAAAACTTGATTAATTGTTGATTACAAAACTAAAGAGAGATTTGATTGATATTAACTACTCTAAGAATTGATAAGAAGAACATCCTCTTCCAATTAGACTAATGGGGTATTTATAGTGGAAATTAGGTGGATGCATTAGGGTTAACTAAGGGCTTAAATGACGATTAAGTCCCTACTTAAGGAAACGCCGGTATTTTCTGAAGTATGGGCATCTTTCTTGAAGCTTGAAGAAACGGATTTGCGCTGTCTTGGAATCCGTGCGTCTTAGGCTCGGGACGGCCGGATTCGTGAGTCTCTGCCCGGGCGTCTTTGGGAGAAGACGGGCGTCTTCTGGTCTTCTTTGCCGGGCGTCTTTGATGGAAGACGCACGGATTGTGGTGCTGGGGACGGGCGTCTTCAGGACAATCCGCACGGATTGCTGCTCAGCCTTGTTTCTTCTTCTTTTCTTCCCTTTTCTTCATGAAATCCTTGGGGATTTCCTTGGGGATGCAAGGATCTTTCCTCATCATTGCCCAACTACTATAATATGTACAAAGGCCTTCTAATCTTGTCTCTCCTTGATGCTTGGTCATTGAATTCAATCAATTTAGTCTCATTTTACCATGAAAATGCAAGGTTTGCACTCCTTTCCTACCAAGGACACAAAACCTCAAAGAATATGCAAAACAAAGAACTAAAGACAATAAATGACCCAAATATGCACTAAAAAGCATGGGAACAAGGCTAATTCGGGGACTAAATATGCGCTAATTATGGTCACATCACAAATCATTGAGAATCCTTGTAGGTAGCACCATCTCGGTTCGTGGCTTTGTGGAGGGTAGCCAACCGGCTACGGGCTACTGCCGTCGAGGCACTTGCTGGTGGTCGAGGATGTCAGGTATGAACCTTCCGTTTACTTCATTTTTGAATTTTCTAACTTTCTTTATGTTTGAAATAATTGACATGAGCCAATTCTTGTCATTTGCAGAGGGAGCGTGACTTGGAGCAAGAGCTAGCGCAGTCCCGAGAGGAGACAGCTCGCCTGCTGAGGGAGCTAGGCGGCGACTAGCAGTAGTTCGTTTGTTTTTGTTCTTGGCTGTACTGCTTACACTTTTGCACATATTTAGGACCTTTATTTTGGACTTTCGAATTTTGTTTCGGGCACGAGCCCCCAGTTTGGTGTACATATTTCTTTTTGGTGGTATATATGACGGCCTGAGTGCCTTTGCTACTGGGTTGTCTTGTTTGTACCTGCATGTTAGCTTTGAACAGGTTTGGTAGATGACGGTTTATGTCGTCATATTGCCGAAATTTACATAGAAATTGCACATAAAACACGTATTTGTACACATGGCCTAAATTAGCGCAAGATAAAGACTCGAAAAAAAATGCAAAAAAATTGCCGGCAAAAAATTTGCCGAACATGACCGGACGGTAGGGAGGGTAACCCCCTAGAAAAAATGAAAATGAAAACATATAAGTTTGAAATGTGATATGAAATGGGAGTGAAATTGGAGCATATAATTTGCAACTTATGACTAATTTGAGTAGTTTGTAAACAGGACAAATATGAACAAATAAACTGGAAGTTTAAGCAATAAAACAATGACAAACAAGGAGGAAGTTTCTGTTTTTGTGAGACGATTTTCTGATTTTAATGAACAAAATAAAATGCGATAAATGTAAAGATAGTAAAGAGTATAAGCATCCACAGAGGTAAGCTTAACTCGTCTTCTTAATCAAGCCACGAAGGTCGAGATTAAGGCTACTCCACGAAGGAAGAATGACTCCACGAAGGAAGACGATTTGTTTTGCACAAAGCAAAGTGTTTTTCATATATTCCAAAGTCTATCCTTTACAATCGAGGGTGAAGCCTTTATATAGGCAAATAAAACCGAAATCCTAAGCAAGATAAGAACCATCCAAGGGTTGAGAACTAACTACTACAATGTGTTAATAAACTAACAATAAAGATAAATCTTGGAGAGCAAGGTGAGTTGTTATTGGTTGCTTCAAGGCTCCTCCTTTGTCTTCAAGTGCAGGATAGTTGGTGAGGTTCTTGGCAGCTCAAAGGAGTCTAACATGTAGTACTCAGCCCTTGTCGTGGCTAAACATTAATGCACTGCATTTATGGAGCAAAAGGAGAAACAATCCAAAATAGGACCACCATGAAGTAGCTTTCAGTGGCCAGATCATGTTGGCTGCTTTTTCTAATGTCAAAAGTCTCCTCAATCTGAATTCTAAGCTTATCTTTCATCACTATATTTCATAAGGACTTTATTAGAATCACTACCCAGCCTTGGACGAGCAGCTTAAGGCATGTAAGAATGTCTCAAAGCCCTTGTTACACACAAGTGCCCAAACAAACCATCGCATAACTTCGTTGAAATCAGTCCCATCTTGCAGATGCCATAACTTGCTCCTCAAAATGAACTAGCATGCCCCACATATACCAAACGAAAGATAAATGAGTTACCTTCCATATACAATTGGAATCATGCGAAGGTGTTGCCTGGTTTGAGAGGTATGATCATTTTAGTACTGATAGGTCAGACTGAACCTGTGCTGTACATTTCAGCAAGCAGTGGCAGTTTTCTGAGGGCATAACTCTTGACTCAAGATGAACCACGCGATGAACCATATACCAATTCGAAGCTAAATGAGTTGGCTATCATATCCAACTGTACTCATGCAAGAACATGGCCTGTATCTTGAGTTATTAAACTGTTAGTAAGTTCAGGTCAGAAATGATGTAACTGGAATATGTAATCATGCCAGTCTTTGAGGGATTACTGAGGAAAATCCACACGATGAAACTTGACCATTCCAAGTCCATGAGAAATATGATATTCTCAAGATTTTATACATATAAAGAACATAATTTTTGACCAAGTAAAACTCAAGATATGGAGCAAACAAAATGACCATAATTTTGCAATCAAAACAGAAATGCTATGTTTTAATGTTCTTTGCTCAAGTAATTTCTTCCTTGGATTGTCATTAGAATTTTCCCTTTAATTGATCACAAAAATGGCATGCCCATATTTCAACTCCTGTTGCAAATCCCCTTTCTTCAAAAGAATTTGCTTCAAATTCCGTTTGATAAAAAAAACCATAACCAACATCAACTCCTTTAATTATTGAAAGCATGAAAATCCTAATTTTTCTATGAATCTATGATGTATCTCCTTGAAGCCATTCAGAAAAATTCTCATTAGGGTATGAAAATGAACGACCCTATCTTGTTGCTCCCGCTGCAGAAATGATTCCCCAAAAGAAAGAAAAAGAAAAAGGAAATGGATAAGTTTGAAAAATAAATAATTACATTAGTGAAATGATTCCCCAAAAAAGAAAAATAAAAAGAAATGGATAAGTGTGCTGAATTGACGAAAATGCCGATCTCGCCTCGAAATACGTGCCCGTGGAATTAGGAAACTCGAAATATGGTAATTGGACGGAATTACCAAAAATAATAACCCATACGAATAGGAAATTATGCTTTAAGGAATTAGGAAAGATCCAACGTGGAAAATCACAGAAATACATTTCAGGAAGAGGCGCAGCATGAGCTGCGTCCCTTTGAAGAGGCGTAGCAGGTGCTGCGCCCTTTCCCCAGTGTGTCCGTTCTGACAGATTTTAGGAAACAGCTTTTAGTATAAATATAGACGTCGATGGAGGTTTTATTCACATAATTCTTCCGTCTTTCTTCCGTCTATTACATAAAAACTCTCTAATTAATCATATATCATGAATACTTTAGAAATCCGTCTCAAAGAATGGACCAACGAATTTTCAAATGTGGAGAAACACGATATGGGTGCCTACAACTTTGGATCGATTTTGAGCTTGAAGCTAATTAAGGTCGTCAAACCGTGCTTGGATGCTTGTCTTGAGTACTGGGACCCGAACTTCCACGTGTTTGCGTTCCCTGGAGGTGATATCTGTCTGTTTCCTGAAGAAATTGCTGCAATTGGTGGTTGAGACCCAGAACATATGCCGGCTATTCCCTCTACTTCTCAAGGATATAAGAATAAATTTAGGGATTTGCTTGGATTGACAAGAGCTAAGGTTGATCGTCTTGTCACTTCAAAAGGAGTTCGAATACTTGATTTAATCGATCGATTCATAAATAGGGCAGACCCTTCTATCTCCTATGTGGCGAGGCGTATGGCATTTGGGTTTTGCCTATTGAATGGTTATGTCCTTCAAGGGCATGTTGACGAGGATATGAGAGATGATACTCGCTATTTGAGCCTAGTTGAGCAGATGGAGCTGCGCAGGAGCCTAGCTTGCCTATGTTTAGGAGAGATCCTATTGGGGTTAGATAAGAGGAAAGCCAACCGCGACCTTCCTTATTTAAGAAGTCCCATCATCTTGCAGGTAAAAGAATACAACTTTTTCTTTCTTCTTTTTTTTTTTACTTTTTTTTTTCTTTTTTTTTTGTTTTTTTTTTTGTGTTTTTTTGGTTTCTTTCGTTGTTTTTTTTTTTTCGTTTTTTTTTTTGTGTTGGATACTAATACCTGCTTTGGTAGGTCTGGCTTATGGAGCGTCTTCGACAGATCGAGCCCCCAGTTAATGTTCCTGCCTATCATGCTCGCTCAATTTCAATGAGGACCAGGCTTTACATGGTGGATTTTATTTGGGTTTGCAACTACTGGGAGAATAAGTTCAAGAATGAGAATGGACCTCTGATTAGATGGATTGTACCATGGTGGCATCTTAAGTCTGTTACTGGAGTGTCGTCTTTGGATCCTACCCGATCGGTGCGCATTCCTGGATTGGAATTCATGATATGCATCTTCCCCGAGAGGCTGATGAGGCAGGTTGGATTGAAGCAGACGATTCCGAGGCTTGACACTGTTCCTCAGACTGCCATGGCGCTTACTACTGAAAGTGGAAGAGAGTGGGCCATCAAATGGGCTCAAAGAAACATATGGTTCCTAAACTCTTCTGTCAGCGCATTATGGGTATCAGATTCCTACATGCAGTGGAGGAAGGCTACTAATCCTGAGGAGCGTGAGAGACTAAGGAAGCGCAAGCCTGTTGACTACAAGGTTCGTGACGTAGAGAAGGAGAAAGAGAAGCACTTGTGTAGATACCCGTATCCGTCGATATTGGAATTTATAGAGAACCCGACAAACACCCGATGATGATAGGACACATGTATTCTTTAGTTGTCATTGTCGTTATTTGGAGCTCGTTTTACGATGTAGAATGGGCGTCGTCGATGAAGTATTTTATTAATTTAAATGATATTTAAATTAATGTTTTTTTAGTGAGTTCATTTTATTAATTTAAATGATATTTAAATTAAAGCTTTTTTAAAGTGATTTCAATTTAATTTAATTTATTTTGAATTTTATTTTCCCAAGTTTATTTTATTGAAAATAAAATAAATATTTGATTTGAAAAATCATTTTATGAGTCATTTATTTTAATGGGTTAATTGATTTGAAAAATCGATTTTAAAAGCGAAGAAAACTCGTTTTTAAGCATGTTTTTGAGCTCGATTTTAGCTCGGTTTTTGAGCCCGTTTCCTTTACGAATTGGCACGAATCTCGAGTACATTAACCAACCTAAGCCTCTACCCATCCACCCTTGTTCGAACCCCCTACCCACGGCCCAAATTCCATCCCCAAATCGTCCCCAACAGCCCGCACTAAACCGAGCAGCCCCCCTGTTTCGGCAGCTCAATCCCGAGCCCAAAACCCGCTCCAAACACTACCAAGACCCGTACCCATTAACCCTAACCCATACCCTAGTTCTCCATATATCCTACCATCACCCACAAGCTTTAAACCTCAGAAACAAACCCTAATTGCCTCCCAAAAACCCTAAACAAAACCGACACACAAACTGAACTGTTTGTGTGTCCTCCTCGAAAAGCAACTCGTTCCTCCATCAAACCTCCATCAAAACTCGATTTTCTTGTTCCTAATTAACCACACAACATCCATCTACACATTAGACAAAGATTTACGAGCCAAATTGCCCTTGAGAGTACACGAAATCCCTCGAAAAACAGAGTGTTATACACTCTGTTTTGTGATTTATTCTTGTCTGTCCAGTTCTGTTTGTGCTCGTTTTTCGTGCTTATTAACCCAAAACGAGCAGGGGTTGCTTTAATATCCCTGTTATCCTCTCTTTCTAGTTTTCAAAACATCTTTTAAATCGAATTTTCGTCGTGAAACGAGGGAGAAATCATCGTTTGAAAGTTGCTGTCCAGATTTGTCAAAAAACGCGTGTTTGCTTTGTTTCTTCGTCGACGACGGCCTCTCGAGATAAAATCTACCATCGATTACGACCCAAGACGGTGTCAACGATACATGTAGGTTGAGGGTGCATCAAATCCTCCTCTTTCTCCCTTTTATTTCGTTTTTCTATGTTTGTTTTTATAGTTTGTTTTTCTATTCGTTTATCGCTTTTGTTTATCGTTCGTTTAGATTAACTATGAAACTAGTTTAGTCCGAGTATGAGTTAAAGTACCACCATGAACACCCGCGTTGACTTGAGATGGGAAAATAAACCGCTACTTCAGTTGGTCGTACACCCCCGTCTCATTTACATATCCTCGTGTTCAAGGTAGGGCATAAGTAAAACGAATTTCTAACTTCGCTCTTCGCTTTTGACCCCTTTGTTATTTCGGCCAATTCGACATACCCTATGATCCGTTGTATTTTAGTTTAACCTCTGATTGTTAACATGTAATTCGTTTAGATGACATTAGATCAATTTAATAACCTAATTAGACACATTAGGGTACATCGACATAGCTTTAAAAATCGATTAACAATTCTATAACCTAATTGAATACATCTTTCCTATCACTTGATTTCTCGCTAGCATAGGAGTGCGTGATTAGCACCTTCCTATTAACACTCGACGAGTAAGCATCAATCTTATGATATCTGACCTAATTGGACCCTTTAGGCCGCGTAGAATAATACACTCGCGCGTTTCTTCTCAATCGATCAACCTGTTTTATAACTTGTTTTCTAACTCGTTTTCTAATCCGTTTTGCAATCATTCGATCTAACCAATGAACCTAACCTAGGAACTAGGATGGCTTTGTCTTGGCCGTGAGGGTGGCCGTTGGTTTGGGCCGTGAGTTGGCCGTGTCTCTTGTCTTTCTTATTTCGTTTTTCTTTCCTTGTTTGTCATTTGTTCTTTGTTGTTTTGTAGCTTGTAATTTATAGTTTGTTTATCGAGTTGTAATTTTCGAGTTAGTTTTCTTTTATCGAGTCAAAACCTCTTTTAAAAACCTTAGTCTTGTTTGGTTAGACGGTTGTTCCCCAATGCTTGTAGGAGCGTAGTAAACCGCATGTTGTTTAAAGCAACATGGCCCGGTTTATGCTAATGCATGCTTTGGTGCGTAGCCCTATGTCTAATTCGATAAGATTAAGTGAAAGCACGCATTACGAGGAGTGACCCAAGGCCGTGTGTCATGTAGGCCGTGAGTCACCCCTTTGTGCACGGTTTTCTAGGCCGAATGGCCGTGTTTTGTGTCGTTTATGGTCGTGTGTATAGCATTGTATTTAGATCGAGTTGTATCTTTAATTTATTGTTGTGTCGGCATGAAATGCCTGGTTTGTAATAGGTAGATCCCAACGGCTCCCCATTCCCCCTTAAGCCTTGTTTGCTTTGTTTTGAATGTTGTTAGATTAATCAACCCGCATGCTAAATTACAACTTTGACAAAGTTAGTTTAGTTGCATCTAAATCGACATAGAAACTTCACATGATAGGGTTAAAACAACGTTTGCATATCATACATCGTAGTAGCTATGACCTTGTTTGAACTCCGACACTTGACTTAGTAAAGGCCGTTATTGACGGGCGGGGTTGGGTGTCCTTATGGGCTTCCCAACACGTACCCTCACCCCTTACTCAAGATCTATGGTTTGTGGATCCGTCTAAATACCATTGGATTACGAGAGTCATTCAAATCGAGTGATATAGGGTACAAGTCTTTATCTTTAATCACTCGTAGTCGATTGGCTTTATGCTTTTCGATGAAAGGTGTAAAGTTGACTTGAACGGTTCCAAGTTCCCAAAAAACTTGGTGGCGACTCTAATATGTCTTAATTCGATTCGAAAGAACCTCGAGTCGATTATGCCAGATGTGGATCCCGCGGACGCAGATTCCGAGGGCCTTGTCCACGATTTGGCGACTCCAGGGGGAAAAGAGGACTAGTTACACTTTGTGTTTCTAGGGTCTTTTCCTCCGAGGTGAAACTTGAAAAGAAAGTGTTGGAAAGTAAAACATTACTCATAGTGCTACGATTCATGCATAAACCCTTAAGGACTTGCCCGGGCCGTCCCAGCGTTTCTTCGTGATGCGTGGGGGGCGACGTCCCACTATGCTAGGAAGCTGCACATTGCTCGCTTCCACTTCGCCTCGCGTGGTTCTTGATGGTGGGGACGATCTTCTAGGTACTTTACCTTAAGACACCTTGCTCTATAAGACCGCAAAAGGATGGAGGGCATAGACCTTCTTGTAGAAGACTTGCCGAGACTTAGAGATGTCTAGGAGCATACATCCTTACAACATGAGAATGACAATGTGCAATTTGTTTTCCCGAGTCTTTTTTTCGAAATTTCCCATGTCCTTTTCAAAACCGAACTTTTGAACAACTTACTTTCAAAATAGCATGGTTTTAAAAACGCGGAATGCTGCCCAAATAGGACTAGGAATTTCGGCCAAAACAAGCTTTTATAGCCGGCATGCTGCCCATTTCAAATCTCATTTTTCAAATCGATCTTTCGTTTTTCAAAATCAATCCAAAATGCCTCTCGAACCTCAACCAAGCATGAAATGCATCAAGTTGTGTCCGGGTCATGGCCGTGTTAGGCCGGGTGTGTTTCGTTCTAAGAGTCTAGAACACGACCTTGTTGGGTCACCCAAGCTCACCTCTTGGGCTTTGAGTCATGTTGGTCGACCTTTTGGTCTAGGATAGTCCACAAAAAACGTCCAAGCTAGGCCCTTTAGGACGTTTCACTTGAACCCATGGGCTATGTTAGCCCAATCACGGGTTTAGTCACACCAAGTCCAGTTTAGAATCGAGTTATGACAGTTTGAGTCATGTCGTTTTGTCGAGTCTAAAATGAACCGATGTCTAAATCAAACCGTGAGTCGAACCCTTGTTTAGCCAATCTCAAGTCGAGTCTTTGTTTGAGTCAAGTCGGGGTCGAGTCCTTAAGTGTGCAGGGGCTCTTACTTTAAATATTGACTCGATGACGGGGTTTTCTTGTAGAAAGGCCGCCAAAAACCCGACGTCAAGCAATGGAAGATCTGTTAACAAGCTTACCGAGGCCGTGAACCTCATGATGACCCGAATGGATGCAATCGAATCTAAGCTGGGTGAAGATTCCCCTCCACCACCGACCGATCCGGAAAAAACGGTTCAAGTTCATCGAAGACCGTTTGAAGCTCTCCAAGGGGAAGAACATTCACTATGAGAATGCCAGGGCCTATGCCCCGATTCGGGATAAGTTGCCCACGAACATGGTACTCACCGACATCCCAAAGTTCAAGGGCACCGAAGATCCAGTCCACCATGTTAAGGCCTATAAAGGGTACTTAGCTTTGAAGGGAGTACTGCTGATATGCTCTCCGAAATTTTCGCCCAATCTCGGGTGAACACCGAAAGGCGTGGTTCTATAATCTTGACCTCAAGAACTTCCCCACTTTCGAAGATATTACGGTGGAGTTACGCAAGCACTATTGACAATGTTGAGATTCAAACCAACATAAGAACTTTGGAGGTTATGACACAAAAGGAGAAAGAGGGCTTTATTGAATTCCTCGCAAGGTGGCGCGTATTTGAAAGCGTAAAACTAGCTAAGAAGCCTGATGAAGTTGAAATGGTAGATAAGTTCGTGAAGAATTTACGACTTGTTTACCGTAATGCTCTGAAGTACCAGAATTTTGGTTCTTTCAAGGAATTGATAAGGATCGGGATAAAGGTACGGGACGATGTCCAATTCTTTGAAGGCGAGAAGCCAAAGGGATACCAAGGGGCTTCGTCATCTAAGCAAAAAGCGCCGCAGCGGCCCACTTTGTTGAAACTGTCAATCTCTTAGATGGACAGTCAAAAAAGGCCTCCGCGCCAGCTCGAGGGTATTCACCGATATCGGGTGCACTTACGCCTATGCTCTCCAAAGGCTCATGGCCCAAGGAAAGTTGAAGCCCATTGGTCCAACTCCGGATCCACTTGCTGAACAACAAGGCAAATGGTACAAACCGAATGCCTCTTTGTGCCTTTCATCAAGGGAAGGGACACGATCTTGAAAGGTGCTTTAGACTAAAGCACGAAATTCAAGATATGATTGAGAACGGAACGCTCCCAATCCCGGCCATAAAGCCCAATAACGTCACCAATCCGTTTGGCGACCACACTAACTTTGTCTCTACCGAAGATAGTGTCGATTACTCTCACTTGATTCGCCCATGTCGTCTAAAAGGGGTTTTCGTCGGAAGAATATTCGTAGATTGCTCCGAATTCCTACCAAGCTCGAGAAACGAGATTACATTCGGGGATTTTGTTGTCGATTGTACTCCTTACATACTCCGAAGCGGCAATGAAATCAATGGCGTTTGGGCTGATGACGAGGATGATGTTTACCTCGTCAAAGGTGCGACAATTCCTCACACCCAAGAAGAAATCTTAAAGGTGAGGCAAGATGCCCTAGAGTCAAACCATTTGACTAGATCCGGACGCCCATATCGTGTGGAGAAAGCTAAAGATACCCCGAACAAGACACCTCTCAAAGAGCCGGTAGTGGTCGAAGTTCTTGGTGAAGGGCCGACCTCCGAGGCTTCCCTCATCAAGCAACTCCAAAAGACTAAGGCCGACGTATCTATCTGGCAACTTATCCTAAGCTCTTTCGAACATCGTCAAGCTTTGTTACAAGCTTTGATGAACATGACCGTGTCGTCGAATACTACTCCTGCGGACATGGTCACTCACATCGCCCAGAATCGGCCTCAGATCACCAACGCTGTAACATTCTCCGACGAAGATCTGCCACCGTTCGGGCCTCGACATAACCTGGCCCTCTATATTGCTACCGTGTGTCTCAACAAGCATATCCCTATGACCTTGGTTGACGACGGATCGGCTGTCAACGTACTCCCTCTGAAAACGGCGCATATTCTGGGCTTGGAGAAGAATGACTTCATCCCCACTACGCAGACAGTTCGGGCATTCGATGGCCTTTGTGCGTCGAGTGAGTGGACTTGTCGACCTGGTAGTACAGACTGGGCAAGTGGAAAAGAAAATAAGTTGCCAAGTAATTGACATATGCTCATCCTTCAACTTATTGTTGGGAAGGCCCTGGATCCATGCTGCGAGGGCCGTAACATCAACGCTGCATCGAAAAATCAAGGTCCCACTCAATGGTAAAACCGTCACCATTGACGCCACGCCAATTACTGTGGCAGGAGGAGACATTACTTCCGAAGTAAGGGTCAAAGCTACCAATGACGCATGTGGTTTCGAGATTGTCAATATGATCGAGTGAACTCCGGCGAGAGAATATGGATCTATACACGGGAAGCCATGCCTGCGAAGTGATTCTCAAGACTGGGAAATACTTCGGTTTCTCTCTATGCCCTAGAAAAGAGGGTACATTCGAGTTGAAACCACCAATAGCCAAAGGAGTAACGTTTGGGCTTGGATATGAGCCCACCGGGAAAGATCTGCTGGAAAAGAGGGGAAGAACGATCGAAGATCGAGATATTAAAATGGGACCGTATCACCTAACTCTAAACGGTCACTTCGTGAGAGCTGGGGAAGAACTCCCTTGCATGGACTTCCCCGAACCTATCTTTGACCCAAAGAAAAACCTCATAGTCCCGGGAATCGAAGTATTCCAAGACTGCTACTACATCCCTGAAGACATTCTGACCGTGATGCCAGTAGAAACCAAGCTGGATCCAATAAATGACGAGAACGCTATGGGTCTCCTTTTCGGTGAAGAGAAGAAATCACCAATACCAAACGAAAATTTGGTAAGCATGATCCTGAGGAGCGAGCGGTTCGACCCATCTACCCTCATCACCGATGTGGATCCTCTTAGGACCAACACGGGATGGCGGAAAACAATCAAGTGGACTGACAACAAAGGACTTCTTTTCAAGTTGACAACGGGAGAAGGAGAGATGTTCAAGCCAGACGATGTTACCGATTCTGAGTCTGAGTCGGAGTCTGAGTCTGAGTCTGAGTTAGGTCCTAAGATTGAGTCTAAGGAGTCAGGTGTTGAAAATACCCCTCCCCTAGCTTTCCCTTCCTATGCACCTTTTCCTAATGGTGGTATTCCGGAGCCTGTCCCGAATACCCCTATCTCGCCACTGAGCTCTGACCAGTTGGCTCAAATGTTAGCGCATTTCGCGCAATTTCAAATCAATAATAATATGAACCAGTTTGCTTACGACTTGTCTTACTTACATTGCAATTCAAATTTTGAAAATGATTGTTTTAATAATGACATTGAGACTGAGGTCGAGGATGAACAGTTGGTCGAAGAAGAAGAAGAAGAAGAAATGGAACCACCTCTACAGTTAATAAAAGGGTTGGAAGAGTACAAACAGAAAACTTCGATCATCGAAGATACCGAAACTATCAATGTAGGTACAACCTTAGAACCACAGGAGCTTAAAATAGGAACTACTTTAAGTCCCACCGAAAGACAAGGGTTCATTGATTTGTTGCATGAGTTCAAAGATGTTTTCGCATGGTCCTACAAAGACATGCCAGGCATTGATAGGGAAATTGCGGAACACAGGATCCCAATCAAGCCGGGATATAAGCCGGTCAAGCAAAAACTACGCAAAATGCATACAGATTGATCTCTGAAAGTCAAAGAAGAAATCGACAAGCAACTCAAAGCTGGGTTCATCAAGGTGTCAGAGTACTCGGACTGGGTGGCTAACGTCGTACCAGTGCCCAAGAAAGATGGTAAAGTTCGGGTTTGTGTCGACTTCCGGGATTTAAACAAGGCAAGTTCGAAGGACGATTTCCCATTGCCTCACATCGACATCCTGGTTGACAACACGGCAAAACACGCGTTCATCGTCCTTTATGGATGGATACGCCGGTTATAATCGGATCAAGATGGCGATAGAAGATATGCATAAGATCTGCGTTCGAACGCAATGGGGAACCTATTGCTACACAAAGTAATGCCTTTTGGGTTGATAAACGCAGGGCTACATACGGAGGACCGCGACAACATTGCTACATGATATGATGCACAAGGAAGTCGAGGTTTATGTCGACGACATGATTGTCAAGTCAAAGGAGCGTGATGGCCACCTTGGTACGCTACGCAAATTCTTGAGCGATAGCAAGTATAACATGAGGTTGAATCCACAAAAATGCGCATTCGGAGTCACATCCGCAAATTTGTTGGGTCACATCGTTAGCCACCGTGGCATCGAGGTGGACCCATCGAAAATAAAGGCCATAATGGAAATGCCTCACCCGAAAACCGAGAAGGAAATTCGAGGTTTCCTGGGAAGAATCCAATATATAAGTCGGTTCGTGGCAAGGCTAACTATGATATGCGAGCCAATTTTCAAGAAATTGAAGGTCGGGGAACACGTCGTATGGGATGATCACTGTCAAGCTGCGTTCGATAAGATCAAAGAAATACTATCTTCCCCTCCCGTGCTTAGCCCACCAACGGCTGGGTTACCACTTTTGTTGTATCTTACGATTTACGGATCTTTGCAATGGGGGCAATCTTTGGCGCAGAGATAGTCGATAAAGAGGAAAGAGCGATTTACTACATTAGTAAAAAGTTCTTGGAGTATGAAATCAAGTATACTCAGCTCGAAAAGACATGTTTGGCTTTAGTATGGGCGACAAAGAAGTTACGGCACTACATGCTCAGTCATAGTGTCTGCATCCACTCGAAGATGGACCCTATCAAATACTTGTTTGAAAAACCAGTTCTAAACGGCAGGGTGTCAAGATGGACTTTAATGCTTTCCGAGTTCGACCTGAAATATGTACCGCTAAAAGTGATAAAGGGAAGGGCGGTTGCAGACTTCACAGTGGATAACCCGATAGAAGAAAGCGAGGTTGTGGATACATGGTCGTTCCCCGACGAAGATATCGTTCACATAGACAATGATACGTGGGACCTCTATTTCGATGGAGCATCGAACTATAGGGGATACGGGATATGAGTTCTACTCATTTCACCAGAAGGTGAACATGTTCCCATCTCGATCAAATTGGACTTTAACGTCACTAATAACGCGGCCGAATATGAAGCATGCCTACTCGGTTTGCACAGTGCTCTCGAGTTAGGCATCAAAAAGCTTGTAGTACATGGGGACTCGTCATTAGTGATCAATCAAGTGGCCGGGACGTGGAAAACCCGAAGTGATAGCTTGGCTCCGTACCAAGCAAAAATCGAAGAACTAGAAAAGTTGTTCACCGAGGTCAAATACGTGCACCTCCCTAGAGACGAAAACCGGTTTCTTTGATGCACTATCAAAGCTAGTCGCTCGATCAACATACCGATCATATGGATACTATGCCGATATGTGTCGAACGAAGATCATCACCTGCTTATGTTAATGTAATCGGAGACACGGAAGAAACCGAGGCCGAACCCTGGTATCGGCTATTCGAAATTTAATGAATCGGAGAGTATCCACCCGACATGGATAACGCGGGAAGCGCGCTATTCGAATGCTAGCCGCTCGATTCGTTAGAACCAATGACGGACAATTGTACAAGAAGACCGCGCAAAATATCCTTCTGCGATGCATAGACTCACCAACTGCGAAAAGAGTCATGGAAGAAGTCCATGACGGAGAGTGTGGCCCACACATGAATGCCCATATGCTGGTTCGCAAAATCATGAGATTAGGGTATTATTGGACCACGATGGAGACAGATTGTCGCCAATATGTCAAACACTGCCATAATTGCCAAATCATCTCAAACATACAGCACGTGCCGCCATCACTGTTATATACTTTGACATCACCATGGCCTTTCTCAACATGGGGAATCGACATTATTGGAAAGGTCAACCCATCTGGAACAGGTGGGCATTGTTTCATGCTAGTCGCCATCGATTACTTCACGAAGTGGGTAGAAGTGAAATCATACAAAGTGCTACAGGCGAAGCAGGTAGCAAAGTTCATTCAGAATGAAATCATTTGCAGATATGGTGTGCCGCATGAGCTCATTAGCGACCATGGCACTCACTTCCAGGCGGAAATTGCCGTAATACTTGAAAAGTATAAAATCAAACACCACAAGTCGTCACCGTATCGACCTCAAACAAATGGGGCGGTGGAAGCCGCTAACAAGACAATCACTGTGATTCTCAGAAAGATGACCTACAATTATCGTGAATGGCCAGAGAAGATACCGTTCGCACTATGGGGATACAGAACGTCTATTCGCACAGCCACTGGAGCAACTCCGTTCTATTTAACATATGGGATGGAAGCAGTTCAGCCTATCGAATTAGAGGTACCTTCTTTAAGGATCTTGTTAGAAAGTCAGGTCCCTGAAGCTGACTGGCTGCAAGCCAGGTATGATTCCTTGGTCATGCTCGATGAGCGACGGTTAAATGCATTACACCATGTTCAACTCTATCAGAAAAGGATACAAAGGGCATTTAACAAAAAGGTGAAACCTCGAGGAATAAAGGATGGGGATTTGGTCCTAAAGTCTGTGCGCGCTTTACTACCAATCGACCCGAGGGGAAAATTCAAGCCGAATTGGGCGGTCCTTACAGTAAAGAAAATATTATCGGGAGGCGCGAGTCACACCGTGAGATCTAGATGGAAATGACTTTGCGAATCCGACAATTTGGATCAATCGAAGAAATACTATCCGTAGAACTCATTCTCAATGTCGTAAAATAAAATTTTGAATTGCAGTGCTCGTGAGCGAGTCTAGGCCGCGGCACTTTTGCTTCGCTGCTTTTTGTGCGTTATAAATCGATGATTGTAGCGCGTTTGCTTTGTGGAACTACGAGCTCGGTTTGATTCTCGTTGATAACGAGATACGTAGGGCGACTCTTTAAAAGAGTACAACCGACCCTTCCTTTAAATAAAATGAAATTTTATGCAGAAACTGGGAATTTTAATAGATAGTAAGTCTTATTAAAGCTCGGGCGATGCCCATTAAATCCTTCAAAAGAAAAAAAAGGAAAACAGCTAGCAACAAATAATAAGTAGTAATATTAAATAATAGATTGGAGTCGAAGGCTCCTACATCTTCTTTTTCCCTTTGCCTTTTGGGTCACGTGACCGAGGCTCCTGCAGAGAAGGGGTAGTTGCGTCCTGTCTAGCGCGCTTCTTAGGAGGAATCGTCATTTCCTCCCGAGGGCCCAGCCTATCTTTTACACTCAAACGAGGACCAAGCCTCCCTTCTAAGGCTGAGCCCGAGTGTGCCTTTGAACCCAACCGTTTCCACACACTGTCTTTGTGAGTCGGTCTTAGGAGTCTTCTCAGTCTTAGCTTCAGGTCCAGATGCAGACGAAAGATCGTTAACAAAGAAGTCACGACTGCTTCTGCTTTTGTCATAATATTTGATGTCGACAAGCTCATCCTTCCGACACAAGTCCTTACCTGATTCGGTCTTCTCTTTAAGCCATTTAGTATAAGACGGGGATACCCAGGTAGTCTGAGGGCGCACATATACGTACCAAAGACGCCTTTGGTGCCACCTCTTGAGCCAATCATCACATATAGAGGAATTCAGCTCTCTTGCTCGTCCCAGAACAGCCTCACACTTGGGAATTATTTGTCTACGGCCCATCGACGCAGACGCGGTCGGGGTAAATGTGAATAGACCTCTCTAAACCCGGTGAGTTGCAAACGTCTGGTCTTGTCATCTTCCGGAAGGATAGTAAAGGATTTGAGGCGAAGCCAAGGCATGAACCAGCAAAGAGGGCGACCTTCCCCTTCTGTCAGTTTGTTTCGCCAATAGGCAAGGTCATTTTGATGCTCGTCTTCATACCGCTTGGCACGCATAGTTAGCATACGAGCGAGATACGAGCTGGGCTCACGCGGCGGGGCGAAGAGCCAAAATCTCTCGCAAAGCCACACCTGAAAAAAAAAGAAAAAAAAAACATGAAAAAGACGAGAAAAAAAAAAAAAAAAAAAAAAAAAAAAAAAAGAAAAAAAAAAAAAGAAGAAGAAAAAAGAGAAGAAAAAAAGAGAAAAAAAAACGTGACAAAAAAAAAACGAAAAAAAAAAGAGAAAAAAGAAGGAAAAAACGGAATCGTGGCAGAATACAGCAAAATCGTGGCAGAATACAGCAAAATTGTGGCAGAATGCAGCAAAATCGTGACAAAATCGTGGCAGAATGCAACAAAAAACGTGACAAGAATCGTGGTAAAAGGAAAATCAATCAATGATACGAAATCAGGAGAATAGATCTTGTTACCTGCAATAGACGGGAGCATCCCGACCAATCGGCACCAGGGTTCATTTTCTTAGCATCTAAACCCCGGAGGGTTTCAGCGAGAATAATCCAGGAAGGGTATGTCCCGTCTCCATCTGAGACACGATAGACAAAAGCTTCGCTTGTCCTACACAAGTTGTCTTGTTCATCCTACCTTCGAAGACATAAAGGTGTAGCATGATCAATCCAAAGGCCCTGCGGCAGTACGCTGGCAGTAAAGTACTGTTTCGCAAGATACAAAATTTCCGATAAATAGCAAAAAGGTTGACTTCGTCACCAGTAACTATCCCCTCAGACTCCGTCCTGGAAAGGCCAAGGCAGTCTAGATATGTTCCACGCCACCCCGAATGAAATTTAGGTATAGCCGGTATGGCCTCAGCATCCCATCCTCCCAGGGCAGAAAACTCTTCGGGTAGAGGGCAGATCTCCCCCTCGGGAAAAGCAAAGACATGGTTATAAGGATCCCAATAGCTAAGGCAGTGTTCCAACAGCGCAGTTGAAGGGGGATCTGGCGTAAGGGAAGTAATTGCGCCAGTTGAGCGGTCTTTAATTCTTGTCTCTCTGCGCCAGTGAAGTCTGCCTCCCACGCTCGCATAGCACTCGCTATATTATTCATAATGATTTATGTTATTTGCACCAGTTTGGGGGAAAGCAGAATAAATTTGGCAATACAGCTCTTCCTTATATATAGAAAGTATAAGGGAAGGAAGCATCCAGGATGACACCCTTAGGGTGGCGTTTTTTTCTGAGTCGTGTGGGCCTTGGGTCGCGCGCCTCTTAGGCCCGCCCCAGTTCACACCAGTCTTTGGCACGATGCATCGGGTTTTCGCACATCTATCGCGTTTTGGGGAGCGCCGGAACGGCCGATTTACATTTTCTACCCTCGACGAGTCAATATTTGAACTAAAACTCGTGCACACTTACGGTTTTATTTTCCTTTTTTGTTCTACGGTAGCGGGCTACGCCCACGTTGTTTACGAGTCATACGACGTTGTTTACGAGTCATACGAAGTGTCTGAGTCGTATTGCATGCTCACCCGTCAAGGCTCGATTTCAAAAATTTTAAAATTTCAAAATTTCAAAAACTCTTTGCGAATTGTGGATAGATGATCCAAGTAGTAGAATCTTTCCGGGTCGATGATCCAATCTTTCAAAATTCAAAAATTCAAATTCAATTTTTTGGGTCGATGGCCCAACATACCAAGTAATGTCAAATTCAAAATTCGGGTCGATGACCCAATCATTCAAAATTTTCAAATTCAAAATTCGGGTCGATGACCCAATCATTCAAATTTTCAAATTCAATTTTCGTGTCGATGACCCAGTATTTCAAATGATCCAATTTCAAGATCGATGATCCAAATATGCTTATGTGATGATTATTGCTAGTACGTTTTTGTGTTTCAAATATAGCAGGATATGCTTCAACTGGGGGCTCTAAAGTCTTCGACTTTAGAGCCATTCGAACTGGGGCTCGGGCGCGTTGGCCAGAGACCATTATCAAGATGAAAAGGATGACATCCACTCAGAATTCAATTCAATACAAGAGTATGAAATGAAAGAATTCCGTAGCTAAAAGCAAATGATGAAAGCGGCGGCAACCTCCTTGGAAAGTCCCGTCCCATTTGGGCACCTGCCAGCAGATGATAAGCTTTGGGCAAATGTCAACAGATGATGAATTTTGGACAAATGCCAGCAGATGATAAACTTTGGGCATGTGTCAGCAGTTACCGAACTACGATGCGGATTTGATTCCGTCAGAAACGGATACGTAGGCGCCTAAGGATAAGGCTCAATCCACCATATATGCAACTTTATGGGTCGGCGACCAATGACGATAATTTGACACAACAGAAGCAAGAGTCAATCCCCAATGAAGTTTCAGGTATGATCTCTTCTTATGGCTGGCGAGCTTATATACGCAAGTCTAATGGACTAGAAACGACCCGAAGAATCCTCAGGTCGAAAGGGACCTGGGGTATACTTTGACTTTCGCCTTGTCCAAGCCTCAGTCAAAGTGGGGGCTCTGTAGATACCCGTATCCGTCGATATTGGAATTTATAGAGAACCCGACAAACACCCGATGATGATAGGACACATGTATTCTTTAGTTGTCATTGTCGTTATTTGGAGCTCGTTTTACGATGTAGAATGGGCGTCGTCGATGAAGTATTTTATTAATTTAAATGATATTTAAATTAATGTTTTTTTAGTGAGTTCATTTTATTAATTTAAATGATATTTAAATTAAAGCTTTTTTAAAGTGATTTCAATTTAATTTATTTTATTTTGAATTTTATTTTCCCAAGTTTATTTTATTGAAAATAAAATAAATATTTGATTTGAAAAATCATTTTAAGAGTCATTTATTTTAATGGGTTAATTGATTTGAAAAATCGATTTTAAAAGCGAAGAAAACTCGTTTTTAAGCATGTTTTTGAGCTCGATTTTAGCTCGGTTTTTGAGCCCGTTTCCTTACTTAATTGGCACGAATCTCGAGTACATTAACCAACCTAAGCCTCTACCCATCCACCCTTGTTCGAACCCCCTACCCACGGCCCAAATTCCATCCCCAAATCGTCCCCAACAGCCCGCACTAAACCGAGCAGCCCCCCTGTTTTGGCAGCTCAATCCCGAGCCCAAAACCCGCTCCAAACACTACCAAGACCCGTACCCATTAACCCTAACCCATACCCTAGTTCTCCATATATCCTACCATCACCCACAAGCTTTAAACCTCAGAAACAAACCCTAATTGCCTCCCAAAAACCCTAAACAAAACCGACACACAAACTGAACTGTTTGTGTGTCCTCCTCGAAAAGCAACTCGTTCCTCCATCAAACCTCCATCAAAACTCGATTTTCTTGTTCCTAATTAACCACACAACATCCATCTACACATTAGACAAAGATTTACGAGCCAAATTGCCCTTGAGAGTACACGAAATCCCTCGAAAAACAGAGTGTTATACACTCTGTTTTCGCGGTTTATTCTTGTCTGTCCAGTTCTGTTTGTGCTCGTTTTTCGTGCCCAATAACCCAAAACGAGCAGGGGTTGCTTTAATATCCCTGTTATCCTCTCTTTCTAGTTTTCAAAACATCTTTTAAATCGAATTTTCGTCGTGAAACGAGGGAGAAATCATCGTTTGAAAGTTGCTGTCCAGATTTGTCAAAAAACGCGTGTTTGCTTTGTTTCTTCGTCGACGACGGCCTCTCGAGATAAAATCTACCATCGATTACGACCCAAGACGGTGTCAACGATACATGTAGGTTGAGGGTGCATCAAATCCTCCTCTTTCTCCCTTTTATTTCGTTTTTCTATGTTTGTTTTTATAGTTTGTTTTTCTATTCGTTTATCGCTTTTGTTTATCGTTCGTTTAGATTAACTATGAAACTAGTTTAGTCCGAGTATGAGTTAAAGTACCACCATGAACACCCGCGTTGACTTGAGATGGGAAAATAAACCGCTACTTCAGTTGGTCGTACACCCCCGTCTCATTTACATATCCTCGTGTTCAAGGTAGGGCATAAGTAAAACGAATTTCTAACTTCGCTCTTCGCTTTTGACCCCTTTGTTATTTCGGCCAATTCGACATACCCTATGATCCGTTGTATTTTAGTTTAACCTCTGATTGTTAACATGTAATTCGTTTAGATGACATTAGATCAATTTAATAACCTAATTAGACACATTAGGTACATCGACATAGCTTTAAAAATCGATTAACAATTCTATAACCTAATTGAATACATCTTTCCTATCACTTGATTTCTCGCTAGCATAGGAGTGCGTGATTAGCACCTTCCTATTAACACTCGACGAGTAAGCATCAATCTTATGATATCTGACCTAATTGGACCCTTTAGGCCGCGTAGAATAATACACTCGCGCGTTTCTTCTCAATCGATCAACCTGTTTTATAACTTGTTTTCTAACTCGTTTTCTAATCCGTTTTGCAATCATTCGATCTAACCAATGAACCTAACCTAGGAACTAGGATGGCTTTGTCTTGGCCGTGAGGGTGGCCGTTGGTTTGGGCCGTGAGTTGGCCGTGTCTCTTGTCTTTCTTATTTCGTTTTTCTTTCCTTGTTTGTCATTTGTTCTTTGTTGTTTTGTAGCTTGTAATTTATAGTTTGTTTATCGAGTTGTAATTTTCGAGTTAGTTTTCTTTTATCGAGTCAAAACCTCTTTTAAAAACCTTAGTCTTGTTTGGTTAGACGGTTGTTCCCCAATGCTTGTAGGAGCGTAGTAAACCGCATGTTGTTTAAAGCAACATGGCCCGGTTTATGCTAATGCATGCTTTGGTGCGTAGCCCTATGTCTAATTCGATAAGATTAAGTAAAAGCACGCATTACGAGGAGTGACCCAAGGCCGTGTGTCATGTAGGCCGTGAGTCACCCCTTTGTGCACGGTTTTCTAGGCCGAATGGCCGTGTTTTGTGTCGTTTATGGTCGTGTGTATAGCATTGTATTTAGATCGAGTTGTATCTTTAATTTATTGTTGTGTCGGCATGAAATGCCTGGTTTGTAATAGGTAAATCCCAACGGCTCCCCCATTCCCCTTTAAGCCTTGTTTGCTTTGTATGTTGTTAGATTAATCAACCCGCATGCTAAATTACAACTTTGACAAAGTTAGTTTAGTTGCATCTAAATCGACATAGAAACTTCACATGATAGGGTTAAAACAACGTTTGCATATCATACATCGTAGTAGCTATGACCTTGTTTGAACTCTGGCACTTGACTTAGTAGAGGCCGTTATTGACGGGCGGGGTTGGGTGTCCTTATGGGCTTCCCAACACGTACCCTCACCCCTTACTCAAGATCTATGGTTTGTGGATCCGTCTAAATACCATTGGATTACGAGAGTCATTCAAATCGAGTGATATAGGGTACAAGTCTTTATCTTTAATCACTCGTAGTCGATTGGCTTTATGCTTTTCGATGAAAGGTGTAAAGTTGACTTGAACGGTTCCAAGTTCCCAAAAAACTTGGTGGCGACTCTAATATGTCTTAATTCGATTCGAAAGAACCTCGAGTCGATTATGCCTGGTGTGGATCCCGCGGACGCAGTTCCCGAGGGCCTTGTCCACAACTTGACCGAGGGAGAGGAAGAAGCCGGATTTCGAGTTGTTCATCCGTCGAAGAAACCGAAGACTTCTCCTGTCCTCGAAAAGGTGAATGATAAGAATGGCAAGGCTAGACCACGAGAGAGACCATTGGTGATTAGATCTGAGATAGCGCAGGAGCGCCCGACTCGTGGTCGAGATAGGAAATATGACAAGAATGACAAATGCAAAGGGAAAATGGAAGAATAGCCTAAGTCTTAGTATTTTATTTTAGCATTATTTATTATTATTATTATTGTTTGTAGTAAAAAAGGTGGGGTTTTTAGAATCCTAGCCTATTTATTTTAGCATTATTTATATTATGTGGCATACTATTATTATTATGGAAAGAAATGAATAAAAGGTTAATTGGTTATGCAACCGTTGTGATTTTCTTTTATTATTCTTGTCGAATTCCAAATGCATATGCAAATGTCCTTCTATTTACATTTAAAATAATAGTGGGTTGTATCCTGTGAAGGATTGCCTACGTATTTAGTTTAGAAAATGAAATCAAACCCTTGCGCGTAGTTCAAGTAAATGTAAAAGAATAATTGTTCTAAGCAAGAGCTTGTAATGAACTAGAAAATAAGCATGAGCTTTACTTACTCCTAAAGCACAATTCAGTTTATTTGATGATATGAGGATGACGATTTGTCAAAATGCAAGAGTAATATGACGTAAGTTTTATTTCAGCTGGCCAGGGGCCGTTTTTATTCCGTGCCACAGGAGCGATATGTGGTGTTACGCGAGGCGCGTTTTTGTTCCTATTCTAGGCATAGTAACGTTTCAGTTGGTCGAGGTTAGTTGGGTTGGCAAACTCATTCCCATCTAGGTCTGTGATTCTAACCGCCCCCCCCCGGAGTATGGACTTGACTATAAATGGTCCTGCCCAGTTGGGTTTGAACTTTCCTCGTGGGTCGACAGGTAGAAGAGCTCTAACTGATTTGAGAACTAAGTCTCCTTCTTTGATGTTCCTTGGCTTAACCCTTTTGTTGAAGGCTCGTTTGATACGTGCCTGATACGTTTGCACATTATGTAATGCGCGCAATCTTCATTCATCCAAGAGGATAAGTTCTTCATATCTATCCTTCTTCCAATCGGCTTCTGGGATTTGACTTTCGAGTAGAATACGCAAGGATGGTATTTCGAGCTCGACTGGTTGCACGGCTTTCATACCGTAAGTCAAATAGAAAGGAGTGGCCCAAATGGGTGTCCTAACGCATGTGCGATATCCCCACAAGGCAAATGGTATCTTACTTGGCCAATCTCGATAATTGTCAATCATTTTCTTGAGGATTGTGACAACATTTTTGTTTGCTGCCTCTACTGCACCATTAGTTTGTGGTCTATACGGCGAGGAATGGTGATGTTTGATCTTGTACTTGGCTAGAAATTGCTCAGTCTCAGCCTGGAAATGTGACCCATTGTCACTGATGATCTCATGTGGGCAACCGTATCGACAGATGATATTAGTTTGTATGAATTTTGCCACGTTCTTGGCTGTGAGACTAGTATAAGAAGCAGCTTCTACCCATTTGGTAAAATAGTCGATGGCCACCAAAATGAAACAGTGACCTCCTATTCCGGCTGGGGTGATCTTTCCGATGATGTCGATTCCCCAGGCAGAAAATGGCCAAGGAGATGTCATGGTGTAGAGTAGTGAGGGAGGGATGTGTTGCACATTCCCGAAGATTTGGCAGTTATGACAATGTCTGACATATTTGATGCAATCGTATTCCATTGTGGTCCAATAATACCCCAAATGCGTGATTTTCTTTGCCATCATTGGTCCACTCATGTGAGGTCCACATTCTCCATCATGGACTTCTTCCATCACTTTCCGTGCCTGTGAATGATCAAGGCAACGCAGGATTACACCAAGAGGTGTTCTTTTATATAATTCTCCTTGCATGAGGACGTATTGGGAGGCTAGTAAGCGTATAGCACATTGTCCCTTTTTGTCCATATTTGGTTGATAGGCGCCGTTGAGTTTGAAGTTCAGAATTGCTTGGAACCAAGGTTCCTTTGGGTTTTCTTCTTCATCTGTAATTTGGTGCACATAAGCTGGTTCTGACCGTCGTTCAATGCATAAAGGCATTTCTACCATATCATCCGGCATATTAATCAAAGATGCGAGTTTTGCAAGAGCATCTGCAAATTGATTATGTTCTCGAGGTAGGTGTAGGTATGTTACTTGATCGAAGAATTGGGCAACTTGGTCTATCCTGGCTTGATAGGGTGTTAGGCTTTCACTCCGAATTTTCCAAGACCCCGTAATTTGGTTGATGATCAAAGATGAATCTCCATGTACCCGAAGATTCTTGATGCCTAAACCTAATGCTGCCTGTAGCCCAAAGAGGCAAGCCTCATATTCTGTCGCATTATTTGTCACCTCGAAGTCGAGATTGACAGAGAGTGGTGTATGCTCGCCTTCAGGAGAAATGAGCAACTCTCATATTCCAAATCCTCTTAAGTTCGACGCTCCATCAAAATAAAGGTCCCAGGAGTCTACATCTGTTTGGAGTATATCCTCATCCGGAAACGACCAGGTGTCTATTGTTTGTGCATCATTGATGGGATTTTCTGCGAAGAACTTGGTGACAGCGCGCCCCTTTATAACTTTCAGAGGTACATACTTGAGATCGAACTGTGAGAGCATCAAAGTCCATCTCACTAGGCGTCCATTCAGAACAGGTTTCTCGAAGAGGTATTTGACAGGATCCATTTGGAGTATATTTTGACGGAGTAGCTAAGCATGTAATGGCGTAGCTTCTTCGTTGCCCACACAAGAGTGAGGCATGCCTTCTCGAGTGGTGTGTACTTGCACTCATACTCCAAGAACTTCTTACTAAGGTAGTAGATATCTCTTCTTTTCCCACCGTTTGGGCCAGCATGGCACCCCTGGCTGTTTCAGTTACTGTGAGATATAAACCAAGAGGTTGATTTCGTTGGGGTGGCATGAGCACTGGTGGCTTGGCTAGTATCTCCTTGATTCGGTCGAATGCCTTTTGACAGTCATCATCCCACATGGTGTGATCCGTTTTCTTTAGCTTTTTGAAGATAGGTTCAAAGATCAAGGTGAGTTTCGATATGAATCGACTTATGTACTGCACCTTGCCCAAGAATCCTCTAACCTCCTTTTCTGTTTGAGGTTGCGGCATTTCGATTAGAGCTTTGATCTTGGAAGGGTCTATTTCTATCCCTCGTTGTCTAACGACATATCCCAAGTGTTTGCCGGATGTTACCCAAAATGCACATTTCTGTGGATTGAGTCTCATGTTGTACTTTCGTAGTCTTGAGAAGAATTTGCGAAGGTTTGCAATATGCCTCTCTCTATCTTTGGACTTGACAATCATGTCATCTACGTATACCTCAACTTCTTTATGCATCATGTCATGTAGTAGTGTAGTTGCAGTGCGTTGATATGTAGCTCGGACATTGATTAACCCAAATGGCATAACCGTGTAGCAATAGATGCCCCATTGAGTGACGAAGGCGGTTTTGTGCATGTCTTCTATGGCCATCTTGATTTGATTATACCCTGCATATCCATCCATGAAGGATAGCAACGCGTGATCCGCTGTATTATCCACCAATATGTCGATATGTGGTAGAGGAAAGTCGTCCTTGGGACTCGCTTTATTTAAGTCACTGAAATCAACACAAACACAGATTCTCCCATCCTTTTTGGGTACGGGTACTATGTTGGCTACTGATGTGGAGTGTCGTCGGGGCTCTCAATCAAACATAATTTATAATACTCAACATACAACTAGTTAGCGGTAAGTCGAGGTCGATCCATGGGACGGTGTGCTTTGGGTTCTAAGTCTATCTATCTCAATTTATGCTAGTGTCACAATTTGGTTGGGTTTGTAGTTGTGTCTAAACTAATGAAAGTAACAAAGTAGAGCAAACAATGAACTAAGAAATGTAAACAAATGATTAAAAGTGCTAGGATATCATGGGGTCATGGGGGATTCATGGTGTTGATCATACAAACATGTTTACAAGGTTGCAAGCAATTAATGTTGTGGAGGAACCGAGTTGGGTTATATCTTACGGTTCTTAGGAAGAGTTGGGTCCCGGAGCCGAATCGATTAGATTGTACAACACCTACAAGTCGACTTACTTTCCTCCTAATCAACTTCTATGCATGGTCTAACAAGACTCGAGTTGGTTTATATCTTACAAGTCAAGTTGAGTAGATAAGAGATGGTAAAAATGCAAGGATTCATAGGCTTAGCATTTCATCAAACATAACATGTGCATAAAGTTGACATCACAACAAGCAAGCAATTTGATTATGAAAACATATTAGATTAAGCATGAATCAATCCCATGTTGGTTTCCCCTAATTACCCACTAATCCTGGCTAAGTAACTACTCACTCATTATCAAGTTTAGCATGTTAACAAGGTTGTCAATCATATTAACAAGGTAAAACATGATGAACAAGTAAGAAAGATTAACAATAATTAAAACAAGGATTAAGAGGATTATACCTATGGAGATTCCAAATAATAATGCAAAGAATAATAGAAGAAACTTGATGATTGATGGAAGGTTGTCAATCTCCCAATAATAACCCAATAATCTTCGATTACCCAATAATAAACTTGAATAATAAACTTGAACAATAATTAAGGAGAGATTAATGTGTGATTTGTGGAAAGATTAAAGCGTAATCTATTCTAATCTACTCCTAATCTAATCTAAAGAAGGATTTTCTAGCTAAGAACAACATAAAAAAAGGGTCCTCTTGACTATTTACAAATGGGGTATTTATAGTGGAAATTAGGTGGATGCATTAGGGTTAACTAAGGGCTAAACTAGTAATTACACTTTTTAAGTTGAGCAAGGAGACTCCGGGATTGTCCGAGAGAAGGGCTTCTCTTATCGTTGCTAGAAGAATGAAAACGTGCTGTGCTACAATCCGTGCGGATGGAAGTCGGGACGGCCGGATTCTGGGTAAGGGAATCGAGCGGATTCAGGGGAATCCGGACGGATTCTAGTGGGGAAATCCGAGCGGATTAGAGAGCAGGACGCTCGGATTGTGGTGATGAGACGGGCGGATTTCAGACAATCCGCTCGGATTGTTCTTCAGTAGTGATTTTTCTTCGTTTCTTCCCCTTTTTGCTCATTTCCATTTTATTCTTTCGAGATTGGTCTTTAGTCCTTGCTTCCTCTTCATACTAGTCCATCTATTATCGTCAAGTAGCTTCCAAATATGCATGAAAGACGGGAATTTCCGCCTTATTATCTCCTTTTCTACAAAACATATGAAATGCGATAGAAAAGCAAATAGGAAGGTTTTGACGGATAAAATGGCCATAGAGTGTTATAAAAGTATGCAAAATAGGCTCAATTAGGGGGCTAAATGTGCGCAAATAATGTTCACATCAAATATCCCCAAACCGAACCTTTACTCGTCCCGAGTAAAGAGGTGACAAAAACTAGACCTTTATTTAAACTAACCTAATAACATAGCCGATATGAGACAATTAGCGGGTCTCACACCGCCCCTTCAACTCACAACAAGACAACCATGAGGTAGGATGCCTTCTTGCAAGGCAAGGTGGGTCTTGCCAAAATGGCGACACATCCAATCATTAAGCACTCAAAATCAAGTAATGGATGCATCTACAAAAGAATAGCCACTTTCCTCATCTAAGTGGCGGAAATTACCTACAAGGGAAGCAATTCAAGGGTACACAATCCTTCATAGATGCAATTTGTTCAAACTACTAAGCCTAGAAGGATACCAATAAATCACCTCCAAAATGTGTCAAGCTAGGGTACCTTTGTCCTCAATCGTTAAATGCTTTTGTCAAGAGTAGACTCCCTATGGCGTTAGAAACACTGGAGGATCGCGGAATTCCCCCTCTTGCCTAGACAAGAAGAAGGGTCGTCCCCTCTCTACCATGCACAAAAATGGATACGATGGATAAAGGGATCGATAGATATTTGAGTTTCACTTTGGGAGTTTGTTTTTGTTGTTTTTCCCCCCAATTTCATGGCATTTGACTTTTGAGAACACTTTCTTTGCCATTCTTTTTGATTTTTGGCTTTTCAATACTTGACAACTTTTTGCATTTCTTTTTGAAGATTTTCAAAGTCACCCCAATTAGTAACGAGGGTGCCTTGTATTTGAAGTTTTAGGAGTTCTATTTTTGCTCCTCTTTTCATTTGATGCATTTTTGCAAACTTTCTTTCACTTTTCATTTCATTGAACTCAAATTGATTTCTTTTTGTTTTGTGCCCATTTCCTTTGATGACAAAAATATGGTAGAATATGGATGAATGATAGAAGTATGCATGGTTTCAAGGGTCACCTTGGAATAAACGGTAGCCAAGGAGTTATCACACCACAAGGTACTCTTGACTCGGCCTTAATCCATGGGTCAAAGGATACTAGCATGACACATCCTAGGGTGTTTTACAAGTATTCTAACAAGCAAAGTCTTAAGAATAAAAAGCATCTACTAGGGCCTATATACACTTGTCAAGCTTCCCAAATAGACGGTTTCGCAAAATTTTTCTAACCATGCAACTACATGCCATGATGCAACTAGCATATAAACATCCTAATGCATATGATTCTAGCAACTGGTATGACATATAACCTAAATGCAAGTCCTAAGTTCACATTGTTTTACCGCATCAATCAAAATAAAACCACATAGTCATTAACATAAAGAGGAAAAAGGAGATTGGAAAGATCATACCATGCGGTCTTCAATATCCTCATGTCTCGGATGTGGCGTAGTCGATCAATGTGAAAAAGGATGAACAAACACAATATATACAAGTCTACACTACAAAGGAAATGAATTTGTTTTTGGATTTTTCAATTTTACAAATTTTTATGGTTTTTGTTTTTATGAAATTAAAAGACATATTTTTGTGATTTTTCGAAAATTTTCAATTTTTATCATTTTTTGGAATATAAATTCCCATCCCCCACTTTATTTTGGACATTGTCCTCAATGTACATGTAGGAGTAGGAATAAAAAGGAAAACATGTTTTTGGATTTTTGATTTTTTTTTTTTTTAAATTGAAGTACAAATGCAATATGATATGATATGAATGCATGCTCTAACTAAATGCAATTCTATATGACATATATAACAAATGAATGCAATCTAAGCTATCCTATATGATGCATGATTTAAACTATGGTCACTTATGATCAAACCTCCCCAAACCGATTTAAACACTATTTCTAGTGTAGAAAAGAATAGGATTGGTCATTAGTGACTATGCATGAATTCTAATCTATATGCAACTGTCTACATGAATCATATTACAATGCAACTATACTATGAACTAACTAATGTAAATGCAATATAATACAAATGCAAGCTAAATGCTATACTAAATGCAATGTAAATATAAAAGAGAGAGGGAGAGGTGGATATCATACAAGTGGAAGTGGTGAAGTAGGCCTCTTTCACTCGTCATCCTCATCATAGTCATAGCCATAACCATGAGAGCTTCCGGCTTGATCATGTCCGGGTGCTTGGCCCCAATATCCTCCTTGGTCAAAAGCTCCTTCTTGACCCGAGTACCCTCCACCTTGGCTAGAATGCCCTCCATCGCCGCGACCCCAAGCTTGGTTCCCATAATTTGGGAACAAGAGCTCCGGTTGTGCCCAAGAGGGTTTAGGACCATTGGGGTCAATATACCCTTGTTGAGCCATGTTATAGTATTGGGGGTAGAGGGCTAGGTAGTTGTCTTCCCTCCCTTTGTGCACCCCAAGGTCCACTCTATTCATGAGTGCCATCAAATCGTTAATATCCGGGGTGTTGGGGATTGCCGGTTGGAAAGGGGTATGTGGAATAGGGTAAGGTGGGATAGGGACATAGGAAGGTGGGCGCATTTGTATCCCCGGCCCTCCACGAGGTGGTTGACGGCGTGGCTCTTCCCTTTGAGGGGGATTATCAAGAATTTGGATATCAAGGAGGTAGCTTGGTGGAGGAGAGTATGGACTCAATCGTGGTTCGATGCCCGGTATCTTCCATCCTTCAAGGATCATCGAAGTGCAACCCTTGGTGTACCATTCCACACTCCCATCGTCGGTGTAGTTACACCATCGGTGACTATAGAAAATGGTGTGCTCATCAATCAAAGTCCTCCCTTCAAGAGTAATATAGGTTCCTTGGGCATTAAACCCGGGGCAAAGGTGTTTGGCCAACATTGTAATTAGACCTCCCATCACGAAGGTTTTAAGTTGAGATGTCCCTTGAGCAAAGTCATTGAACCTATTGAGTATCTCAAGTGGCGTATTGAAGTTATAACGCCTCACCGCTCGAACATTCAAATGAGACTCAAGAAAAGTTAAGTCGATGATAGTACACCGATCTTGCTCGTACCTCCCATTGATGCACCCGGCTACAAAGCGTTCGGTGAATCGAATCACCGGGTGTTGAATAGCAAATGTATAGCAACGCTTTATATGGGTAAAGTTCTTCCCAGAGATAGCTTTCCAAAGAAAATCCACACTAAAATTATCGGGCTTGTCGGTATAGGCGGTGGGTATTTGAAGACCGAAAACATAGGCAAATTCCTCAAGAGAAAGAACATGGTCTCGGTTGCATAACCTAAACTCCATGCCTAAATTGTTGCGGGCATCCGCCACAATGCGAAGGCTACTCAAGAATTCAAGGGTGAGACTAAGGTAAGTCTCTTCATGAGCATGGAAAAGGTCCCCAATGCCAAGGCCATTGAAGAACGCCTCGGTAGGGTACCTTATCTTAAGGATTTCCAACACCCTAGTGTCAACAAATTGAGTAGGTTCGTATTTCTTACCTAGAAGCTCGACGAAATTTTCGCGTTGGTCGTCGGATATGAAGATCACTTCTTGGAAGTTGTTGAGTTGTTCAATACCTCCCCTCATTATCACATTTCGTGGTGTTGAAGAGGATGACCCCTTGCGCTTCTTTCCGATCGAATCAAACAATTTCTTGGCCTTTCCCTTGGAACTCATGTTGGTGATGGGGGTGATGTGGGTGTTTTTGAGGATATGAAGGGGATTTTGAGGATTGAAAAGAGTGTTAGGGTTTGGTAGGATGAGGAAATGAGGGAGAAAAAGGGGTGTTTATATAGAAGAAGAAGGGAATCCGAACGGATAGGGTTGGACTTGACCCGATTTTTCTCGCGTGAACAGTACAATCCGAGCGGATCGCAGTCGGGACGGACGGATTCTCGATGGGCAAGACGGGCGTCTTCTGTAGAATCCGCACGGATTCTAGAACAGAGAAATCTGTTGGTTGAGAAGCAGGGACAAGACGGCCGGATTTTGCATGGGACGGACGTCTTTATCAGGACGGACGGATTCCTTCTAATCCGCACGGATTCTGGCGTAGATTAAAATCTTGCTTTTGGACGCCATACGGGACGGGCGTCCCGAGGATAGGACGGACGGATTGTAAAAGACGGGCGGATTTCTTTGAATCCGCTCGGATTCTTCCTCAGTTTCAGCTTTTTCTTTTCCGTGGGCCCTGGACGGGCGGATTTGCTTGAATCCGAGCGTCTCTGCTTCTTTCTCCTCCTTCTTTCTTCTTTCGTGAAATGATAAACCCCTTTTCACTGATTTTCTCTTTTTCCTTATCCTTTTAAATGGTGGTTTGAGGTAGGACTCCACCAAACTAGTTCAATTTGAAGGAATTCTTATCCATAGAGCTCAAGGCTCTTAGTAGAAGATCAAAAGCTTGTGAACAAGCTCCGAATAAGCATAAGTATGGGTTGCTCCACTTGAAGATGAAATTTGGCCAAGGAAGTTTGTCATACATCCTTTCTTTCACCTTGTCCTTGGCACTAGAGCTTTCCCGATGCTTCAAGTAAATACATCCATGATTCTTGTTAAGGTTAAGCATGAAGTGTGGTTCATTTTCATCCGGGGACTTCCACTTACCAACTTCTTCTTCAATTTTGGTGATGATAGCATTTTGATTTTTCAATCCTCCCAAGGTGGAAGGAGAATTTTCATGACTTTGATGATTGGATACCATAGGAGTTGAGATTATGGGTGCCAAATTTTCACAAGTAGCCTCACGAGCAATTTTCTCTTTGAGCTTTTTCACCAAATAACTCTTGTAAGACACTTTGGATTTTTGAAGAAGATCTAACATATCCTCTTCAATGATCATTGGCTCCATGATAGGTGCCAAGTGGTCTTCGTGAAGGATAAAGGAAGGACGTTCTTCTTCATGATAGGGTATCTCAAATGTCTCAAGGATGGACTCCTCAAGCAAGGTGATATTGTGAATCCCTCTAGGTTCATCATCATTGTTATCATCTTCACGTAAATCATGAATGGGGGCTTTGTCTAGCTCTTTTTCCAACACCTCAACGTTCATATCAAAGGACACACCCTCATACTCACAAAGGCTAAGAGTATTTGGCCTACTCAACCTCATGTCTTCCTCATCAAACACAACACTCTCATAGTCACAAGAGCTCAAGGAATTTGGCTCCTCCCACTTCTCATCTTCCATGTCAAAGGTTACTACTTCAAACTCGCATTCATGCTCAATATCCAAAGAATGGTTGTGAGTAATTGCTTGGAATTCTTTCAATTGGTCAATTTGAATCTCCAACTCCTCACTTTGGGAAACAATGCTTTGAAGGACATTGTCCCTTTTTTGGCTCTCCTCTAGCATTTGTTTGAAGAGGTTTTGTTGATCTCCCATCATTTGGAGAATCATGTTTTGAATGGGTTCATCTTTTTGTTGTGGGTAGGTGTGAAAGTGGTTGTATTGTGGCAATTGAAGTTCATTGTGAAATGGGTATTGGGTGGGTGGTTGTTGTTGATATTGGGTGTGGTAATTTTGGTGGGAAAAATTGGGGTAGTGGTTAGGATTTTCGTTGTACAAATAATAAGGTAGGTTTGTGTTGACTTGCTCCTCAAACTCCCCATGCCCATAGTCATACTCCAAAGATCCACCACATACTCCATGTACAAAGTCTTGGGTCATCATCATAGCTAAGATAGAGATACAACTACAAACATGGAAACTACAAGAAAACGGTAAAAACAATCCTTGAGGAACAAGTTCCTCAAGGTTAAAGCAAAATCAAAATAGACAAACAAGTAAGAACTTAATCACATAGCACCATCCCCGGCAACGGCGCCATTTTGATGTGGAGTGTCGTCGGGGCTCTCAATCAAACATAATTTATAATACTCAACATACAACTAGTTAGCGGTAAGTCGAGGTCGATCCATGGGACGGTGTGCTTTGGGTTCTAAGTCTATCTATCTCAATTTATGCTAGTGTCACAATTTGGTTGGGTTTGTAGTTGTGTCTAAACTAATGAAAGTAACAAAGTAGAGCAAACAATGAACTAAGAAATGTAAACAAATGATTAAAAGTGCTAGGATATCATGGGGTCATGGGGGATTCATGGTGTTGATCATACAAACATGTTTACAAGGTTGCAAGCAATTAATGTTGTGGAGGAACCGAGTTGGGTTATATCTTACGGTTCTTAGGAAGAGTTGGGTCCCGGAGCCGAATCGATTAGATTGTACAACACCTACAAGTCGACTTACTTTCCTCCTAATCAACTTCTATGCATGGTCTAACAAGACTCGAGTTGGTTTATATCTTACAAGTCAAGTTGAGTAGATAAGAGATGGTAAAAATGCAAGGATTCATAGGCTTAGCATTTCATCAAACATAACATGTGCATAAAGTTGACATCACAACAAGCAAGCAATTTGATTATGAAAACATATTAGATTAAGCATGAATCAATCCCATGTTGGTTTCCCCTAATTACCCACTAATCCTGGCTAAGTAACTACTCACTCATTATCAAGTTTAGCATGTTAACAAGGTTGTCAATCATATTAACAAGGTAAAACATGATGAACAAGTAAGAAAGATTAACAATAATTAAAACAAGGATTAAGAGGATTATACCTATGGAGATTCCAAATAATAATGCAAAGAATAATAGAAGAAACTTGATGATTGATGGAAGGTTGTCAATCTCCCAATAATAACCCAATAATCTTCGATTACCCAATAATAAACTTGAATAATAAACTTGAACAATAATTAAGGAGAGATTAATGTGTGATTTGTGGAAAGATTAAAGAGTAATCTATTCTAATCTACTCCTAATCTAATCTAAAGAAGGATTTTCTAGCTAAGAACAACATAAAAAAAGGGTCCTCTTGACTATTTACAAATGGGGTATTTATAGTGGAAATTAGGTGGATGCATTAGGGTTAACTAAGGGCTAAACTAGTAATTACACTTTTAAGTTGAGCAAGGAGACTCCGGGATTGTCCGAGAGAAGGGCTTCTCTTATCGTTGCTAGAAGAATGAAAACGTCTTTGTGCTACAATCCGTGCGGATGGAAGTCGGGACGGCGGATTTCGTAAGGGAATCCGAGCGGATTGGGGAATCCGGACGGATTCTAGTGGGGAAATCCGAGCGGATTAGAGAGCGGGACGCTCGGATTGTGGTGATGAGACGGGCGGATTTGGACAATCCGCTCGGATTGTTCTTCAGTAGTGATTTTTCTTCGTTTCTTCCCCTTTTTGCTCATTTCCATTTTATTCTTTCGAGATTGGTCTTTAGTCCTTGCTTCCTCTTCATACTAGTCCATCTATTATCGTCAAGTAGCTTCCAAATATGCATGAAAGACGGGAATTTCCGCCTTATTATCTCCTTTTCTACAAAACATATGAAATGCGATAGAAAAGCAAATAGGAAGGTTTTGACGGATAAAATGGCCATAGAGTGTTATAAAAGTATGCAAAATAGGCTCAATTAGGGGGCTAAATGTGCGCAAATAATGTTCACATCAGCTACCCAGTCTGAGTATTCGAATACTTTGATGAACCCGGCTTTAAATTGCTTATCGACTTCTTCATTGATCTTAAGAGCCCATTCTGTCCTCATTCGACGAAGCTTCTGTTTTACGGGTTTGAAACCTGGTTTGATTGGTATTCTGTGCTCTGCGATATCCTTGTCGATCCCTGGCATGTCTTTGTAGGACCAAGCAAAAACGTCTTTAAACTCGTGTAGGAGGTCTATAAAACTGGCTCTTTCGGCGGGGCTCAAGGTCGTCCCTATCATAAGTTCTTGGGATTCTAGTTCGGTTCCCACGTTGATGGGTTCGGTATTTTCTATAAATGGTCCCCCTTCCCCCTCTTGTAGTATTTCTTTGGCTATGTAAGGAGGTATTTCGATCGAGTCTGGGTCTGGGTCATCATCATTATCATCGTAAATAGAATTGCATTCAGAATAACACAAGTAAGTAGAACTTGATTTATTCATATTAAAATTTGAAAAGAGTTGAAACAAAGAGGCCATCTGTTCAGTAGTCAGTGGCGGTAAAGGGACAACTGTTGGGACATTTCCCGAACTACTGTTACTACTTGATGCTAAGCTAGGAGGAACAAGGGGAGTGAGAGTGACGACAGGAGGAGTCTCTCTAGGAACTTCTCTAGACTCCGACTCGAACTCCGACTCTGACTCTAACTCGAATTCATCGTCTTCTGGTTCTCCTTTGAACATCTCTCCTTCTCCAGTGGTGAGCTTGAAGAGTCTTCCTTGGTTGTTTGTCCACTTGATCGATTTTCTCCATCCTTTCTGTTGATTCGAACTAGTTTTTGTGATCAATGCGGTAGGGTTGAAGTGATCGTCTTGAAGTATCATGGTAATGATCTCGTCCTGCGCAGCTCTAACAAATCGATCTTCTCCAAATAGTAAGCTAACAGCTTGTTCGTCTAAGCAAGGTGCTTGACGAGTCTTGACGGTAGGAACCCTTTCTATGGGAATAAAGTAGCAATCGTGAAAGATCTCAATTCTAGCTAGTTGCTTTCCTATGTAGTGCCAAGGCTCGGGAAACCCGTGAAAGAGTTCTTGACTCCCTTCTCTAACGAAGTATCCATTTAGTGTAGGGAGGTAGGGCCGCATTTGGATTCCCACATTCTTGCGGTTTTGGAATTGAGTGAGCATTTCTAGGGCTTCCTCCTTGGTGGGTTTGTATCCTAGTCCTAGTGGTATCCTTTGCGAGTTGCCTTCTTTGTAAGGTGCAAAGGCATTTCTTTGGTCAGGATTCAATGGCATTCCCGGGAAGTATCCCTGAGATTGGAGTATGTGGTTGACCACTAAATTAAAGTAAGGATCGAAATACAAAGGTGCCAACTCACTCTCTACAAGGTTTATGTTATGGAAGCCCCCAAGCTCATATACTGGATCTGCAAGTACTTGGTTTCTTGATCACTTTTCTATTACCGCCTTGATGGGTGACGAAGTGATCGTCACCACTTTACCATCTAGTGGGATCTTGATTTTCTGGTGGAGGGTGGATGTTACCACTTTGGAATCGGGAATCCAAGGTCTCCCCAGAAGTTTGTTGAAGGATGCTTCAATGTCCACTATTTAGAAGTTAACCTTTCATTCAATTGGCCATGTGGCTATGGTAAGGTTAACTAGTCCTACCACTTTTCGTCGTGTACCATCATATGCGTGAACACCTTGGTTGGTCGGGGTCCAATCTGACTCTTTCATGCCTAATTTGTACGCTGTTTTTAATGGTATGACGTTGACTGCCGAGCCATCATCTACCAAAGTCATTGGTACATTCTTCTTTAAGCAAATGACAGTAATGTATAGAGCCAAGTTGTGACTAGCGCCGAAAGGTGGCAAATCTTCATCCGAGAAAGTAACAGGGTTACTTAGCTTAGGCGAATCTTAGAAGACCAAATTGACTACGTCATCGGGTGTGGATTTATGCGCCACGTTTAATTTGGCCAAAGCTTGCAATAAAGCTTGGCGATGTGGGAACGAGCTTGCTACTAGTTGCCAGACTGAAAGATCAGCCTTTGTCTTCTGTAGTTGCTTTAGTAAATGGTCAGTAGAGGTATCGTCGTTATCATTTGGCGTGAGAACGTTGGTATTGGTGATTGGACCATTTGCTATGGGACCATTTTGAGAAATGTTTTGATATGGACGCCCCTAACGAGTAAGGTGGTCTATATCTTGGTCCTCACTATTTTGGACTATCTCCTCACTGACTTTGACTAGGTAGTGTTCGGTGAGGTATTCATCTTCATCATCGTCGGCCCATACCCCATTGACAATAGCAAGCTCTCTCAACCTTATGATTTCGGCCTCCAATTGGATGGTTTGGTCGATTAGTTCATCAAGCACAACTATTACTTCTTGCATTGTAGAATTTCGAGAGAGATTTAGTGGCGCACGTCCCTTGGGTGTCATACTTGGATTACGTAGGGTTGCCACTACACTTTCTAATTCTAAGACTTGCCTATTCACACTCTTTGCCTATGCTATATTCGGTGATAGTAGGGGAAATGGTGGAGTAGTTCCCTTCATATTCTATTGCATGGATCTCATCTTCGACTAGATAAATGAGGTGTGAACAATCTAAGGTAGATTCTTCACTTGTAATCATCAGAATTCCAAGAGGATTCTGAGTATTGTTAGGCCTACCTCCAGGCGGTATTGGTAGGCGACCGTCTTCAATCATGTCTTGAAGTACATGTTTTATCTTGTAACATTTTTCTGTATCGTGTCCCTTACCTCTATGATATTCGCAGTACGAATTCTCGTCCCAGGACTTGGATTTCTTTTCTGGTTCAGGTGTTGGCCCTATGGGTTGAAGCTTACCCTGTTTCATCAATCTCTTCAGAGCATTGGAGTATGTATCCCCAATATTTGTGAACTTTATTTGTGGATACTCTTCTTTGATGGTTCGAGAAGGTTAACCTCATCAGTCTTGCTAGTAGAGCCGTAAGAACGACTTGTTGAGCCTTGATATCCATGACCTACCGTTTTGGACAAGAGTCCTTTACGGATGTCATGTTCGATCCTTGTCCCTAGTACAGTTAAGTCTTTGAAGGTCTTAATGTTTTAGTACCTCAAATGATTTGCATAAATGGGCTTTAAGTTGTCCACGAATTTTTCCACGAGGGTAGCTTCATCTGGACGTTCGACAAGTTGGGTACTAGTCTTCCTCCACCTACTTAAGAAGTCGGTGAAGCCTTCTTTATCATTTTGGGTAAGAACCTCTAAGGTGCGCATATTGACTTGGATCTCAGCATTATCCGCATATTGCTTAGCAAACTCGATTGCGGCATCATCTCAGGTGGCAATCTTCTTGTGTTCTAGGGAATAGAACCATTGCTTAGGAATGGTGTCAAGAGATGAAGGAAAGATCTTTAAGAACATCTCGGGTTTAATGCCTTTGATAGACATATAATCCTTGAAAGCACGGATATAGTTCAAAGGGTTTTCGTTCCCCTTGAATTTTGGGATATCCGTCATGTTGAAGTTGGTTGGCAATTTGGAACTCACGCCCTCATACATGTGATTGTTTTCTCTATAGATATCATCCTCTTTGAGGTACATCAGTTGTTCCTCCAAATATTAGAGTCGTTTTTCAGCTTTAGTTAGACCTACGGGAGGGTTGACCTCTTGCGCTCCCACAAAAGGTGGTGGATTTTCATTCGCGAAATCATTCACAAAATCATGAGGCACTTCATTTTCTACAGGAGGCAACCTAGTTTCTACAGCAACAATTCGGCCCTCGATCGTGTTGAGGCGATTATACACTTGGTCTTGGCTAGCTTGGAGACGGGTTAACACGGCTAGGATTAGATCATTACCATTCGGTGTTTGTCCATTGACACTTGCGTGACTAGTTCCAAGCATCTTGAAAAACTGGATAAGAGATCAACGACGAATCAAAATACGATCGACCATTCTAGCACACTTACTCAAAGAAAGGGTTGACTTGTGAAGTGGGAGTGTGTCACTTGTGTCAAGTGAGGTTTGAAGAAATAAAAAAGTTTGGAAATGTTGGTCCTTGTCAACTATAGTGTAGTTTTAGGAGTGGACTCGAAGTGAGGTTTTGAAATGGGCTTCGAAGCCCGAATTTTGACTCGACAATTGGATATAGTTTTGACTAGTTTTGCGCTAACTTTGGCCTTTTTCGAAAATTTACATTTTAAAAGAGGTTTTGTTTTTTTACAAAATTCGTCATGGTTTCGTTTAGAAATTGGTGATCACATATAATTTAAGCATTACAACAGGCATTATAACGGGATGCTGAGTGCATTTAAAAGGGTTTTGGTTTAAAGGGTGGGTTGCCATACCGAACAATCAAACCCGGGGTCTGTGGAGAGGCTCGTACCAAACAGGAGTAAGGCCGATTCCTAGTCCATTTCCTCGAGTAGTGAAAGCCCTTGATGCAAACAAGAGTAAGCACCATGGTATGGTTGACGTCAATCGCTATCCATCTTTAGGCCCAAATAATAATTTGGACCATCTAGACGGGACGATTGGTCGAATGGGTTGGGTTGGGCCTAGAAAGGCCGAATAAACGATCTAGGAAGACCGAGTTATGAAAATCGACAACTGTCTTGTACAAACTATTCCCTAACCTTGTTCAAGTTTCACCCTTGGCTACACGTAAGTGTATTAATCCTCAGCGGAGTCGCCAAACTGTGGACGCGGGCCCACGGGGGGTCGCTCAGGTAGAAAGCGAGCAAGCTTTTGCATTTGTGGAGTCGCCACCAATTTATTGTTGAAAATTGGAAACCGTTCGAATACCTCATGCCATGTCAAGACACAAAGTAGTGACATGAACACCAAGAACTCGTTATCCTTAGCATTCTATGTCTAGAATGACTCTCGTGGATGCCAATGAACACGGATGTTCACAGAGATCTGGAGTAAGGGGTGAGGGTACGTATTAGGAAGCTCTTTTGATCGAACACCTAATCCCGCCCGCCTCGATAGCGGCCTCTACTAATGATTAGGGAAAAGCGTCTATACTCGATATGTTGAAGGTTATATGCATGCAATGCAACATCCATTAGATTAATCCTAGCATGTGAGAATTAACTAAGTCGGTAGACACGTAATTTAACATGCATTAATGTCGAATTAGGGTTTAAGGTTGATTGCATGTGAGATCATACAAACGATAATAAAGATACAATAAAATACAATAATGAAAATTACAATAATTACAACGGGTTAATTGATCTACGTCGAAAATACACTTAAAACAGATGGTTTGAGAAAAAGAAAGGGAAAATAAATTAACGAACAGATTAGCGGTGATAATACGAGTAATAGTTAATTAATATGTAAGCTAGTAATTAGGTCAAAGAAACAACGGAAGTTCAGGGGCAGAATTCAACCCGGAACAGGCGTAGCAGAGCTGCGTCCTTTGGAAGAGGCGCAGCACCTGCTGCGTCCTTTCCTGAGGTGAATTCTGGCTGTGAAGCCGGAATTGCATATCGTTAATATTCATTGGTGATTTAAATGATCGATTAATATATTTAACTCGGATAGAAGTAGTTTAACGGATTATTTACATGCAAATTGGTCGTGAAAACCATAAAAGACGGACGCAAATTAAACAGAACGAATTAAACGCTAATTACAAGATTAATTATGAATTAGCTACTGGAACTAAGATGTAGAAAGGGGTACAGGCAGGACTGGTCTTGGGAGCTGTATACCATGTATGGCATCATAGAAATAAGTGCAGGGCTGATGGTGTCCTACTAAGGCCTGAGAAGGTTGCAGCAAACATTGTTGATGACATGAAGATGAGAGTTCGAGGAAGAGACAGCAGAAAGCTTACTCTCTTAGAACTAGAATGGCTTAAGAAAATTTTAATTATGTAATCTGGTTTTAGTTGCTATGTACCCATGACATTTATTTTTTGATACATATATATATACATATATATATATATATATATATATATATATATATATATATATATATATATATATATATATATATATACATCTCACATTTCACCAAATAAAAAAAAACTAACTAATTAGGTTAAATTAATGTTAAACTATTGAAAATGATGACGATGAACATATGAAATATACCAAAGGTCGAATTCCAGAGACTTGATAGTGATGAAACGAATCTCTAAAACCCGGATTGATTTAATGACGAAAACCCGCAAATATTAATTACTTGGGATTTAAGTCGTAAATTTAAAGATGAATTATTAACGAATTATAAGTTAAAATTATTATGTTAAAATTATCGTGTTAATGAAAGAAAAGACAAATAGACGAAACAAGAAATAACAGATAAAAATAACAGAAGACGAAGGAAGAAGAAGGAGAGAAGGAACTGCGGCAACCCCAGGAAGAGGCGCAGCAGGTGCTGCGTCCCTTCAAAGAGGCGCAGCAGTTGCTGCGCTCCTTCTCGACGTCTGTCTCCCATTAATCCGTGAGAAGGGTTTGAATAAAGGTTTTGCAAAACGGTTTTGAATATATTTTCGACGTAAACCTTACAATAATGATTACAAAAAAAATAAAGTACAATTATAAAAGATGGGATTTACACCCTCAGACTTACATGTTTGACGAAATGAGATTAACCAAGTTAACGTTTAGTGATGCTCGACTCGAATGTACGACGAAAGTGCCCTCTAAGAGGAAAACGAACAAGATTGATTAAGTTGATTGATGTGGAGTTGGTCAAATTGGTCGGTCATGCAAAACGAGGCTGGTACTCAGAAGGATCCGAGCTTACGTGGTAAAAAGTTCAAGCACGTAGACGCCAAAAAGCAAGAGCGTGGTCTTAGAATGCAAAGGGAGAAGAAAAGGGCGGACACTCGCGTGAGAAATATGAGGGACGAAGGTCCCTATTTATATTAATCACAGGAAGGAATTAGGGTTTCGATGAAACTTTGGAAGTAAATCTCGAAAAGATTTGAAAATACGCAGAAAGGAGCTGGGGAAGAGGCGCAGCGCTGCGCCCTTTCTCCAAGGGTTTCCTCCTGCGAAAGAAAGATTTCCGCATTTCTATTATGAAATTGCAATTTGATCTTGATTTCCTTATTATTTATAAAATAATTTCGGCATATAATTTACCAAAGATTAAAAGATTGAAAATATGGAATAGAAATATCCGGAACATTCCAGAATATTTTGACTCGACATTTTAAACGGTTATTAGAAAATGAAGACGGTTTTTGACCCGGACTCCAAATGTACTCTAATTACTGTCAAAACGACCGTAATGGTGCGTAGATGACGACCAAGGGGTAGACACAAGTGTTTGAGCTATCATTTGACGATAAACCTATGAACTGTCATAAATCGTTCCGTGTACCAAACATGCGGCCCAATCATCACCGAGTGGTTTGCGGGAGGTGCAGTGAGGTATCTACACTCTTGAACTCACTCCAAGGTATAGCTGACTTCCCCTGTCTCACATACATATCTAAGGCACTCTCCCTTACCTTATCCCACCATTTTCCAGCCGTATCTCTCAAGTAGAACGCAGCTTGTTCCACTTTAAAGTCCTCAAGGCAGTGAACCACATTCAAAATATTCTCCATCTCCCTATGTCAATTATCGAGAAAAATTGGCACTCTGGTACCCATGTATTCCTTTGGGTTGAAATGGGCTATGGTAGTACTCATCTTAGCAAAATCTACCCCAGCCTCCTTGTCCTTCCCAAACTTCTTCAAGGCCTCAGTAAGCGCCTCTTGATGGTCAAGCATCTTGGCCACTTCATCTATACTCATCATCTCAACCCTAGCATATAAGGCAGATCTCTTTGGCGGCATATTTGAACTATATAAGAGAAAAGGTAAACGTAAACACACATCCCTCAACTTAAACACGTATATGACCTGAGCAGCTCACACTCGACCGAGCAACACAACCCACTCGATCGAGTGGAGGCCACTCGATCGAGTTGCCCACTTACTCGATCGAGTGCCTCGACTCCAGAACCTGACCAGAAAGCTTAACATAACCCACTCGATCGAGCCCCAAACATACTCGATCCAGTAGCCCTCGCTCGATCGAGTCCCCAACTTACTCGATCGAGCGCTCAAAAATAGCAGAGATGGTTCAAAACGTTATACACCCCACTCGACGGAGTCCTTCCCCCTCGATCGAGTCCCTCACCTACTTGATCGAGTGCCCCCCACTCGATCGAGTCATGCTAACTCGTAGGCTAATCGCATGCTCAATCAACTACTTTCCACAAAAACTATATACATTTAGATATGTATGATGCGTGTATTTTATATATGGTTTTTACCCTATATTTACACGCATTTCTATGTTGTTTATGTGGCATTTAGCTACAAATGACCCCGAATAGACTACTTTTGTTTGTCTTGTACTAATGGCAGGAATGAACCGAAAAGGAGCGAAATCGAGCCTGAACCTGTCCCAACCACATGCATTTTGGAGAAGGAAGGATCGGAGCTTGGAATCTGTCACTTAGAGATGCGTGAAGTGGCTTCGGAAGGTGTTTAAGTGTTCACCCGTGCTAATATAGCTCGATCGACCAAGTTGGCTGCTGGATTTGGTCGATCGAATGCTTTATCCTGCTAAAGCTCCTCGATCGAGTTCTCCCTTTACTCGATCGAGATAGTTGTTTGTTGAAGTCTTCGATCGAGTACTCGTGTTACTCGATCGAGAGTTTTGCTGAGTTTTGTCCTCGATCAAGTAGTTTTATTCATCTCGATCGAGAGGATTAGTCTTATACGCGGATTTTAGTTTATTTTCGAATTTTCTAATTGTAATTAGGAATAAGTAGGCATATGATGGCAGTCATATAGGTATCTTCTTCCCTTCGACTCTTCCTCTCTTCTCTTCTCTCTCATTCTTTCTCTTAGAACTTTCACCTCCTAAACCTAATTACTGGATTGTTAATCTCTTGTATTCGGTATTCTCTACTATTAATCTCAATTAATTACTTTTACCTTTATTGCTCTTGTTCCTTTATTGTCTTTGCTCTTTTAATTCTCTTCTTTGGTTTTTGTCTACCGATTGATTATTATGTTTAATTCTCTTGGTTTATATTTTGTTGTTGATTATTCAATAATTATGCATAACTAATCCATCTATGCTAGGACATAGGGAAGCCATGGTAGTTAGGGAATTATGATAGGAAATTAGGGTTCGGTGTGATTTTAGTCTGTGTTGTTAATCATTGCAATTAATTGTAATTAGCTACTTGAGTCGACGCATTTAGCTGCTTAATCTTGGTACCTCCTGACCTAGATCGAGAGATTGGAAAGGGCAAGACCTGAAATGAACATTAGGGCATGCTAGTGAGGGCGAAAGCTAAGCTAGTATTGCTTTAGGGCGAATAGCGGACCGAGAGGACCTTTTCACTACCCTGCAGACCGATTTTATGCTGACCGGTGACCTTAGATTGGATTCCTAGACAACCATGGTGAACTGACTGTCTTAGCTGTTTTTCTTTATTTGCTGATTTCTCTTGCTCTCTTTCTCTTTTAATCTCCGCAGTTTAGAACAAACCATTAAAACCCCCAAGAATTGGTTACTCGGACATACTTAGTTAAGCATACATTTTCCTATTTCCCTGTGGATACGATACCCTACTTACCTCTACTATATTATTAATTGAGCCGGTTGGTTTATTTTTGATAGGGTTGCGAGAGCCTTGTCAAATTTTGGCGCCGTTGTCGGGGAGGTGGCATAGTTTTGTTGCTTTATTTTAAGTTTGTCTCTCGTCTCAAGGAATTTATTCCTTGAGACTGATCTCATATTTTTCTCTAGTGCTTTATTAGTGTTGCAGGAAATCTGTCCTAGGAGAGGACATTGTTATACCTGCTTTCCTATCAACTCTGCTTGCTAAAATACCGAACATCGCCAGTCACTCAGAACCTATGGTGGATTCTCTACCTAAAGGTTTCCTACTTCCTACTACAGATGCAGGCACCTTTGGGATTCATCCATCCTACATACAGTTGATTGAGAGAAATCTCTTCAAGGGGGTACCTGGCGAGGATCCGTGTAAGCATATAGAGTTGTTTACAGAGTATTGTTCTACCATTCCTTTAGCTGCTGGGGTGACACAGGATAGGGTCAAGGGAGTCCTTTTTCCTTTTTCTTTGACTGATGACGCCCGGGAATGGTTGAGAGATCTGGATAGGGAAGCTGCTGGTGTTACTGACTGGAATTCTCTAGCCCTGGCCTTCTCTAGAAAGTATTTTCCACCACAGCGCACTAATGCGTTGAGAGGCCAAATCACTGCATTCACACAACTGTCTACTGAAGACCTGAATGGAGCTTGGACTAGGTTCAAGAAACTTGTTCGTTCTGTACCTCATCATGGTTTCCAACGTCGGTTCTTATGCACCCAATATTACAATGGGTTGTATGTTGATCAAAGAGCCATATTGGATAACGCAGCAAAAGGGAGGTTCCAGAAAAATGTTTAGGATGATAAGGGATGGCATCTTATTGAAGATATGACCATTCATATAGCTGAATATGGAAATCCCAGAAGAGGCAGATGGGTGAATGAAAGAGTTGGTGACTCTTTTGTAGCTGAAGTGGAAATTCATGATGAGAAGTATGACAATTCGAAGATTCTACAAACTACAGGTGGACATGATCAAGTCCATGCCATGATTGAGCAAGAGGTGATTTGTGGTAGATGTGGTGCGGAAGGACATGATACCATTACTTGTATGGCCGAGGTAGAGCGAGTCCGTGCTTATCAACAATTCAAGCAAGGAGTCTCATTCTCTTAATTTTATGAAGATTTAACCATGCCAAGTACTTCTAGTCATCCTAACCCGATGCCACAACAAGTCGATTTACCTTCTAAAAATGTAGAATTTGCGGAGTTAAAATCCTTGGTGCTGTCCCTAGCACTTCAACTCGAAAGAAAGTCAGACCAAGCTGAAAATTCTATAGAAAAGTTGCAAGAGCAAGTCGCGCAACTTACATCCGAGAAATTAAATCAAGTGATGAATCGCCCACCTCATTGTGATCTGATAAACGCAATCAATCTCCGAAGTGGTATTACATATGATGGACCGAAGATGCCGGAAAATGATGATATAATTGCTAACAAAATTCCGGAAACTGTTTTGGAGGAATTAATTGAAGATGTCCCTGCTGAGCATCGTCTATCTACTCGATCGAGTGATTCTCGCTCTCGATCGAGTGGTTTGTCCTCCGAAAATACTCAATCGAGTAATTTAGGCCTTTGGTCGAATGGTGCCCAACTTGATGTTCTCGATCGAGAGGTATACATTCCTCGATCGAGTGACTAACCTGAAGAAAACTCTCGATCGAGTAGAAAGTGTACTCGATCGAGTACCAGTAACAGTGTCGCGGCTGTTTCAAAGCCTAATCCCGCTGCTGTGTCGTCTTCCCCTGCTGTGGAGATGCCACGTTTAGATAAAGGAAAAGAGAAAGTCGCAGATCCACTTATTGTTACTAGAATTCCTTATCCGGGACGTCTGAAAGATGCTAAGGTCGAGCGACAGTACGGTAAATTTGTGGATGTGGTCATGAATCTTCAGGTAACCGTCCCTTTTACTGAACTAATAACCCAGGTATCATCTTATGCAAAATTTATGAAAGAAATTTTGACGTGTAAGAGAGAGCTAAGTGAATTCGAGACTGTTGCATTTATGAAGGAGTCTAGTAATTTAATTCTCAATAAAGCTCCACCGAAAATGAAGGTCCCGGGTAGTTTCTCTATTACCTGTACTATAGGGAATGAAGTGATAGATGAGGCTCTCTGTGATTTAGGAGCCAGTGTCAGCATCATGCCTTACTCTGTCTGCAAGAAACTTAATATGAGTAACCTTAAAATGACTATTATCGCCCTCCAAATGGCTATTAAATCGGTTAGACGACCCTTAGGTATCCTAGAGGACGTGCCTGTTAAAGTAGGCGAGTTCTTTATGTAGGGTAATATCCGTATAAAACCCTTAAATTTTAGGACTATAACGTAACTTTAACATGTGATTATTGTCATAAACGAAAAATACAAGAGAAACGATAAAGGTATAAGAATCAACCTCGGGTCCTTTGTGAATGCGGCCTAAGAACAGAAATCAATATAGATTTCCTCCTAATCGTTGCACCCAAGACCGTCTGAGACTATGCCCCTTGTGCTAGAAAGTACTCTCTAATTGCCTTGCAATATTGAGAGAGTTTTTGTGAGGTTTTCGATGTGAGATCTAGAATTTCAGAGAAAATTGCCCCGAAACCCTAATTTGTTTGCAAATGAAATGCATTAGGTCAAAGGGAGAGGCTCTCTCCTTTTGTTTGCTTTAAATCAAACGTGTGCATTAGGGAGGGAGTGGGCTTTCCACTTCCTCCTTATTTTTAACTCGTGGTCCGACTCAAAATGCTAAAATGTATATGACGGGATTTTATTATAAATCGTCATCGGTTATCGGTTATTAAAATATCAACTAGTAACATGACTCAGTCGATATATTAATACTTGTCCGACATTGAAAATATTGTATAATTAATTAATTCAATATACATTAATTAAATATAATCGTTTATATTCAATTTACGAATTAACCGCTTAATTCTCATTAGCCAGTATTATTTAATCCGTATTAAATAATTATCTCAACATCGCGTTTGACTAATTATTAGTGAATAACTCCGACTAACTGCTTAGTCAAATTAGGCATCAACATGACTGTATTTTCATACCGTCACATCTCTCAAACGTATCCTATAGGTGTGACTTTTAGGGACCAGTTGATCACCGCCATCAGTATGACAATAACGTCAAACTTATCTAGCAAGCCAACCGTTATTGATAAACGTGGACCAACTGATAATAATACAAAAGTATACCCTTTGATCCTTTTAGAGATTTAAATGTCATTGCACTAACGTGAAGGACACCGGCCCAACAAGCTCCCACTTGTCCGCACAAGTGTACATGCAATAACGTTATCCGCACTAACTGGAGGACACCGGCTCCAACAAACTCCCACTTGTCCGTACAAGTGTATGTGCGATAACCGATTCTCATATCCATTTAAAATTTCTCCCACTCAATGTAAAACAATTTGCAGATCCCTATCCGCAAAGGTCGTATTTACAATCGATCCAGTATCATGAGTGGTTTCCCGACTAGAGAGTAACTTAAGCGATAAAACGAATTCGTATTCGAGCATGGCCATGCATTTCGATTCTGACTCCTCGAGTGGCCCGAGAAATATCGAGTACGATATAGGCTGAATATTTCCTTCAACTCGACTCCGCCGATCTAAGCATGACATGAAATGACCTTAAACAATCTACTTGGCCCCCTGTTACGGATGACCGTGAGAAAGAAACCAAAGTTACCCAAAATCTGCCTTAATCTCAAGAGACAGTCGATAGTCAAAAGAATCGACTCTTAGGATCACCATGGAGGTCCTATCCACGACCTGGCACCGAATGTTATAAAACATTTAGGACTCCACGTCGATGTCACAATTGTGTCCTACGAGATATCCGTATAACTCGCCTCTGTGATTGGTCAGTCAACCTTTTGACTTATGGCTCGTTGAACCCACCATCAACCAACGTCACAAAATAATTGCCAGAGTTATCAGCTCACGTGGGCAATTAAGGACAAAAAATATAATGTTTGTTCAGTTCACTTTGTGGTGTTCAAAATTGTAAATCCACATGAAAAACAAAATATATAAATATCAAAACGATGATGTCGTATAGAGTACAAAAGAGAATGAATCTAATCCATAAAAGAGTACTACAACTCAGGAACACGTTTAATTCCCATGGAATTAACATGCCCTTCATGCTTATCTTGTCGTAGTGGTTTAGTGAGAGGATCTGCTATATTATCATCTGTAGCAATCTTTTCTATCACTACCTCCTTTTGCTCCACGTAATCTCGGATTAGATGAGCTTTCCGTTGTACATGTCTAGACTTGTTGCTAGACTTAGGCTCCTTAGCTTGGAAGATGGCACCTCTATTGTCGCAATAGATGGTGATCGGGTCATTCGAACTAGGCACTACAGATAGTCCTTGTAAGAATTGACGCATCCATATCGCTTCCTTTGCGCCTTCGGACGCGGCATAGTACTCGGACTCATCGTAGAATCTCCTGTAACACTTTGTTTGGAACTCTTCCACTGATCAGCGCCATTAAGAGTAAAAACGAATCCAGATCGAGATTTCGAGTCATCTCGATCCGTTTGGAAGCTAGCATCTGCAGAACCGGTTGCGCATAGCTTTTGTTCGCCTCCATAAGTCAATGCCCAATCTTTAGTTCTCCGTAGGTACTTAAGAATGTTCTTGACAGCCATCCAATGTGATTCACCCGGATCTTTGTTGGAATCGACTTGTCATACTCAATGCATATGCCACGTCCGGACGTGTGCATATCATGGCATACATGATTGATCCTATAGCAGAGGCATAAGGAATCCGTGTCATGCGCTCTTTCTCTTCCGGTGTCTCTGGTGCCTGAGACTTGCTCAAATGCACCCCTGGAGCCATAGGAAGAAACCCCTTCTTCGAGTTAGTCATCTTTGAATCTCTCTAGTATCTTGTCTATATAAGACTCTTGACTGAGAGATAACATCCGACATGATCTATCTCGATAGATACAGATGCCCAAAATTCTTTGCGCCTCACCCAGATCTTTCATCTGGAAATGGTTCTTCAACCATACTTTTACCGAAGTTAAGAGAGGTATGTCATTCCCAATCAGGAGTATGTCATCAACATACAATATTAGGAAGACAATCTTGCTCCCACTCGACTTGATATATAGACATGGTTCCTCGACCGATCGAGTAAATCCATTTTCTTTTATCACTTGGTCGAAACGATGATTCCAACTCCGAGAAGCTTGCTTAAGTCCATAAATGGAACGCTTAAGCTTGCACACTTTCTTAGGATGTTCGGATCGATGAAACCTTCGGGTTGTACCATGTACAACTCCTCCTCCAAAAAGCTGTTTAAGAAGGCGGTTTTCACATCCATTGCCAAATTTCATAGTCATGAAAAGCGGCAATCGCTAAGATTATCCGAATGGAACGCAAAGATGACTACGGGTGCAAAAATTTCATCGTAGTGCAAACCTGGCACTTGGGTGAAACCTTTAGCAACTAGTCGTGCTTTATAGATATCTTGTTGACCTTCCACAGAATGCTTTATCTTGTAAAGCCATTTGCATTGAAAGGGACGAACCTTAGCAGGTAAGTCAACAAGATCCCATACGTTGTTCTCATACATGGAGTCCATCTCGGATTGCATGGCCTCAAGCCATATCTATGTCATGTTCCTCGACCATACCAATGTATCTGTCCGGAGGAATAGAGACTCTTCCCGACCTCCTAGGTTCCTCAGGAATATTAACCGCAGCCGGGATTGAAGGAACTGGTTCCTCCAATAGTTGCTCGGTATTTGGTTCTGGAATCTCCGACAGCTCGAAGGTTCTATTACTCTTCGCATTCTCGAGAAATTCCTTCTCTAAGAATGTCGCACTAGCTGCAACAAATACACGTTGTTCGGTTGGCGAATAAAAGTAATGACCAAGTGTTCCTTTAGGATAACCTATAAAGTATGTCTTGACCGATCGCGGGCCGAGCTTATCCTCGTGTCTCCACTTGACATAAGCCTCGCAGCCCCTAACCCGTATAAAGGACAAGTTAGGGACCGTTCCCTTCCATAGTTCATATGGAGTCTTGTCAACAGCTTTAGACGGACTTGGTTAAGTATTAGAGCGGTGACAGTAAGAGCATAACCCCACAATGAATCGTGCAACACGGTGTGACTCATCATGGATCGAACCATATCAAGTAGTGTTCGATTTCTCCGTTCGGACACACCATTCAATTGAGGTGTTCCAGGTGGAGTTAACTGTAGGGCAATCCCACAGTCCTTAAGGTGTTGATCAAACTCGTGAGAAAGATACTCGCCACCACGGTCTGATCGCAGTGTTTTAATCTTTCTACCCAGTTGGTTTCAGACCGATTCTCGGTATTCTTTGAATTTCTCAAAGGATTCACTTTTGTGCTTCATTAAGTAGACATAGCCATATCTACTTAAATCGTCCGTGAAAGTGATGAAATACCTATAGCCTTCTCGTGCGGTGATTGACATAGGTCCACACACATCCGTATGTATGAGTCCTAATAGGTCAGCAGCGCGCATTCCAACACCTTTGAAGGAAATTCGAGTCATCTTGCCAATGAGACATGATTCACACGTGCCAAATGATTGAAAATCAAAGGCCGAGATAGCTCCATTCTCAGATGAGTTGTTTAACGCGTTTCTCATTAATGTGTCCCATACGGCAGTGCCATAGATACGTTTGATCTTTGTCACCAACCTTTAACTTCTTATTCATTACGTGCAATATTTCGGTGGTCTGATCTAAAACATAAATTCCGTTCATGGAGACTGCCTTGCCATAAATCATATCGTGTAATGAGAAAATGCAACTATTATTCTCTATTACAAATGAAAAACCAAGTTTGTCAAGTGCAGAAACTGAAATAATGTTTTTAGAAAGACTGGGTACATAATAGCAGTTATATAAAAATAACTCAAATCCGCTAGGAAGCTGGATCACGTATGTTCCCTTCGAGACGGCAGCCACTCGTGCTCCATTCCCGACACGCAGGTCCACCTCACCCTTTACGAGGGGTTCGATGTTTCGGAGGCCCTGCACAAGATTGCACAAATGAGAACCACAACCAGTATCTAGTACCCAAGTTCCGTAACTTGCGTGGTTAATCTCAATCATATGAATAAAAAAAGAAGAAGAAGACATACCAACAGGATTAACGCGACCTGCTTTTATGTCCTCATGGTATACAGACATGTACGCCACCAATGCCCATCTTGTGGCAATGATGGCATTCCATGTTACAGTCTTGCTCTTTGTCGCGCCCGATGAGGTGCTCGACTCACCAGGCCCACTCTTACCTGATCCCGACTTCTTAAACTTCGGTTTACCAACTGCTAGGTCTGCCTGAGCTTTGCCCTTACCCTTGCCCTTGTTTGACACAACGAGAACATCCTGTTTTAAGCTCCCACTAAACTTCATATCCTTCTCGGTCTGTACGAGTAGGGAGTGTAGTTCATGAGGACTTTTCTTCAAATCATTCATATAGTAATTCGCTCTAAAGAGCGCAAAACCATCGTGGAGTGAATGAAGCATGCGGTCAATCACGATGTTCTCGCTGATTTTACAATCAAGCGCCTCCAGTTTCTCGACATTCTCAATCATGCTGAGAATGTGTGGGCTAACCGGTTGGCCCTTCTGGAGTTTCGCATCAAAGAAGCGAGTGGTATGCTCATAGGTCACGATTCTCGGTGCTTTCGAGAATTCCTTAGTGAGCGTGGTGAAAATCTTGTTTGCACCTTGGGCTATGAAGCGTTTCTGCAAATTGGATTCCATTGCAAAAATGAGTACGTTTTTAATCGCACCCGCTTCCATGACGAAATCGTTAGACTTGGCGATTTCGTTAGCTCCAGCCGTGGGGCCTGGGTTTGACGGGATGGGCTCTATCAAATATTTGAGCTTCCGTCGCCAGCGGCGCATTCCGTAATGCCGCCTCCCAGTCCCGCGATGTTTGATCCATCATTCTTCAGTCTAGTAGACTGATTCATCTGATTCATGAAGATCCGAAGCCAGGACTCACGGTCCAATGTGGCACTTGGCATTGGGTCGTCAGCACGGCCAGCCATTTTGTTATTAGCAGTTTAATGATCGTGATCTACACTGAAAAACAAAACGAAATAAGCAACTCATCGAGGTGGTTTAAGTCTATTTAAAATTCATTTTAACGTGTAGACTCATTGCACTTGTATAATCGATCTACCTCAAGAATTATGCAAATGATCCCAAGACTCAATATCTGTAAATTGATAAGCCAACTGTTTAGCTAGTTCTATCGTTAGAACTCTTGGTCGATAGATTTCCGTAAATCCTATCTATAGTCCACCATAATCACAGGATCGTACGAGTGACCATAGTGTTGAGATAAAATAGGTCAATCAGTTCCAACTTACCCGACGTAGAAGGGGTCATATTATGCCTACCGACGAAGAAGGGATTCATTGGAGTTTGACCTATAAAGACTATTCTCAATTTTTGGTTATACGAGGAAGATCCCATCATCTTAGTTTTAATTCATTTTAAGTGAACGAAAAACTAGCATTGCGTGAATGAATTAATTTAGGTGATGGCTTATAAAAACGTGTGATATCTGTATATCATAGAAAACTAACGCGTAACCTCTATATGAGTCAGTTTTCATGCAAATATTAGGTGGTTTGGTTTTAGGCGGAATATGATGCAAACTATCGTTACGATGAAAACATAAATAAAAAAACAATACGTAAATAAAAGTCCTAGTGTGGCCTATCCTAGTAAAAAGAACACAATACAACTTTGGAATCCACCGTTGGACCCGAGAAGCTTGTCTTGATGTTCCATCTATGTTCATGCAGCGGGAGTGAGCATCCGATCTTCATCTTTGGTCTTCTCAAAATTACAATTTAAAAATTTACAAAATATAAACCTATTTACATTCTAAATTAAAACTGTAATTACAAAGAAAAAACAAAATGGAGATGCGAGATCTCAAAATACAACCAAGACCGTGTTCCATCATTACGGTAACACGTTCTACTAAGGCCACACTAAGTTACAACCGTTTGTAAAATTAAATACGTAATAAAAACATTCAAGGCATTCAAAAGTAACGATAAATAAAAATGCATCAACTAAAATAAAATTTATTCGTGACATAATTCCGTAATTATGTTAAATTTACCCAAACCACCTTTTAACAATTAAAATTATGTGACAAAACCGCTTCTATCATCTTAATTTTAATTCATGATTATCCGTTACTTTAAATCGCTTTAAAATAACTAAATGGTACGTGAGTGAACCGTTTCACTATCAAGCGAATGCACAAAATCTGTATTATGCACAAGTTATGGCCAAGAAAAAAATAAAAACACGAAATTTTTTTGTTCTTCTTTCACGGCTGAACCGTGACAAAACAGTAAATTTTTTTTTTTTTTTTTTTTTATTTTCCAGCAGCAATGCCGAGACCATTTGCAACAAAAAAAACATAATCGATTTGACAAAAACATCAATTGCAATTTAAACCTAATCCGTATAGAATTAAATCTACAATTGTCAAAACCATAACATATTGCTAAAAGGATGAATTATAATAACAATATGCAAAATCAAATCGAAAACAAACACATCGTCTGATCAGCATAAAGCCGTGTGGCACGGCTTCCAATGCAAAAAAAAAATAAAACAGCCGAGAGCTTTGCAGGTCACGGTTTTCAATGCTCAAAAAAAAAAATGGAGCAGCCGTGTAAAACAATCGGCCTCACGGTTTTTTTTTATGCAAAAAAAATTATCGATTCAATTCATTTAATGAAAATCAACATGAAAAATTTACGTTGCCTCGCTCTGATACCACTTGTAGGGTAATATCCGTATAAAACCCTTAAATTTTAGGACTATAACGTAAATTTAACATGTGATTATTGTCATAAACAAAAAATACAAGAGAAACGATAAAGGTATAAGAATCAACTTCGGGTCCTTTGTGAATGCGGCCTAAGAACAGAAATCAATATAGATTTCCTCCTAATCGTTGCACCCAAGACCGTCTGAGACTATGCCCCTTGTGCTAGAAAGTACTCTCTAATTGCCTTGCAATATTGAGAGAGTTTTTGTGAGGTTTTCGATGTGAGATCTAGAATTTCAGAGAAAATTGCCCCGAAACCCTAATTTGTTTGCAAATGAAATGCATTAGGTCAAAAGGAGAGAGGCTCTCTCCTTTTGTTTGCTTCGTCTAAACCGTGTGCATTAGGGAGGGAGTGGGCTTTCCACTTCCTCCTTATTTTTAACTCGTGGTCCGACTCAAAATGCTAAAATGTATATGACGGGATTTTATTATAAATCGTCATCGGTTATCGGTTATTAAAATATCAACTAGTAACATGACTCAGTCGATATATTAATACTTGTCCGACAATGACAATATTGTATAATTAATTAATTCAATATACATTAATTAAATATAATCGTTTATATTCAATTTACGAATTAACCGCTTAATTCTCATTAGCCAGTATTATTTAATCCGTATTAAATAATTATCTCAACATCGCGTTTGACTAATTATTAGTCAATAACTCCGACTAACTGCTTAGTCAAATTAGGCATCAACATGACTGTATTTTCATACCGTCACATCTCTCAAACGTATCCTATAGGTGTGACTTTTAGGGACCAGTTGATCACCGCCATCAGTATGACAATAACGTCAAACTTATCTAGCAAGCCAACCGTTATTGATAAACGTGGACCAACTGATAATAATACAAAAGTATACCCTTTGATCCTTTTAGAGATTTATATGTCATTGCACTAACTGTGGAGGACACCAGCCCCAACACTTTATACCAGTGGACTTCATTGTTTTAGACATAGTTGAGGATACCCGGACCCCAATTATATTAGGAAGACCATTTTTATGTACAGCTGGGGCCATTATTAATGTCAAATAAGGGCGTTTAACTCTTGCAGTGGGAGATGACGCCATCACCTTCAGTTTGCCTAGTACACTTGCTCGCCCAATGATAGAGGATACTTGTTATTCAGTTGATAGCGTTGACGAGTCTGTTTATGAGTTCTGGTCGGATTCCTTGATTAAGGATCCACTGGAAGCTTTGACATTGTTAGATGAGTGTGCATATAATCAGTAGAACAATGATGCTGTGTTGGATTTGCTTGAAGCTGCATTAGATGAGCGTGAACTCACCGACGCTGAAGGAGAGAGGGTAGAACAATTGGTAAATACTCTCTGCGCTATGGAGGTAAAGGTACTCGAGCGTAAGCCTCTTCCTTCTCATCTTAAATATGCATTTTTAGATGATCCAGAGCAATATCCTGTCATTGTTAGTGCTAAGTTGGATGATAAACAGATGACTGATGTGTTAGCTATTCTTAAGAAAAACAAGAAAGCTATGGGATATTCACTGGACGATATTAAGGGCATTAGCCCTGATATCTGTATGCACAGGATTGAGCTAGAGGAAGATCACAAACCTTGCAGACAAGGTCAGTGCAGACTGAACCAGAAGATGCAGGATGTTGTGATGGCTGAGGCGATGAAGCTACTTGATGCAGGTATTATCTACTCTATTGGTCATTCTAAATGGGTGAGTCCAGTTCAGGTAGTCCCTAAGAAAGGAGGAACTACTGCGGTTAAGAATGATAAAAATAAATTGATACCTACTAGAGCAGTAACTGGTTGGCGGATGTGCATAGACTACAGACAGCTAAATGCTGCCACAAAGAAAGATCACTTTCCCCTTCCTTTCATTGATCAGATGGTAGAAAGGTTAGCTTCTCATAAGTTTTTCTGTTATTTAGATGGATACTCAGGGTTCTTTCAGATCCCTATTCATTCAGATGATCAGGAAAAGACTACTTTTACTTGCCCTCAAGGTGTTTTTGCTTACCGCAGGATGCCTTTTGGTTTGTGTAATGCCCCTGCCACCTTTCAAAGGTTTATGATGGGGATATTTTCTGAGTATATAGAGTCTATTATGGAGGTCTTTATCGACGATTTTAGTGTCTATGGAAGTAATTTTGATAATTGTCTGTCTAACCTTGATAAAGTGTTGCAGCGCTGCATTAAAGTTAATCTGGTGCTTAACTGGGAGAAGTGCCATTTTATGGTCAACGAGGGAGTTGTCTAAGGGCACATGGTTTCTGATAGGGGCATTGAGGTTGATAAAGCAAAGGTGCAAGTGATTCAGCAATTTCCTCCTCCTGTTAATGTTAAAGGAGTGAGGAGTTTCCTTGGTCATGCCGATTTTTATCGCCGGTTCATTAAGGATTTTTCAAAAATTGTTAAATCGCTTACACAGGTGTTGCTTAAAGATGACCCCTTTGTATTTACTGATGAGTGTCTTTCTGCTTTTAACATGTTAAAGCAGGCCTTGATTTCAGCACCGATTATCCAGCCTCCTAACTGGGATCTGCCATTTGAGATCATGTGCGATGCTAGCGAATTTGCACTAGGAGCAGTCTTAGGCCAGCGGAAAGACAAAGCTTTGAATGCGATCTACTATGCGAGCCGAACTCTGGATGAGGCTCAAGTGAAGTACACCACTACTGAGAAGGAGCTGTTAGCTGTGGTTTATGCGTTGGAGAAATTTCGTTCTTATTTGATAGGGTCAGAAGTTACTGTTTTTACTGACCATGCAGCGCTGAGACACCTTCTTGATAAGAAAGAGGCTAAACCACGACTTTTGAGATGGATAATCCTTCTCCAAGAATTTGATCTGTAAATCAAAGATAAGACGGGCGCAGAGAAAGTAGTAGCGGTGAAGATGTATATCAAAGGGTGAAAGATCATTCATATCGTAGGCAACAAAAACCGGTCAATGAAAAACCTGATCATCTTCCATGTCCTAAGATGTTAAGTGGTGAAGATGTATGTCAAAGGGTGAAAGATATTAAAATTACATATGGGAAAAAGGGTTCTAAATTAGCATCTCGTGGATACAAGAAAATGTCACCTCTTTTTGAGCGACTCCCATATTGGCGGGAACTGTCCATAAGACATTGTTTGGATGTTATGCTTATTGAAAAGAATGTTTGTGACAATATTATCAACACTCTTTTCAATGTCCCAAATAAGTCAAAAGACAATACGGCGGCTAGGAAGGATATGATGGATATGAAAATTCGACCCGAGTTAGCCCCGCAAGAGGAGGGACTACAGACTTATTTGCCTCCTGCTGCCCATACACTCTCCAAAAAGGAGAAAATAGAGTTTTGTAAGTGTTTGCATGGTGTTAAAGTTCCAGAGGGATATTCTTCGAATATTAGTAGCCTAGTGTCAATGCGGGATCTTAGGCTTAGTGGTCTAATGTCTCACGATTGTCATGCTTTGATGCAACAGTTACTAGCCGTGGCCATTCGTTCTATTTTACCTAAAAAGGTTCGATATACCATAACCAGGTCCTGTTTTTTATTTAATACCATATGTAACAAAGTTATTGATCCTGGAGAGTTAGATGCTTTGCAAAATCTAACTGTCACTTCTCTTTGTCAATTCGAAATTTATTTTCCTCCTTCATTTTTTACAATCATGGTTCATTTGACCGCACACTTGGTTAGAGAGATCGGGTATCTTGGACCTGTTTACTTAAGGTATCAATATCCTTTTGGAATATTGATGAAAGTATACAATAAATATACGTCTAATAGATATCGTCCTGAAGGGTGCATTGCTGAGCGTGCTATCATTGATGAAGCACTTTCTTATTGTTATACACACTTATCAAATTCTGAGTTACTTGGCATTCCTAAAAATCGACATAGTGACTGGATGATGGGCAAAGGTCTTAGGGGTCATGTCCGTCAAAATATGGCAATTGATAAATTGCATACAGCACACACATATGTCCTTCATAACGAGGATGAGGTACAACCTTACATTGAGGAACACATGGTTTTCTTAAGGAAGAATCATCGAAATAAAACTGAGATGTGGATCACAAGTGAGCGCAACAAGACATTTAGAGTTTGGTTCAAGGGTCGAGTGATAGAAGACCTGAAAAAATATCCTGATTGTATTTCTTCCCGATTTAGAAGACTTTGCTTCGGCCCAAATACATATGCATCTTCTTATAGTGGTTATGCCATTAATGGATGCACCTTTTACACTCATGAGCAAGATGACAAGAGTACGATGCAAAATAGTGGAGTGTGTCTAGAAGTTGAAGCAATGCACTATTCTAGTTCAAAAGATAAGAATCCAGTTTTAAGTAAGATGCATTATTACGGAGTTATTGAAGATATTTGGGTGTTAGATTACACAGATTTCGAAATACCTGTATTTTGGTGCAAATGGTCTTAAAATAAAACTGTCGTCCGTAAGGATGAATTAGGATTCACTTTGGTGAATCTTGATAAATTTGGACACAAGGAAGATCCTTTCATTTTAGCTACACAAGCAAAGCAGGTGTTTTATATCACCGATCCATTGGATAAAAACTGGTTAGTTGTTTTATTCGTAAGGAGTAGGAGAGATGTGGATAGTTTTGATGAAGATGTTGTATTTGAGGGTTTTGATCGTAATGTATCCAATTTAGATGATTCGGACACTGTCAATACTTCGAGTTTATATACCCGCGATGATCATAATGAAGGAATATCGATTACTACCGATACCCCTTCGAAAAAACGACCTCGCGGTGTTGACACATGAGTAAGTTATGGTTTTAGATATTGGTTTATGCTTATATGTAAAACTGCTTTATAAATACTATGTACGTTGTCAAACTTAACACGGTCTATTTATTTTAATACATTTACTGAATTTGATGAATTGTTAATTTCTTAATGCAGGTTTATTAATGGGTCCACAAAGGCGTAAATGAGCTAAGAAGAATAAAAATAACGATGATGGTGAGACATGCAAGAAGAGGAAGAGAAGGTGTAAGGAGAGAGGTCAAACAGTGTTGGATGTAGTGTCAAAAGTTGTTAAGGAAAAAAAACCAATTGAATTGGAGTGGGATAAAGAAGACAGATTGCCTACAGGAACATACGCTGGGAAGTTTAATAGCTGGATTGGCATTACTACTCGGAGGCATGTTAGTTGCACAGTAGAATCGTGGGACGATGTTGATGATGTTACGAGGGAAGAAATTTTGGATAGTATCACGGTGAGGCAAAAAAATACATACTTCAATGTTGGTGCAGGTCGCCTCTTTCTTTTTTCGTTGATTGCTTCTTCTTTGTTCGTGTTTGGCCAAACTTTCTAAAAAACTGTATTTATCAGTTTTACCAGTACAGGCACTGATTGCAATTAAAGTCGTACGTACTTGGATGTGTAGGGCGCTTTCACCGTAACTTTATTCTAAAAAACTGTATTTATCAGTTAAAATACCAGTACAGGCACTGATTCCATGCCTTCTTAACTTCTGTTGTGAGTTTGATGTGTAGGGCGCTTTCACCGTCATCGAAGACCGTTATGATTGGTGTCTTCAGAAGGCCGGGAATTTATGGAGAAAGTGAAAATGCACCTTAGTCCGTGAGTGGCTATACGACGAGACGGGAGCAATAAAGAGGACACCACCAGAATTGTATGACCATATAACACCAGATGAATGGCGTGAGTTTGTGACGTCCCACACTACTGCTGCATTTAAGGTAATATTCACTTATTAGGTTTGTTTAATTTTTTATTTTTTGGTGAAATGTTAACTTTGTATTAATATGAATCAAAGCATTACATCACTAAGTGATATCATAGCACCACTACAACCAGACTTGTCAGAACTATAAATTCTACTCTCTATATCATACTCTGTAAACAACTTTTACAATATCGTAACTCATAAGACATTTCTACAATATATATATATATATACATATATATATAAATATATATATATACATATATACATATATATATATATACATATATATATATGTACATATATATATATGTACATATATATATATGTACATATATATATATGTACATATATATATATATATATATATATATATATATATATATATACATATATATATATATATATATATATATATGTACATATATATATATATATATATATATATATATATATATATATATATATATATATATATAACTATACTTTTGTAAAATGTCAGGAAATAAGTGCAAAAAATAAGATGAATGCTTCTATGAAGAAGACAAGGTTCTATGGCTCTCGAGCAGGTTACCGTGGTATTGCAATTAAAGTCGTAAGTAATTGGATAAGTCGAGTCTGATTTAGAGTCTTAATAAGACTTGTCAGTTGCCTTGTTGACTTAAAAGTCTAAAATACAGTATTGTTTCTGAAAAATTGTCAATAGCTTCAGTTCTGTTTAGCAATGGCTTGGCTTCTATCTTTTATCCTCACCAATTTTATCACATAATACTGTCAAATTTGCAGCCAATTCCACTGGCACTTCAATTCTGTTTCATCAGGTGATTTTGCCAACACATGATGGTATTACTCAAGTTTACTACTCTGTACTGCAGGTTCTTGAGGTTCTGTATTATGTGATCACAATTATTATGTATATCTGCACAAAAAAATTAGACAGTAATAATCATAATTTTTTTTATAGAAGAAAGACTTTGCTGCTAAAGGACGCATTTTGGAGATTGTTGATCGACACTTAACTTGGCTAAAGGGTCAGACGCCTAATAACGGAAATCTGACCGAATATGATAAGGAAGTCTCTTTGAAAATTTTAATTTCTTCAATTGTTATATGAATCATTATTTATTTCTAGGAATTTAGAGAAATATGTATTTACATAATATTATGAATGGGTGTAGAAAGAACTAGAAAAAGAGGTGGAGGCAGGTACATTTGTGCCTAAAGGACGAGAAGATATACTTGCTAAGGCACTCGGCAAACCTGAACATGGTGGCCGTGTACGAGGAGTTCCTGATGGCATATGCATAACTGAGTATTTTGGAAAGGCTCCCAAAAGACCGACGACAGAAGTAGAGTGTCTCAAACAAACGATAATTTATTATGTATATAATGCAAAGAATTTATTAAAAGGTCTAAATATATTTATTGTTTGTAGATTATTTTACATTAAACTTGATTTGAGAATTTTTTTTTACGACATGCAGATAAATACTTTGCAAACACAAGTGTCAGATATGCAAAAGATGATGGTGCATTTTTGGCAAAGTGGTGAGAAGCCAAGTCAAGAAGTATTAGAATGTTTCATGAAAGGAATGTCTATGAGTACTCAAGGATTGAATGCTGGTGCATCTACGGATGGTTCTCATAGTATCTCAATACAAGAGAGCGAGGAGCAATCTGGTCAAGAAACACACTGTGAACATCCACCCCAAGAAACAATACCGCCACGTGAAGAGCCTCCTAGTGGGCAACATGTATATCATTTGATTTATCACTTTGATTTGCACAAAATTTCTGATTATATGTGCGAGAATTAGTTTCAAATTCTGATTTTACTAAATTTTAAGGGTTGGAGAGACTGTGAATTATCATTACCCGGAAATCCAAATAAGATGGTGGCATCAGGCTTGATGTACATGGAAAGTAAATCGGAATTCATAAGTGTTCATGGCACTTCACTTCTAGATGGTTATAAGAAAGTACAAGTTAAGAAAGTACATTCTGGATCGGAAAATGCTAAGTTTTCCATGCCTGTTTGGGACAACTTGGTAGTATTGATTGACGCGAAGGACTCATATGTTCAGTGGCCTGAGAATAATATTCATGGTCCTAGTAAGGTAATTTTATATTTTCTAAAAATTAAAAGTGTATTATGATATACTTAGTTATTATGAATGTTAACTTTTTGGAGAAAAATTAATAAAGATGGAGATCGTAATGAAGAAGAAGAAGACTCAAAGGTTTCCACAACCTTTGGTCCCTTTTTTCAACCTTGCTTCTATTTATTTATTCGTGGCTAATTTCTTGAAGATATTTTCATGGTTCCCTTGTTTTAATCGTAGTGATCATTGGATGTTGGGTGTGACTAGTCCATCTGATAGTACTGTGTATTGGTGTGATCCTGCTGGATATATGGAGCCTCGACAGTTTTTCGTGGAAACTGTTACTAGGTAAATCGTGTATTATACTTGTTATTAGTGCTTTGATTTATTTTTGAAGTAACGGCTTATTTTAGTTAATTGAAATGTAGAGCATTCGAGAAAAGAAACTCTATCGATCCACTTGCCGGGTTCGAGGCGAAACTGCTTACTTGGAAAATTATTAAGGTATATCGAACTGGTCGAATAGCTAGTAATACGAATACCTATTTAACATGTTGCTTGTATGTTATCAGTTCCATCTAAATTTAAATTGATAACTTAAATGGTGGTGTCACGTACTGGTGTGAAAACTTACTGCCACACACTAATATTTTGTCACCGGTATGCGTTGCCTTCCATTTATGATGAGTATGCCTTCGTGTTAAAATTATATTGGTGATATGTTGATGATAATACACTCTTTTACTCTTATTGATTTATTTCATAATGTTTTCAGACATAATAATTTGATAATGTTGAACCTTTTGAGCATTAAAAATCCGACCTATCTACGCATACCTTTGTTAGTATTGACTATAGAAATCATTGCGTACATGTAGTACTAATACTATTGCTTCAAAGGTATGTAAATCCTGTTGTGAATGCTAATTGTGTTGGTAAATGCTTTTGTGGCTAAGCTAATAAGATGACTAGAATGATGATTGTACCATTGTGGGGCATAATGAGTAGGGTATCTAAAGTAATTACTCATTTTGAAAATCTCATTATGGGTTTTTATTTTAGTGTCGTCGGCAGCCGGTTGGGAGCGTATTATGCGTATATTATGTTTGCCGATATATGTTGGACCTTATCAAAGCAAGATATGTTAATATCACCCCAAATGTATGGTCTTTTCCTTATCATTTCAATCATTTTTCATCACTTTGTATTTCTCATTTTCATCATAGTAATTATTTTATTTTACATGTCGTATATAGTGTATTAACTTAAATTTTTGGTGTCTTATGTATGTAGTTCATGTTAACTGCCCCACCATCATATACGGTTGAGCAAATTGACGAGGTGCGAAATATTTGGTTTGAATTCACACTCAATTTCAAACCCTAAAGTAATGTTGGATGAAGACCATGCTGGCAGCTTCTTCTTGGCGTTTAATTATTTTTGTACTTTAGGCAACTAAGTGATGAGGAATGAAGGATTTTTATTTATGCTTTGTACTTATTTTCGATATTTGTAGCCTTTAGGCTCTTAAAGACATGATAAGAGTTGGTATAATTTGACAAGGATTTGTCTTGTGAATTCAAATTAAATATGAATGTTCAGGTTCTTGTTGCGTAAAACTTGCTTGAGTATATGAATTGCAGGTATAATTTATATGCGCTATCCGATTCAATCGTGTAGGGATACTAAAAAATCGTAAATATTAAAAAAAAAATATCAGAATCAAAGAGACCGGTTACACGTTAAACCTGTTCTATTTGAAAATATAAAATAAAGGCGCCAAATTCAAATATCAGAAACAAAGAGAACGGTTACATGTTAAACCTGTTCTCTTTGAAAATAGGCGCCAAATTTAAAAATTAGAATCCAAATATAGCAGCTTTATCAAAGACAACGGTTCTCAATAGAAACCGTTCTCCTTGATAAATCAATGAGCACGGGTAAGTAATGCAACCGTTCTGGTTGTTATTACAAAGAGAACGGGTTGACTTCGTACCAACCGGTCTCTTACATAAAAGAGAACGCTTGGGCACAGGACGGTTCAAAGAGGCTTCAAGAACGGTGTTTAACCATTCTCTTTGAGAAAAATTGTAGTAGTGGCAGATCATCTGTCGCGATTGCCGCAGCAGGAGGGAGAGGATCCTTTGCCTATTAATGACTCTTTTCCTGATGATTCCTTATTTGATGTTTGTACTAATACTAACCATGATCCATGGTACGGAGATTTGGCTAACTATGTTGTCAGTGGCGAGCTGCCACCTGACTTGTCTTATCAACAGACGAAGCGGTTTCTTTATAATGCTAAGCATTACTTCTGGGATGATCCTTATTTGTTTAAGGAGTGTGCAGACGGTCTCTACAGACGGTGTATTCCGCAGTGGGAGACAAAAGCAATCTTAGAAGGCTGTCATTCATCCTCTTGTGGTGGTCACCATGGTCCGTCGTGAACCGTGGCCAAGGTACTTCAATCTGGTTTTTACTGGCCTACGTTATTCGCCGATGCTAAAGTTTTTGTTTCCGCTTGTGATGCTTGCCAACGCTCTGGGAATATATCTAAGAGACATGAGATGCCACAAAATGGCATTATAGAGGTCGAGGTTTTTGATGTCTGGGGCATTGATTTCCAAGGACCATTCCCATCTAGTAAAGGTAACAGGTATATATTGGTGGCTGTGGATTATGTGTCTAAATGGGTGGAAGCGATTACTTCACCTAACTGTGATGCCAAGACTGTGATTAAGATGTTTAAAAAGATTATTTTTCCCTGATTTAGTGTCCCTAGGGTCGTCATTCGTGACGGGAGAATGCACTTTAAAGAAAAGAAACTTACATCTATATTGTCTAAAGTCGGTGTCCAACATCATCGTGGTTTGGGGTATCATCCCCAAACTAGTGGGCAGGTTGAGGTCTCTAATAGGGAACTAAAAGAGATTTTAGCTAAGATAGTTTCTAAATCACGGAAGGATTGGAGTCTTAAATTAGATGACACATTATGGGCATATCGGACTGCCTTTAAAACACCGATTGGTGCATCACCGTATCGGTTGGTTTATGGGAAGTCTTGTCATTTACCTGTTGAGTTAGAGTGTAAGGCTTGGTGGGCTATTCGTGAACTAAACTATGATCCTAAGTTGTGTGGTCAGAATCGATTATTGCAGCTAGATGAACTGGAGGAGTTTTGGCTAAATGCCTATGATAGCTCACGCATCTACAAAGAAAAGACGAAGAGATGGCACGATAAAAGGATCATACCTCGAGAATTCCATGTCGGGCAGAAAGTGCTGCTATTTAACGCCCGACTGCGCCTATTTCCTAGTAAGTTGAAGTCCAGGTGGAGTGGCCCTTATACAGTGACTGTCGTCACAAAGTTTGGGTCCGTTGAGTTGGAGAATTCCGAGGGAGAAAGATTTAAAGTGAATGGCCAATATGTGAAGCACTACTATGATGCAAATGACGTGGTTGGCAGGGTCGAAGTTCTCTACTTCGATAATCCAGATAAACCAGATACATGAAGTCAAAAAGGTCGTGCGGGACCTCTTAAACCTGCGCTATTCGGGAGGCAACCTGGCTTGTAATTTGTTGTACTTTTGATCAAACTTTTAGTTGTTTTTGTGTGCTTTAGTGTAAGTTTTAGAAACGATAGACTGAACGCTAGAGCTTGTTTTGTTAGTTCCATAACTTGTGTTGCGTTTTTGCAGGTACCTAACGTGAAATGGTTCGATCGAGTGCTAGATTTGCTCGATCGAACACTTTTGCTTCTCATTCTTCTCGATCGAACACATGTCCTTCTCGATCGAGTATCTGCAACTGAAGCCTTCTCGATCGAGAGCCTTACTTCCTCGATCGAGCACCTGTGATGCCCATTTTACTCGATCGGACACCGTGTCCTTTCGATCGAGTCCTTCTACTATACCTTGCAACCTGCGATGTTATGGGGCTAATTATGACCTCCCATGTTTATGGTCGGTTTGGGGAGGTCCCTACTTCACGTCATCTTGTAAGTTTTCTGAGCTTATCCTTTTCTTTTCTCATCGGTTTGCATTCCCTTTCCATGTTTTTGGTACAATGAGGGCATTGTACGGTTTGGTTTGGGGAGATATGCGTCCATATCTGCGTCTGCATGCTGTTTTATTGCATTTGAGTTTACACGTTTATTAATTTTCGCATGCATTGTTTGTTTCAATTACAAAAATCTCATAATCTCATAAAATTCAAAAAAACTTCACGTTTACTTTCGCATTTAGGTTGAGTCGGAACGTTGAACTTTTATGCTACTTTGAGCCTTTTACCCTTGCCTTGCACATTCTTAACATGTTTTTGGCATGGTAATGTGCATAATCTACGAGTTTTTGGTTTAAACTTATCTGAACGAATAGACATGACTCCTTTATTGGCAAGCTACATTTACATTCTAAGGTTTAAAGCTTAATAAACTGGTGACATTCATGACTAGTTTCAATTAAGATGTTAGTAGTACTCTCTATATGACATGTAACATCAATTTGCACGTACATGACATTCTTTTCTCAGTACCTGTATGCATTCGGTTTGCGGTGGTGACACACGTGGAGAGGTAACTTATAACCCTTTTTTCATTACTACCCATAAAATTCACAATAGCCAAATTTGCCTTTCGACCCCTTAACTATATCCAAACTTAGCCAGCCCTGTTCCAGTGGTTTTTGCGGGTATGCTGTTATCCTTGTCTATTTGGCTCGCTCTGAAAGATTTGAAGTTGGTGGTTCGATTTGAAGAAGTGTTTTGGAAAACAAATATGAAATAAAGAAAAAATGTTGAAGAAAAACAAAAAGAAAAAAAGAGAGATCGTTGAGTAATACTCCCATGCTTATCATTACTTTTTATGGGGAGTCATTTATTGATGTGAGTGATATTCTGCCACAATGGCACAGTTCTGCATATTTGTATTGAGTAGCGAAGCGGAATGAGTTTACTTTTTGGTTATGGCTGTACTAGCTTGGCTTTACCTCCACTTATCCAAATTCATTTTGCCCCTTCTTACCCAATTGCTTCACCTCACATTATATGTAAGTCCTCGGTATGTGCCTTGGTCCTAATTGGTTGGAGTGCGTATGCACAGTCAATAAAAATTGGTTTCATGTTAGCTGCATGAATGTTCTTATAGGTAGAGTTAGGTGAGTGTCTTTACTTCTTTCTATCTCATACTTCTAAACTCACGTTGTGCCTAATTTGTGTGATGAGCGACCCGTGAGAGTCCGATATATATGAGTCTTGCAAGGTCGACAATTCAATAGTTTAAAGCATTGATTTAACTCGTTTGTACCTACCGTTTGCCACTTTGTTGGTTGTTGTATTAAATTGGTTTGGGTGGGCAATTTGTAGCTGATGAGTTTGTCCCGTTCCATTAGTTGTCTTTAGTTGCATTCATAGTTTGCTTGGGGACAAGCCAAGGTTTGGTTTGGGGAGATTTGATGCGTATATTTTATATAAGGTTTTTACCCAATATTTACACGCATTTCTATGTTGTTTATGTGCCATCTAGCTACAAATGCCCCCGAATTGTAACACCCCCATACTCCAAGTGCCTTACCAGGATCACTTAAGGTATAAGAATGCTACCATCTCGATTGCCCGAGGCAATGATAATCAAATGGACAATAACGAAACGTACTTTAATAGTAATAAAGTTTAAGTGATACAACTCATATCCAAAACTTATAAAAGAAATACAAGTTCTCAAAAAAAACCAAAAGACTAAACAACTAGTTCATGACACAGCGGAAGACTCTACGACATGTGATGACGCCATCCCAGCTATCCCTCGCATAAGCCATCATACCTGCTCAACAACTGCTCACCATCCGCGAATAGATCACCACAGTTTTTAAAACAGTTAAACGGGGTCAGTACTGATTACATAAAACAACAGCTGCAAAGAAACAGTATTATAATCAACTCAATCAGCACAACTCCATCTCATCTCCACAATCTGACTACACACTAAAGTGTGTAGCCCTGCCAGAGTACCCATCACAACAAGTACTCCTCGCCGCCAGTGGGGGACCGCAGCCGTTCCCACCTAAGCCCTGCTCATCTTCTTCGAGCGATAAACCCATGTTCATTAATGTGCACATCCCTTCCGTGGCGGGTTCCACAGAAGGCGAATTAAGGGCGTGAAGCCACTCCCACAAGTGACTCCACTCAGCCAGGGACGCACCCCAAAGATCACAGACAGTTACACAACCAATCAACATTATACTATCAACAATCACCAAATCCAATCCAATACGATAAAGGAATCAACAACAACAACAACAACAACCAATAACGCTATATAACCAATACTGAGTAGGGAAACCCTAATTGGAATGCAAACACCACAGACGGTCTAGCAGCTATTCTGAATCTTTCCTCAATGAATCCTCCTCCTATAACACGTATGCATACAATTACTACCACAATCATACAAATCACCTAAAAACCCCCAACATTACCAAATTAGGGTTTAACCAAACTTAACAAAAGATTATGAAAATTATATAAAAAGCTTACCCTCGACACAACGATCACAACGGCGTAAAGAACGAGACAATCCGACACTCCTAGCCTTGGGATTTGTTAATAATGCGAAGAACACGAACTACGTAACTTCTCTTTTTCTCAAAAAGGTTTTTAGAAAGATTAACAGTGATTAAGAATAGTGACGGCCACCCTTTTATATTAATATTGCATCATTAACAAAACCCGGCTAAACAACCCGTAAAAACACACTTACTCGATCGAGTAAGTGATTTACTCGATCGAGTGGCCCTTACTCGATCGAGTCCCCAACTTACTCGATCGAGTACCGTACAGGCAGTCTACTGTTTTGCGTGAAAAACTACTTACTCGACAGAGTAATCCCCACTCGGTAGAGTACCCAAAGACACATAAAACCGTAGTATTACAGTCTTCCCTCCTTAAAAAGAACTTCGTCCCCGAAGTTCAACCTATAACCAAAAACAAAACACACTAACACTACTCCGACACAACAACATAACCAAAACTCAAAACAAAACTCAAAATACATCTCCCAAAACAACACTCAACCTAACACAAGACAACTACTAACTGTACTAAACCAACATAAAACATACAAAAACTCTATGCGACCATCTCCTACCCCCCTAAAAGAAACATGGTTACGTCCCCGTAACCACACATACCTGATAAAAAAGAGACGGATACCGCTCCCTCATATCCTCCTCCGCCTCCCAAGTAGCCTCCTCAACCTCATGGTTAGACCCAAGAACCTCAAGCAACACTGTTTTCCCACGTCTAGTTTTCCTAACCTTGCGATCAAGAATCTGTTTTGGCACCTCAAGATAAGACAAGAACTCATCCAGCTCGATGTTCTCTACATCTAACACATGTTAAGGATCACTCACATACTTCCGCAGCTGGGACACATGAAACACATTATGCACTCTATCCAAAGCAGCTGGTAAAGCTACCCGGTAAGCAACCTCACCCACACGATCCAAAATCTCATATGGTCCTATAAACTTCTGGCTCAGCTTCCCTTTCTTCCCAAATCTCATGACCCCACGCATAGGAGACACTTTCAAAAGAACCTTGTCCCCAACCTGAAACTCTATGTCACGACGATATAAATCTGCAAAACTCTTTTGTCGATCCAGAGCCGCTTTCATCTTCTGTCTGATCAGCTTAACCTGTTCAACCATCTCATGTACCATCTCTGGCCCTAAAACCACTGCCTCAGCTCTATCATCCCAGCAAATCGGACTCCTACATCTCCTCCCATATAAAGCCTCAGACGGTGCCATACCAATACTCGTGTGATAGCTGTTATTATAAGAAAACTCAATTAGATCCAAACGCTGCTCCCAGCTACCACAAATATCCATAACACAAGCTCGCATCATATCCTCTAAAGTCTTGACGGTCCTCTCTGTCTGGCCACCTGTCGCAGGGTGAAATGCAGTACTCATCTTCAAAGTAGTTCCCATCAATTCATGCAACTCTTTCCAAAACCGTGATATGAACCTTGCATCTCTATCGGACACTATATCCATAGGCACCCCATGCAAACGAACCAGATGCTTCCTATAAGCCAAAGCTAACTGTATCTTTGTCAAAGTATCTTTTATAGGCACAAAGTGAGCTGACTTGGTCAGTCGGTCAATTATAACCTATATCATGTTATTATCCTGTTGACTCCTCGGCAAACCCACTATAAAATCCATATAAATGGACTTCTACTTCCACTCAGGTACCTCAAGAGACTGAATCTTACGTTGTGGTCGTCGCTGCTCTCCTTTAACTCTCTGACATGTCAAACAACGAGCCACGAACTCAGCTATTTCCTTCTTCATCCCAGGCCACCAGAAAGTCTTTTTCAAATCTTTATATAGCTTGTCACCGCTTGGATGTACCGAATATGGTGTGTAATGAGCCTCTGTCATGATCATCTTCCTCAATTCCTCATAATTGGGTACACACCACCTCCCATCGAATCTCACCCTGCCATCTGTATGAATAGAGAATCTAGATACCGTCCCTTTCTCTACTCCAGCTCTCCACTCCTCAATTTTGGGATCCAAAGCCTGCTTCCTGCGAATATCATCATAAAGGTCTGGCTCCACAGACAAGTCCCCTCTGGAATCCCTTCTCTGTATCATATGCATCACCATCTTCCCCACCTCATCTCTCAACCTCATCAAAGACATAGCTGTGCAAAGAGAATGCACACTCTTCCTGCTCAAGGCATCTACAACCACATTAGCTTTCCCTTCATGGTCTATAATATCCATGTCATAATCCCCAATCAGCTCCATCCACCTCCTCTGTCTTATATTCAACTCCTTTTGAGTGAAGATGTACTTGAGACTCTTGTGATCTGAAAACACCTTAAAGGTCTCCCCATAAAGATAGTGCCTCCAAATTTTGAGAGCAAACACAACCGCACCCAACTCCAGATCATGTGTCGGATAGTTCTCCTCATAAGGCTTCAATTGCCTAGAAGCATAGGCAATCACTTTCCCGTTCTGCATCAACACACAACCCAACCCATTCTTTGAAGCATCTGTGTACACTTCAAAGTTCTCACTCCCTTCAGGTAATGCTAAGATTGGAGCTGTGGTCAAATGCCCCTTTAATGTTTGGAACGCCGTCTCACAACTTTCATCCCAATGAAACCTGTTCTCTTTCCTCATCAAAGCTGTCATAGGTCTGGCTATCTTGGAAAAGTCTTTCACGAACCGTCGATAGTACCCAACCAAACCTAAGAAACTCCTTATCTCTGCCACATTCTTCGGTGCTTCCCACCGAGTAACTGCCTCTATCTTCGCAGGATCCATAGCAACACCCTTCTTTGAAATCACATGCCCTAGAAAGGAAACCTCCTCTAACCAGAACTCAAACTTAGACAACTTTGCATACAACTGGTTGTCTCGCAAAGTCTGCAACACTATCCTCAGATGTTCTTCATGCTCCTCCTTAGTCTTAGAAAAGACTAAGATATCATCGATAAAGACCACAATAAACCGATCCAAAAACTGAGTGAAGACCCGGTTCATCAAATCCATAAACACTGCAGGTGCATTAGACAACCCAAACGGCATCACAACATACTCATAATGACCATACCTCGATGAAAAGCTGTCTTTGATATGTCCTCCTCCCGAATCTTCACCTGATGGTAACCCGACCTCAAATCGATCTTAGAAAAGACTGCCGCACCGTTCAACTGATCAAACAAATCATCAATTCTTGGCAAAGGATACTTGTTCTTCACTGTAACTCTGTTCAGCTCTCTATAATGGATGCATAACCTCAAACTCCCATCTTTCTTTTTCACAAACAAGACTGGTGCTCCCCACGGTGATACACTAGGTCTAATGTATCCCTTCTCAATCAGATCATCCATCTGTTTCTTCAACTCCTCTAACTCCTTAGAACCCATACGATATGGCTCCTTAGAGATTAGCCCTGTCCCCGGTTTCAACTCAACACTGCAATCTATCTCCCTCTTCGATGGCAAACCCGGTATCTCATCTGGAAAGACATCTGGAAACTCTCCCACCACTGTTATCTGCTCAACTGTCGGACTCTCCATACTATGGTCTCTCACATGGCATAAGATCAACGGACACCCTTTCCTCAGATAAGACTTCAAAGTCACTGATGCAATCAACTTAACTTTGGTTTTGACAACAAACCCACGATAAGACACACTAATCCCCTTAGGACCTCTCAAAGAAACCCTCTTTTGATGACAGTCTATCTTAGCCTTGTACTTACCCAACCAGTCCATACCAACTATCATCTCAAAACCCTCCGAAGGAAACTCTAACAAGTCCACTGGTAGGTCAACCTGCCCAACTATCATAGACACACCTCTATACAACCGCCCACAAGATACAGACTCACCCGATGGTATAAAAACTTCCTCTTTTACAGACTCATACTCACTCAAACCACTACTACAAAACTTTTGATGGACATCGGACTTTTCGCTATATGGACATCGGATACACAACCGATGTAGAGTTTGGTCATGTCCATTGTGGATTAATGGACATCGGATTTTAAACCGATGTCCATTAAAATTTACACATCGGATTTTTAGGAAAACCGATGTCTATTTGATCAATGGACATCGGATTTTTAAGAAAACCGATGTCTATTTGATCAATGGACATCCGTTTTTTTTGCAAAAATCCGATGTCTATAATTATTATTTTTTTGTAAAAATAAATATTACGCTGTTGCCCATATTAGTCGTACACATGATGACAATGCAAAATGATTCCATAATCAACAAAAAATATCTGTATACAATCAATCGGCTATAATTACAAAAATTTCATCTACATAATGTGTCAAATTAACTTAGACGACTAACCTATACAAAAATATAAACCGATATGTAAACTGACTAATTGTTTAAAAAAAAGGCCGAAGAGACAAGACTACTTGGCAGCCTCAGATTTGCTCATCTCCCATTGGGCATATTACGAAGAGAATCTGGTTCAACACAACAAAGTTAACGAGAAAACAAAATATCAACATAGAAGATCCTATATAACTAACGAGACACATACATTACTGTATTTTAAGTATCACAACTACTAGCAATACACTCACCTGAATGTGAGGAGCTTGGAACATTTCCTGTCATTGCTTAAAGTTAGTGAAAGTTTTTTCACTAAGATAATATGCAAATATCATGTGGCTGGCCTATCATTCAGTACTAAATTAGTACTAAATTACAAGAATGAAATTGAAAAGCATTGGCATATGAGACAATTGCTACTTATGCCAAGATGCAGATAAAACAATCAATCATCTGTTCTTTCAATGTTACTATAGTGCCTGCATTATTCAAGATATTGAAACTTATGGACAAAGGAAATGCATTGAACTAGATTATTAGCTGCAGGAAAACAAAAATTCAGAAAGTATATTGCAGCAGCCTATTAACAGCCTTCAATTCATGTGTGTATAATATGGTACCAAATAAATCAATTCAGGATGGAAGATATCCTTCAAATGAAATATCATCGACGGGAGTACAAATTCAAACAGTTCAAATACCTTTGTCTCAGGCCGCATTAAGGCTAGGTAATCAATGTAACTTTTGACATTATATACTCATACTTGGTAATATACTCCTCAAAGTTTGAGTGGAAACGATTGACTCTCCATGAAATATCCAACGTGCGTAGTCTATCATAAACCCACGTAAAACTAAGTGCTCAGCACATATATCCAAAGTTAAAACTTTCTTTAAATTTTCACAAATCACAATCAATATAAAGGGCATAATATACGTGTCTCTCCTTTTTTAATTGCATTCTCAGCATCACATTTCACAAATATCTCTTCACTATAATCCTAAACTCGGGAGTGTAGAGTGTTTCATATAATACATCCAATTTCGGTCCATCTCTAAAAACATCAAAGAAGAAAACATTTACTCAACAAATAACTTAATAACTACTGCTAGTGATTCATATGAGAACATAAAACTAATTTTTGGAGTTTACTGTTAATTTGATCCATGTTTCACAAGCAAATAGTCCAGCAACCAGTTCTCAAAGATCAACAAGTTGGAACATAATACAACAAAATGTATATTATGAGAATATTTGCACTAGGCAGTAAAGTTTGGAACATATTCCAGCAAATGTATCAACAAACTATCGGTTCTCAAAGATCAACAAGCTTAACACTTAACAAAATTATACTTGTCAGTACAAGCCACAAGACAAGCCAACTACGAAATATAGAAGAAAAACGCCTTTGAAACTGTTTTTATACAAGATAGCTTCTCAAACAACAGAAAAACGCCTTTAAAACTGCTAAAGTAACAAACAGTGGTGCTCCAGTAAATTACATTTCTATCATCGACACAAACCTAAATAACGTCTTGACTCAACTACACGCATAACTAATACGAATAGGGAGAAAGGCTTGATGAATTTCCATATAACTAAGACTTTTATATAACCATTAAAATAACTAAATGCCAACCTTCAAGTAATAAAACATGTTAATTGCACCCTAACTATCCCACTAACTACACAAATTTGGAGCATAACCCTGCAACAATTTTGCTATACATTAACCAATTTATCCTACTTCATACTAGATCGAAAGAACATTAATTTCACTCCTCAGTCACTTGGTTTTGTGCAAGACGGTTCTACACAAAGATAGTATTGTGTCAATCAGATCCAAATACTCCTAATCAACAACAAAATCCCAGCAGAAAGTGTAGAAATTAGAGAATGAATGAACTATGCAAATACTTGTGTTTCATTTCATTGTTAAAAGTGGATGCATATGTCAATACTTAACACAACTATAATCTACTCCATAATTAACAACAAGTCGATTGAATATGCAAAGCCAATTAAACCTAACCCTAAATAAATTGATTGCTCAGAAAAAACACAATTGATTGTCCAGAAAAACAATTAATTGCCCAGAAAAACCTTACCCTAAAACAAATTAAGCAAAAATTAAATAAATATATGAAAGAATTGATTGCCCAGAAAAATACCTTCTGATAGATTGTCCAGAACTTTAGTATAGCGGTGGTTATGGTGGCGACTTACTGTCATGCCGGCGAAGACTTTGCCTGGTCGGTAATGCAGGTGGCGACGTCGTGTTGCAGGTGGCGGCGAAAATGGGCGTTGTAGTTTTGTTTGAGAGAGAAACGAGGAGTTGTGGGTGTATATTTTTAAAAAATAACATACTCCCTCTCATTCATTTTAATCTTCCCCTTTGGTTTTGGCACAATACTTTAGGAAAAGTATTAAAATAGGAGTAAAAGAATTGTGTGGGGTTGGTGATAGGAGAGAGGAATGAATTATTAGTAGTTAAATAAAGAATTGTGAGGCCAAAACATAAAGGAAAGTAATAAAATAGGAGTAAAAGAGTTGTGTAGGGTTTGGTGATAGGAGAGAGGAATGGATAAAATAAGAGTAAAAGTTTCTAAAAATAGAAAGGGGAACATTAGTTGAATAATCCGTTTCGGGAAAGAGAGAACATTATAGTGACTGGGAGGGAGTATGAGTTATCAGGGGTGGGGTGAGGTATGTATGTGTTTTAGAATATAAGCAGCCTATAATTTTTGCCGCCTATAATTTTCACTTTAGATGCACATCGGTTAAATGTAATGTTTCATGTCCATGACTTTTATATAGACATGGGTTTTATTAAATATCACATGTCCTTTAAAATCAGAAATAATGGACATGTGTTTTTTAACGCAACCGATGTACATATAATTATATGCACATCAGGTTTTTGCAAACAACCGATGTGAATGTTATGTACATCGGTTTTCCAGATAATCCGATGTCCATCGACTGATGTCCATAACGAGTTTTGTAGTAGTGAACCCAACAACTTAGCATGACTCGATGATACAAACGACTGTGACGCCCCCGAATCAAGCAAAACAAAGGTAAAGACTCCATTAACAAGAAAAGTATCGGTGATAACGTGAGCATCATCCTCAGCTGCTTTCTTCTCCATCATGAACAGCTTACCACTGGTCTTCTGCCCAGCTCCCTGGACAGTACTAGCTGAGGGAGACGGCTTAGCAGCCGACCCCTGGTTGTTGTTGTTCGTCGCCGGTCTCTGATATGAATTACCGCCATTGCGGTTAGCCCTACCATTTTTGTTACTCTGACCACCCCGGTTATTCCACGACCCAGCCGGCCTGTTACTAGCATAACTCTGCGATGGACCCTGAGAGAAACTTCCCTGTGACGGTCTCTGGAAACCCCCACTCACAGTACTGGTACACTCATGCCTCTTGTGGCCCACATCGCCACAGTTAAAATAAGACAATCCCCAACTGCTGTTACCACCACCACGGCCACGCCCATAAGAAGCTCCACCGCTAAACCCCGACCTTGAAGAGTAAGCTCTCACCTGGTTATGGCCGCCCCTCTTATAACTAGACTGCCACCACTCTCACTCTCAGCCTTCCTCTTCTCAGAAGCTCTCTCCCGGTTCTCCTTGGTCATCTCTGCTAACCTCTCAGCTCTCCCGGCACGCTCATATACTTCCTTAACGTCTGTCAGGACCCATACCGGCAACTTCTCCACAATCTTGGGTATCAACCTCTTCTCGAATCTCAATGCCAAGTTCTCTTGGCTCAACCTCATGTCCTCTGCGTACCTAGATTTCTCGTTAAACTTATGGTAGTACACAGCAACGGTCATGTCAGAAGTCATCTTAAAGTCATCAAACTCCTCTCTCAGCTTACTACGCACATGTTCCGGCACAAACTCTCGCTTCATAGCTCTCTTAAACTCATCCCATGGTATAGCAGGTAACCTCTATTTCACATATAAGTCTAAAGCACTCACCTTAACCTTATCCCACCACTCACCAGCTGCTTCCCTCAAGTAGAACGCAGCTTGTTCCACTCGAAGTCCCTCTGGGCAATGAACCAGATTAAGTATGTTCTCCATCTCTCTATGCCAATTATCCAGCAGAATTGGCGCCCCGGTCCCCATGTACTCCTTAAGATTAAACCTTGCTATGTGTATACTGATCTTAGAGTGATTTGGCCCCGCCTATTTATCTTTCCCCACTTTCTTCAAAGCCTTAGTAAGAGCATCTTGGTTCCAACATCTTAAAAATCTCATCTATACTCATGTTCTCTGCCCTGGCATACAACGCGGTTCTTTTTGGCGGCATCTTGGAACTATATAAGAAAGGTAAACATGAACACACATCCCATATCTTAAAACACGAAAACGACCTGTACAGCACCTACTCGATCGAGTGCCACAACCCACTCGATCGAGTTGAGGTCACTCGATCGAGTTGCCCACTTACTCGATCGAGTGTCTTGACTCCAGAACCTGACCAGAAAGCACCCAAGAACGTACTCGATCGAGCCAACCTCCCACTCGATCGAGTTGACCCCACTCGATCGAGTGCCCTAACCTTCTCGATCGAGTGCCCAAAAATAGACTACTGTCCAGAAACGGAAAAACCACCTACTCGACCGAGTTACACCCACTCGATCGAGTCATGCAGACTTCTATACTACCCGCATGTTCAATCTCATACTTCCAACTATCTATACTCTTATGCGTAACGACAAACCAAAAGTATATATATATATATATATATATATATATATATATATATATATATATATATATATATATATATATATATATATACACACACACACACATGTCTCATTATATACTCAAACAACAGTAACTTCCCTTCCATGTTTCTAATATGCCATATTATAAATCTACTATCATGCCATTCATATATTCAACCAACAACATATATAATCATATCATCATCTTCCTTCACTACACATCTCCTATCCTCCACTTGCATGCATCCACCGATTCATACAACACATTTCTATATAGATACATAACATACAAGGTAAACACATAGCGATCCCGACTCACGTCCCATGGTGACTGATTCAAAATTGTAGGGCGAGTTCGCGACTTTAGTTTGACTCCCTATGTTCATTAGGTTCATTGGTTACAGGTTTCAAGATCGTCGCTCTGATACCACTTTGTAACACCCCCATACTCCAAGTGCCTTACCAGGACCACTTAAGGTATAAGAATGCTACCATCTCGGTTACCTAAGGCGATGATAATCAAATGGACAATAACAAAACGTACTTAAATAGTAATAAAGTTTAAGTGATACAACTCATATCCAAAACTGATAAAAGAAATACAAGTTCTCAAAAAAAACCAAAAGACTAAACAACTAGTTCATGACACAGCGGAAGACTCTACGACATGTGATGATGCCATCCCAGCTATCCCTCGCATAAGCCATCATACCTGCTCAACAACTGCTCACCATCCCCGAATGGATCACCACAGTTTTTAAAACATTTAAACGGGGACCGCAGCACAACTCAATCACCACAACTCAATCACCACAACTCCATCTCATCTCCACAATCTGACTACACACTAAAGTGTGTAGCCCTGCCAGAGTACCCATCGCCACAAGTACTCCTCGCCGCCAGTGGGGGACCGCAACCGTTCCCACCTAAGCCCTGCTCATCTCCTTCGAGCGATAAACCCATGTTCATTAATGTGCACATCCCTTCTGTGGCGGATTCCACAGAAGGCGAATCAAGGGCGTGAAGACACTCCCGCAAGTGACTCCACTCAGCCAGGGATGCACCCCGAAGATCACAAACAGTTACACAACCAATCAACAATATACTATCAACAGTCACCAAATCCAATCCAATACGATAAAGGAATCAACAACAACAATAACAACAACAACAACAACAACAACAACAACAACAACAACAACAACAACAACAACAACAACAACAACAACAACAACAACAACAACAACAACAACAACAACAACAACAACAACAACAACAACAACAACAACAACAACAACAACAACAACAACAACAACAACAACAACAACAACAACAACAACAACAACAACAACCAACAAAGCAATGTAACCAATACAGAGTAGGGAAACTGGTCGTGTTCCCTTAGGAGGGTTTAGTTTTCGGTACTTGTCGTTAGGAGCACCTAGACCAAAACACAATTTACAACTCCACAAACAACTCTACAATTAGTAAAGAGGTAAGTAAAGGTCGGATCCCAAGGGACGGGAATTGAGATGACATTTTCAATTGCAACTAGTGGTGTCTAGGGGTGTCATAATTTGGGGTTTGGAGTAGAAGATCACTAAACTAAATAGCAATAAAAGTAAACAAGCAAGATGATTAAAAGGGGTGTAAACAATTTGATAAAAGGCACTAGTGTATCATGGGGTCATAAGGGATTCATGGGATTGATCATACAAACATTTTCTCAAATTATAAGCAAGCAATTATTATTGTGATGGATCGAGTTGGTTTATATCTTACAATCCTAGGAAAGTTTGGGTCCCGGAGCCGAATTGATTAGATTGTACAACACCTACAAGTCGACTTAATCTTCCCTACTCAACTATACGCATGGTCTAATGAGACTCAAGTTGGTTTATGTCTTACAAGTCTCATTGAAAAGATAGGTGATGGGTAAAAAATGCAAGGATTCATAGGCTCGCATTTCATCAAACATAATATGTGCATAAGTTGAGATCACAACAAGCAAGCAAATAAACTATGAAAACATATTAATTTAAGCATGAATCATCCCCCATGTTGGTTTCCCCAAATTACCCATTAACCCTAGCTAAGGAAACTACTCACTCATTATCATGTTGAACATGCTAGCAAGGTTGTCAATCATACCAACAAAGTGAAACATGATGAATAAATGAAGATAATTAACAATAATTAAAATGGGATTAATAGAATTATACCTACTAATGATTCCAATAATAAAGCAAAGAATAATAGAAGTACTTGATGATTGATTGGAAGGTTGTCAATCTCCCAATAATAACCCAAATAATCTTCAATTACCCAAAATGAAAGATGAACCAAAGAGAGATTAAGGAAATGAAATTTTATTAACACTTGATTAAATGTTGATTACAAGACTAAAGAGACATTTGATTGATATAAACTACACTAGAGATTGCTAAGAAGAACATGCTAATCTAATTAGACTAATGGGTTATTTATAGTGGGGATTAGTTACATAAATTAGGGTTTACTAAGGGCTTAAATGACGATTAAGTCGTTGAGGAATCGCCGGTCTCAAGAGAGACTCCGGTCTCCTTTTTGCCGGTCTTAGAAAGATATGCGCATCCTTCCTTGAATGAGTAGAAGACGAAATGGCTGGCGCGCAATCCGAGCGTCCAGGGCACAGGACGGGCGGATTGTGGGTGTTTTGGACGAGCGGATTGTTGGGGTGGACGGGCGGATTGTGGTGGTTCTGGACGGGCGTCCACTGGGGAAGACGCTCGGATTACCCTTGCTGGACGGGCGGATTCTGGGTAATCCGCTCGGAGTGTCTTACAGCTTCTTCCTTTCTTCTTTTCTTCCTTTCTCTTCATAAAATCCTTGAGGATTTCCTCGGGGATGCAAGGATCTTTTCTCATCATTGCCCATCTACTATAGTATGTACAAAGGCCTTCTAGTCTTGTCTTCTCTTTGATGCTTGGTCATTGAATTCAATCAATTTAGCTCTATTTTGCCATGAAAATGCAAGGTTTGCACTCCTTTCCTACCAAGGAAACAAAACCTCAAAGAATATGCAAAACAAAGGACTAAAGACAATAAATGACCCAAATATGCACTAAAAAGCATGGGAACAAGGCTAATTCGGGGACTAAATATGCTCTAATTATGGTCACATCAAATATCCCCAAACCGAACCTTTGCTCGTCCCGAGTAAAGAGGTGACAAAGACTAGGACCGTTATTTAAACTAACCTAATAGCATAGCCGGTATGAGACAATTAGCGGGTCTCACTCCGCCCCTTCAACTCACAACAAGACAATCATGAGGTAGGATGCCTTCTTGCAAGGCAAGGTGGGTCTTGCCAAAATGGCGACACATCCAAATATTAAAGCACACAAAATCAAGTAATGGATGCATATACAAAAGAATAGCCACTTTCCTCATCTAAGTGGCGGAAATTATCTACAAGGGAAGCAATTCAAGGGTACACGCTCCTTCATAGATGCAATTTCTTCAAACTACTAAGCTTAGAAAGATACCAATAAATCACCTCCAAATTGTGTCAAGCTAGGGTACCTTTGTCCTCAATCGTTAAATGCTTTTGTCAAGAGTAGGCTCCCAATGGTGTTAGAAACACTGGAGGATCGCGGAATTCCCCCTCTTGCCTAGACAAGAAGAAGGGTCGTCCCCTCTCTACCATGCACAAAAATGGATACGATGGATAAAGGGATCAATAGATATTTGAGTTTCATTTTGGGAGTTTGCTTTTGTTTTTGTTTTTCCCCCCAATTTCTTGTGGCATTTGATATTTGAGAACACTTTCTTTTGCCATTTCTTTGATGTTTGGCATTTCAACACTTGACAACTTTTCAACTTTTTGCATTTCTTTTTGAACATTTTCAAAGTCACCCCATATGTAGTGAGGGTGCCTTATATTTGAAGCATTAGGAGTCTATTTTTTTTTTCCTTTTTTCATTTGATGCATTTTGCAAACTTTATTTCACTTTTCATTTCATTGAACTCAAATCAATTTCTTTTTGTGCCCATTCCCTTTGATGACAAAAATGTGGTAGAACATGGATGATGGATGCATGGTTTCAAGGGTCACCTTGGAATAAACGGTAGCCAAGGAGTTATCACGCCACAAGGTACTCTTGACTAGGCCTTAATCCATGGGTCAAAGGATACTAGCATGACACATCCTAGGGTGTTTTACAAGTATTCTAACAAGCAAAGTCTTAAGAAAAAAAAGCATCTACTAGGGCCTATATACACTTGTCAAGCTTCCCAAGTAGACGGTTTCACAAAATTTTCTAACATGCAAACTACATGCCATGACGCAACTAACATATAAACATCCTAATGCAAATGATTCTACCAACTAATATGCCATATAATCTAAATGAAAGTCCTAAATTCACATTGTTATACCGCATCAATCAAAATAAAGCCACATAGTCATTAACATAAAGAGGAAAAATGAGATTGGAAAGATCATACCATGCGGTCTTCAATATCCTCATGTCTCGGATGTGGCGTAGTCGATCAATGTGAACAAGGATAGAACAAACAAAATATATACAATAATATATACAAGTCTACACTACAAAGGAAATGAACTTGTTTTTGGATTTTCAAAATTTTCAATTTTTTTCGAAATTTTTGAGTTTTTGGGTTTTTGAATAAAAGTTAAGTTAGAATTCCCCATCCCCACACTAATATGGGCATTGTCCTCAATGGCCAAAATGATAGTAAATTATGCAAGCATGATGCATGAATTCTATACTAAATGCAAGCTATACTAATCTACACTACATGATGCATGGGTTTTTGTTTATGACGGAGAGCGTAATTTAGATTACCTCCCGTTGCGTATGCATGTACTTCCCCAAACCGAGATATACATTATTTCTAATGTCTTAAATTTTGGGGTAGTTCATGCACACAAGATGCAATGCATGAAACTAAATTGTCATTTTGGATTTTCAAACGGGAACAATGAAATAAGAACACCTCAATGGGGCCGAGGTGTTAGTCCTCATGTTGCTAGTGAAGGAAATGTAGATCTTTATACATACTAACATACTCATATATGTCTTAATTAATTTGTCATAAAATTAAATGTGGATTTTATGCATGCAAACAATATGATAAAATAGAGGAGAAATCATGTTCTTACATTGGTGATTTCGGTTTTATGGGCACAAAAGAAATCTCCTTTTCTTTTGTTCTTGTGCAATCCTTAAATGGAAGAACCAAGATCCAAGTATAGGATCTCTCCTTAGGATTAATACCCAAAGCTAACCCTTAATATAATTAATATTACATGAACTAGTATAATATTAATTAGAAGAAAATTGAACCAAAATATTTATAAACACTTAAATATTTCGGTTTATAGAGAGAAGAAGAGGAGGATTTTTATTCTCTCTAGAAATTGTATTTTTGGATGAGTGTTAGAATGAATAATACTACACAACACTTTGTATATTATTAGGTAAAAATTGAGAAAACCATGATGATTTTCTCTCTTCAAAAACCGGGTGGAAGGGGCTTTTTGGGTGAGCCAATGCATACAAGTGTTGTTCTTTACAATACACAATAGGCTTGCATGGCTAAATAATAGGTAATCATTGTGTTGCCATTAACTTAATCAAACACAATTTTGCCTATTTCTTCCCCTAATTTTCGGCAAACATGGATAACAAGTAATCTATTTTATTTTTGTCAATTGTCAATATGTCACATGTCACATGTCACATAAATTTGTTATGTATTTTTAACATATTAAAAATCAACGTATTATCAAAAATACGTCACATACAAAAATCGACTTAGTAATATCATAATTACTTTTACCAAAAATTTTACCAATTTATAAATCACAACATATTGTATTTATAATAATTCATTCAAATTTAATTGTTACATTAAACAATTATTTCATCCGAGTAATGATACGATTCAATTACTCAGACCGTATCTCATATAATCACATTTTAATTTGATACGTAAATTTTACTTCCAAAATCGTCCGTCAATTTTCAAGTAATTTAATTAACTCGTAACATTACACGATTAATTAAATAATCAATTAAGAGTGTTGCCCTATAGGTATGACCTAGGGGGTCAACTGATCACCACCGTCGCACGACAGTAATGTCAAACTCTAGTCAGCCAATCATTACCGATATATGTTGGTTGACAAGAACAATATTACTTCCCAATTGTATTCTTTATAATGAGATTTAAACATGTGATCATCATGATCAACAGTCGTGACCGCATTATTGTCGGAGGACACATATTCCAACAATCTCCCACTTGTCCTCGACAAGTGTGCGTCACCAATTCTCTTGTCCTATTACTATCTCCCACTCAATGCAAGGTGTCTTTCAGGTCGTACTTGCAAGTGATCATATCGAGAGTGGTTTCTCGATCCGGAGAATAACCGATTGACCGGATTTATCCACTGGATACTTTCCGAGCGTGGCCACGCATTTCCAGTTCATTACTCCTCGAGTGGCCCTGAGATATTGTTATAACCCTGACTAGGGATGGACAATTCCTATTGCACTCATTCCCTTCGACTAGCCACAACCATCATAACCCAAAATATGCCCATTTGACCCCATTTACGAAGGTCGTAGTAACACAAATCAAAGTTAATCAAATCGTGCCATCTTAGGAGAATAGTCTTTAGTCAAAAGAATCGACTCATTTGAATACTATAGTAGCTCTCGCCACGACCAGGCTATATAAATTTGCCATAACTCTATAAGCGGTCATTAGGCCCGACAAAATGTTCCTAACATACTTCGCCTATGTGATCGACTAGTCATCTCACATGACTCTATGGCACTTGAACTTGCCATCAATCGCATCACACTCTAGTCACTTCGAGACGTCACCTCATACAAGTAACTATGGGCAAATACAATGTTAATCCATGTTCACTTTAACGGGGTTCAATTGTCTCCACAACCCGTTTGGATATAACAATGTACAAGGTGAGTTAATAATAAATCAAACGACAAATGTCGACATCACACTCGGGTAGTCAATATCATATTACAACCTTGTGATGTATATCGTCAGTGTAAACACTTATTGATTGCAATAGAAGTTTAACATCCCATGTGTCCATGTGTTCAAACTTCTTACACTTGCAATTTCCTTTGCATTCATGTTCTCTCTTATAGCATGAATCTTACCAAGTACACATCAAGGTTCCCGACCTTGGTTTCGGTTCTTTAACTTGAAAGAACTTTCTTATCGACTATCACATAACGAACGAATTTGTGATGAATAATATAACTTGTACTGATCAAGTATTCCACCCACACACAATGCACTAGGTATATATTTTGTAGAATCTTGTAACAATTGACAAGATTATTTAGCTTAGCACTTCTCACAAGTCCTAGCTTTACTAGGAAAGATTAATTTTTGAATAACCTCTTATTCAACCAAGCATCTTTCCAAAACTTCTCATTTCTCTTTCTAGGCTTGAAAGAATTGGGATTCTCATAAATCCTCATATGTGCTCGGATTTTCTATAATGTGTGCAACCTCTTGACACATAATAGAGCATTTCGTCAAACACAGAAATCGCTCATCGGATTCTACTTGAGAATTCATGACGTTTCTATTATGGCTCACCAATCAATCATCATGCTCTTATGCATATGATTCATAATTGGACATGTACATGATTATTCTAATGGCGGAAACATTAGTTACTAATAATCATGAGATCAACCGTTCATAGGTTCAATGAACGACCATGACTGCTAATGGCAATTCCATTTTCATCTACATGAATAACCTATGTGAATGTTGATACGATGTGTATCTCTTAATACGAATCCAACATCCCTTGATGTAATTGGATTCATCATAGTCCATTTTCATCCAGAATTGAAAACTCAAAAGCTTCTTTATGAAAGAAGGTATTAGCTCGTCATTCTTTAATGACTGATGAGTTGCAAACATTCAAAGGATGATAGCTCCCACTAAATTCCATGTCTTCACATGAGAATTTCCTAACTCCCACTCAATTCTACATATTTCGAAATTGACTTCTCAATCGAAACTTTTATTAAGAATTGAAATATAAATTGCATTGCCAAGTTATTAGGATAAAACCATATATGTTCCCATCATATCCTTTCAAAATACCTATTTTGAAGTGGTCTCATCATAACCTTACGGAAAGAGATTTTAAATCTCCAACACACTCATGTCATAATGATGTGTAGTAATGTCATTATTCAAATATAAACAATATCTACTTTTGGAAGGAGGTTTAACCATTTCATAGTGAGGTTAAGCAATGACATTTGTGTGGTTAAAACTTTGGCCATTGAAGATATCGGTATATCAATCTTTGCAACTCGATCATAACTAGTATGTTACTATGATTTATTTAGGCTCTTAAGTAAATCTCAAGGTTGAAACTATTGGTCAAATATTTCATAAACTTAGTAAAAAAAAACTTGTTAAGACTTTACATTAGTCATTTTTCTTCCAAAACTTTCTTTTGTTCTCCTCGTGTAGTTATCTTGAGAATATACTCTTATGATTACTTCACTTGGTCTCTTTAGTCAGATAGAACTAACTTGAGACCATAGATCTCATCTATTTGGCATACTATGTAAATAGATATACCTTCATTCAAATCATTCTCTCTTGCGTAGATCTTCATTTACACAAGTACACAATTTTATTTCGTCTTGTGTGTTGTGTCCTCATTTTTCTCCCACTCTATCTTTAGAATAAATACACTATAGATTCAAAGATAGCACATGAGACACAAATTAATGATGTTGAAGTATAAGGAGAACTATCTCATAGATATACTAATGGTTATTGATTTCATATGTGTACTTGGTGATTGACATTCCTTTAAGAGAGTTCATAGACTCAAAATCGCTTTATAAATGATCATACACAAGCCTTAAGCATGTGGACTTATAATGAAACCCGTCATTATATTTGTCTATTAGATCACTTTAAGTGAATAATCTTATGTTCCTAAGAGCAAGCATTTAAAGATGAAAATTTAGAACATAAAGGATAAATGATAAAACGGGTGACTTGGGTTGCAAACCAAGTCACCATCATCCAAAATACAAACCATTATCCAAAATACTTTTCCATGTCGAACACGGAAACTTAAAGTTCTAAAGATTCAAAACATAAATTAAAGTAAGACAATGAAAAGCAAAACTCCATAAAAGCTATCCCTAGCTTCTTGATGGTTTCTCATGCTTGCTTTTCCTTTCCTTTGTCTTTCTTGGTGGAGGCCCTATTTACAATAAAAAGGGAGATACATTATCACAACTTTGCATCATAATACCATAGTTGAATTAGAAACATAAAAGAAGGATAGTCATTTACCTACTGGAGTGATCTTTCCAGCTTTGATATCACCAAGGTATTTGGAACAATTTCTTTTCCAATGTCCCATGCCATTACAATAATGGCATGTATCAAGAGGACCCTTCTTGACTTTTGAGGTGCTAGCTTCATTAGGCTTAGCTTTGGTGAATGTGGGAGCTAGCTTCTTGCCCTTTCTCCCATTCTTCTTGAACTTCCCCTTACTTTTAGTGCTTATGTTAAGCACATCCTTGGGAGGGTTCACATTTAACCCCATGTCCCTCTCGGCTTGCACAAGTAACTTGTGCAACTCCTCAAGAGACACATCCTTGTCTTGCATGTTGAAATTCACCCGGAATTGCACATATGCCTTGACTTTGGACAAGGAGTGTAGAATCCTATCTACGATGAGTTCTTTGGGGATTTCAACCTTTTGAATTTTCAAGGTCTCGACAAGCTCCAATAGTTTGAGCACATGAGGGCTAACCTTTTGGCCCTCTTTGAAGTCGAGATCAAAGAATGCCGCGGCCGCCTCATATTGGACGATCCGCGGAGTTTGTGAAAACATGGTCACAAGTTTGGAGTAAATCTCATTAGCATTGCCCATTTTAAAGGCTCTCCTTTGGAGGTCCGCCTCCATCGCAAATATTAAGACATTTTTCATTACGGCGGACTCCTTTTGGTAAGCCTCATATGCTTCCCTAGTGGCCGCGGTGGACCTAGTGGAGGGTTCGGGTGGAGAGGCCTCGGTAAGGTAACGAAGCTTGTCGTCACCTTCGGCGGCTAATTTGAGTTGGGCATCCCAATCGGAGAAATTTGACCCATTCTTTTCAAGTTTACATCGATCCATAAAGGATCGGAGCCATGATGAACTAGCGAGAGGTGTGGCGTTAGGAGTTGGTGTTGCCATTTGTTATGAAAAAGAAGTGGTCTACAAAACAAAATATAAGGAGTAAAACAATTGTCGTTTTAATAATACTCGTAAAAATGTATGATTTAAACAAGTTTTATGCATTTTTCTTGTGACCTCTACCCAACTAGATAAATGATTCCAAGACCCAAATTCATATCGACTTAGGCACGGTATGGCCGATGAAACCTTTATCAATATAACTCGGTGGATTAACGTTTTAATCGATTCTACTTTTAGAACTCTTGGTCGATAAAATTACTCTAATAATTATCTATAGCCCGGAACACATGCAACTACGGTCGCGAATACTTCCGTTGAGCTCAATCCAAATTTCGAATAAATGTGTCCATGATCCAAATCCACATCAACTTGGGCACGGTATGGCCGATGAAACCCTCATTAACATGAACTCGGTGGATTAACACTCATCACCCACTTCCCCTACGTAACAAGGTTTGTACCCCGGTAGGGCCGAGTGCACTCCCTCGCGAAATAGGTTTTCATGGTTTCTACTATTTGGTAAGGCTATGTCTCAATTGTTTGTTTTAGCGAGAGGTCATGTCAATGTATTATCTATCACGTTTTAAGTGAACTAAAGCGGTGAACTACGATAATTTGAATTGACACGGTCGATAAACTCGACAAAAAGATGATGCATGTTTTAGTTATGGCGATTTAGCGATGCATGCGACATAAAATAAAATGCAAGCATAAAAATAAATAAATCCTAGTATGGCCTTTCCTAAAATAGAAAAACTATTTAACTATTACATATTCGGAGACCAACTCCATTGGTCCCTTGAACTTCGGTTGTGGCACGCATCTCGAGGTAACACCGTCTTTATGTATCGCCATTCTTGAAGAAATCCGTCTTTGGGAACTCCGGAATGAATAGAATTACATAATAAATTACTTAATTTCCTATTATACATTTATAACTAAAATAAAATAAAACTATTAAATTACAAAACGGTGATACGAGATCACAATAAAAAATTACAACCGAATCGATATTCCCATATATTTCGGGAAATACCAATTAAAATCTAAGGCCATACTAAGTAAAATTACATAATTCAAAATTACATAAATTAAAATTATGACAATCATAAAGGAAAAATGCAGCATTATAATATGTATGAACATGCTCAATTTTATGCTAAATCGCCTTTAATTAGCCAATATCGTATATTACTCGGTTCTTACGGATTTGCGTGATTTCAACATTTTATAATCACTAAAATTACATAAATTCATATTTATGCATAAGTTAATTACCCTAACCTTTTAGGACTCAAAATTTAGTCTTCACTAATTATTTGACCATAATTAACTCATATTTATAAAATTGTTCATTAATGGACTAAAAATTACCAAAATAAGCTATAAACTTCAAATAAATCACAAAATTTCAAATAAATTCAAAATTTGAAATTTAAACTCATGAACATTCTGGAAAAATACCATGACACTCATAATGTTCAAAATCTTAGGTTAAAAATTTCGAAAATTTTCCGGAAAAACAATGTTGCGGTTTATCGATTTTTAATAAAATAATCGTAAAAACATGGAAAAATTATATTCATTAACTTTTAATTTTAGATCTGAAAAAGATAATAAAAGGCAACATTAGACATTTTTCCTAAGTCATAGATTATGTTTTATTAATTTTTCACTAATAATGTCACTATTTATGCTATTTTTCTTCAAAAATCCATAAATCATGCAAAAAGACTTCTTTATAGCCAATTATTTTACACACATCTTGTAAAAGTTCATGTGACAACATATTAATTTTCTATGACCAGATTCGAAATTTAACTCATATTAACCTATTTTTCACCTAAATCCGAATTTAATAATGAAAAATCCATTTTTCGAGCATAACAAGTCCAAAAATTATGAACATTTACAGGTTATCTCAAAATAATATATATGACAACATATCCAAAAATCAATAGAAAATTCGAAGTATAGCTAATTTTAGACCGAAAATGACAATTTTACTCATAAAATCATATTTAAATGCCATTATTGTATAATATGAACAATAAAAATCCGTAAAATTAACCAAAATATCCTAAAACATTTTAGGACCAGAAATATTAACATGCATGGATTAATTTCGTGATATCTCATAATAACACAAATTTTACAAGTTTTATTTGTTATTCTTATAACTCGGAAAAACTTTTAACCGATTTGCATGCAAACAACCGTGGCTCTTGATACCGATTGAAGGAAATGTAGATCTTTATACATACTAACATACTCATATATGTCTTAATTAATTTGTCATAAAATTAAATGTGGATTTTATGCATGCAAACAATATGATAAAATAGAGGAGAAATCATGTTCTTACATTGGTGATTTCGGTTTTATGGGCACAAAAGAAATCTCCTTTTCTTTTGTTCTTGTGCAATCCTTAAATGGAAGAACCAAGAACCAAGTATAGGATCTCTCCTTAGGATTAATACCCAAAGCTAACCCTTAATATAATTAATATTACATGAACTAGTATAATATTAATTAGAAGAAAATTGAACCAAAATATTTATAAACACTTAAATATTTCGGTTTATAGAGAGAAGAAGAGGAGGATTTTTATTCTCTCTAGAAATTGTATTTTTGGATGAGTGTTAGAATGAATAATACTACACAACACTTTGTATATTATTAGGTAAAAATTGAGAAAACCATGATGATTTTCTCTCTTCAAAAACCGGGTGGAAGGGGCTTTTTGGGTGAGCCAATGCATGCAAGTGTTGTTCTTTACAATACACAATAGGCTTGCATGGCTAAATAATAGGTAATCATTGTGTTGCCATTAACTTAATCAAACACAATTTTGCCTATTTCTTCCCTAATTTTCGCACACATGGATAACAAGTAATCCATTTTATTTTTGTCAATTGTCAATATGTCACATGTCACATGTCACATAAATTTGTTATGTATTTTTAACATATTAAAAATCAATGTATTATCAAAAATACGTCACATACAAAAATCGACTTAGTAATATCATAATTACTTGTACCAAAAATTTTACCAATTTATAAATCACAACAGATTGTATTTATAATAATTCATTCAAATTTAATTGTTACATTAAACAATTATTTCATCCGAGTAATGATACGATTCAATTACTCAGACCGTATCTCATATAATCACATTTTAATTTGATACGTAAATTTTACTTCCAAAATCGTCCGTCAATTTTCAAGTAATTTAATTAACTCGTAACATTACACGATTAATTAAATAATCAATTAAGAGTGTTGCCCTATAGGTATGACCTAGGGGGTCAACTGATCACCACCGTCGCACGACAGTAATGTCAAACTCTAGTCAGCCAATCATTACCGATATATGTTGACCATTTGAGAATAATATTACTTCCCAATTGTATTCTTTATAATGAGATTTAAACATGTGATCATCATGATCAACAGTCGTGACCGCATTATTGTCGGAGGACACATATTCCAACAGCTAGGACTCTCCAACTATGATCAAGATAAAAATAAATAAAACAAAGAAAGAAGTAGACAAACCTCAAGAGGGTAGGAGCCTCTAAAGCTTGCTAGTCCTCCACCATATCATCATTGTCATCATTTTCCTCCATAGAAGCGGACTCATCACCACTTCCCTTTTCACTTCCTTGCTCACTTCCTTCATCATCTTCATTAGCCTCTTCTTCTTCATCATCTACCTCTTCATCAACCCCCTCATCATCATCAACTTCATCATCGATATTCCCATCTTCATCCGGTCTTTCACCCCTAGATGTGCTTGGAAAGAAAACATCCCTATCCGCCCAACTAGGCAAAGGACATGAAGGATCAAGTAGTCCTTGCCTAGCTAAATGAAGGAGGGGTGGATATTGGGCCAAGTATGCATCTACTCGATCATTGTAAGCTTGTTTATGCATCTCTTGCATAAGTAGAGTCATATAGTCATTGCCCACTTCAACATCTTTGGGTTTGAATTCTTGATATTTGAATGGATAGGGTGGTGTGACAATGGAGGAGGAGGGCTCTTCAATCTCGCCCCTTTGTTGACGGATGATGTACTCGGCGCCCGTTGAGAGTGGAAGTAGGTAGTTTGTTCGATGAGCACTCAAGCGGCATATCTTGGAAGGCAAAGTGAAAGATCTAGCATCATTGGTGAGCCACCCATTGTTGGTGTCAAGAGAGTTGTGCTTGACCCACTTGTACTTGTTAATCATGGCATCCATGTCAATGAGATGACCCCCTTTGATTGCCACATATGTGTTATCCTTGTTGAAATTTGGATCAAAGTACTTGGCCAAGAGAGTAACTAGACCTCCATTTACGATAAAAGCGGTGCCTTCCTTACCACAATCAACATTGAGCCATCTTTCCACCAAAAGCCTCCGGATAGTTTGGTAATTGAGCAATTTCCGGAGTTGTTGATGTTGTTGCTTCCAAGGGAGGATTTTGTTGTTGTTGAACTTCCAAGTTTGCATTAGTAACCACCATAGCCATTGAAGCTTTCTTTGCTTGAAGGCATTGTTGCCTTTTTGAGAGTGCCTTTGCCTTGAGTGCCTTGGTTGACCCTTTTGTTCTTGCCATTGATGATTATACCAAGAAAATATTGAAAATCTTCAATTTCCAATTATACCCAAATCGATTTTAAGATGAAAGGATTTGCCTTTGTATTTCAAAAATCGACTCAAAGGTTGAAGATTTTGGTGCTTGGATTGATTATTATTGAAAAAGGAGTGATTAAATGTTGCTGTAAGGAAGTTTGAATTTGATTTTGTTGAATTTGGTTGAGGAAATCTTGTTTTTGGTGATGGAGAGGATGAGGGTTTTGGGGTTTTGGGGTTTATGGGTAGTGTTTTGAATGTATGAATGAATGAATGAATGAATGAATGAATGAATGTGGGAAGGGGTATTTAAAACACCCGAAATTTCGAATCTGCAGGGGGAAGACGAGCGGATTCCCTTCGGGACGCTCGGATTCTGCTATATTTGGGTTCAGAAAATCTCGCCTAAAGACGAGCGTCTTTCAGTGAAGACGGGCGGATTTCTGCGATTCAGGACGAGTGGATTCCCTTAAAGAGGAGCGGATTCTGTTACAGGAACATTTCTTATTCTGTACTAGCAAAAAGACGAGCGTCTTCTTGCTAAGACGAGCGGATTCTTTCAAACGAGCGTCTTCTCTTGTGGGACGCTCGGATTCTCTAACAGACCAAAATTATCAATTTTGAAGCTCATTTGGACGGACGGATTCTTCAATAGACGCCCGGATTCCCATAAGACGAGCGGATTACCCATAAGGACGCTCGGATTCCTCCTAGTCTACCCGGATTCAGTTCCATCCGTGTACTTGCATATCCCGTGTCATTTTCATTCTTCAAATCCCGTGTTCTTCATTGTAGGGGCACTACTAAGTCATGAGTAGCCTAGGCAATTGCTATCCCTACACTAAGCTAAAGCACTACACATCAATAAAATCATTAGTCCCTCCCTCACTTCTCTCAAAAATGATAAATATCTTGATCAAAGCATAAAAATCCAAAAGTGACAAAAATGCAATGTAAGAATTAAAATGCAAGTTAGGGAGTTAGAAATATTTACAAATGGTGGTTTGGAGAGGACTCCACCAAACTCTCATCCTTAGTGAGATCTCATGGGGGCATGTCCAAGGTGTTGTTGATGTTACTCAACACCTTGAAGAAGTAGTCAAAAACTTGTTCATTATCATGATAAAGATCCTCAATAGATTTTTGCACTTGTTGTCTTTCATGTTGGTCTTGATCGATAGCATTACCAATGTAGGGATTGAAAATTTCCTTCAAACTCATCGTCCCAAAGACCAAAAACTTCATCTACTTGGTCACTAAAGACCTCTTAAGTTGATAGAGACAACTCTCCCACTTTCTTGTCTTGGCCAATGAGGCCATCTTCTTCATTGCTTGACTTTGGTGAGCTTATCAAGCTCTCTTTGTTACAATTTCCTTGCTCTTTGAATGGAGCATCATCGACGTTCTTCTACCATTGGAGTTCTGACTTCTTCCTATCATCCTTCCGGCTATAATGATCAACCATAAAACATGGTTCATGCAAACGGGGAGCTCTCATGGTCTTGTCAAGATTGAAAGTTATGCTTTCATCTCCCACTTCTAGAGTGAGCTCTCCATGCTTCACATCTATCACTACACCCGCGGTGTGCAAGAAAGGTCTACCTAGAATGATTGGAATGTTGGAGTCTTCTTCCATGTCAACAATGACAAAGTCCACCGGGATGAAAAATTTCCCAACTCTTACGGGAACATCTTCCCATATCCCTAATGGTACCTTCGTCAATCTATCGGCCATTTGGAGTGTGATATTGGTGCGTTTAAGCTCTCCCATCCCTAAACTTTTACTCACCGAGTATGGCATAACACTCACACTAGCCCCTAGATCACATAAGGCTTTGTTGATCGTGGTGTCGCCAATGGTAAACGGTATTGAGAAGCTTCCCAGATCTTTAAGTTTTGGGGGTGAACTCCCTTGAAGTATTGCACTACTCACCTTAGTGAAGGCGATAGTCTCAAGCTTCCGGATCGACTTCTTCTTTGTAAGGATGTCTTTCATGTACTTTGCATAGGTCGGCACATGATTGATTAATTCCGTGAAAGGAGTCGAGACTTCCAAATTCTTCACAATCTCCATAAATTTTCCAAGTTGGTCATCAAATTTGGGCTTGGCTTGACGACTCGGAAAAGGAAGTCTAATCACAATGGGCTCCTTCTCCTTGGCCTTGTCTTCATTTTTCTTTGAAATTTCTTCTTTTGATGGTTCTCCATCCTTGGAGTTTTGCACAACTTCTTCTTTGTCACTAACTTCCACCACTTCATCCTCAACTTGCTTCTCCGGTGCTTCATACCTCGTACCACTTCTCAAGTGAATGGCACTAACCGTTTCATGTCTTGGGGGATTACTTTGAGGTGGTAATTGCCCCTTTTGTCTTTGTGAGCTTGAAGATGCTAGTTGAGTCAATTGGGTTTCCAACATTTTGGTGTGGGCTAGGATGTTTTTGATGGTGATTTCCTTTGCTTGACTATCCTTTTGCATTTGAGTGAAAAACTCTTGTTGATTCTTTTGCATTTGGAGGACCGCTTTTTGAACATCAAAACCTTGGTCATTTTGTTGATTGTATGGAGTTTGATATTGGTAACCTTGGTTTTGGTTGTAAAAGGGTCTTTGATTTTGGTTTCTCATGGGAGGTGGGGTGTATGTTGGTTGAGGGTTTTGAACATTTTGGCTTTTGTATGAGAGATTTGGTTGGAATTTGATGTTTTCATTGTAATAATTGGAATAAGGGGTACCACTCTTGTATGCTTGAAAAGCATTCACTTGTTCATTTGTTCCCCTACATTCACTTTGGTCATGTCTCAAAGTTCCACAATTCTCACATATCCCACTTGGGATTGATGAAGATGTCGTTATGGCATTAACATGTTGCTTTGGTGATTTTGAGGCTTCTTCAAGTCTAACCATAGCTTTTTCGAACTTCAAATTGATGGTATCAATGTGAGCACTAAGTTGAGCACCCAATTGAGTAATAGAGTCCACTTCATGCTTTCCTCCTCTAGTAGCCTTGTGAGGTCTACTATATTGTGAATTATGGACCGCTATTTCCTCAATCTTGTTCCAAGTTTTATTGTCGTCAACTTCGGTGAACATTCCATTTGATCCTATGTTGAGAATGTTTCTTGAGTCTTCATAAAGACCGTTCCAAAATTGTTGTACCAAGAACCACTCGCTAAGTCCATGATGAGGACATGAGCGACAAATTCCCTTGAATCGCTCCCAAGCTTCATACAAAGATTCTTCATCTCTTTGCTTAAAGCCCGTAATTTGAGCTCTTAGCATGTTAGTCTTTTCCGGTGGATAGAACTTTTTGAAGAAAGCTAGAGCCAACTTCTTCCAAGAATCAATTCCGAGAGTAGCCTTATCAAGGCCTTTCAACCATTGTTTTGCGGTGCCAATTAGAGAAAAAGGAAATAAGACCCATCGAATTTGGTCTTGAATTACACCGGTTTGAGAAATCGCATCACAATAGTCACAAAAAGTCTCCATGTGAGAGTGAGTGTCTTCACTAGGCATCCCCCCAAATTGGCTTCTTTCGACTAATTGGATAAATGCGGATTTGGCAATAAAATTTCCGGTTAAATGTTGTGGTGTGGGAGTACCATTGGGTAGGTTCTCCTAGGTGGGTACGGAATGTGATGAAAATTTAGGCATTGTGGGTTGATTTTGTGTTGGGTTCTCCTCACCTTCTCTTGCAAAAGGGTTGATGAACTCAATAGTGTTTGGTTGAATATCTAAAACCTCACCAATACCTCTCAAAGTTCTCCTAGCAAGTCTTCTATTGTTTGTCAAAGTCCTTTCAATTTCGTGATCAAAGGGTCACAAGTTACCTTGTGATCTTCTAGACATGCAAAATATCAAACAACTCGAAAAGAATTAGAAAAACCTTGAGGAGTTTTACTTCCCCAAGGCAAAGAAAGACACAACAAATAACAATTTAAGAAAATCTAAATCAAGTTAACACCGTCCCCGGCAACGGCGCCATTTTTGGTCGTGTTCCCTTAGGAGGGTTTAGTTTTCGGTACTTGTCGTTAGGAGCACCTAGACCAAAACACAATTTATAACTCCACAAACAACTTTACAATTAGTAAAGAGGTAAGTAAAGGTCGTCTCCCAAGGGACGGGAATTGAGATGAGATTTTCAATTGCAACTAGTGGTGTCTAGGGGTGTCATAATTTGGGGTTTGGAGTAGAAGATCACTAAACTAAATTGCAATAAAAGTAAACAAGCAAGATGATTAAAAGGGGTGTAAACAATTGATAAAAGGCACTAGGGTGTCATGGGGTCATAGGGGATTCATGGGAATTGATCATACAAACATATTCTTAAATTATAAGCAAGCAATTATTATTGTGATGGATCGAGTTGGTTTATATCTTACAATCCTAGGAAAGTTTGGGTCCCGGAGCCGAATCGATTAGATTTTACAACACCTACAAGTCGACTTAATCTTCTTTACTCAACTATACGCATGGTCTAATGAGACTCGAGTTGGTTTATGTCTTACAAGTCTCATTGAAAAGATAGGTGATGGGTAAAAAATGCAAGGATTCATAGGCTCGCATTTCATCAAACATAACATGTGCATAAGTTGAGATCACAACAAGCAAGCAAATAAACTATGAAAACATATTAATTTAAGCATGAATCATCCCCCATGTTGGTTTCCCCTAATTACCCATTAACCCTAGCTAAGGAAACTACTCACTCATTATCATGTTGAACATGCTAGCAAGGTTGTCAATCATACCAACAAAGTGAAACATGATGAATAAATGAAGATAATTAACAATAATTAAAAAGGGATTCAGAGAATTATACCTACTAATGATTCCAATAATAAAGTAAAGAATAATAGAAGTGATTGATGATTGATTGGAAGGTTGTCAATCTCCCAATAATAACCCAAATAATCTTCAATTACCCAAAATGAAAGATGAACCAAAGAGAGATTAAGGAAATGAAATTTGTATTAAAACTTGATTAAATGTTGATTACAAGATTAAAGAAGAGATTTGATTGATATAAACTACACTAGAGATTGAAGGAAAAGTAGATCTATATACTTACATATTCATATATGATTTAATTTAATTTGTCATAAAATTAAAGATGGAACTTATGCATGCAAACATTAAAACAAAATAAGAAAGAAACATTGTTCTTACATTGGGATTTTCGGTTAATATGGCACAAGAGAGATCACCTTTCTCTCTTGTTCTTGTGCTTTCCTTTAATGGAAGAACTAAGATCCAAGGGTAGGATCTCTCCCAAAGCTTAATACCCAAGACTTACTCTTAATTAAAATTAATATTACATAAACTAGTACAATATTAATCTTGTAGAAAAATGACCCAAAAATATTACAAAAACACTTAATATTTTCGGTTTGGGAGAGAAGAAGAAGAGAGTTATTTTTCTCTCTAGAATTCTAATTTTTGGATAAGTGGAAGAATGAATAATACATCAATAACAATATTGAGTATATGGTCAAAAGGAGAGGAAAAACCAATTGTTTTTCCTCCTCAAAAAACCGGGTGGAGTAGGGGGTGGAGGGAGCCAATACATGCACTTGTTTATCTTCACAAGGTAAACTAGGGTTGCATGGCTACTAAAGCAAACAATCATAATGTTTTCCACTAATTTAAACAAACATAATATTTGTTTAAACCACCTCCCATTTTCGGCACATTGGATAATATGGGATCCATTTTATTTTTGTCAATTTGTCTTATGTCACATGTCATATGTAACATAAATTTGTTATGTATTTTTAACATATTAAAAATCAACGTATTAATAAAAATACGTCATATTCAAAAATCGACTTAGTAATTTCATAATTACTTGTACCAAAATATTTTGCCATTTATAAATCACAACAGATTGTATTTATAATAATTCATTCAATTTCAATTGTTTCTTTAAACAATAATTTCATCCGAGTAATGATACGATTCAATTACTCAGACCGTATCTCATTTAATCACATTTCAATGAAATACGTAAATATAACTTCCAAAATCGTCCGTCAATTTTCAAGTAATTTAATTAACTCGTAACGTTATACGATTAATTAAATGGTCAATTAAGAGTGTTGCCCTATAGGTATGACCTGGGGATCAATCGATCACCACCGTCGCACGACGTAATGTCAAACTCTAGTCAGCCAATCATTACCGATATATGTTGATCAGTTGACAGTAAAATATTACTTCCCAATTGTATTCTTTATAATGAGATTTAAACATGTGATCATCATGATCAACAGTCGTGATCGCATTATTGTCGGAGGACACATATTCCAACAATCTCCCACTTGTCCTCGACAAGTGTGCATCACCAATTCTCTTGTCCTATTACTATCTCCCACTCAATGCAAGGTGTCTTTCAGGTCGTACTTGCAAGTGATCATATCGAGAGTGGTTTCCTCGATCTGGAGAATAACTGATTGACCGGACTTATCTATCATAGATACTTTCCGAGCGTGGCCACGCATTTCCAGTTCATTACTCCTCGAGTGGCCCTGAGATATTGTTATAACCCTGACTAGGGGTGGACAATTCCTATCGCACTCATTCCCTTCGACTAGCCACAGCCATCATAACCCAAAATATGCCCATTTGACCCCATTTACGAAGGTCGTAGTAACACAAATCAAAGTTAATCTGAAACTGTGCCATCTTAGGCGAATAGACTTTAGTCAAAAGAATCGACTCATTCGAATACTATAGTAGCTCTCGCCACGACCAGGCTATATAAATTTGCCAGAACGCTATAAGCGGTCATTAGGCCCGACAAAATGTTCCTAACAGTCTGCCTATGTGATCGACTAGTCATCTCACATGACTCTATGACACTTGAACTTGCCATCAATCGCATCACACTCTAGTCACTTCGAGAGGTCACCTCATACAAGTAACTATGGGCAAATACAATGTTAATCCGTGTTCACTTTAACGGGGTTCAATTGTCTCCACAACCCGTTTGGATATAACAATGTACAAGGTGAGTTAATAATAACTCAAACGACAAATGTCGACATCACACTCGGGTAGTCAATATCATATTACAACCTTGTGATGTATATCATAAGTGTAAACACTTATTGATTGCAATAGAAGTTTAACATGCCATGTGTCCATGTGTTCAAACTTCTTACACTTGCATTTTCCTTTACGTTCATGTTCTCTCTCAAGGCATGAACTTTACCAAGTACACATCAAGGTTCCCGACCTCGGTTTTGGTTCTTTATCTTGAAAGAACTTTCTTATCGATTATCACATAACGAACGAATTTGTGGTGAATGATATAACTTGTACTGATCAAGTACTCCATCCACACACAATGCACTAGGTATATGTTCTGTAGAGTCTTGCAACAATTTGCCAAGACGATTGGCCTAGCACTTCTCACAAGTCCTAGCATAGTTAGGAAAGATTAGTTTTGAGTAACTTCTTATTCAACTAAGTATCTTTCCAAAACTTCTTATTTCTCTTTTTAGCTTGAAAGGTTAAGGATTCTCATAAATCCTTTCATGTGAACGGATTTTCTATAATATGTGCAACCTCTTGACACACAATAGAGTATTCCGTCAAACATCCTTAATCGCTCATCGGATTCTACTCGAGAATTCATGACGTTTCTATTGTGGCTTACCAATGAATCATCATGCTCTTATGCATATGATTCATTATTTGGACATGTGCATGATTATTCTAATGGCGGAAACATTAGTAACTTTTAATCATGATATCAACTATATTTAGGTTCAAGGAACGACCATGACTACTAATGGCAATTCCATTTCATTTAGATGAATAACCTGTGTTTCTGTTGATTCGATGTGTATCTCCCAATACTTATCCAACATCCCTTGATATAATTGGATTCATCATAGTCCATTTTCATCCAGAATTGAAAACTCAAATGCTTCTTTATGAAAGAAGGTATTAGCTCGTCATTCTTCAATGAGTGATGAGTTGTAAACATTCAAAGGATGATAGCTCCCACTAAATTCCATGACTTCACATGAGAATTTCCTAACTCCCACTCAATTCCACATATTTCGAAATTGACTTCTCAATCGAAACTTTTCAAGAATTGAAATATAAATTGCATTGCCAAGTTATTAAGATAAAACCATATATGTTCCCATCATATCCCTTCAAAATACCTATTTCGAAGAGGTCTCATTTTAACCTTACGGAAAGAGAATTTAAATCTCTAACACACTCATGTCATAATGATGTGTAGCAATGTCATTATTCAAATACAAATAATATCTAGAACACGTCCTTCGAAATACCCTTTCGGAAGGAGGTTTAACCATTTCATAATGAGGTTAAGCAATGACATTTGCGTGGTTAAAACTTGGCCATTGAAGATATCGGTATATCAATCTTTGCAACTCGATCATAACTAGTATGTTACTATGATTCATTTAGGCTCTTAAGTAAATCTCAAGGTTTAAACTATTGGTCAAAATTTATCATAGAGATCTCAGTCAAAAATTTGTTAAGACTTTACATTAGTCATTTTTCTTCCAAAACTTTCTTTTGGTCTCCTCGTATAGTTATCTTGAGAATATACTCTTATGATTACTTCACTTGGTCTCTTTAGTCATATAGAACTAACTTGAGACCATAGATCTCATCTATTCGGTATACTATGTAAATAGATATACCTTCATTCAAATCATTCTTTCTTGCGTAGATCTTCATTTACACAAGTACACAATTTTTATCTTGTCTCGTGTGTCGTGTCCTTATTTTTCTCCCACTCTATCTTTAGAATAAATACTCTATAGATTCAAAGATAGCATATGAGACACAAATAATGATTTGAAGTATAAGGAAAAATATCTCATAGATTGACTAATAGTTTAAATTTCATATGTGTACTTGGTGATTGACATTCCTTTAAGAGAGTTCATAGACTCAAAATCGCTTTATAAATGATCATACACAAGCCTTAAGCATGTGGACATATAATGAAACCCGTCATTATATTTGTCTATTAGATCACTTTAAGTTATATGTTTCTAAGAACAAGCATTTAAACATGAATTTTAGAACAAAAGGATAAAATGATAAAACGGGTGACTTGGGTTGAAACCAAGTCACCATTATCCAAATACAACCCATTATCCAAAATACCTTTCCATGTCGAACACGGAAACTTAAGGTTCTAAAATTCAAAACATAATTTAAAATAAGACAATGAAAAGCAAAGCTCCATGAAAGCTATCCCTAGCTTCTTGATGGTTTCTCATGCTTGCTTTTCCTTTCCCTTGTCTTTGCTTGGTGGAGGCCCTATTTACAATAAATAGGGAGATACATTATCACAACTTTGCATCATAATACCATAGTTGAATTAGAAACATAAAAGAAGGATAATCATTTACCTACTGGAGTAATCTTTCCAGCCTTAATATCACCAAGGTATTTGGAACAATTTCTTTTTCAATGTCCCATACCATTACAATAATGGCATTTATCAAGAGGACCCTTCTTGATTTTTGAAGTGCTAGCTTCACAAGTCTTAGCTTTGGTGAATGTGGGAGCTTGCTTCTTGCCCTTTCTCCCATTCTTCTTGAACTTCCCCTTACTCTTAGTGCTTATGTTAAGCACATCCTTGGGCGGGTTCACATTTAACCCCATGTCCCTTTCGGCTTGCACAAGTAACTTGTGCAACTCTTCAAGAGACACATCCTTGTCTTGCATGTTAAAATTCACCCGGAATTGAACATATGCTTTGACTTTGGACAAGGAGTGTAGAATCCTATCTACAATAAGTTCTTTGGGGATTTCAACCTTTTGAATTTTCAATGTCTCGACAAGCTCCATAAGTTTGAGCACATGAGGGCTAACCTTTTGGCCCCTTTGAAGTCGAGATCAAAGAATGCCGCGGCCGCCTCATATTGGACGATCCGTGGAGTTTGTGAAAACATTGTCACAAGCTTGGAGTAAATCTCATTAGCATTGCCCATTTTAAAGGCTCTCCTTTGGAGGTCCGCCTCCATCGCAAATATCAGGACATTTTTCATTGCGGCGGACTCCTTTTGGTAAGCCTCATATGCTTCCCTAGTGGCGGCGGTCGACCTAGTAGTAGGTTCGGGTGGAGAGGCCTCGGTAAGGTAACGAAGCTTGTCGTCACCTTGGGCGGCCATTTTGAGTTGGGCATCCCAATCGGAGAAATTTGACCCATTCTTTTCAAGTTTACATCGATCCATAAAGGATCGGAGCCATGATGAACTAGCGAGAGGTGTGGCGTTTGGAGTTGGTGTTGCCATTTGTTATGAGAAAAAGAAGTGGTCTACAAAACAAAAATATAAGGAGTAAAACAAATGTCGTTTTAATAATAATACTCGTAAAAATGTATGATTTAAACAAGTTTTATGCATTTTTCTAGTGACCTCTACCCAACTAGATAAATGATTCCAAGACCCAACTTCATATCAACTTAGGCACGGGGTAGCCGATGAAACCTTTATCAATATAACTCGGTGGATTAACCTTTTAATCGATTCTACTTTTAGAACTCTTGGTCGATAAAATTACTCTAATGTTTATCTATAGCCCAAAACACATCAACAAGGGCACGGGGTAGCCGATGAAACCCTTATCAATAACTTTTGTTGAGTTCAATCCAAATTTCGAATAAATGTGTCCATTATCCAAACCCACATTAACTTAGGCACGGGGTAGCCGATGAAACCCTCATCAACATGAATTCGGTGGATTAGACATTTATCACCCACTTCCCCTACGTAACAAGGTTTGTACCCCGGGGTAGCCGAGTGCACTCCCTCGCGAAATAGGTTTTCATGGTTTCTACTATTTGGTAAGGCTATGTCTCAATTAATTGTTTTAGCGAGAGGTCATGTCAATTTATTATCTATCACGTTTTAAGTGAACTAAAGCGGTGAACTACGATAATTTTAATTGACACGGTCGATAAACTCGATAAAATAAGGATGCATGTTTTAGTTATGGCGATTTAGCGATGCATGCGACATAAAATAAAATGCAAGCATAAAAATAAATAAATCCTAGTATGGCCTTTCCTAAAATAGAAAAACTATTTAACTATTACATATTCGGAAACCAACTCCATTGGTCCCTTGAACTTTGGTTGTGACACGCATCTCGAGGTAACACCGTCTTTATGTATCGCCATTCTTGAAGAAATACGTCTTTGGGAACTCCGGAATGAATAAAATTACATAATAAATTACATAATTTCCTATTATACATTTGTAACTAAAATAAATCTATTAAATTACAAAATGGTGATACGAGATCACAATAAAATTACAACCGAATCGATATTCTCATACATTTCGGGAAATACCAATTAAAATCTAAGGCCATACTAAGTAAAATTACATAATTAAAAAAATACATAAATTAAAATTATGACAATCATAAAGAAAATGCAGCATTATAATATGTATGAACATGCTCAATTTTATGCTAAATCGCCTTTAATTAGCCAATATCGTATATTACTCGGTTCTTACGGATTTGCGTGATTTCAACATTTTATAATCACTAAAATTACATAAATTCATATTTATGCATAAGTTAATTACCCTAACCTTTTAGGACTCAAAATTTAGTCTTCACTAATTATTTGACCATAATTAACTCATATTTATAAAATTGTTCATTAATGGACTAAAAATTACCAAAATAAGCTATAAACTTCAAATAAATCACAAAATTTCAAATAAATTCAAAATTTGAAATTTAAACTCATGAACATTCTGGAAAAATACCATGACACTCATAATGTTCAAAAACTTAGGTTAAAAATTTCGAAATTTTTCCGGAAAAACAAAGTTGCGGTTTATCGGTTTTTAATAGAATAATCATAAAAACATGAGAAACATTTTATTCATCAACCTTTCAATTTTAGATCTGAAAAAGATAATAAAATGCAACATTAGACATTTTTCCTAAGTCATAGATTATGTTTTATTAATTTTTCACTAATAATGTCACTATTTATGCTATTTTTCTTCAAAAATCCATAAATCATGCAAAAAGACTTCACTATAACCCATTATTTTACACACATCTTGTAAAATTGCATGTGACAACATATTAAATTTCTATGACCATATTCGAAATTTAACTCATATTAACCTATTTTTCACCTAAATCCGAATTTAATAATGAAAAATCCATTTTTCGAGCATAACAAGTCCAAAAATTATGAAAATTTACAGGTTATCTCAAAATAATATATGTGACAACATATCCAAAAATCACTGGAAAATTCGAAGTATAGCTAATTTTAGACCGAAAATGACATTTTTACTCATAAAATCATATTTAAATGTCATTATTGTATAAAATGAACAATACAAATCCGTAAATTTAACCAAAATATCCTAAAACATTTTAGGACCAGAAATTTTAACATGCATGAATTAATTTCGTGATATATCATAATAACACAAAATTTACAAGTTTTATATGTTAATCTTTATAACTCGGAAAAACTTTTAACCGATTTGCATGCAAACAACCATGGCTCTTGATACCAATTGAAGGAAAAGTAGATCTATATACTTACATATTCATATATGATTTAATTTAATTTAATTTGTCATAAAATTAAAGATGGAACTTATGCATGCAAACATTAAAACAAAATAAGAAAGAAACATTGTTCTTACATTGGGATTTTCGGTTAATAGGGCACAAGAGAGATCACCTTTCTCTCTTGTTCTTGTGCTTTCCTTTAATGGAAGAACTAAGATCCAAGTGTAGGATCTCTCCCAAAGTTTAATACCCAAGACTTACTCTTAATTAAAATTAATATTATATGAACTAGTACAATATTAATCTTGTAGAAAAATGACCCAAAAATATTACAAAAACACTTAATATTTTCGGTTTGGGAGAGAAGAAGAAGAGAGTTATTTTCCTCTAGAATTCTAATTTTTGGATAAGTGGAAGAATGAATAATACATCAATAACAATATTGAGTATATGGTCAAAAGGAGAGGAAAAACCAATTGTTTTTCCTCCTCTAAAAACCGGGTGGAGTAGGGGGTGGAGGGAGCCAATACATGCACTTGTTTATCTTCACAAGGTAAACTAGGGTTGCATGGCTACTAAAGCAAACAATCATTATGTTTTCCACTAATTTAAACAAACACAATATTTGTTTAAACCACCTCCCATTTTCGGCACATTGGATAATATGGGATCCATTTTATTTTTGTCAATTTGTCTTATGTCACATGTCATATGTAACATAAATTTTTTATGTATTTTTAACATATTAAAAATCAACGTATTAATAAAAATACGTCATATTCAAAAATCGACTTAGTAATTTCATAATTACTTGTACCAAAATATTTTACCATTTATAAATCACAACAGATTGTATTTATAATAATTCATTCAATTTCAATTGTTTCTTTAAACAATAATTTCATCCGAGTAATGATACGATTCAATTACTCAGACCGTATCTCATTTAATCACATTTCAATGAAATACGTAAATATAACTTCCAAAATCGTCCGTCAATTTTCAAGTAATTTAATTAACTCGTAACGTTATACGATTAATTAAATGGTCAATTAAGAGTGTTGCCCTATAGGTATGACCTAGGGGATCAACTGATCACCACCGTCGCACGACAGTAATGTCAAACTCTAGTCAGCCAATCATTACCGATATATGTTGATCGTTGTGAAGAAATATTACTTCCCAATTGTATTCTTTATAATGAGATTTAAACATGTGATCATCATGATCAACAGTCGTGATCGCATTATTGTCGGAGGACACATATTCCAACAGAGATTGCTAAGAAGAACATGCTAATCTAATTAGACTAATGGGGTATTTATAGTGGGGATTAGTTTCATAAATTAGGGTTTACTAAGGGCTTAAATGACGATTAAGTCCTTGAGGAATCGCCGGTCTCAAGAGAGACTCCGTTCTCCTTTTTGCCGGTCTTAGAAAGATATGCGCATCCTTCCTTGAATGAGTAGAAGACGAAATGGCTGACACGCAATCCGAGCGTCCAGGGCACGGGACGGGCGGATTGTTGGTGTTTTGGACGAGCGGATTGTTGGGGTGGACGGGCGGATTGTGGTGGTTCTGGACGGGCATCCACTGGGGAAGACGCTGGGATTGCCCTTGCTGGACGGGCGAATTCTGGGCAATCCGCTCGGATTGTCTTACAGCTTCTTCCTTTCTTCTTTTCTTCCTTTCTCTTCATAAAATCCTTGAGGATTTCCCCGGGGATGCAAGGATCTTTTCTCATCATTGCCCATCTACTATAGTATGTACAAAGGCCTTCTAGTCTTGTCTTCTCTTTGATGCTTGGTCATTGAATTCAATCAATTTAGCTCTATTTTGCCATGAAAATGCAAGGTTTGCACTCCTTTCCTACCAAGGAAACAAAACCTCAAAGAATATGCAAAATAAAGGACTAAAGACAATAAATGACCCAAATATGCACTAAAAAGCATGGGAACAAGGCTAATTCGGGGACTAAATATGCTCTAATTATGGTCACATCAGAAACCCTACCTGGAATGTAAACACCACAAATGGTCTAGTAGCTAATCAGAATCTTTCCTCAACGAATCCTCCTCCTATAACATGTATGCATACAATTACTACCACAATCATACAAATCACCCAAAAACCCCCAAGATTACCCAATTAGGGTTTAACCAAACTTAACGAAACATTATGAAAATTATATAAAAAGCTTACCCTCGACACAACGATCACAACGCCGTAAAGAACGAGACAATCCAACACTCCTAGCCTTGGGATTTGTTAACAATGCGAAGAACACGAACTACGTAACTTCTCTTTTTCTCAAAAAGGTTTTTAGAAAGGTTAACAGTGATTAAGAATAGTGACGGCCACCCTTTTATATTAATCTCACATCATTAACAAAACCGGGCTAAACAACCCGTAAAAACACACTTACTCGATCGAGTAAGTGACTTACTCGATCGAGTGGCCCTTACTCGATTGAGTCCCTAACTTGCTCAATCGAGTACCCTACATGCAGTCTCCTTTTTTGTGTCAAAAACTACTTACTCGACAGAGTAAGCCCCACTCGGTAGAGTACCCAAAGACACATAAAACCGTAGTATTACACGAATAGTCTACTTTGGTTTGTCTTGTACTAATTGCAGGAATGAACCGAAAAGGAGCGAAATCGAGCCTGAACCTGTCCCAACCGCATGCATTTTGGAGAAGGAAGGATCGGAGCTTGGAATCTGTCACTTAGAGATGCGTGAAGTGGCTTCGGAAGGTGTTTAAGTGTTCACCCGTGCTAATATAGCTCGGTCGACCAAGTTGGTTGCTGGATTTGGTCGATTGAATGCTTTATCCTGCTGAAGTCCCTCGATCAAGTTCTCCCTTTACTCAATCGAGATAGCTGTTTGTTGAAGTCCTCGATCGAGTACTCGTGTTACTCGATCGAGAGGTTTGCTGAGTTTTGTCCTCGATCGAGTAGTTTTATTCTGCTCGATCGAGAGGATTAGTCTTATACGTGGATTTAAGTTTATTTTTTAATTTTTTAATTGTAATTTGGAATAAGTACGCATATGACGGCAGTCATATAGGTATCTTCTTCCCTTCGACTCTTCTTCTCTTCTCTTCTCTCTCATTCTTTCTCTTAGAACTTTCACTTCCTAAACCTAATTACTGGATTGTTAATCTCTTGTATTCGGTATTCTCTACTCTTAATCTCAATTAATTACTTTTACCTTTATTGCTCTTGTTCCTTTATCGTCTTTGCTCTTTTAATTCTCTTATTTGGTTTTTGTCTACCAATTGATTATTATGTTTAATTCCCTTGGTTTATGTTTTGTTGTTGATTATTCAATAATTATGCATAACTAATCCATATATGCTAGGACATAGGGAAGCCATGGTAGTTAGGGAATTATGATAGGAAATTAGGGTTCGGTGTGATTTTAGTCTGTGTTGTTAATCATTGCAGTTAATTGTAATTAGCTACTTGAGTCGACGCATTTAGCTTCTTAATCTTGGTACCCCCTGACCTAGATCGAGAGATTGGAAAGGGCAAGACCTGCAATGAACATTAGGGCATGCTAGTAAGGGTGAAAGCTAAGCTAGTATTGCTTTAGGTCGAATTGCGGACCGAGAGGACCTTTTCACTACCCTGCAGATCGATTTTATGCTGACCTATGACCTTAGATTGGATTCCTAGACAACCATGGTGAACCGACTGTCTTAGCTGTTTCTCTCTATTTGTTGATTTCTCTTGCTCTCTTTCTCTTTTAATCTCCGTAGTTTAGAACAAACCATTAAAACCCCCAAGAATTGGTTACTCGGACAGAGTATATACAACAACACAATATCCTATTCACATGTTTCTAACAAGCCACATTAGAAATCAATCATCATGCAATTCCGTTATTCATATCAACATATAATCATGCAAACTACTCACCTTTCGCCACCGCATTCTCCATTCTCCACATTCATTTATCCACCGATTCATACGACACATTTTCAATATAGATATGCAACATAACTTATATTAACACATAGCGATCCCATGACACCCCATAGTGACCGGTTCAAAGTTGAAGGGCGAGATTGCGGCTTTAGGACATCTCCCAAGCCTTTACATTAGCTCCTAACAACTCCTAACTGGGTTCATTTGATTTTGACTCCCTAGATTCATTGGGTTCATTAGTTACAGGTTCCAAAATCATCGCTCTGATACCACTTTGTAACACTCTCATACACCAAGTGCCTTACCAGGACCACCAAATGCTTGGAAATGCTACCATCTTGGTTACCCGAGGCAATGTATATCAAAAGGACCATAAAAGAATATACTTTATTAAATAAGTTTAAAGCAATACACGTCCAAACCACAACTGTTAAATGAAAATACAACTATTCCAAAAGTGCTAAACCAACTAAAGTACATAATCGTTTAACGACACAGCGGAAGACTTTTAGACATCTCGTGCTGACTCAACACAGCTATCCCATGCGCGTCCATCTCATACCTGCTCAATAACTGCTCACCATCCCCGAATGGATCACCACAGTTTTCAAAATTTTAACGGGGTCAGTTACTGATTACACAAAATACAATATAACAGATACAATACACAAATTACCCAATCTCCATCACAACTCCATACACCTGACTACACACTAAAGTGTGTAGTCCTGCTAGAATACCCATCGCAACAGGTATTCCTCGCCGCCAGTGGGGGACCGCAGCCGTTCCAACCTAAGCCCCGCTCATCTCATCCGAGCGTGAAGCCACTCGCGCAAGTGACTCCACCCAGCCGAGGGCGCACCTTGCGAACCATAGACAAACAACAACAATTATGCAACAATAACTTCAACACAAAAACCAGCATGTTATAGATCAACAATAAACACAATCACCATCAACACTTATGTAACCAATAATCGAGTAGGGAAACCCTACCTGGAATAAGCAATCACGTGACCATCACAAAGCAGCTAATCAATATTGCTCCTCAACGAAACCTCCTCCTATAAGCATATAACCATACAATTACCATCTAATACAACATTATACTCCCAAAACCCCCAATCTACCCAATTAGGGTTTTAAACATAATCAACGAAATGGTATAAAAAACATACAAGGATCTTACCCATGACACGATGAACTCAACGACGTAAAGAACACGACAATCCGACAACCTTAGCCCTTGGGATTTGATAGCAATGTGACGAATAAAAGCAACGTAACTGTTTTCTCTCTTGAAAGGTTTAGAAAAAAGTAAAAGTGATAAAGAAGGTGACGGAAAACTTTAAATACCAATCACGCGTTATTAACAAAACCCCGCAAAAATAACCCGCAAAACCAACTTACTCGATCGAGTAAGTAACTCACTCGATCGAGTGACCCTTACTCGATCGAGTCCCCAACTTACTCGATCGAGTACCCTTCAGCAGAACACTGTTTCGTAAACCAAACATACTTACTCGATAGAGTAAGCCCCCACTCGATAGAGTACCCATAGACATAGAAACCCGTAGTATTACAGAGAGAGATAGATTTTAGTGTAGAGTTGAAACCAGGGACGGGACCAATCTCTAAGGCCCCGTACCGCATGGGTCCTAAAGAGTTGGGAGAGCTGAAGAAGCAGCTGGATGATTTGATAGAGAAGGGATACATTAGACCTAGTGTATCACCGTGGGGAGCACTAGTTCTGTTTCTGAAGAAGAAAGATGGGAGCTTGAGGCTGTGTACCGACTACAGGGAGCTGAACAGTGTTACAGTAAAGAACAAATATCCTTTGCAAAAGATAGATGATCTGTTTGACCAGCTGAGTGGGGCAGGAGTCTTTTCGAAGATTGATCTGAGATCAGGGTACCATCAGGCGAGGATTCGGGATGAAGACATACCAAAGACAGCTTTTCGGTCGAGGTATGGTCACTATGAGTATGTGGTGATGCCGTTTGGGTTGTCTAATACGCCGGCAGTGTTTATGGATTTGATGAACCGGGTCTTCAATCAGTTCTTGGATCAGTTCGTGGTGGTATTCATCGATGATATCTTAGTCTATTCTAAGACTAAGGAGGAGCATGAGGAGCATTTGAGGTTAGTATTGCAAACTCTACGCGACAACCAGGTGTATGCAAAGTTGTCTAAGTGTGAATTCTGACTAGAGAAAATGGCTTTTCTGGGCCATGTGATTTCTAAAGAGGGTGTATCTGTAGATTACCAAGATAGAGGCGGTGTCTACGTGGGAAGCACCAAAGAATATGGCCAAGATCAGGAGTTTCTTGGGTTTGGCAGGGTACTATCGACGGTTTGTGAAAGACTTTTCAAAGATTGCCAGGCCTATGGCTGCGTTAATGAGGAAAGAGAACAGGTTTCGATGGGATGAAAGTTGTGAGATGGTGTTCCAAACATTAAAGGAGTGTTTGACAACAGCTCCAGTCTTAGCTTTACTTGAAGTGTGTGAGAACTTTGTGGTGTATACAAATGCTTCAAAGAACGGGTTAGGTTGTGTGTTGATGCAGAATGGGAAAGTCATTGCCTATGCTTTTAGGCAATTAAAGCCTTATGAGGAGAACTATCCGACACATGATCTAGAGTTGGGTGCGGTTGTGTTTGCTCTCAAGATTTGGGGGCACTATCTTTATGGGACGACCTTTAAGGTGTTTTCAGATCACAAGAGTCTAAAGTACATTTTTACTCAAAAGGAGCTGAATATGAGACATAGGAGGTGGATGGAGCTTATCGGGGACTCTGACATGGATATCATATACCATGAAGGGAAAGCAAACGTTGTGGCTGATGCGTTGAGCAGGAAGAGTGTGCATTCTCTATGCACAGCTATGTCTTTAATGAGGTTGAGAGATGAGGTGGGAAAGATGGGGATACATGTGATTAAAAAAGGGGATGCTAGAGGAGACTTGACAGTGGAGCCGGATCTTTATGATGATATTCGTAGGAAGCAGACTCTTGATTCTAAGATTCATGAGTGGAGAGCTGGAGTAGAGAAAGGGACATTGTCTCCGTTCTCTATTAATTCTGATGGGAGTGTTCGGTTTGATGGGAGATGGTGTGTGCCGAGGGATGAGGAGTTGAAAAAGATAATCATGACCGAGGCTCATTGCACACCGTATTCAGTGCATCCGGGTGGTGACAAGCTTTATAGGGATCTGAAGAAGACTTTCTGGTAGCCTGGGATGAAAAGGGAGACAGCTGAGTTTGTGGCTAGGTGTTTGTCATGTCAGAGGGTTAAGGGAGAGCAGCGAAGACCGCAAGGTAAGATTCAGTCTCTTGAGGTACCTGAGTGGAAATGGGAGTCTATCTCCATGGATTTTATAGTTGGTTTACTGAGGAATCAGCAAGGTAATAACATGATATAGGTGATTGTTGACCGTTTGACTAAGTCAGCTCACTTTATTCCAATGAAAGATACATAGAGTAAGGTGCAGTTGGCTAATGGCTACAGGAAATATGTGGTGAGGTTACATGGGGTGCCAAAGGACATTGTGTCAGATTGGGATGCGAGGTTCATTTCTCGGTTTTGGCAAGAGTTGCAGGAGATGATGGAACTACCTTGAAGATGAGTTCTACGTTTTATCCTGCAATAGATGGGCAGACAGAGAGAACTATCAATACTTTGGAAGATATGTTAAGAGCTTGTGTGATGGAGTTTGGTGGTAGTTGGGAAGAAAGGTTGGATTTGATCGAGTTTTCTTACAACAACAGCTGCCACACGAGTATTGGGATGGCTCCGTTTGAGGCTTGTATGGGAGGAGGTGTAGGAGTCCGATTTGCTACGATGATAGGGCTGAGGCAGTGGTTTTAGGACCATGGATGGTTCAGGAGATGATAGAACAGGTGAAAGTGATTCGGCAAAACATGAAAGCGGTCCAGGATCGACAAAAGAGCTATGCAGACTTACACTGTCGAGACGTCGAGTTTCAGGTTGGGGATAAGGTTCTTTTGAAAGTGTCACCTATGCGTGGGGTTGTGCGGTTTGGTAAGAAAGGAAAGTTGAGCCAAAAGTTCATTGGACCATATGAGATTTTGGATCGAGTAGGAGAGGTTGCTTATCGGTTAGCCTTACCACCAACTTTGGATTGTGTGCATAATGTGTTCCATATGTCTCAATTATGGAAGTATGTGAGTGATCCCTCCCATGTGTTAGAGGTGGTGAATATCGAGTTGGATGAATCCTTGTCTTATCTTGAGGTGACAAAGCAGATTCGTGATCGCAAGGTTCGCAAAACTAGGTCCGGGGAAACAGTATTGCTCAAGGTTCTATGGTCTAATCACGAGGTTGGGGAAGCAACATGGGAGACGGAAGAGGTTATGAAAGAGTGGTATCCGTCTCTTTTTGATCAGGTATGTGTGGTTACGGGACGTAACCTTGTTTCTTTTAAGGGGGGTAGGATATGATCGTATAAGGTTTTTGGGATGGTTTTATGTTGGTTTTGGTACAGTTAGTGGTTGTTTTGAGTCGGTATGAGTGGTGGTTGGGTTTTGTTTTTGAGGTTTTGTTGCATTATTGTGTCGTAGTTGAGTTAGTGAGTTTGTTTTTGTGTATGTGTTTGAACTTCGGGGACAAAGTTTATTTCTAAGGAGGGAAGACGGTAATTCTACGGTTTTCTGTACTGTTGGGTACTCTATTGAGTAAAGCTTACTCTGTCGAGTAAGTGAGTTTTGCGTACGAAACACTATTATGTCTGATGGGTACTCGATCGGGTAGGGGCCACTCGATCGAGTAAGTCACTTATTCGATCAAGTTGGTTTTACGGGTTATTTTGCCGTGTTTTGATAGCAACGCGATAAGAATATATAAACACCTTTCGTCAGTTTCTTTTCACTGTTACCCTATTCTAAACTTCACAAAGTTAAAAACAAAGTTACGTTGGTCCTTCCTTCCGCATTGTTATCAAATCCCAAGGCTCGTGTCATCGGAATCCAGAGTCATTTACACCGTTGAGACCGTCGCGTTATAGGTAAGATCTGAGTACCGTTTTTTTATTGTTTCTTTGATTTTGGTTCAGGCCCTAATTGGGTAATTTGGTGGTTTTGGGAGTATTTTGATAGTTGATGGTGATTTTATGATTGTATGATTGATAGGAGGTGATTTCGTAGAGGAACGTTTTTGATTCGCTGTTGTGACGATATTGGTGATTGTATTTCTAGGTAGGGTTTTCTACTCAGTTATTGGTTACATGTATATTAGATGGTTGATTGATTGTCGATGGTTGATTGATGTCATTTGTTTATATCGTATTGGAATTGGTAATTGTTGTTGTTGTAGTTGGTTGTAATGTTTGTCTGTGGTTCGCGAGGTGCGTCCTCCGCTGAGTGGAATCACTAGTGGGAGTGGCTTCACGCCCTTGATTTTCCCTTTGTGGAACCCGCCACAAGAGGGGATGTGCACATTAAGGGACATGGGTTTGCGCTCGATATTGATGAGCGGGGCTTAGATGGGAACGACTGCGGTCACCCACTAGCGGTGTGGATTACTGGTTGCGGCCGTAATTTGGCAGGACTAGACCTTCAGACTAGTCAAGTTATTGGTGATGTGACGGTGTTGGTGGATTGTATGTACTGTTGTTATTGTCTTATCTTATATTGTGTAATCAGTAACTGGCCCCGTTTAATTGTTTTAAAAACTGTGGTAATCCATTCGGGATTGGTGAGCAGTTATATGACATGCATGCGCGAGGGATAGCTGGGATTGAGTCATCACGAGTCACTTAGAGTCTTCCGATGTGTTACCAAACGTTTATTTTACTTTACATTTGATTTAGTTGGTTTTGGATTTGGAACAGTTGTATCTCTTTTGACAGTTTTGGATTTTGGTTATGTATCACTTTAAACTTAACTATTAAAGTACGTTCTTTTATGGTCCTTTTGATATACATTGCCTCGGGTAACCGAGATGGTAGTACTTTCATGCATTAGGTGGTCTTGGTAAGACACCTTGGTGTATGGGGGTGTTACACCACCACCTCATCAACAAGTCCATGCAATCACCTTGAGAGGCGGAAAAGAATTGGAAGAACCAGGGAGGAAGAAAGATGCAATGGGAGGAGGAGTTGAGAACTCCAAGAAAGGGAAAGTGAGTGAACAACTTGAAGATGATGAACATTTTGTCTTGGAAGAAATTGTGGTTGACAAAGTGGTTAGCAAGGAAAAAGAAAAATAAGCCAAAAAGATAGATGACACCAAGCAAGCCTCATCTTCTAACAAGGCTTATATTACCTCAATACCATTTCCTAATAGAGAAAGAGCAATGAACGAGGAGAAAAAATTCTCTAAGTTCTTGGATATGTTGAAGAAACTTGAAGTCTCACTACCTTTCACCGAGGTAGTGACCCACATGCCACTCTACTTGAAGTTCCTCAAGGATGTTTTGACAAGGAAAAAGGGTATTGAAGGTGATGGTCTTATTGCTCTCACGGAGGAGTGTAGCGCGTTGCTACTCAATCACATGCCGAAAAAATTGTAAGACCCGGGTAGTTTTATTATCCCATGTATGCTAGGCAACGTGAATATCAAGAGAGCATTATGTGATTTGGGTGCAAGCGTAAGCATCCTACCACTCCCTATTGCAATAAAACTTGGCTTAGAGGACATGATTTTCACTTCTATGACCGTGCAATTAGCCGACCGGTCGGTCTAATACCCCAAGGGTATTCTTGAAGATGTTCTGGTCAAAGTGGGAAACTTCTACATTCCGGCGGATTTTGTTGTGATGGATATCCCGGAAGATCACCAAACTCCCATCATACTTGGAAGGCCCTTTTTAGCAACCGGGGGAGTTGTGATCGATGTGAGAAAGGGGAAGCTCTCGTTCAACATGGGAGAGAACGTAGTCGAGTTCTCCTTGACGGGAGGCACCTCCAAGTCTATGTTTGAGAGTGTTTGCTCGGTGAATTTCATTGAAGACGTATTTGAGAATGAGAGTAGTAATGAAGATTGGAATTCTTGATTGGTCATGGACCAAATGATGAAAATGAAGTTGGCCCTCTCATTTGGGAAACTTATGAAGAGTCCTTGCAAAATAATAAGTGTGGGGAGGGAAGTTTTGAAGAACTTGGCTCCCCTATTTGGGACATTTACAATGATGATGAGGAAGACCTCCCACTTCTATCCCCTTCCAAAATCCTTGAAGAAGAAGTGTGTGTCAATGGCAAATGTGGGGAAGAAGGTAAAACTTGGGAAATGGAAGTTGATGAGTTCGAGCTTGCCATACTTGGAGAGTTTAGGAGCCATGATAAAAACTATGATCTTTGTAGTTTTGACACTAGCTTGAATGAAATTGAAGCTCTCCTCTTCGGAAATGGTTCGGTTCACATGGAGAGTCAAGAGAAACATGGTATGAATAATAGCATTTTGAACCTCAATGTTGATAATTTGAATCCTCAACCTCCTATTCTCCACCACTTCCCTTGCCTTGATTAGGAGGAGATCTCCTCAAACATTGAAGTTTACGAGATTCCGTTCCTCCTACCTCCTAGCTACCATTCCAATATGAAGGGTCCTAGTCACCAAGAGGACCCGAGAAACGGTACCAAAAGGGGTAGAAGGAACCATGAAAAGAAGTGTTGGAAAACTAGTTGGTGGTGGTTCACGATAGCTTGGCACTACTTGTGTCTATTTGAGTCTTTAGCTAGAGCCTTTGACCGACTCCTCCGTGCCTTGAGTGACATGGATCATGCCACTTGGAGATTCAAGCAACAAAAATTTTGAATGAGAGGTTTGGTGGAGTCCCTCAAGAACCACCAAATTGTATATATTCTCTTCCCTTACTTACTTATACTTTACTTGCATTTTAGTTCCCTATCTACATTCGTTCCATTGAGGATAATGTCACGTTTTAAGTATGGGGAGGGGATTCACTATATAAAAATCATAAAATTTTGAAAATTTTGAAAATTTCAAAAACATGTTTTTTATTTTATTGCACCTTCCTTTCAAAAAAAAATCAAAAATTTCCAAAAAAAATTGAATATTTCAAAAAAGACAAAAGCATGTTAATTACCTTATTAGTGTAAAATTGTATATACGCGTGCTTTTGTTCTCTTCTTGCATAGGTACATCACTTCAATTGAAACATCATAAGGGAATGTGAAGGCGCTGCGGTATGATCGTTCTAAACCCTCTTTCACTTCCATCTTTTTTCATTTGTTACATTTGAGGAGAATGGACTTGTATGTTGAGGATATGAAGTGTATTTTGGAGAATGTGGCGATTGTGTGCCTACGTGTTGTTAGGAGATGCATTAGTTTTTGTGGCATGTAGATGGTAGAGCATATGCATTAGGATGTTTATATATGGCTTGAATCATGGCATATGGTTGCATTTAGGTAAATGATGAGTCATAATTATATGCATATTTATGCCTCCCCTTAGTTACCTTTGATAGGATTTTCGTGCTAATTTATATTAAATTACATGCCTTTTTTGTTAGAATGTTGTTACTTCTGCTATTTAGTTTTTAATGCAGGAATGATGCATTTGAGGAGTAAAGGAAGGAAATGGGCATCGAGGAGTGGGCATGAAGGAAAACACGAAGCATGGCACAGGAATCTAGAAGAATAAAGGAAGAGAAGTGAAGAATACAACACGAAGAAAAGAGCTGAAAAGGGAGGATACTCGACCAATCCCGAGCAGGCTCGATCGAGGAAGTAGTGTACTCGATCGAGTACACCTAGGCTCGATCGAGTACACATCGAGCTAGGGGATTTTCCACAATTTCCTTAAGTCGGTTATGTTTTACTATAAATACCCAATTCGTACCCTACGTTTATTTACGCTTTATTTTACCTAGATACGTATTATTTTTACCCTAGAAAACTCTCTAAAACTCGTAGTTTAGTTTTATTATTATTGTTTCCGAATCTAAACACTCTTTAATTACGGTACTCTCTAATCCTTCTTTAGTTATTATTAATTCAAGTTCTATTTAATTCAATTGCTTGTTATACATCTCTTTATGCTTTTAACTATGTCTTCTACAATTTTTATTGTTGCTATTACCGTTAGTATGCGTAGCTAATTTCATATTCTAGGGTGAAAGGGGATCTAGGTTGTTAGAAAAGGGTTAATTAATGAATTAATTGTTAAATTGCTCTTGATTGTTGTTCAATTGTTGTTTTACATCTAGTTAATTAATTACTGATCTGAATTGGTTAATTAGTCTTGCAAACTAAGATTTTCACCGACCGGGTTAATACTAGTATAGACCATGATAATTGAATTAGACCGACTTAATAATAGCAATCGCATGTTAAGTTTAGATCTAAAAAGACATATTAGAATCGACCGATCATATGACTTTCAACAATATAAATTGCTCAATCAATGAATTAAATCATACCCTTGGATGACTACCTAGTGAACCCAATCCCTAGACTCTTTAATATTATTGAATTTGTCTTTATTTACATCGCAATTAGTTTAGAAATCAAACAAACAAAACCCCATAAAATTGTTACCTTTAAGACAAACTTAAATATAAACAAACTAGATTAATTAACCCGTCTCCATGTGGATTCGGCCCTTTCTTACTACTAGCTACTAGTTAGTTGTGAATAGGATTTATTTTGATAGGCCAACGACTGAAAATAACTTTATCAAATTTGGCGCCGTTGCCGGGGAGGCAACAATTTTTCTGTTTGTTTTTGTTTATTTATGTCTTTTGTCTCAGGAGCATCAGTTCCTTGAGACAGTTTGATATTTTCTTGTTATTTTCGTGTATGCCCAGGTCTGATAGGTCGGAGATTGTACCTTTTGATCCCGAGCCAGAGAAGACTTTTCCCTATAGACGAAAATTTCAAAGAGAAGTAAGTCAGGTGGAAGACTTGAGTACACATGACTACGAGCGGTTTACTTTCGCAGAAGATTCGTCCTTAGAAGAGGACACATTAGTTTCTGCACGCGTTACTCCTACAACATTGAAGATGCCGACCTTGGCAAGTCATTCCAAACCCACCATTGATTCTATTCCTAAAGGCTATAAGCTCCCTACCACTGATAAAGGGACCTTTGAGATCAAACCGTCTTATATAAGCCTGGTAGAGCGAAATATATTTGGAGGCAAAGCTGGAGAGGACCCTGCCAAGAACATGGAGAAATTTGTCATATATTGTTGTTCTATTCCTTTGACTGCTAGGGTGACTCAAGATCAAGTTAAACAGACTCTTTTTCCTTTCTCTCTGAGAGATGATGCAGCAGAATGGCTACGTGACTTGGATATGGAGACTGAATCAATCACTAGCTGGACTTCACTAACTCTTGCATTCTACAAGAGGTATTTTCCACCACAGAAGACTAATGCTCTTAGAAGCCAGATTACGAGTTTTAAACAAGATCCTACCGAAAACCTTAATGAGGCCTGGGTTCATTTTAAAAGGCTAGTTCGATCCGTCCCTAATCATGGCTTCCAGATTTGGTTCCTTTCCAACCAGTTTTACAACGGGTTGTATGACGATCACAGAGCTTTGCTTGATTCCGCTGCCAATGGGAGATTCCGGGATAATACTAATAACGGTAATGCTTGGAAGTTGATTGATCAGATAGCTACTTACACTGCTGAGTATGGTAACCTCAGAGGTAGTAAGAGAGGAAGTGGTTCAGACAACGTTATTGCGGCACAGCTGGAGGCCTTAACGGCTCAAATAGCTGAATTAAAGACATCTCAATCTTTGGTTAATAAGCAAGAAACGGTCCATCCAATGATTAATCAAGAAGTGTCCTGTGAGAGATGTGGGATAGATGGCCACACTGCAGCCAAGTGTATGAGTACCATTGAACAAGTTCATGCTTACCAGTCTTTCAAGCAAGGTACTCCTTATTCTAACTTCTTCCCTGAAAGGAGTCAGAATGTATTTGCTCAAGCCTCGCAGCAGAATGCTTATATCATTCCTCAAAATCGTGGTAATCAACCACAAGGAAATTTTGTTCGGCAAAATCAAGGAGGTTTTCGACAGATGCAACTTCCTCCTCAAGCTCCAAGTAATGAGATGGCAGAGATGAAGGCTCTATTACAACAAAGTAATAGCTCAGATTTCCGAACTAATAGCTCACAACAAGATGTTGGATACTCAAGTTGCTCAAATGGCGGCTCAAAATCATTCAAAACAGTCCGGAAATCTTCCTCCTCAAGGTAAGCAAGCACATGAGCAAGTTAATGCTATTTCTTTGAGGAGCGGTACCAATTATCAAAGTCCGGATGTGCCCTTTGATGAAGAGGAAGTCCCTTATATGCATCCTAAGGGATTGGGTAATCTCGAGTTGAGTGATGATGAGAAAGAATTTTGCAAGGATCAAACACATGATAAGCAAAAAGACGAAAAAAAGGAGGAAAGACATGAGTACTCGATCGAGCCCCAGCAGGATTGATCGAGGAACCATAGTACTCGATCGAGTACAACACGGGCTCGATCAAGGACACCCCCCAGAGCATGATTTTTCTCGTGTTTTAGCTATGGGATTAGAAGAAAATAGGATCCTCGATCGAGTGATCACTGGACTCGATCGAGTACACCCTGTAAGTGAAGAAGGTGCTTCTAAAACGACTACGAATGCAAAAGAAGTCGAGACAATTAAAAATCAACTACCTTTTCCACAAAGACTGCAAAAGTCTAAGCTTGAACAACAGTTCGGGAGGTTCATGGAGGTAGTCAAGAATCTTCAAATAAGTGTACCATTTACTTAATTGGTCACTCAAGTGCCGGCATATGCAAAATTTCTGAAAGAGGTCTTGTCCAAGAAGCACTCGTTTGATGAAGTTGAGACGGTGGCATTCACTCAGGAGTGCGTGGCCGCATTACAAGATAACTCACCACCAAAGTTAATAGATGCAGGGAGTTTTTCTATTCCTTGTCATATTGGTAGTATAGCTATTGATAAAGCCCTTTGCGATTTAGGGGCTAGTGTTAGTATCATGCCGTACTCTATATGCAAAAAGTTAAATATGGGTAAACTACGTGTCACTAATATGACCTTGCAAATGGCTGATAGATCTTTAAAGAAGACTATGGGTGTCTTAGAGGATGTGCCAGTTAGAGTAGGGAAGTATTTCATTCCAGTTGACTTTATCGTTATGGATATGGCAGAGGACTCTCAAGTACCTATTATTCTAGGTAGACCATTCCTTCACGCTGTAGGAGCACTCATAGATGTTAGAGATGGCAGTTTGACACTAAGAGCTGGGGATGACATTATTAAATTTGTTCTTGATAACGCTTTAAAGCATCCCCACTCAATAGCTTCATGATATATGCTTAATATTATTGATCCACCTATTCATGATTCCTTTACTTTGTGTTCTGACAGAAATCAGTCTGACGCCCCTGTTGTTGCGTTGGGACCATAGAGCAAGGAGGTGGATGAGATAGAGAAATTGATTTATGGAGATGAGCCTCATCCTGAGCCAGTTTATACCTTTGATGACAATGTTGACATAGAAACTGAGTTGGATGCCTTGGAGGCCGAGATTTTTAAAGAGGAACCAATTCAAGTTTTTGATAAAGCTCCTATGATGGATGAAGCACCCCATCTCCTTCCCAAAGATGATGATTTGAAGAGTGATGAACAGGCTTGCTCATATTTTATTTTAGATTTTGAGTTTGATGAGCCAGAACTTTATTCATTGCTTATTTTCTTTACTTGGACTTTTTATTGATGCTGCTTATGTCTGTGTGTAGCACAAGCGCTACTTTTTGATTTAGTATTACATGCTTTAAGTTGTATTGATTGTGCCTTGTATGGGCATTTATTTTAAATGCAGGAAATTTACTCGCCAGGATGAGTACTCGATCGAGTGGTGATGGGCTAGATCGAGTACCCTTGCTTTTTGGGTCTAAAATGTAGCTAACTTTGTTGCAATTGCGCGAATTGCACCGTTGGTTATTTTCCCCTACTTTTTGCAGCTGGTTTGGGGGAACTCCTACGCTCTTACCCGGTATTCTCTTCCCTTGTATCTACTTTTATTGTATTATCTCTATTTCATTTCCCATTCCTTTTGTTAGGTGTGTCTTTTAGGTTGCTGGGTTTGTTGTGTGATTGCTATGCTGTAGGCGTCACAATGAGGACACTGTGACATTTAGGTTTGGGGGAGGAATCTTTAATTATGTTGTGTGATTTATTTATGTTGTGTGCATTAATTCAAAAATCCATAAAAATTAAAAAAAACCAAAATACAAAAACATGTTTTTCTTTGTTTTAAGTCGAGTCTTGGTGAATTGAATAAAAATGATGTTAAATTGCATTGTTTTTGCATTCGAATCCCAGATAGTTGTCCATGTACTTAGTTTTGACCCATTATTCATGAAAACAAAGCTCATAACTCGAGTCTTAACCGTATTTAACATGCCTTATGCTAATTAGATTTGACAAATTTATGTTGGTAGACTACTTAAATTCTGAGGTCTATAGAGCTTCCTAGGCCAAGAACATCAATAAACTGGTCTCATTGTCAATTAGGCTTGAGTGTGGTTTCTCCTTGTGGAATGTTTAATATCAAAATGCATAAGTGTGACATTGATTTCTTGATACTTTTATTGCTTTCATTTGACTAAGTACATGTGGATAGGCGGTTCTTACCGTTCAAATAAGCCTTACATTACCTTTTGTTTAGCCCGTTTGAACCCTTGTAGCCAACTTTAAATTACATCCTATGAGCTACAATCCCGGAATTTGCTACCTTTTCGGGATAGTCGCAGTTACTTATTTTTCGTGTCTACTTTGCTATTATTGTTGGGTTGGGACTTATTGTCATATGGTATGGCAAAGTACTTATTAGCAATTGTGATGTATCCTTGTGTTGGAAAAAGAAAAAAAATACGAAGCAAAAAAAAAAAGAAAAAAAAAGAAAGAAAAAGAAGAAAAAGAATTAAAAAAAGAAAAGAGAAAAGAAATTGATCGCTTCGTTTTGGTTTTGTCAAGGATCGAAAGGATGTTTACTAGAGTCTAATGCGTATTTGGAGAGTACTTCATAAGCTCTCATGTGTTGTAAAGTTGAGATGATTTCTCTAGTTGGGTTGTATTCATGCTTACTTTTGTCTAGACTTGGTTTTGGTTTAGCGCTGCGACTACCGTCTTAGCTCCACATATCCATAACGTGCCTTGGCAAAAACCATTTCTACCTTTTCCCATTTACCATCCTTATTGTCCTTGATACATGCACTTTTGTCTACATTGTGAATGCATATTAGTTGGGGAAACCTCTATCACATTAGATTGCATGCATGTTTCATAAGTTGAGTGAGTGTTTCTACTTCTTTCTATCTTCACATATAAATCACCCATATTTATGAGTGAATCCGCGAGAATCCGACTAATTTGTCTTGCAAGATCGAAAGGTATTTGGAATTTGTCTATAGTATGGTGACATGAGACTTGAGCGACATTTTCTATATATTACCCGTGCCTTTGAATTTGTTTTATTAGTACACTTTGGTCATTGCTTTGTTACAGTTATAGATAGCTAGGGATTTGTATGCATTAAACATTAGCTCTGAGTTATTTGTTTGCCATTTGTATGATTCCCTTATGTAATGTGTGGTGCTTTGCTTGAGGACAAGCAAAGAGATGGTTTGGGGGAGTTTGATGAGTCATAATTATATACATATTTATGCCTCCCCTTAGTTACCTTTGATACGGTTTTCGTGCTAATTTATATTAAACTACATGCCTTTTATGTTAGAATGTTGTTACTTCCGCTATTTGGTGTTTAATGAAGGTGATGTAACTCATATTTGAGCATATTTAGTCCCCGAATTAACCTCGTTCCTATGCTTTATAGCACTTATTTGGGTCATTTACTATCTTTAGTTTCCCGTTTTGCATATTCTTTGAGGTTTTGTCTCCTTGGTAGGGAAGGATTGCTAACCTTGCATTTACATGGCGAAATGGAGCTAAATTGATCGCATCTAATGACCAAGCATCAAATAGAAGACCAATACTAGAGGCCTAAGTAGATAATAAAGTGAATTCGGCAATGATGAAAGGATCCTTGCATCCCCGAAATGATCCTTGCGGATTGTGGAGGAAGAAAAGAAGAGTAGCTGACTGCCCAGGGATCCGAGCGGATCATACACGATCCGGGCGTCTCCTTTCAACACCATCCGGGCGTCTTTCGGCCAAGACGAGCGGATCTCGGCACAGGGAGCCGAGCGTCTCCCAACCAATCCGTACAGATCGAAGGTCAGAGATCCCGTGCCACAGCTCAAGACGCACGGATTATGGCAGAACTAGCAACACAGATATGCTCATTTCCTTCGAGAGGAACATTTCCTCAACTTTTCTTAAGGCCTTAATGTTGGAATATGTGTCCTCCGACAATAATGCGATCACAACTGTCGATCATGATGATCACATGTTTAAGTCTCATTTCAAAGAATGCAATTGGGAAGTAATATTTTACTGTCAACTGGTCCACACATATCGGTAATGATTGGCTGACTAGAGTTTGACATTACTGTCGTGCGACGGTGGTGACCAGTTGATCCCCTTAGGTCATACCTAAAGAGTAACACTCGTAATTGATCATTTAATTGATCGTATGACGATACGGGTTAATTAAATTACTTAAAATTGACGGACGATTTTGGAAGTAATATTTACGTGTCTCATTGTAATTTGATTAAATAAGATACGGTCTAAGTAATCGAATTGTTTTATTACTTAGATGAAATTATTGTTTAAGGAAACAATTGCAAATTGAATGAATAAATTATTATAAATACAAGATGTTGTGATTTATAATTGGTAAAATATTTTGGTAAAATTAATTATGAATTACTAAGTCAATTTTGTATGTGACGTATTTTATTAATGCGTTGATTTTTAATATGTTAAAAATACATAACAATTTTACATGACATGTTACATGTGACAAATTGACAAAATAATGTGTAAAATGGATTTTTCATTTTACACTATATGGACCGAAATTAGGGGTGATATTAGGAAAATATTATGTTGATTAAGTAAGTGGTAAACATAATCATTTGCCTAATACCTAGCCATGCATATCTAGTGGTTATTGTGAAGAGCACTTTGATCATGCATTGGGCATCACTACCTCCCCCCTTCCACCCGGTTTTAAGAGGAGAAAACCATGGGTTTTTCTCCTTAATTTTTACCTAATATACACTACCTAAAACATTAGTGTATTATTCATTCTATTCATCTAAAAATAAGAGTTTTTAGAGAGATAAATTCTTCCTTATTCTCCCTTTCTCTTAACCGAAATATTGAGAGAACAAAATAATATTTTGGTCAATTTTATACAAAATTAATATTGTTCTAGTAATAATAATATTAATTTTATTAAGTTGTTACTTTGGGTATTAATCCTTGGGAGGGATTCTCTACTTGAGTCCTTGTTCATCCACTTAAGGAAGCTCAAGAACAAGTGAGTAGGAGAACTCACTTGTGCCCATAAAATCCGAAATCTTCAATGTAAGATGATGATTTCTTCTTTAATTTTATTATTGTTTGCATGCATAAGATCAACATTTAATTTTATGACTAAATTAAATCATCACATATATGAATATGTTAAGTAATGAGATAAAGTTTTCTCACAAGCGGTATCTAGAGCCTTGGTTGTTTGCATGCAAATCGGTTATAGTTTTTCCGAGTTATACGATTAACATATAAAACTTGTAAATTTGTGTTATTATGATATATCACGAAATAAATTATGCATATTAAAGTTTCTGATCCTAAACTTTATTTAGGATATTTTGGTTAATTTATGGATTTTTATTGTTCATCATTATAATAATGGCATTAAAAATGTGATTTTATGATTAAAATGTCATTTTCGGACTAAAATTAGCTAAACTTTGAATTTTCCAGTGGTTTTTGGATATGTTTTAACATATATTATTTTTAGATAACCTGTAAATTTTCATATTTTTTGGAGTTCTTATGCTCGAAATATGGATTTTTCATGATAAAAATCGGATTTAGATGAAAAATAGGCTAATATGAGATAAATTTCGAATCTGGCCATAGAAATTTAGTATGTTGTCACATGCAATTTTACAAGATGTATGTAAAATAATAGGCTATATTGAAGTCTTTATGCATGATTTATGAATTTTTGATGAAAAATAGCATAAATAGTGACTTAATTAGTGAATAATTGCTAAAACATACTTCATGACTAAGGAAAAACGTCACATGTTGCATTTTATTATCCTTTTCATATCTAAAACTGAAAAGTTGATGAATATAATTTTTCTCATGTTTTTATGATTATTATTAATAAATCCGATAAACCGCAACATAGTTTTTCCGATAATTTTACGAAATTTTAACCTAAGTTTTTGAACATTATGAGTGTCATGGTATTTTTCCAGAATGTTCAAGAGTTTAAATTTCAAATTTCAAATTTATTTGAAATTTTTGTGATTTATTTGAAGTTTATAGCTTTTTATTGTAATTTTGGGTCCATTAATGAACAATTTTAAGAAATATAAGTTAATTATAGTCATATATATTAGTGGAGACTAATTTTGAGTCCTAAGTTGGTTAGGGTAATTAACTTATGCATAAATATGATTTTATGTAATTTATTGTGATTTTAAAAGGTTGAATCACGCAAATCCGTAAAAACCTTTTAAATATACGATATTGGTTCCTTAAAGGCGATTTAGCATAAAATTGGGCATGTTCATACATATTATAATGCTGCATTTTATTTATGATTGTCATAATTTTATTTTATGTAATTTTGAATTATGTAATTTTTACTTAGTATGGCCTTAGTTTTTAATTGGTATTACCCGAAATGTATGGGAATATCGATTCGGTTGTAATTTATTGTGATCTCGTATCACCGTTTTGTAATTTAATAGATTTATTTTTATTTTAATTACAAATGTATAAAAGGAAATTATGTAATTTGTTATGTAATTTTATTTATTCCGGAGTTCCTTGAAGACGGTGTCACTCAAGAAGGCGATACATAAAGACGGTGTTACCTCGAGATGCGTGCCATAACCGAAGTTCAAGGGACCAATGGAGTTGGTTTCCGAATATGTAATAGTTAATTAGATTTTCTATTTTAGGAAGGCCATACTAGGATTTATTTTATGCTTTGCATTTTATTTATATGTCGCATGCATCGCTAAATCGCCATAACTAAAACATGCATCATCTTTTAATCGAGTTTATCGACCGTGTCAATTAGAATTATCGTAGTTCACCGCTTTAGTTCACTTAAAACGTGAAAGATAATAAATTGACATGACCTCTCGCTAAAAAATAAACAATTGAAACATAGCCTTACCAAAAACTAGAAACCATGAAAACCAATTTCGCGAGGGAGTGCACTCAGCCATCCCGAGGTACAAACCTTGTTACGTAGGGGAAGTGGGTGATAAATGTCTTATCCACCGAATTCTTGTTGATGAGGGTTTCATCGGCTATCCCGTGCCCAAGTTAATGTGAATTTGGATCATGGACACATTTATTTGAAATTTGGATTGACCTCAACGGAAATATTCGTGACCGTAGTCGCATGTGTTCCGAGCTATAGATAAATATTAGAGTAATTTTATCGACCAAGAATTCTAAAAGTAGAATCGATTAAAAAGTTAGTCCACCGAGTTATATTGATAAGGGTTTCATCGGCTATCCCGTGCCCAAGTTAATATGAATTTGGGTCTTAGAATCATTTATCTAAGTTGAGTAGAGGTCACTAGATAAATGCAATTAAACTTGTTTAAATTAATTTTTACGAGTATTATTTTGAAAACGACATATGTTTTATTCCTTCTATTTTGTTTTGTAGACCGCTTTTATTTCTCATAACAAATGGCCAATCCAAACACCAACGCCACGCCTCTCACTAATACTTCATGGCTCCGATCCTTCATGGATCGATGTAAACTTGAAAAGAATGGGTCAAATTTCTCCGATTAGGATGCCCAACTCAAATTAGCCGCCCAAGGTGACGACAAGCTTCGTTACCTCACCGAGGCCTCTCCACCCAAACCTAATTCTAGGTCGAGTGCCGCTACTAGGGAAGCATATGAGGCTTACCATAAGGAGTCCGCCGCAATGAAAAATGTGTTGATCTTTGCGATGGAGGCGGATCTCCAAAGGAGAGCCTTTAAGATGGGCACCGCTAATGAAATCTACTCCAAGCTTGTGACAATGTTTTCACAAACTCCGCGGATCGTCCAATATGAGGCGGCCGCGGCATTCTTTGATCTCGATTTTAAGGAGGGCCAAAAGGTTAGCCCTCACGTGCTCAAATTGATGGAGCTAATCGAGACCTTGAAGATTCAAAAGGTTGAAATCCCCAAAGAACTCATTGTAGATAGGATTCTACACTCCTTATCCAAAGTCAAAGCGTATGTTCAATTCCGGGTGAATTTTAACATGCAAGACAAGGACGTGTCTCTTGAAGAGTTGCACAAATTACTTGTGCAAGCCGTAAGAGACATGGGGTTAAATGTTAACCCACCTAAGGATGTGCTTAACATTAGCACCAAAAACAAGGGGAAGTTCAAGAAAAATGGGAAGAAGAGTAAGAAGCAAGCTCCCACTTTCACCAAAGCTAAGACTTATGAAGCTAGCACTTCCAAGATCAAGAAGGGTCCTCTTGATAAATGCCATTATTGTAATGGTGTTGGACATTGGAAAAGAAATTGTTCCAAATACCTTGGTGACATTAAAGCTGGAAAGATCACTCCAGTAGGTAAATGACTATCCTTTCTTTTATGTTTCTAATTCAACTATGGTATTGTGATACAAAGTTGTGATAATGTATCCCCTTTTTATTGTAAATAGGGCCTCCACCAAGCAAGGACAAGGGAAAAGAAAAGCAAGCTTGAGAAACCATCGAGAAGCTAGGAGTAGCTTCCATGAAGCTTAGCTTTTTATTGTCTTATTTTAATTTATGTTTCGGATTTTAGAACCTTTTGATTTCCGTGTTCGACATGGAAATGTATTTTGGATAATGGTTGTATTTTGGATAATGGTGGCTTGGTTTGCAACCCAAGTCACCCGTTTTATCGTATTTTATCCTTGTTCTAAAATTCGTCTTTATCCGCTTGCTCATAGAAACATATGATCATTCACTTAAAGTGATCTAATAGACAACTATAATGATGGGATTCATTATATGTCCACAAGCTTAAGGCTTGTATATGATCAATTATAAAGTGATGATTGAGTTAATGAACTCTCCTAAAGGAATGTCAATCACCAAGTACACTTATCAAATTTAAAACAATTAGTCAACCTATGAGATAGTCCTCCTTATACTTCAAAATCATTATTTGTGTCTCTAGTGTATTTCTAGTGTATTTATTCTAAAGATAGAGTGGGAGAAAAATGAAGAACACAAACAACACCAAGCAAAAATTTGTGTACTTGTGTAAATGAGATCTACGCAAGAAAGAATGATTTGTATACCTATACAGATAGTATACTCGAATAGATGAGATCTATGGTCTCGAATAGATGATATCTACATGAGAAAAGAGACCAAGTGAAGTAACCAAAAGAATATGTTCTCAAGATAACTACACGAGGAGACCAAAAGAAGGTTTTGGAATAAGAATGACTAATGTAAAGTCTCAACAAGAGTTTTGACTAGTTTATGAACAATATTTGACCAATAGTTTCAATATTGATATTTACTTAAGAGCCTAAATGAATCAAAGTTGCATCCTAGAAAATAAATGAGATTTATGACTAGAAGTTGCAAGGATGGATATACCGATATCCACAATAGCTAAGTTAAGTATTAACCACGTTAATGTCATTACTTAACCTCATTATGAAAATGAAATGGTTAAACCTCCTTCCGAAAAAGGTATTTTGAAGGACGTGTATTAGATATTATTCATATTTAAATAATGACATTGCTACGCATCATTATGAATGAGTTAGAGATTAAAATCTCCTTCCATAAGGTTAAGATAAGACCTCTTCAAAATAGGTATTTTGAAAGGATATGATGGGAACATATATGGTTTTATCTTAATAACTTAGCAAAGCAATATATATTTCAATTCTTGAAATGTTTCGATTGAGTAGTCAATTGCGAAACATGTGGAATTAAGTGGGAGTTGGAAATTATCATGTGAAGACATGAAATTTAGTGGGAGCAATCATCTTGTAAAATTTATAACTCACTACTCATTGAGAATGACGAGCTAATACTTTCCTTCACAAAGAAGTATTTGAGTTTTCAATTCTGGATGAAAATGGACTATGATGAATCCAATTACCTCATGAGATGTTGGATAAGTATTGAGATATACACATCAAATCCACGAGAAACGTAGGTTATTCATGTAAATGAAAATGGAATTGCCATTAGCAGTCATGGTCGTTCATTGAACCTAAAAATGGTTGATCACATGATCATTAGTTACTAATGTTTCCGCCATTAGAATAATCATCCACATGTCCAATAATGAATCATATGCATAAGAGCATGATGAATCATTGGCAAGCCATAGAAGAATCGTCATGAATTCTCGAGGAGAATCCGATGAGCGATTTCAGTGTTGGACAGAACACTCTGTTATGTGTCAAGAGGTTGCACATATTAAAGTTCGAACAACGCGTAAGGATTTATGAAAATCCTAAGCCTTTCAAGCTAAAAGGAGAAATAAGAAGTTTGGAAAGGTACTTAGTTGAAGTAAGAAGTTACTCAAAACTAATATTTTCTAATATGCTAGGACTTGTGAGAAGTGCTAGGCTAAATCATCTTGACAATTGTTGCAAGACTCTAAAAAACATTTACCTAGTGCATTGTGAGTGGGTGGAGTACTTGATCAGTGCAAGTTATATCATTCACCACGAACTCATTGGTTATGTGATAATCGACAGGGAAGTTCTTTCAAGATAAAGAACTCAAACCGAGGTTGGAAACCTATATGTGTACTTGGTGAAGTCCATGTTATGAGAGATAACATGAATGTAAAGGAAAATGCGATTAAAAGAAGTTTGAACACATGGACACATGGTATGTTAAACTTCCATCGCAATCGTCTGGTGTTTACACACTTACGATATGCATCACAAGGTTGTAATATGCTATTGACTACCCGAATGTGATGTCGACATTCGTCGTTTGAGTTATTATTAATTCACCTTATACTTTGTTACATCCAAACGGGTTGTAGAGACAATTGAACCCCGTTAAAGTGAACATGGATTAGCATTGTATTCGCCCATAGTTACTTACATGAGGTGACGTCTCGAAGTGACTAGAGTGTGATGTGATTGATGGCAAGTTCAAGTGCCATGGAGTCATATGAGAATGACTAGTCAATCACATAGGCAGACTGTTAGGAACACTTTGTCGGGCCTTATGACCGCTTATAGAGTTCTGGCAAAATTTATATAGCCTGGTCGTGGCGAGAGCTACTATAGTATTCTAATGAGTCGATTCTTTTGACTAAAGACTATTCGCCTAAGATGGCACAGTTTCATATTAACTTTGATTTGTGTTACTACGACCTTCGTAAATGGGGTCAAATGGGCATATTTTGGGTTATGATGGCTGTGGCTAGTCGAAGGGAATGAGTGCGATAGGAATTGTCCATCCCTAGTCAGGGTTATAACAAAATCTCAGGGCCACTCGAGGAGTAATGAACTGGAAATGCGTGGCCACGCTCGGTAGATATCTATGGTAGATAAATCGGTCAATCAGTTATTCTCCAGATCGAGGAAACCACTCTCGATATGAACACTTGTAAGTACGACCTGAAAGACACTTTGCATTGAGTGGGAGATAGTAATAGGACAAGAGAATTGGTGACGCACACTTGTCGAGGACAAGTGGGAGATTGTTGGAATATGTGTCCTCCGACAATAATGGGATCACAACTGTCGATCATGATGATCACATGTTTAAGTCTCATTTTAAAGAATGAAATTGGGAAGTAATATTTTACTGTCAACTGGTCCACACATATCGGTAATGATTGGCTTACTAGAGTTTGACATTACTGTCGTGCGACGGTGGTGAACAGTTGATCCCCTTAGGTCATACCTAAAGGGTAACACACTTAATTGATCATTTAATTGATCGTATGACGATACGGGTTAATTAAATTACTTAAAATTGACGGACGATTTTGGAAGTAATATTTACGTGTCTCATTATAATTTGATTAAATAAGATACGGTCTAAGTAATCGAATTGTTTTATTACTTAGATGAAATTATTGTTTAAGGAAACAATTGCAAATTGAATGAATAAATTATTATAAATACAAGATGTTGTGATTTATAATTGGTAAAATATTTTGGTACAAGTAATTATGAATTACTAAGTCAATTTTGTATGTGACGTATTTTATTAATGCGTTGATTTTTAATATGTTAAAAATACATAACAATTTTACATGACATGTTACATGTGACAAATTGACAAAATAATGTGTAAAATGGATTTTTCATTTTACACTATATGGACCGAAATTAGGGGTGATATTAGGAAAATATTATGTTGATTAAGTAAGTGGTAAACATAATCATTTGTCTAATACCTAGCCATGCATACCTAGTGGTTATTGTGAAGAGCACTTTGATCATGCATTGGGCATCACTACCTCCCCCCTTCCACCCGGTTTTAAGAGGAGAAAACCATGGGTTTTTCTCCTTAATTTTTACCTAATATACACTACCTAAAACATTAGTGTATTATTCATTCTATTCATCTAAAAATAAGAGTTTTTAGAGAGATAAATTCTTCCTTATTCTCCCTTTCTCTTAACCGAAATATTGAGAGAACAAAATAATATTTTGGTCAATTTTATACAAAATTAATATTGTTCTAGTAATAATAATATTAATTTTATTAAGTTGTTACTTTGGGTATTAATCCTTGGGAGGGATTCTCTACTTGAATCCTTGTTCATCCACTTAAGGAAGCTCAAGAACAAGTGAGTAGGAGAACTCACCTGTGCCCATAAAATCCGAAATCTTCAATGTAAGATGATGATTTCTTCTTTAATTTTATTATTGTTTGCATGCATAAGATCAACATTTAATTTTATGACTAAATTAAATCATCACATATATGAATATGTTAAGTAATGAGATAAAGTTTTCTCACACTTAATAGTCATTTAAGCCCTTAGTAACCCTAATCTTTGTACCTGATCTTTAGTATAAATATCCCTTTGTACTACATAGATTAGCATGATCTCTTTATGCTCTCTTAATCAAGTTGTAATCATCCTTTAATCTAGTAGTAATCTTGTAATCAACTCTTAATCGAGTTTTAATACAATTCTCAATATTAATCTTTCCTTAATTTATCTATTGTTCTTCATTTATTTTGGGTAATTAGAAGATTATTTGGGTTTATTTGGAGGATTGACAACCTTCCATCAATCATCAAGTACTTCTATTATTCTTAGCTTTATTATTTGGAATCTCCATAGGTATAATTCTCTTAACCCTTGTTTTAATTATTGTTAATTACTTTCGTTTGTTCATCATGTTTAGCCTTGTTAGTTTGATTGACAATCTTATTAGCATGTTGAATTTGGTAATGAGTGAGTAGTCTCCTAGCTAGGGTTAATGGGGAATTAGGGGAAACCAACATGGGGAATGATTCATGCTTAATCTAATATGTTTTCATAATTTAATTGCTTGCTTGTTGTGATTTCAACTTATGCACATGTTATGTTTGATGAAATGCGAGCCTATGAATCCTTGCATTTTTTACCCATCACCTATCTTTTCAATGAGGCTTGTAAGCTTATACACCAACTCGAGTCTTATTAGACCATGTATATAGTTGAATAGGAAGGATTAAGTCGACTTGTAGGTGTTGTACAATCTAATCGATTCGGCTCCGGGACTCAAACCTTCTTAGGGATTGTAAGCTTATACACCAACTCGATCCCATCATAACAATAATTGCTTGCTATATAATTGAGAACATGTTTGTATGATCAACTCTCACGAATCCCCTATGAACCCATGACACCCTACTGCTTTTAATCAATTGTTTACATCTCTTTTTAATCATCTTGCTTGTTTTTATTACTTTACGTTTATATTGTTGATTAGTTTAGTTGATCTCCTATCTCAACCCAAATTGTGACACCCTAAGACACGACCACTTACAATTGAAAATCCTACATCAATACCCGTCCCTTGGGATCCGACCTTTACTTGCCTCTTTGCTAAGAGTAGTTTGTGAAGTTATAAATATTGTTTTGGTTGGTAGCTTTTGACGACGAGTTTGAAACCTCACCAAAAATGGCGCCGTTGCCGGGGACGGTGTTAACTTGATTTGATTTTCGTTAATTGTTTCTAGTTGTGTCTTTCTTTACCTTGAGGGAGAGCACTTCCTCAAGGTAATTCTCACCGTTTTCTTAGTGTATTTGCAAGATGGATATTATAGATTGTTGTGTAGAGGACCATGTGGTCACTACTCTCATTAAAGACCCTTTGCAAGCATTGGAAGCCTTAGAAGCAAGTGAGGCCAAAAATAAGCATTGGGAATTGGAAGTGGATCTACTTGAAGCGTCCCTAGCTTGCAAGGAGCTCACATATGAGCAATCCTGTTGGAGTTTTTGTCCTCCACAATAGTGCATGATAATATTATTAAATCTCATTAAGGAATATGCATGGGATATTCATTAGCAATACTTGTCAGCTGATCAACATATATCGGTAACGGTTAGCCAACTAGGGTTTGACGTTACTGTCGTGAGACGGCGGTGTTCAGCTGATCCCTTTCAGTCACACCTAAAGGAACGAGCCCCAACACGAAAGCTAATTAATTGTATGAGATACAGTTTAAATTAGTCCCTTGATAAATAGACTAAGAGTAAGTCGATTAAATTAATTTAGAGAGATATTGAGTTGTGAACTCAAGGCACGGAAATTATTATTTAATTATGCGATAATTAAATAATAAATTTTTGAGGCGGGAATTAATAATTAAGCAGTTAATTATTAAGATTGGTACTAATTGACTAATGTGATTAGTATTGGTACGTAAAATATATGTTTAGCGGTACACGTATATTTACGGAGTGATTTAGACGAAATTAATTGGAAGCATTTAAACATGATACGATGTTTAAATAAAATTTACACGTATTTGTGTGACAAATATAAGAACCAAAATGGACCCGTAAATGGGACATTGGACCGTGTAAATGGAGTGTAGTGGATGATTATAGACATACTCATTTCACTTTGCTTGTTGTTTCTTCCATAAGTCATCTTATGATCATTTGCATGTGATATAAGATTGGACAAAAATAAAACAAGTACACTTTTTCACTCCACCAACTCCCACCCGGTTTTCCTCCTCTTTATGAACCATCAATTGCTCATTTTTACACACTACTTCATTTTGTGTATTTGCATGTGAAAAACTTGTTGGTTTTTCTCTCTAAAAACCAATAAAATCTTTTACTAAGATATGTTAGTAAAATAAATAATTACTAAGATTGTTAGTAATATTTACATATTATCAAGAGTAATCTTATTAATATCTAGTTAATATTAGTAAGGTTGTTGGGTAAGTTCTTGAGTGCTTAAGAAAGGAGGTGTTCTATTTGGACACTTGAAGATGGAGGATCTTGCCATTTATTTTAAGCTCAAGAACAACCAAGATGGGTGATCTTGGTTGTGCCAAATACTACCATTTTTCAATGTAAGGAAAACTGTTTTCCTCTTCTTTTATATTAATATGCTTTTATATTGCATGCATGTTACATAGATCACATAAACTCAAGTTATGAGATAATTTGATATTTAATTAGAGTGTCTAATATGGATATATGATCCTTCAAGTGGTATCAGAGCTTAGGCTTGTAATTTGCATGTTGATTTTAAGCATATTAATGAATTATGAGATAATTTATAAAAACTCAAAAATTGTGTTAGAAGAGGTTTTAGCACAAAATTTTTGGGACATGCATACCTACTGATCTCAAAAGATTTGTGGTAAAGTTGGTGATTTATGAAGTTATTTTGCTATTTTTAATGATTTTTGGTATAAAACCGAGTCAAAATGCCGTTTTTTAGTTAAAAATTGACTAAAAATAGTTAAAGGTTGATTCGGTCCATGGAATTTTTATGGTGCTTCATGCATGTTTTCTACTGATTGTATGCAAAATTTTGAAGGTTGGTTTGATTTTTTGCATGTTTATTTATTTTATGAGATAAAAGTCGATAAAAGTGAAATAAATTAATCATAATTTCAAAACAATTAATTCTTCCCTTGATAAATTTATGTACAGTTTAAAAATATTATTTAAAAGTTATAAATGAAATTTAAAATATGATTTCACCTTGTTTTGATGTTTATTGGTTTTAGTGGTTAAAAACCGATAAATATCGATCTTTTTCTTCATAAATTTTATCCGGATTTTTGGGGCATTTTTTCTGACATTTTGGTGTTCTTGGGAGTGTTCCAGAATACTCAAAATTTTTGTTTCAATTTTTTGGGTAATGTTTCAATTATTTTGGATTTTTACTTAAAAATTATGATTTTACCGATTAAATTAGCATAATATCACCAAATCAAACTAATTATTTATCATAAAATTAGTGAGGACTAATTTTGAGGTTCAAAACAGTTTGGATAATTATTTTGGACTTAAATGAGATTTAAGAGTTGATTATTGATTTTTACATGTTAAAAATCGATTAAATCCACAAACACCGAGATGGATACCAACGATTGATGGATAGGGCGATTTTGGCATCATTTTACAGCATTTTAAGCATATTTATTTAAGTTGAATGAATGATTGTCATTTATTTAAAGTTTTTATCTTGTTGTACCTAGTATGGCCTAATTTATTTTAATCGTTATTACCCGAAATGAATGGGAATAGCGATTTGTTTGTAATTAAATACGATCTCATATCGTCGGTTTGTAATTAATTAATAGTTTTATTTATTTTATTAATTAATGTATAATAGGAATAGCTATGTAATTCAATTGTAATAGTTATTCTTACCGGCGTTTCCAAAAGACGGATTACATCGAGACGGAGTCTATTTTTGGAAGGTGTTCCAAATCCCACAAGAGGAGCCACTTTTGGAATGAAGAGGCAAGGGGCCAAGGAGTTGGTTTCCGATATGTAATAGTCTAGTTTTTATCAACTAGGTGGCCATACTAGGATTTATTCATATGCTTACTTGTTTGTTTGTTTTATTTTCGCGCATGTCAAAATCGCCATTCACATGCATTTTATTTTCGCGTTTGTGAATTCACGTCATTTACATTCACCGACTTGATTCACTCATAGGGAATTTATGACTAAATTGACAAGATCTCTCACATAACTAAAATTGAGATTAGCCTTACCAATTAGTAACACCTATGAATCCCTTGTTCATTAGAGCCACGCTCACCCAAGAGGGGTGTTCTCTTTTTACCTCGGGTAAGTAGGGTGGTAAACGGTTATCACACGCCAAAGTTGGTTGGACTCAATGGGGTATAAGACGGTCTTGTATTCTGGGGCTAGTAGATGGGTTTGTTGAAACCCGTCGACCAAGAGTTCTCATGGTAGAATTAGTCAAGCGTTGACTTACCGAATTTACACAATTATGGGATGTTTCGCCCAAGCGATGCCTATTTTTGTCTAAAGACGGATCTTGGAATCATTTATATAATTTAGTGGGAGATCATTATATAAATGTTAAAACTTGTTGAGCATGTTTTCACAAGTATTTTTAAAACATTGAATGTTAATTTTTCTTATTTTTCGTTCTTTTTATTAATGTATGACATCGCGCGCTTCATCCTCCTTTCATCCTCTATTTATTATTATACTTGTTTCGTTCTTTCATAGAAAGCGGTATCTTTGAAGGAATTAATGATTGGTAACATGATTTACCAATTCACCTATATAAGCTTACAACGATTTTTGCGATTATTATACAACTTAACGTCCATACATATTAAAAAAGGGTTTCATGTTACAAACTCATATTACGAGTTAAAAAGGATGTTACATTTTATCAAGAGAGTCTTGATTTCGGAAGTGACACCTCCGTCATGAAGATGACATATTAGTTTTTATTACTCAAGAGTAATTCAAAAGTTTGCGAAAAGAGTTTTCAAAAACACTTAGAATACTCCAATATGATACCGTCAAATGGCTCACTTCGAGAAAGGCCAAATCAGCTGTTTATGCGCTAAAGAGTTTAGGCATATGATAACAATTGAACGGTTAGGTAGTCCAATTTCGCAAGAAGTTAAGATTTTGCCACATGTTGCACTCACTTAATAGTAATTCACTCTTACTAAGTGTATAAAATATCACGAATGACTTGAAGAGAGGTCTTCATAAGATTCATTTTTGCTTGTTGAAGCAAAGAGGAATGTGAAAGTGAGTGGGAGTTAAGAAGATGTAACCCTAGAAATATAGAATAGGACAAAGTTGAAAGAGACATCTACTCAAAGGATAGGCTAGTTCCACTATCTTGGTATGAGATATCAAGTATGGATCATTTCTTTGTAAAGAAGTTTACATGAATTGATAAAATGTAAGACGTCTAGCATAAGACATTTTCGAAATGGTGCTAGAGTAGCAATGATTTCAATGGGGACAAATGTACCTAAATTTGGTTTTAAAAGAATGTAATCATCTATGTTTGTACATAGAAGGCATCACTCATGTGATTTAAAACAAAAGGTTGTACCTAATCCTATGATAATTTGGTGGTTGATTTAGACCACTCAAGTTAGAGGAATTTTACATTCTTCACGAAAACTAAATATTATACTATCTTGAAGATTTTTAAGTCTCTAATCCGGTAAACCCAATTGATCAAACCTCAGGTAAATTCGTTTCACGTATAAACGATTAGCACATCGTACAAATATTTGATTGAGAATCTTATGGTATGTGCATTTATTATGTTTTCTTTTGAAGAAAAGAAACACAATAGTGAGGTGATTGACCATATACATACGGATGTGTAAAGCCAATAGTAGGTTATATATACTTCGTTACTTTTACCGTAATATTAAGTAGATATGATAACTTCATATCTATTTAATAAGACATAAAAGTGATTTTTGAAACGTGGAATATTTTCAAAATGAAGTAGTAAACCAAAAGTACGATAAGTTCAAAAATGTTGATCGGAAATTTCAAAGTAATGACTTTGAAGATCAAATGGGTAATATCAAGCAAAGACCTTGATGATCACTAAGAAGATTGTGAACCAGTTCACATATACCTTCTCCTAAGGACACCATAGAGTATGGTGTAGTCAAGAAGATGAACCGAACTTTATGAGATATAGTTTGAGGTTTTTCGCAATTTTGTAAGAAATTTTCTCACTAAAAGTTTAAAACCCAACTATAATAGCCTTAATGACACCATATGAGATATGGGTAGGGAGGGTCCCTAACTTGTCATTATTATACATTTGGGACCATAAATGTTTATGTTCAGAACCAATTTATGTATTTGTGAGGGTTATCCAAAATTGAACCACTTGGTTTTTACTCCTCCAAAACAAGAACAAAGAGTTTGTGGCTTGTAATGCTGTCTTTTTAGAAAGATTTTCATTTTCTAGAAGACAGAGTGGGAGAAATTTTGAACTTACGGAAGTCCAAGACCCACAGACTGAGTACAATGCAATAAAACGTTCTTTATTGTGGCTCAGTGGTTATAAGGAGATAATTTTGCGATAATATTGCGTTACTTTTCAAAAGTGACGAATCTTAAACCCTCATCAAAGGCTTTTCTATAGCATGAACTCTATGTAATGGCGTGTCACCATGCAATACGAATTGATTCCCTTACACAAGATGTGATAAGGAAGGAAACACGAGATGTTTCCGAGACTTGATTTAGGGCGAATACTTTGCTAGGTTACTTGATCTTGTCGTAAAGGTTACATAAGATGTTTAAAATTTGGGCTTGTTATAGAGAGTTTGTGACAACCCAAATGCCTTTATCAATTCGTATGTCTTAGCAATATAGCCTCTCATGAGGATGAGTTTAGGCAAAAGGATAACGAAACTTTCTCCTTGAATGTATCTTATGAACGGAGAAGTTTTGTTGATGTTGTCAATGCTAAGAAGCCTAGCATGCTTGAAAGATCCCTTTTGTGATCTATATACGTCATAGAGTTGGAACTTTGGGTTCAATCATGTAGTCTATCAAAATGGTATTACTCGAGTGTCGAGATAACATGATGATACATGGAGTTTAGTGGGAGCTAAAGTGAGTTTCTTAGTCTAAAATATGTGCTTTACATATTAGTGACTAGAAATGTAGCTAAGGTGATATTTCTTAGTCTAAAATATGTGTTTGACATATTAGTGACTAGAAATATTCTCGAGTGAATACTTGAGAGTAACATGGCGCATATTAAATATCCGGATCTAATGAGATAGATCTCTATGGATATTAGCATTATAGTCAAGAGACTTATATGATAAGATTCTTGACTCGTTCAAGTTGTTGAACAATTAATATGATCTCTTGTGCTTCCGCTGCAGGATCTATTAAATATGCTAAAAGCTTCTCTCGTCGGGACTTATCATGTTGAGAATATGAGAAGTCATTACCAATCATTTCCTAGTGAGTGTCACTAGATGATTATCAAGAGCATCCTTGAGTACTTGAGAAGCACTGAGGATATACTCTTGTAGTTTGCAGGAATTTATGAATTTTGTGTAAAAGGATTACACGGAAACATTCCTACGCTTATAAGATGTTATGGGTCTTGTTAGGAATGGTTAGCATGTAAAAGTGTTATGTGCATAAAGAATAATATGTATAAGAAGTTATACATATATGTATGAGGAGTCATACATAAAAGATGTCATATGAAGGATTTGTATAAGAGTTATACGTATAAATCATGAACGAAAGCTAAGTACATTACAATATCCGATATTGTATAAGAGACGGTTGATATCCGGAGTTTAATGGAACTAGAGTAGTTCTGTTAGCCGAATATCGTCTCCCGAGAGACTGTGGAAACAGTGGGAGTGTTTGACTGGCTTTAGAACCAGAGTCTAAAAACTTGTTTAGACATGTACTTAAAAAGGCTCTATGTGATGAAAAGATTGCATAGAACAAAGGAAAATAGCAATAGAAATTAGAGTGATGCAACTGTTGCTAATCCTCTAACCAAAGCCGTTGGCATAAGGTAGACATGATGGTTATGTCATCTCCATGTGAATTGAGGAGTATACCTTAATTGCTAAAGATAGTTATGTAAATATTGAATAGAGTATTGATATTTACATAAGTGATGATCGCATTCATTGTTTAAGTTTCTTTAAGAACTCAATTATTCAGTTTGACTGAAAACATTGAATACCTTGTTTATCCGAATTGGTTGTGGAGACAATGTTGAGCCCCAATTCAAGTGAATAGGATGAACATTGTATTTGCCCCTAGTCACTTAATGAGGTGACGTCTCGGAATGACTAGATTGTAAGACGATTGATGGTAGGTTCAACACCATAAGGTCATAAGGATTACTAGTCGTTTACATAGGCAGACTGTGGGACACTTTGCCGGGCAGTGACATTAATAGAGTCCCTTAGATCTATTATAGACGTCTGGTCGTGGCAGGGACTTCTATGATATTCCTATGAGTCGATTCTTTAAACTGAAGACTATTATCTGAGCAAGTGCAGTTTTCGAGTGACTTTGGTTTTTGTCCTAGGTCATGCCGTGAAAGGGGGCCGAAGGACATCTACTGGGTCATGGTGATCTGTATTGTGCAATAGGATAGATAGGCCAGACGGGAATTGTCCACCCACGTTGGGTCTAAACATCTCAAGGCCACTCGAGGAGTTATGACTACAAATGCGTGGCCACGCTCGGAAGTAATCTGTAGGAGATTTTTCCGGTCAGGTAGTCACACTTACGATCGAGAAAACCACTCACGATATGTTCATGTGCAAGTGCGACTTGAAAGACACCTTGCATTGAGTGGGAGATTGTTGTTAAAACGGACAAGAGAATTGGTAACACACCCTTGTAGAGTACAAGGAGGATATTGTTGAGATAAGGAGTTATCCACAATTGTGTGTTATAATCATCGCACAACTTGTCTCGGACAAGTGAGAGAATGTTGGAGTTTTTGTCCTCCACAATAGTGCATGATAATATTATTAAATCTCATTAAGGAATATGCATGGGATATTCATTGGCAATACTTGTCAGCTGATCAACGTATATCAGTAACGGTTGGCCAACTAGGGTTTGACGTTACTGTCGTGAGACGGCGGTGTTCAACTGATCCCTTTCAGTCACACCTAAAGGAACGAGCCCCAACACGAAAGCTAATTAATTGTATGAGATACAGTTTAAATTAGTCCCTTGATAAATAGTGTTGGAGCTTGTGTCCTCCACAAATTAGTGTGATAACATTTATAAATCTCTTAAAGGTTCACAAGGGCATACTTCGTATTTTATCAGTTGATTGACGATTACCTAATAACGGTTGGCTTGCTAGAAAGTTTGACGTTATTATCATACTGATGGTGGTGATCAACTAGTTCCTAAAAGTCACACCTAAAGGATGTGTTTGAGAGATGTGATTATGGAAATGTAATCACATTGATGCCTTATATGACTAAAAGGTTAGTTCATATAATTGACTAAACAGTTAGTCAACGTGTTGATGAGACGATTATTTAATGCCGATTAAATAATATTAGTTGAGACAATTAATTAATCAATTCGTAAATTGAATATAATAAGTTATATTTAATTAATGTATATAATGTTAGCTTGGACGAATTAATATGTTAATTCGTAATTAAATGTAATCGGTTATATTTAATTAGCAAGTTAAAGTATATATTATACGATATTGTCACAGACCGCCATTAATAAATCCACTGCAAGATGTTATGTGTAGACTTATTAATACGGAATGATATAAATGACAATTTATAAATAATACATTTTATACATTTTGTATACTACCAAAATAAGAAGATTTAATCTCCTTATTTTAGTAGGTAGAAAAACCGAAAAAAAAGAGAAAAATAATTTCTCTTATTTCGGAATTATGGGCCGAATTAGGAGAGAAAATATCTCCAATTTTAACTACTCCTTTTCGGTTATAATAGGAGTAGGAGAGATCATTTTTCAACCCCAATTCTAACCTAGCCTCCTCTCATCAAAGAAAAACACAAAAACCTAAAATTAATCAGTTAATTAGGGATCGATTCTAGCAAGAAGCAAATGGCATATCTCATATCATCTTGGGTGCAACTGATAGGTGAATATCATTGCGATATTGTTCTTAGGCCGTTTTTGCTAGGACCGAAGGTTGTTTCTTCATTCTCTACTTTTGTTTATGCAATTTATTTTATGACTCGTAATCATCTTTATAAATTCGTTATAATCCTTAATAATAAGGGAAGTATACAGGTTATTTCCCACAAGTGGTATCAGCGCCAAGGCCACTAATTTTATTTTTGATGATTTTCATAATTGATTTTAAACAAAAGGATTTCGAAAAGAAAAAAAAAATAATCGGCTGAAATTTTTTTTTATGTCGAGAAGAAATTTTTTCAGCCAAGTTGTTTTGTTTTTTTTTGTTGTTTTGATTTCCATTTTGATTTGTTCATATTGTTGTTTTTAATCAGTTAAAATGATAATATGGTAATTTGTAGTTGTTTTGATTTAATGATGATTAAATTAAAATGTAAATGGAATCGTCATGTTGATGGTATAAAAATTTGTTTTTGCTATATAGTTTTTGGCATATACGGTTAATCATGTTTCATTAATTCATATGCTAATCTTGTTCTAATAGCAACCATAAACGATTTGTTCATCAATTTTTTTTTGTTTTAGGGCATAATGCCGAAATAAAAATATTAGGGCTGTTTTAATTTTTTTTTTCCAGCCGAGACATAAAGAAAAAAAATAGATTCTGTTTTTATGTTTCGTTTTTCTTACAGCCGAGAAAAGAGAAAATTTTTTTTTTCTGTTTCTGTTACTGTACAACGTGGGCAGATTTAATAAAAAAAAAATTTTTTTGTATTTTTCTTTTCGGTTTTTGCTAAAAAGCCGAGAAAAGGTTTTTTTCTTGGGGCTGTTTCGGTTTTTGCCGAGAAAAATTTTAAAGAAAAATTTTTTTTGTCGTTTTTGGCCAATAATTATAATTAATTTTAATGTATGATTAATTGTTTTGAAAAGGTTCACATATTAAGATACCTAATTATTTTAAAGAAGTTTAAAATAATGTTGGATTAAATTCATATTACAAGTTTAATATGAATTAAGATTAAATTTATAGTGAGTAATTCAGGAATTGTCACTTAATTTGATCAATTAAATAGGTGGTTTGGGAAATTAATCTACATAATTAAAGAATTATGTCTTGCATGTTTATTTTTTTTAGTTGATGCATTTTTTTTTGTTGAATGAATCGTTGAATGAATTTATTTACATATTTTTGCAATCGGTTGTAATTTGTAATACCTAGTGTGGCCTTAGTCAAATTATGTTTTCGTAATGATGGAAACATAATTTTTAATGTAATTTGAGATCTCGTATCTCCGTTTGGTTTTCTTTATTTATTACGGTTTTGAAATTAGAATGTAAATAGGTTTATTATGTAATTTTAAATTGTAATTTTCGAGAAGACTAAAGATGAAGATTGGAGCTCACTCCCGCTACATGGATCAAGATGGAACATCAAGACAAGCTTCTCGGGTCCAACGATGGATTCCAAAGTTGTATTTATGTTCATTTTGATAGATAGGCCACACTAGGACTTTTTATTGTTTTTACGTTTTCGTTCCTATTGCTTTTCATTCACATGATAGTATATGCATCATATTCCGCGTAAACCAAACCACCTACTAAAATGCATGAAAATTGACTCATATAGATTGTATGTTAGTTTTCATAGACATACAGATGTCACACAGTTTAAGCCATCACCTTAGTTTATTGATTCACGCATGCTAGATATTAGTTCATTTAAAATGAATTAAAATAAAGTTGATGGGATCTTCCTCTAAAACGGAAATTGAGACTAGTCTTTATAAGGTCAAACAACTATGAATCCCTTCTTCGTCGGTAGGCATAATATGACCCTTTCTACGTTGGGTAAGTAGTTTGTGTTGACTTAGTTTATCTCAACATTATAGTCCGAAGAGTTTCTCGTGATTATGATGGACTAAAGATAGAATTTACAGAAATTTATCGACCAAGAATTCTAACAGTAGAATTAGCCAAAAGGTTGGCTTATCAATTTACAGATAATTGAGTCTTGAGATCATTTATATAATTCTTGAGGGAGGTCAATTGTATAAATGCTTGAGTCTTCGCTTATAACAGTTTTGCATTAAGACTTAAAATCATAACGATGCATATGCTTATTATTTTTATTCTTCTTTTCGCAGTGTAGAATTCATTTATTTTAATAATACTGTTACAACAAATGGCTGGAAATAACGAAATCCCAATGCCGAGTGCCAGACTTGGACGGGAGTCCTGGCTTAAAGTTTTTATGGACAACATGAATCAGTTCACACGACTGAAGAATGATGGGTCCAACTTTACGGACTGGGAGGCAGCACTACGGAATGCTGCCATTCTTGACGGTAAGCTCAAGTACTTAACTGAGCCAATACCGGTAAACCCAGGCCCCAATGCAGGAGTTAACGAGTCACTTTCTTATAGTGATTTCGTCATGGAAGCGGGTGCGATAAAGAACGTACTCATCTTTGCAATGGAAACCAATTTGCAGAGACGCTTCATTGCCCAAGGTGCAAACAAGATTTTCACCACGCTCACTAACGAGTTCTCAAAAGCACCGAGGATCGTTACTTATGAGCATACCTGTCGCTTCTTTGATGCGAAACTCCAAAAGGGCCAACCGGTTAGCCCACACATTCTTAACATGATTGAGAATGTCGAGAAATTGGAGGCACTTGATTGCAAAATCAGTGAGAGCATAGTCATTGACCGAATGCTTCATTCTCTTCATGATGGTTTTGCCCTTTTTAGGGCGAACTACTACATGAATGACTTAAAGAAAAGTCCTCATGAGCTACACTCACTTCTCGTACAGACCGAGAAGGATATGAAATTGAGTGGGAGCATGAAGCAGGATGTTCTCACGATTTCAAACAAGAATAAAGGTAAGGGCAAAGCTCCAGGCAACCAAACTGTATGTAAGCCAAAATTCAAGAAGCCGGGAAATGGTAAGAGTGGGCCTGGTGAGACTAGTGGCTCACAGGGCAAGGCAAAGAGCAAGGGCGGTGACATTGAGTGCCACCATTGTCACAAGACTGGACATTGGAGGAGGAACTGTCCCGTGTACCGTGAGGACATTAAAGCAGGCCGCGTCGTTCCTGTTGGTATGTCATCTTATATTCATATGATTTAGATTAACCATGTAAGTTTCGGAACTTGGGTACTTGATACTGGTTGTGTTTATCATCTGTGTAATCATTTGCAGGGCCTAAGAAACATCACACCTCTCGGAAAGGGTGATGTGGACCTGCGAGTCGGGAATGGAGCTAGAGTTGCTGCTGTCTCGAAGGGAACATATGTAATCCAACTCCCTAGTGGTTTTGAGTTATTTTTAAATAACTGTTACTATGTACCCAGTTTGTCTAAGAACATTATTTCTGTTTCCGTACTTGATAAGGACGGTTTTTCATTTTTAATAAAGGATAATAGCTGTATTTTCTCTTTCAATGAAATAATTTATGGCAAAGCAGTTTCCATGAATGGAATTTACATCTTAGATCAAACCACGGAAGTATTACACGTGAATAATAAGAAATTAAAGGTTGGTGACAAAGATCAAACCTATCTATGGCATTGTCGAATGGGACACATAAATGAGAAACGTGTAAAGAAACTCGTCGATAATGGGACTATTCTCGCATTCGATTTTTCTACATATGGCACGTGTGAATCATGTCTCATTGGCAAAATGACTCGAATTTCCTTCAAAGGTGTTGGAATGCGCGCTAGTGACCTATTAGGACTCATACATACTGATGTTTGTGGACCTATGTCAATTACCGCTAGAGATGACTATAGATATTTTATCACATTCACGGACGATTTGAGTAGATACGGATATGTCTACTTAATGAAGCATAAAAGTGAGTCCTTTGAGAAATTCAAGGAATACCAGAACAGGGTTGAGAACAACCTGGGTAGAAAGGTTAAAGCACTCCATTTAGATCGGGGTGGCGAATATCTTTCAAATGAGTTTGATCAACACCTTAAAGAATGTGGAATCGTTTTGCAGTTAACTCCACCTGGAACACCTCAATTAAATGGTGTGTCCGAACGGAGAAATCGAACCTTACTTGATATGGTTCGATCCATGATGAGTCACACGGTAGTACCTGATTCATTATGGGGTTTTGCTCTTTTGTCAGCTGCTCTTATACTTAACCGAAGTCCGACTAAAGCTGTCGACAAGACTCCATATGAAATGTGGAAGGGAACGGTCCCTAACTTGTCCTTTATTCGGGTTTGGGGCTGCGATACTTATGTCAAGTGGAGACACGAGGATAAGCTCGGCCCGCGATCGGTCAAGACATTCTTTATAGGTTATCCAAAAGGAACGTTTGGTCATTACTTCTATTCGCCTACCGAACAACGAGTTTTTGTTGCGGCTAGTGCGACGTTCTTAGAGAAAGAATTTCTCGAGAACAAGACAAGTAATAGAGTTGTACATGGTGCAACCCGAAGGTTTCATAGATCCTGAACATCCTAAGAAAGTATGCAAGCTTAAGCGTTCCATTTATGGACTTAAGCAAGCTTCTCGGAGTTGGAATCATCGTTTCGACCAGGTGATAAAAGAGTATGGTTTCACTCGATCGGTCGAGGAACCATGCTTATATATGAAGTCGAGTGGGAGCAAGATTGTTTTCTTGATATTGTATGTCGATGACATACTCTTGATTGGGAATGACATTCCTCTCTTATCTTCGGTTAAAGGATGGTTGAAGAACCATTTCCAGATGAAAGATCTGGGTGAGGCACAATGTATATTGGGAATCCGTATCTACCGAGATAGATCACGATGGACGTTATCACTTAGTCAGGAGTCTTATTTGGATAAGATTCTTGAGAGGTTCAGCATGACCAACTCCAAGAAGGGGAACCTTCCTATGACGTCTGGGATGCAGTTGAGCAAGTCTAAGTCACCCACGACACCTGAAGGAATTGAGTGCATGAGTCGTGTTCCTTATGCATCTGCAATAGGATCAATCATGTATGCCATGATATGCACATGTCCAGACGTGGCATATGCATTGAGTATGACAAGTCGGTACCAAAAGAATCCAGGTGAAACACACTGGATAGCTGTTAAAAACATCCTCAAGTACCTACGGAGGACTAAGGATAGGGTATTGACTTATGGAGGCGATACTAAGCTAAGCGCAATCGGTTACGCAGATGCTAGCTTCCAAACGGATCGAGATGATTCAAAATCTCAGTCCGGGTTCGTCTTCACTCTTAATGGTGCTGCGGTCAGCTGGAAGAGTTCCAAACAGAGTGTTGTAGCAGATTCTACTACTGAATCCGAGTACTATGCCGCTTGGGAGGCAGCAAAGGAAGCGATATGGATGCGTCAATTCTTACAAGGACTTACGATAGTTCCTAGTTCGAATGACCCGATCACCATCTATTGTGACAATAGAGGTGCCATCTTCCAGGCTAAGGAGCCAAAGTCTAGCAATAAATCTAGACATGTACATCGGAAAGCTCACCTGATCCGTGATTACGTGGAGCAAGAAGATATAGTGATTGACAAGATAGCTTCGGATGATAACATCGCGGACCCTCCCACTAAACCATTGAATTTTGATAAGCATGAAGGGCACGTTATTTCCATGGGAATTAAACGTGTTCCTGAGTTGTAGTAGTTGATTATGGATTTGATACATTATCTTTTTCATATACTATTTATAACTTCATCGTTTTTATAATATTTTGTTTTTCATATGGATTGTACAGGCAACATTGAACGCCACAAAGTGAACTGAATTACATTATATTTTGTTTGGTCCGTAATCGCCTTAATGAGCTGATAACTCTGGCTATTATATTGTGCAGTCGATTGATGGTGGGTTCAACGAGCCATAAGTCAAACGGTTGACTGATCGATCACAGATGCGAGATTATAACGATACCTCGTAGGACAATTATTTTTGTGACAACGTAATGGAGTCCTAAATGTTTAAAAACATTCGGTGCCAGGTCGTGGATAGGACATCCATTGTGTTCCTAGAGTCGATTCTTTTGACTATCAACTGTCTCTTGAGATTAAGGCAGTTTTTGAGTGACTTTGGTTTCTTTCTCATGGTCTCACGTGAATCGGAGACTAAGTAGATTTTTTCTGGGTCATTTCATACTGTGCTTACATCTGCAGGATTCGAGTTGAAGAAAATATCCAACCCTTATCAGGTTTAGTTATTTCTCAGGGCCACTCGAGGAGTTGTAACTGAAATGCATGGCCATGCTCGAATGATGATTCGTTTTCAGTTAAGTTACTCTCTAGTCGGGGAAACCACTCTTGATATTGATCACTTGTAAAATATGACTTTTGTGAATACAGATTTTGCAAATTGTTTTACATTGAGTGGGAGAAATTTTAGGATATGAGAATCGGTTATCGCACATACACTTGTGAGGACAAGTGGGAGTTTGTTGGAGCTTGTGTCCTCCACAAATTAGTGTGATAACATTTATAAATCTCTTAAAGGTTCACAAGGGTATACTTCGTATTTTATCAGTTGATTAACGATTACCTAATAACGGTTGGCTTGCTAGAAAGTTTGACGTTATTATCATACTGATGGCGGTGATCAACTGGTCCCTAAAAGTCACACCTAAAGGATGTGTTTGAGAGATGTGATTATGGAAATGTAATCACATTGATGCCTTATATGACTAAAAGGTTAGTTCATATAATTGACTAAACAGTTAGTCAACGTGTTGATGAGACGATTATTTAATGCCGATTAAATAATATTAGTTGAGACGAATTAACTGTCAATTCGTAAATTGAATATAATAAGTTATATTTAATTAATGTATATAATGTTAGCTTGGACGAATTAATATGTTAATTCGTAATTAAATGTAATCGGTTAAATTTAATTAGCAAGTTAAAGTATATATTATACGATATTGTCACAGACCGGCATTAATAAATCCACTGCAAGATGTAATGTGTAGACTTATTAATACGAAATGATATAAATGACAATTTATAAATAATGCATTTTATACATTTTGTATACTACCAAAATAAGAAGATTTAATCTCCTTATTTTAGTAGGTAGAAAAACCGAAAAAAAAGAGAAAAATAATTTCTCTTATTTCGGAATTATGGGCCGAATTAGGAGAGAAAATATCTCCAATTTTAACTACTCCTTTTCGGTTATAATAGGATTAGGAGAGATCATTTTTCAACCCTAATTCTAACCTAGCCTCCTCTCATCAAAGAAAAACACAAAAACCTAAAATTAATCAGTTAATTAGGGATCGATTCTAGCAAGAAGCAAAGGGCATATCTCATATCATCTTGGGTGCAACTGATAGGTGAATATCATTGCGATATTGTTCTTAGGCCGTTTTTGCTAGGAACGAAGGTTGTTTCTTCATTCTCTACTTTTGTTTATGGAATTTATTTTATGACTCGTAATCATCTTTATAAATTCGTTATAATCCTTAATAATAAGGAAAGTATACAGATTATTTCCCACAAATAGACTAAGAGTTAGTCGACTAAATTAATTTAGAGAGATATTGAGTTGTGAACTCAAGGCGCGGAAATTATTATTTAGTTATGCGATAATTAAATAATAAATTTTTGAGGCGGGAATTAATAATTAAGCAGTTAATTATTAAGATTGGTACTAATTGACTAATGTGATTAGTATTGGTACATAAAATATATGTGTAGCGGTACACGTATATTTACGGAGTGATTTAGACGAAATTAATTGAAGCATTTAAACATGATACGATGTTTAAATAAAATTTACACGTATTTGTGCGACAAATATAAGAACCAAAATGGACCCGTAAATGGGACATTAGACCGTGTAAATGGAGTGTAGTAGATGATTATAGACATAATCATTTCACTTTGCTTGTTGTTTCTTCCATAAGTCATCTTATGATCATTTGCATATGATATAAGATTGGACAAAAATAAAACAAGTACACTTCCTCACTCCACCAACTCCCACCCGGTTTTCCTCCTCTTTATGAACCAACAATTGCTCATTTTTACACACTACTTCATTTTGTGTATTTGCATGTGAAAAAGTTGTTGGTTTTTCTCTCTAAAAACCAATAAAATCTTTTACTAAGATGTGTTAGTAAAATAAATAATTACTAAGATTGTTAGTAGTATTTACATTTTATCAAGGATAATCTTATTAATATCTAGTTAATATTAGTAAGGTTGTTGGGTAAGTTCTTGGGTGCTTAAGAAAGGAGGTGTTCTATTTTGGACACTTGAAGATGGAGGATCTTGCCATTTATTTTAAGCTCAAAAACAACCAAGATGGGTGATCTTGGTTGTGCCAAATACTACCATTTTTCAATGTAAGGAAAATTGTTTTCCTCTTCTTTTATATTAATATGCTTTTATATTGCATGCATGTTACATAGATCACATAAACTCAAGTTATGAGATAATTTGATATTTAATTAGAGTGTCTAATATGGATCTATGATCCTTCAAATCCATGTTGATAAATGACATTCTCGAGGGAGCATCACAATCCATTAAAGTTGAACAAGGAACCGAAGATCCTACCATACAAGAAGAAAAGATGGACGAATATGTCATGGAGTTTGAGTATGATGGATATGAGGAGCTTGAGGAACAAGTCGAATATGCCATGAGAATGGAATGTTTAATGGAGATGGAGCAACTCCTCAATGAACCTTCGATGGTGGAAAGTGAGGTACAAACTTCAACTCTAAAACCCCTTCCCCCAAATTTGAAATATGATTACCTTGATGAATCTAAAACTAAACCCGTGATTGTTAATGACAAACTTGATGAGAATCAATTGAAAAGTTTACTTGATGTGTTAAAACAACATGAAAAGGCTATAGGTTATAGTATAGATGACCTTAAAGGAATAAGCCCCAACTTTTGCATGCATAGAATTCATCTAGAAGAAAATCATAGACCTACCATTCAAGCCCAAAGGAGACTAAACCCCCACATGCAAGAAGTTGTAAAAGCGGAGGTTATGAAATTACTTGATGCGGGAATCATATATCCTATATCAGATTCTTTGTGGGTTAGCCCCGTTCAAGTGGTACCCAAGAAAGGAGGTACCACGATGGTGACAAACGATAAGAATGAGCTAATACCCACAAGGAAGATCACCGGTTGGCGTATGTGTATTGACTATCATAAATTGAATTTCGCAACAAGAAAGGATCATTTCCCCCTACCATTCATTGACCAAATGCTTGAGAGGTTAGCCTTTAACAAATTCTTTTGCTACCTTGACGGGTATTCGGGATTCTTCCAAATCCCGATACACCCGGATGACAAACACAACACCAACTTCACAAGCCCTTACGGTACTTTTGCATATAGGAGAATGCCTTTTGGCTTATGTAATGCCCCCGCTACTTTCCAAAGATGCATGATGAGTGTCTTCTCCGATTATCTAGAAACCATAATGGAAGTTTTTATGGATGATTTTAGCGTTTATGGAAAAGACTTTAACTCTTGCTTGCATAACCTTTCTCTTGTATTGCAAAAATGTGAGGATGTTAGTCTTGTTTTGAATTGGGAAAAAGTCACTTTATGGTTAATGAAGGTATTTTTTTGGGTCATTTAATCTCGAAAAAGGGCATCGAAGTTGACAAAGCCAAGGTTGAGGTGATAGAGAAACTCCCACCTCCCGTGAATGTTAGAGGGGTCAGAAGTTTTCTCGGTCACACGGGTTTCTATTGCCGTTTTATAAAAGATTTCTCAAAAATCGCGAAACCCCTCACTCAACTTTTGCTTAAAGATGCCCAATTCCAATTCACTAATGAGTGTGTTGATGTAACACCCGCGAATTTTCCATTCTGACATTTTAAATTTATTAAACTGTTCGATTGCTTTATTTTATATTTTTGAATTATTCAATTTAAATAATTTCATTTCAAATACGATTTTTATAAACGTATTATATAAAAGCTCATTTTTATAAAAATACGTACGATTAAATTATATTTTTAAGGCACGATTTATATAATAATATATGTATACGTATTTTTGGCCGGATAATAATAATGACTGTAATAGTTATAATTCTCGTCTCCATTTCCGTCTAGTTATAGACCGTCACATTTCACTTTGCTCCCACTTTAATCTGGACCAATCAAAAACCAACAACACATTCACCTACCTATACTCCACTTTTAAAAATATCTCCTATTAATATTCATATATAATAATTATTATTATTATTATTACTAATAGTTATTATTATATGTATTATCATTATTATATGTTATTACTATTGTACTACTACTCTACCCGTATCCCTATCCCCACACCCTTGTTTCTTCTTCTTTCTTAAAAATGCGGCGAGCTCAACAATCAGAGCACCGTACATCCATCTCCATCAACCTTCAACCTCCATTTCCTCCCTTATTTCTCAACCAAATTTCATAAAACTTACTCCATTAGCTCCCCCTCCTCTTTCTCCTTCTTCCTATATAAAAAAGAACCAAGCTTTCGTCCTGTTTATTTTGGGTCGTCTTTCAGGGGTGCGATTTTGGAGCTGATATCTTCCATTTATGGGTTTAGAATCACCCTTGGATGGTTCCTTGGACGTTAGGAGATCATAAACAGGTAACGGTGATAGGTTACTCGACAAGAATGTCGAACTTTCGTCTTACGGGTCGTTTTATATACTTGTGCTTGATAAAGTTTGGTTCTTGCGTCTTTTCCTCCTTTATATGTTAATTTTCGTCTTAATTCGTTGTTGGGAATGCATTTGTTTTGGGATGGATAACCTGGGTTTTGTCCGAGCGAAATTCGGTGACCGTGTTCGGGAATTGTTGTTTTAGTTCCGTCTTGTCCTTGTCTTTACATGGCTCGTTTTTGACTTTGTTTGGGTGTCGTTGTTGGAGCCGTGATAGACGGATTTCGTTGTTGTTGGGACTGTTTTGGTGCCCTGGTGGTACGACGTTTTCGTAGCCCTTGTCGGGGTTGTTATGGTGGTTGTGGGTGGCTTGTCACGACCTGTTTTGGGTTTTGTTTCAGAGGTTGTATTGCAAGTCATTCTGAGACGGTATGGTCTGTTTTAGTTGAGTTATGGTGGCTGGACCGTAGGTTGCCTGGTGGCGTGGCCATGGCTAGCTCGTTGCAGCCTTGGTCACGGGTAGTGTTTGGTCGTCGTCGTAGCCGTGTTCCATCTAGCTGAACCATGTTTGTATAGTTTGAGTTAGTGCCATATACTCATGTCAAGTTGAAATATTTGAATTTCCGTCTCGTGTTTTATAAAACGCAACCCGTTAAAGCATTGTTCATTTATATACCTCCCTTTCATGTTTTATAATTCTAGAATCCCATTATTTAATTACCTAAATTACCGTCTCAAATATGCTCATGTACTCGTCTCATTATTTAGTAATGTGTCAAATTGGGCTTGTTCTATATTATATGTTTTTGGGCCATATAGGGTAGTATATCATTTTAATAGGGCTTGTCATGATTTCATAATTGGGCTTGTCATGTTTATTTATTTGGGCCTTATATGATTAGCTTGCTAGGTTTCACATGTTTCCATTGTTGGGCTTGACATGCTTTATGTGTCGGGCCAACCTCATCGTTGTTTAGTGGGCTCATGAATGAGTCATTTGAGCTTGGTCGTAATTTGTTCCGTAACTTTTATATAACGTAAATTATTCACTATCATTTATTATATTTTATTTAACCGGCATGTTAAATTAGAAAATGGAATATCTATTAATATAAGACAAGTATGAGTTATCTTTATCAAATAGTTATTTGTGAAGAGTCATATTCTTGATAATGTCTTGTATACTGTTCTGTTGTGAGAGTCTGGGTCCTATCGGATACTAGGGGTGAGCTAGAAGCCCTCTAGTTGCGATATGATCGTTGGAATTAATGTTCCCATCTGTACTCATGGTGAGATGCAAGTCATGAGTATGAATGTGACATTTATAGTCCCGTATCATATGATGTTTGCATGATCATTCTTACTCCTATTGTGACTCAAGTGTGACATTTTACATTGTGTGACTACTTGACATTCCCTATTTATTTGCCCTCGGACATTGGGTCACGGTTAGGTGCCATTGTTTCCGAGTTGGGCTATTTTTCCTTCCGCCTCTTCGGACCGGGGGTCACGGTTAGGTGACAAGGTTCCGATTTGGGGTTACTCGACTTCCGGGCACGGTTAGGTGTACCATGTTTCGAGTCTTGGATACGATTTGGTATCGTGTGTCGAATCGGGTGTCGTCCATCCCGAGAGTCTGGCCAGGTTTAGACTAGGACCGTATTATGATCGTCGTCCTACCAAGAGGTTGGAGTCTAGAGGGTTGTCTTGTTTGAGTTCATACTAAGAATATGTCTTACACTTGTTGAGTCGTGTCCACATGAGTGGGTTGACTTGGTGATTCTATTTCCTTGATTGCATATTCATCCTCATGCACCATGCCTATTCTACTAAGAAAGTATTATGCCTGTTTCACCATGATTGTTCATTATATTTCCTTATTCCTTATTGTTAGTATATGTTGCATGATTAATATGTTTGATTAAGTGTTGTTTGTTATCTGCATTTCTACATATTGTGGCTGGGAGAACCTTGAGTTACTCCCCACTGACTGTGGCGTTCATGTTTACATGGATGACAGGTTTGAAGATGCTTACGTGGGGAAGACGTGTGGGCTAGCGAGAACTAAACCCTTGGACCTTAGTTTCTATTTTAGAAACCTTTTATTTGTTTATTCGTGGGATATCTTTTCCCCGCTTTCTAGACTTGGGTTGTGATAACCTATATTTGTCTATTTTAGTAATTGTTTCATTTAGTTTTTGGCACCCGCGTTTTAATCTATAACTAGTAACTTAAAAGTTTTTAAAATCTCACAAAATTCCGCTTTAATTTATTAGTTATATTTCCGCGTTATCGCGGGGTGTCACAGTTGGTATCAGAGCATATGTTGCTCCCGACGCACACACGTGTACCCCAAATTTAAGTTTGAACTTGACCTTGAATAATGAATGAGAGATGGGTAGACTTAAGGACCTAAGGTTGTAGTCTGTAGTGTGTTTGCTCTTTGTTAGGTTCTAACATGTTTGTTGATTGTCATTTAATAATTTTTGTATCCTTGGATCAATGATCGTGAGCTTACCTATGTGAAGATCAAGAGTTGGTGCCTATTGTCGAGCATTGAAGATTTGTTCAACTTTTGAAGAATGTTCCTTCTTCCTCGAAGTTTTCCTCCATCTTTATGTACCTTGCCTTGCTCTTTACTTCTTAATGTTCGCTTCTTCTAAACTCTCTTTTCTTGTTCTTTGAGAATTACTCTTGTACCCTTCTAACTTGCGTTTTGTTCCTTGCTTATCCTCCCTTAGCGCCTTTTTGATAGTACTCTTTCCTTTGTGGAGTGTTAACCATGGTTGGATAATTTGACTTTTGTGGAGTTTGTTTATGTTTGACCCTTAACCCTGGTTTTGAGAGGTCGTGATGTTAGAAAGACTTAGGTAATGTGATGAGACATACTTAGTGATTCTTATACCTAGTTCCTCGACAAAGTGAGTATAATTGATTGGTGGATTCTTTGTGTTAGGAATGAGTTGCCTATGTGATTAAAGTTATAGAACTTGGCTTTGTTGTTTATGTTTGGGATTTGAAAGCTTAGTAGGTTGAACGTCGTCACCTTAGGAGTAAACATGAGATAAGTTTAGAATATGAAATTGGAAGAAAACCCATTTTTTTAGATGTTAATGATCCCGTATAGATTGGTGATGTGATTTGACGTTAGTTGTTCCTTAAGAATTTTGTTGAGAAGTCTTCGTTAATTCATTCTTTGGTTTTTAAAACATTGAGGTTGTGTCGAGTGCTTGAGATAAAGAGATGCTTTTATACTTGAGTGGTAGATTTGCTTTAGGGAAATCCTAATATGTGATAAGATAGGTGGAAGAGGTATCTAACCGATTTATCAACCCTTAAGCGAGCGTTTATTTTACCATGACCCTTGTTTTGGAATTTGGTCGTTTTGTTATAATGGTACAATACCCTAATAAGTGTGACCTTGTTAGAGAGAACCTTAAGTCTTAGGAAGCGTATAGTTTAAGCCTTAAAATCCTCCTTCGTACCATTAATCGTTTTCCTTCCCTTCGTTCTTGCCTTGGTTGGATTTGATTCTTATAAGTATAAAATTTTACTCGTTATTTCCTTGTCTTGAATACCCCCCCTGATTCTAATATCTCTTACTGGTTGTTAACTAGTTATATTTATGATTCGACTCTTTTAGTCTCACATCTCGACATGTTCATATATCCCTTTTGGAATTTCCCATCATTTCCGAACCTGGTTATTACTCTTTGTTTCTTTAGTGGAGTGATGGCATTGTTGGCTACGTTGTAGAGCGAGTGAGATGCTCTTTGAGAATCCTTTGTGAGCCCTTATTTCTTTTAATTTGGATTAAGTGGGACTTGAGTTAAGTTGATTAGGAAAAGTTGTGTGACAAACCTATTTATCTTTTGGTTGGTGATCTTTATAATTTGGGGAAAGTGATCATCCATGCTTGTGAATTCGGGTGTGATTAAGATTTTGTTTGGAGTGTTAGAAAAATATAAAGAACTTGGGATTATGATCTTTGATTAAGGATTTCACCATAGGGAGAACTCCTAGTGGTCGATAGTTGGTTATGAGTGTAACTCTTTTAGTAGTTTTGATCTGGTCTCGTGGAAATCGTTGGTAGATGATTGATATTTGAGAGTTATGGAATCACAACTGCGGTGGAGTGCCTTGACCCACGGAATAGCATAGGAGTAAGTGTGTAAGTGTTTTGAGGAAATCCTTGGGAGTTAAGTGGTTAGGAGTTTTGTGGTTAGGAAGTTTTCGGAACCGTTCAGGATGACATCGTTGTTTCAGGTTTGAATATCTGGCGTTTCCTTGTGGTCTAATTTCCCTTTCTCCTTGATCATAAGTGTTACCGTTCATACCTCCTTTCCTCGCTTCATCATGCTCCTCCTTTAAATTTGATGCTAATGACCTATAAAAACTCTATCTTTTGCAACCTTGTAAATTTTGACTTCAATTCTTACCCTATGAAATTCATCATAGCTCTTTTGATTAGTTAAGTGTGGATCCTTTTAGCATACTTGTATCTATGATGTCTAAGTTACTTTTCCTTTATTCAATTTCTAAATATTTCAAGCTACCATTTTATTCATTGTTAAAAGTTGATGTTGCTTTTGCAAAACCTTGCCTATTTTAAAGATTTGAAAATGAAAAGTTGATTTAATTCCATATTTGTCCTTGGAATATAAACTTAATTATCATGATTTTAATTGCTAAACCCGAAATTTCCTTAAATTTTATCCAATTTCGGTTAACTTCGATCTGTTTATGATTTCTTGGTGAAAGTTTAATGTTATATTTTCAGAAATTTGACTTCCTTTTTGAGTTTAAAAGTGGAACTTTTATGTTTATATTGGCTTTTGTAAAAGGAAAATTTGAATAAATCACCTTTTTCGATTGTTTTTAACGTTGATGGAATGTTAGGACTCGTTATTAAAGGCGTCTAATAACTTGTCCTGCACTTATCGATGAATGATTTTTGTTTAAAACTTGTCTTTGACTTGGAAAGTTAGCGTTCTTGTGTGCACGACAAGAGCAATTTCGTTCCATGAATGAGACTTATACTTTTGAAAACCCTTCGTTAATGTTTTTGAAAGTATTTTGATCTTTGATTTGGAATGTGATGTTCTTGAATACGTAACGAGAGCACTTCCATTCCTTTGATGAGAATCTGGCTCTGTCGGGAAATTTTTATTTGAACCTTTTGAAAGAATTTGATCCAAAGTCCCAGTTTTGTTTTATATAATCTTCCATTTCTACTTTCAAGTTTCGAGGACGAAACTTTTAAAAGGTGGGGTGATTGTAACACCCGCGAATTTTCCATTCTGACATTTTAAATTTATTAAACTGTTCGATTGCTTTATTTTATATTTTTGAATTATTCAATTTAAATAATTTCATTTCAAATACGATTTTTATAAACGTATTATATAAAAGCTCATTTTTATAAAAATACGTACGATTAAATTATATTTTTAAGGCACGATTTATATAATAATATATGTATACGTATTTTTGGCCGGATAATAATAATGACTGTAATAGTTATAATTCTCGTCTCCATTTCCGTCTAGTTATAGACCGTCACATTTCACTTTGCTCCCACTTTAATCTGGACCAATCAAAAACCAACAACACATTCACCTACCTATACTCCACTTTTAAAAATATCTCCTATTAATATTCATATATAATAATTATTATTATTATTATTACTAATAGTTATTATTATATGTATTATCATTATTATATGTTATTACTATTGTACTACTACTCTACCCGTATCCCTATCCCCACACCCTTGTTTCTTCTTCTTTCTTAAAAATGCAGCAGCAGCAGCTCAACAATCAGAGCACCGTACATCCATCTCCATCAACCTTCAACCTCCATTTCCTCCCTTATTTCTCAACCAAATTTCATAAAACTTACTCCATTAGCTCCCCCTCCTCTTTCTCCTTCTTCCTATATAAAAAAGAACCAAGCTTTCGTCCTGTTTATTTTGGGTCGTCTTTCAGGGGTGCGATTTTGGAGCTGATATCTTCCATTTATGGGTTTAGAATCACCCTTGGATGGTTCCTTGGACGTTAGGAGATCATAAACAGGTAACGGTGATAGGTTACTCGACAAGAATGTCGAACTTTCGTCTTACGGGTCGTTTTATATACTTGTGCTTGATAAAGTTTGGTTCTTGCGTCTTTTCCTCCTTTATATGTTAATTTTCGTCTTAATTCGTTGTTGGGAATGGCTGTTTTGGGATGGATAACCTGGGTTTTGTCTGAGCGAAATTCTGGTGACCGTGTTCAGGAATTGTTGTTTTAGTTCCGTCTTGTCCTTGTCTTTACATGGCTCGTTTTTGACCTGTTTGGGTGTCGTTGTTGGAGCCGTGATAGACGGATTTCGAGCTGTTGTTGGGACTGTTTTGGTGCCCTGGTGGTACGACGTTTTCGTAGCCCTTGTCGGGGTTGTTATGGTGGTTGTGGGTGGCTTGTCACGACCTGTTTTGGGTTTTGTTTCAGAGGTTGTATTGCAAGTCATTCTGAGACGGTATGGTCTGTTTTAGTTGAGTTATGGTGGCTGGACCGTAGGTTGCCTGGTGGCGTGGCCATGGCTAGCTCGTTGCAGCCTTGGTCACGGGTAGTGTTTGGTCGTCGTCGTAGCCGTGTTCCATCTAGCTGAACCATGTTTGTATAGTTTGAGTTAGTGCCATATACTCATGTCAAGTTGAAATATTTGAATTTCCGTCTCGTGTTTTATAAAACGCAACCCGTTAAAGCATTGTTCATTTATATACCTCCCTTTCATGTTTTATAATTCTAGAATCCCATTATTTAATTACCTAAATTACCGTCTCAAATATGCTCATGTACTCGTCTCATTATTTAGTAATGTGTCAAATTGGGCTTGTTCTATATTATATGTTTTTGGGCCATATAGGGTAGTATATCATTTTAATAGGGCTTGTCATGATTTCATAATTGGGCTTGTCATGTTTATTTATTTGGGCCTTATATGATTAGCTTGCTAGGTTTCACATGTTTCCATTGTTGGGCTTGACATGCTTTATGTGTCGGGCCAACCTCATCGTTGTTTAGTGGGCTCATGAATGAGTCATTTGAGCTTGGTCGTAATTTGTTCCGTAACTTTTATATAACGTAAATTATTCACTATCATTTATTATATTTTATTTAACCGGCATGTTAAATTAGAAAATGGAATATCTATTAATATAAGACAAGTATGAGTTATCTTTATCAAATAGTTATTTGTGAAGAGTCATATTCTTGATAATGTCTTGTATCTTTTGTTACGTTGTGAGAGTCCTGGGTCCTATCGGATACTAGGGGTGAGCTAGAAGCCCTCTAGTTGCGATATGATCGTTGGAATTAATGTTCCCATCTGTACTCATGGTGAGATGCAAGTCATGAGTATGAATGTGACATTTATAGTCCCGTATCATATGATGTTTGCATGATCATTCTTACTCCTATTGTGACTCAAGTGTGACATTTTACATTGTGTGACTACTTGACATTCCCTATTTATTTGCCCTCGGACATTGGGTCACGGTTAGGTGCCATTGTTTCCGAGTTGGGCTATTTTTCCTTCCGCCTCTTCGGACCGGGGGTCACGGTTAGGTGACAAGGTTCCGATTTGGGGTTACTCGACTTCCGGGCACGGTTAGGTGTACCATGTTTCGAGTCTTGGATACGATTTGGTATCGTGTGTCGAATCGGGTGTCGTCCATCCCGAGAGTCTGGCCAGGTTTAGACTAGGACCGTATTATGATCGTCGTCCTACCAAGAGGTTGGAGTCTAGAGGGTTGTCTTGTTTGAGTTCATACTAAGAATATGTCTTACACTTGTTGAGTCGTGTCCACATGAGTGGGTTGACTTGGTGATTCTATTTCCTTGATTGCATATTCATCCTCATGCACCATGCCTATTCTACTAAGAAAGTATTATGCCTGTTTCACCATGATTGTTCATTATATTTCCTTATTCCTTATTGTTAGTATATGTTGCATGATTAATATGTTTGATTAAGTGTTGTTTGTTATCTGCATTTCTACATATTGTGGCTGGGAGAACCTTGAGTTACTCCCCACCGACCGTATGCGTTCATGTTTACATGGATGACAGGTTTGAAGATGCTTACGTGGGGAAGACGTGTGGGCTAGCGAGAACTAAACCCTTGGACCTTAGTTTCTATTTTAGAAACCTTTTATTTGTTTATTCGTGGGATATCTTTTCCCCGCTTTCTAGACTTGGGTTGTGATAACCTATATTTGTCTATTTTAGTAATTGTTTCATTTAGTTTTTGGCACCCGCGTTTTAATCTATAACTAGTAACTTAAAAGTTTTTAAAATCTCACAAAATTCCGCTTTAATTTATTAGTTATATTTCCGCGTTATCGCGGGGTGTCACAGTTGAAGCCTTTAATAGAATTAAGGAATCACTAATCTCAGCTCCAATCATCCAACCACGAAATTGGGAGCTACCATTTGAGAACATGTGCGATGCAAGTAGCTACGCCGTTGGAGCGGTTCTTGACCAACGGGTAGGAAACGCTTTACATGCTATATATTATATAAGCAAGACTCTTGATGCCGCCCAAGTGAACTATGATACTACCGAGAAGGAACTCCTTGCCATTGTCTATGCACTAGACAAATTCCGTTCCTATTTGCTTGGATCAAAAGTAATCATTTTCTCGGATCACCGTGCTCTTCGACATCTCTTGATAACGAAAGAGGCAAAACCAAGGTTGTTGAGATGGATTTTGCTACTCCAAGAGTTCGATTTGGAGATAAGAGATAAGAAGGGAGCCGAAAATGTGGTAGCGGATCACTTGTCAAGAATTCAATTTCATGATGATGAGGGAGAGACACCGATCAATGACTCTTTCCCCGATGATATCTTGATGGCCATTCACTCACAACTTGAGAAGCACACCACACCATGGTTTGCCGACTATGATAATTACATTGTTGGAGGAGTTCCTCCTCCAAACATGAACTACAATCAAAGGAAGAGATTCTTGTTTGAAGTAAAGAGGTATTTTTGGGACGATCCCAATATTTACAAGGAATGTAGTGATGGACTTTACCAAAGGTGCATACCTCAATGGGAAGTTCAAGGTGTCTTAGAAGTATGTCATTCATCACCTTATGGAGGACACCATGGAGCACGAAGAACTATTGCTAAAGTCCTCCAATCGGGCTTCTTTTGGCCTACCATGTTTGAAGATGCTAGAGAATTTATTCTCCATTGTGATCCTTGCAAAAGAACCGGAAACATTTCTTGGAGAAATGAGATGCCACAACGAGGAATATTGGAGGTAGAAATTTTCGATGTTTGGGGAATTGACTACCAAGGACCATTTGTGTCATCTCAAGGAAACAAGTACATTCTTGTAGCCTTTGATTATGTGTCAAAGTGGTTAGAAGCAATTGCTACCCCAACCGACGATGCCAAAACAATTACCAAACTTCCCAAAAAGATAATCTTCCCAAGATTCGGAGTCCCTAGGGCAATCATAAGTGATGGAGGGACACATTTCCTTGAAAAGAAGCTCACATCCCTTTGGGCAAAATATGGTGTTCAACATAGAACCGGCTTGGGATACCATCCTCAAACAAGCGGTCAAGTTAAAGTTTTAAATAGAGAGATCAAACAAATTCTTGAGAAGGTTGTCAACAAGACTCGTAAGGATTGGAGTATGAAGCTTGATGATACTTGTTGGGCCTATAGGACGGCCTATAAGACTCTCATAGGAGCCTCCCCTTACAAGCTAGTCTATGGAAAAGCATGTCATTTGCCAATTGAGCTAGAATACAAAGCTTTTTGGGCAATCAAAGCTCTTAACCTTGATCTCAAGCAAAGTGGTCAAAAGAGGAATGCAAATTCAAGAATTGGAGGAATTCCGACTACAATCCTACGAAAATGCCAAAATCTACAAGGAAAGGACAAAATTGCTTCATGACAAGAGGATTAGGCAAAAAGCTTTGCTCAAGGGAGACAAAGTCCTTCTATTTAACTCCCGATATCGACTCTTTCCCGGGAAGTTAAATTCTAGATGGATGGGTCCGTATGTGATTACCGAGGTAGGAAAATATGGAGACTTTGAGATAAAATCGGAAGATGAAAACAAATTCAAAGTCAATGGCCAAAGGTTGAAACCATATTATGAAGGAGCATTTGTGGACGTGGCCCACCTGCAAGCCCAGCCGATCTGTGGACATACAACGGTCTTTTGAAAGCCACGCTCGGCGGCGTAAAAATGCTTTCGACCGGATCGTTTTAGATCGGTCGGTTTCGTCTCGGTAAGGGTCTCGAAACGATTAGAGATGTTCGGAGTCGCCACCAAGCATTTGTGGGATGCTTGGAACCCATTCGAATCCACTTTATACCTCGGTCAAATGAAGCACAAAGCAGTGTTTGACATAGGTACTAAAGATAAGGAATCGTCCCTCTTTAGCATCCTATCTCTAGAATGACTCTCGTACGCCCTAGATAAGGTCATCCATTATCCAAAGTTTCTGAGTAAGAGGTGAAGGTACGTATTGGGAAGCCCTTTAATCAGACACCCAATCCCACCCGCGGTAGTGGCCTCTACTGATCGATCTTAGTTGGTTGAATGCAAAAGTTGATAAAACGGTTTAAATGAATGAATGCGTATCCAATAATTTAAACCTGACATGTGAGAGCTTTCTAAGTCGGTTGATTTTGTCCAAGTACAAGTATAAGATGTCGAGTTGGATTAATGGTTGATTTTCATGCAAGACGGAAATTAAACATCCATTCACCGTATTAGGTTTATGGTGCATAACGTGATCCATTTGTCTTAGTAAAGCATTTTGCAAACATGATTTTCGAATGAGCAAATAGTCATCTGATTCGTCCTATATCCGGGCTAACCGGAGTCGGGATCGTCCTAGTCTAATGCTGGAAAGGGAACAGGCCCTGTGCTAGGCGGCCAAATGAGGCGCGAGCATGCCGGCGATGTAAGGGGGCCTCCCCTGGTTTTGAAAATAAGAAAGAAAAGGCATGTTTAGGCGCGGGTTAAGCAACGGTTATATGCCGCGCTCTGACCATTTGAAAAACGTTTATAAAACGTATTGAAAAATGGGTATTTGACCCGATTTGGTTTGAAAGGGTCGTTTAGACCGTATTTGTTGATTTGAAGAACGGGGCTTGAATAATCGTCATTATTTTGATGATATTCGGTGTCGGGTTTGACTTGACAAGCTTGACATGAATAGTTTTGAAAATAATTATGAACTAATTATTTTAAGTTCATTTGAATATAATTATTCGATACTCATCATCGTACCCGGGTTAAAATCCAGCATGGTAATATGCTTGTTTTGAAAATGTAAAGAAATGATGAAAGGCTTTAAAATATCTCCCAAAATGTAAAGAAATGAAATAAAAGGCTTTAAATACCTTTTAAATGTTATTAACCAAATATTATCACCGAAACACAGATTTAACCGTCATGGTATGAGGAACCAAGGGTGAAAAATGTTTTATGGTTAAAAACAAATAAAATAAAATAAAAAAGGTTTGAAAATATTTAAAATGGTAAAAACCGATTAAAAATATGAAAATGGATTAAAGGGAAAAGACGAGAACAAACACGGTTGAGTTCTGACCTGGGCACCCCATTGAGGCGCGAGCCTATGTGCACAATAAGGGGCTTCTACCTCAGGCCAAAACTCAGTTTTGGCTCGTTTATCCCATGTTTTGGATTGTGTTATGCATGTTTTAGCATGTTATAGTCATAAAACAAATGAAGACATGATAAAAGAAGGATTTTTACACCCTCATACTTACATGTTTGGTTATGGCGAGAAACCGACGTAAGTGTAACAACTCGTTTGGTCGGAAAAAGACTCGGTTTAAAACCGTCTTGGTAAGTAAAAAGAGTGTTTTATTAAGATTAGTGATGGTTTAGTGGTCTAAGTGGTCGGTCAAGTGATTTAATGCACGATTACGGTACCAAACAATGTGTAAGGCTTGTATTTACGATCCGTAGGTCGTAAATACGCGTCAGATTGTGACTTAAGAAGTCGAGTCGAGAATTTTAAGGGAGAAAATAGGGGGAGGACACTCGCGTAAGTTCTCAAATGGGGGCATTTGAGGGGTATTTATAGGAAAATGAGTGGTTGTGTGAGTTTTGAGCGACGTGGCCACCTGGGCTGCTCAAAGAGGCGCGAGCCACGTCGCGGCTCTTCGAGTTGTCCTATCACTTTCACACAAGTGCAATCATGATTTGTTCTATCCTAGGATTTGTAGTCACATGTTTGGTACTTGATCATTCATGAATCCGGGAAATCTTAGTATAGAAGGCTTTGAATGTTTTGTTTTTGGTGGTTGACTCGGTTTGACTCGTTGTTGGAGTCGGGATTTGAATTTTTGAGTCGGTTTTGGTCTAGTGTCGGTTTTGACTCTAGTTAGTGTCATTGCGACCCCGTCGTCATGCATTAAACACTCCAGGTACTTTTGAAAAGTTTTGAAATGTTATATTTTCGAAATCGTTTTAAGTTTTTCGACGTAAAGTTGTACACAAACTGTCGATCAAACGCGCGATTCCAAAGCATGTTGTATTCCGATAATCATCGGGCGTTTGTTGGAGTCTCAGCAGATACTGGGTATCTCCAGAGCCCCCACTTTGACTGAGGCTTGGACAGGGCAAAAGTCAAAGTAGAGCCCCCAAGTCAATCGAAGATTACAACCTGGAAACCCAAGCGACGTCGAGGCGGCTCGAAAGGATTCGGGCCAAGGACTTGCCGTCGGGAAGGGTGACGCCAAGGCAACTCGAGGGTACGAGCCAAGGACTGTCGTCGGGAAGCTGTTTAGAGTCGTCGATTGTCCGTGCGGGTCGTTTAAAGTCCGTTAGACTACGTACAAAGGCTCGCTTGACCATAAGAAGGAGTCATACCTGAGGCATCTTCGGATACGTCCTTGCACGTTTGCGGATAAAGGCTCGCCAGCTGTGGTGCGTATGTGAGGAGGGCTCGCCAGCCGCGATGCGTAGTAAGGCTCGCCAGCCATGGTGCGTACCTGAGGAGGGCTCGCCAGCCGCGATGCGTAGTAAGGCTCGCCAGCCATGGTTGGTCGGTTAATTGACCGTGAGAATAGCCGCGTCGGATGGGCGTGTTTTGAAAGTAGCGGACTCATGATGCCGCTGATACCCGTCGTTGTGAGTACCAAAAATAATACTTATAATTCCTATTAAAACTAACCTAGGCTAGTGGTAACAGGGTCGAACCACAAGGAGGCGAATGTAATTCTTAGCTGTCTTAATTTCGGTCTAAGGTAACAATAAAGGTGGGGGTTTGATTGGATTTGGTCTACAACTAATGAGCAATAAAATAAAGTAAACTAAGCAAACGGATGAAATCAAGTATAAAAAGAGGTACTAGGATGGTCGGTTCGTTATAGCTTCGGCGGCAGCATACTAAACAGGTCTAAATCAAACCCATGAGGTGGGAAATAAAGAGGTCCTCTCGGTCCACTCTTAACAAATAGCATCTTTCGATCTCGCTATAGGTCCCTAATATCACTAATACTAACTTTCGTCCTGAAAAGTGACTAACGGTCTAAACTTTACTTATCTTTCGATCTCAGCATAGTTTAGTCATTTTAATTGGTGATCTAATAACTGCCCCTATCTCTCGATCTAATGGGTCAGTCACAAATTAAGCATCTAACCGGTCGCATGCATTCGATTCGTTAAATACAACATTAAAAGCAATTAAAACGAAAGGTAACCTCACGTGGTCAGTCGATCGACCGGGTAGGGTGGTCGATCGACCAACACGCGAATTAAGCCGTGTTCATAATATTGCCGCGTACACTATAATTCCCCTACATCCTAGCACGAATAAATTAGCTACTCATACTAACGACGATAACAACAATGAAATTAACGAAATAGACAGAAAGTTTCATGCTTAAAACGAATGAACAAACAATTAACAATAATGATAATTCGGTTTCGGGAGACTAACTAACAATTTCTATACTATCAATGCAATAAAGATGAACTGAAAATAGAGCAAGTGAATACCGAAATTGCAGAAGGATCGTAACGGAATGATTGAAAGCACAACGAAAATCCAATGGAAAATAGTTTCCCAAACCCTAACTATTTCTAAAGAACTGTATGTAAAACTTAATGTGAAAACTTGATCAAAACTGGATGCCTTTATCTGATGTTCTAGGTTACGTTATATAGCAAACATACGTAACAACTTATTTTCAAAACCTAAACATAATGGGCTTCCTTTCCTTGATCTTTTAATTCTCGTCTGAGTAGCGGGGTGGTCGATCGACTGAGATGACCGGTCGATCGACTGCTATGCAGTGTAAAGTTGCTTCTGGAATCCGATGGTTGGTCGATCGACTGAAGGTAGTGGTCGATCGACTGCTTTAGCTGCTACTTGACTTCTATAATCCCATGGATTTTTCTTTTGGGCCTTGGAATGCGCACCAAGCTTGTTCTTTAAGTAAATTCTTCACGTCAAAATGCAATGCAGGATACTCGGGGATGGATTTAGCTTGATTTCCGTTGAATTCTTCACATTTCTGCAATAAAGTACAAAAACACGAAAGTAGACGAAAATGGGGGAAATGGCAGCTTAAACTACACAAATGAGCTCTGAAATGCGTGTAAAATGAGGTGCAAAACATCATATAAAAGACACGCATCAAACTTCCCCAAACCAAACCCTTGCTTGACCCCAAGCAAGAACTAGACTCGATCTAATGAGCTAATGGAACGAGTTCAATCTCAGAGCGAATTACAACATGTAAATCCTAAACCATTTTAATGCAATAACCAACAATCACTTAGCAATGCGAATCATGCACACGAGTTATGGAGTCGTTAAAAACATGCTGAACCGTCAACTGTAGAGACTTATCAAATCGGACTCTCACGGGTCGCTCATATCACTCAAATAAGCACAGGTGAATAATGTAAAGATAGAAAGAATTCATTTTGTAAAGACTCTCACCTAACTACGACCTATAAGAACATGCCTGCAATATAATATGAAAGTAATCTCTATGACCGTACATATGTATTACAACCAACAAATGACCATGACACATGCCGAGGTATATATGGGATATGTGAGGTATGGGTAAGAAGAGGCAAAACATTTTATGGAAAAGTGGGGGTACAGGTGATCAAGCTAGTACCAAAACGGAACCATATGGCAACATCCAACTTCTTGGTCAAAAACAAATGAAACGGTGCTACAACAAGCACAAATCTCACAATCTCCAGGTATAAAAGCAATCAACCAACTCCCCATAAAATATGAATAATACTTGGGAGCAAAAATCGCCAAAAGATAAAGGCTTGAACTATGCGAATTGATTCTTTTTTTTTTTCTTTCGAACTCCAGTCGATCGACCAAGTCGAGCAGTCGATCGACTGCTTTGAACAGTACAGAACCTCTTTTTTCGAATCATTTTCTCTTCTTTATTTTTATATTTCTTTCTTTCCTTCTTTTCATTTTCCCAACAATCATCTCAATTGAGCAAATACCACCAAAAACGAAGTAACAATCCCAAAAACATGGACTACTAGCTTGACAAAGAACAGGCTAAATGTAGGATGTGGTAATGGGACAAAAAGGCCATTTTTGGCAGTGTGGAGCTTATGGGCATAATAAGAAAAAGGAAACCTCTACCACATGTGTCAACAAACCACAAACCGAATGCATACAGGTATTAAGCAGATTAAGTTCATATTTATGCAAATTGATTTGACATGTCTCATAAGGAGTACTACTCACATTCCTAAATAAACCGGTCATAGATGTCACCAGTTATAGGCTCTAAATCTCAGAAATATGATGTAGTTTGCCAATTTTCAAAGTCAAGTCTCAAGTTCAGCAAATAAATTTAACGAAAAGTCGTAGATATGCATATATGATTCTACTAATAACATGTTAATTAGCAAGGCTTAGGCGAAAACAGATGCAAATGCAATATCATCATTGAAATACTACCGTCCCGACTCGACCTATATGCTAAAATAAACGTGCGATTTTTTGAATTTTTGAAATTTTTCAATTTTTTTGAAAATTTTTTTGAATATAAGAATGAAATAAACAATGCAAAACAAAATGTAAACGTGAATGCAAGCAAATGATATGCGACACAAAACCCTTCCCCAAACCAAATCGCACAATGTCCTCATTGTGCAAAATCATGTAATGAAGAAAAGAGAAATGGGAATTTGCGAGAAATTAAACAAATAAAATTAACGTGAAGTGGAACTCGGGAACTCACAAGACTTTAAGCACAGCAAAGGAAACCTCTCCAAACCAGCGTGAGCTAGGAGGTTTCAGTAGCCAGCAGTGCTACTAATAAGTACCTGAAAAGACAAAAACAAAACCCACGCATAAAATCGAGAAGACAATTTGGGAGCGGTAAAATTGTGCACAATTGAGAAAATAGAAGAAATAAATAAATGACGGAAGATAAAGGGGAGTAGAAAACTCCCTAAATTCCGCGAATCGATCAAACATAGCAAGAGAGAGGTCGTAAATAGGTACAGCAGTGCAGGTCGGTCAATCGACCACATAGCTCAGTCGATCGACCGAGGTGAAAGGAATAGTAGCTCCTGGAAACTGCAGACTGGTCGATCGACCAACCAGACCAGTCGATCGACTGGAAATACTGCTGTAACTTCTTATTTCTTCGTATTTGCTCAATTTCTTGAGCTAATGAGGTCTAAAAACCTGCAAGTGCACAATAATACGCGCCCAAAATTGCGCAAAACCCAAAGTAAAGTCTAAAGCGTATAAAATCCTAAGCAAGCAAAATAAAATGCGAAGTTTCGCGCACACAAAAGCAATAAAAAGTGTCTAACAAAAGCAAATAAAAAGTTTTGAAAAACATGTGATCAACTAGTAGTTGATCAAGAACGGCCACGGAATGGCCCACTTTGTCGGCTTCTGGCTACTAGAGGTAGCCTCAACGGTGCTTATCTTCTCAGCTGCACCCTTCTTAGCTTCCACGTCCGTATGGCTCAACGGATCAACACTTTCATCATCTCCCCAGTCAATGACCTCTTCAGACTCGTCAGAATCCAAATCGGACTTTCTTGCCTTGACCGGCTCGTCATCAACTTCCTCATCGGTGGCATAGCTAAGGCAACCAAGACCTCCTCGTGAGATGATTGGCTTCTTCGCAGCTAGAGTGACTTGCAGCTCTTCCTTCCCCAAACCAGCTCCTGCAATATCAGAAATAGACAAATCTTCCTCCAATTTGCTCCCAATATGGGGCGGAGGGGTTACAGCAGGAATAGAGATAGGCATATCAGGAAGCACAAAATACGATTTCTTGTCAGAAACCGTATTACAAGTCACAGGCCACATGGGGTCTTTTTTCTTAGACGGCTGGGCAAAGACAATAGAATGTTTGCCCACTTTGAAAGTTAAGGTACCTAGACCGACATCTATGACTGCACCAGCAGTGTGCAGAAATGGCCTACCCAAAATAATGGAAATATGGGCATCCTCAGGCATGTCAAGTACAACGAAGTCCACGGGGAAGAAAAACTTCCCTATTTGGACAGGAATGTCCTCTAAGACTCCTATTGGCTGGACCGCAGATCGGTCACCATCTCAGATCTTGTCATATCATCACTGCGAACCTAGTCAATTTGAGCTTCCTAGCTAGACTCAGGGGGATGACACTTATACTAGCTCCTAAGTCACATAATGCCTTCTCAATAGAGAAGGTACCTATATTGCAAGGAACAGAAAAGCTACCCGGGTCCTCTAGCTTATGGGGTGTAGTGTGAGACAAATAAGAGCAGGACTCTTTGGTTAATGCGACAGTATGCACATTTTCAAGTGACTTTTTCTTAGACAGGAGTTGTTTCATGAATTTAGTATAGGCAGGCACTTGATTAACTAACTCAAGGAAAGGCACTTGTACATTCAAGCTACGAATATCTTTTTCAAATTTATTGAAAGATACCTGTTCCTTCGTCGGCACTAGTCTCTCTGGATACGAGGCTGAGAGAAGTACCTTAGCCCTCTCCTCTAAGTCTCGCATGCCGGCATCTGTGGACTTAGGCTGAAAGTCCACAACTTTCTCCTTATTGAAGCTTGACCCCTCTTCAGACCGTCTCAAATGTGAGCCATTAACCGTCATTGGATCGAACTTCGGAGCCGGGATTGACCCATCAGCACTCGGGTCTTTCCCCAATATTTTCGGGACTGTCGTGCCCCGGAACAAATGATCTCTCAAGTTGTCAGGCATCGGAGGACGAAAAATCTCGTTATCAGCAGCGATCTCAGTCGATCGACCAGTGATGTCAGTCGATCGACTGGGATGAATAGGACCAGAAGCTCCTGTAACCCGCACTTCAGTCGATCGACCGGGTATGTCAGTCGATCGACTGATATACCTGGTAGACGCCTTTTTCTTTCCTTTGCTCGTTCCAGCTTTGTTTTGACTCGGTTTTGCCTCATTTTTCGCAGTGGCATCCTCGACCAAAGTAGGCCCCTCCAGGGTAGACCCACTCCTCAAAGTTATGGCATTTAGGGTCTCTTTCTGGTCAGTTTGAGTTGGTAAGTGTCCCGGAGCTCGAGTGGTACTCTTGCTAGCCAATTGAGCAATTTGGCTCTCTAGCATCTTCATCCCGGCCTCTCTAGCTTGGGACTCCTTCAGCAATAAGTTCTTCAACTCGGTGAACTCAGAATTTTGGGATTGTTGCTGCTACTGAGGAATATACGGAGGTTTTTGATATGGTTGTTTGTGGGGGGGCACATAGGCTTCTTTGCTGCTTCTTTGTTGTGGAGGTTGAGTCGGATTCAGGACATTCTGGCTGCTCCACCTCATGTTGGGGTGGACATTCGGCTCATAGTACGTGTTTGTCTGCCTATAGTGTTGAAAGGCAGCACAGGACTCAAAGGGGACAGAATAATTCTCTGAGACATGCCCCTCAGCTCCACATCTTCTACGAGACGAAAGGACCGTCTCAAAAACAAATAAGCGTTAACATGGTACATCCCTCCTTTAGAAGCTCCTTCCAATTCATATTTGTCAAACCTTGCGGTGAGAGAGCTTCTAGTGCAAAGAACAGAGGAAGATTCAGCACTCTCCTCCGGTTTCCTCTCGAATTCCCATATTCAGCCTTATGAGTGGCCAAATCATCGATGATCTTCCACCTCTTAGTCTCTCCCATGTTCTCAGCAAATCGGCCATTGGTGCAAAGATCCAAAATAGCCCTCGATCGTCATACTGACCCATTATAGAATGGTTGCAAAGACTCCATTTTTCGAACCCATGGTGCGGTATGGTTCGCACCAGTTTCTTGAAACGGACCCATGCTTCATGAAAGTTCTCATCAGGCCCTTGTTTAAAGCTCGTGATCTGAGCTCTAATGGCATTCGTCTTTGAGGCAGAGAAGTACTTTTTGTAGAATGCCAGGGCTAAGGAATTCCAGTCGGTGATCCCATGGGCGGCTCGGTCCAGATCTCTATACCAATCTCTTGCAGCGTCGCGAAGAGAGAAAATGAACATGGTCTCCTTGATCTGATCTTGGGTCACACCGGTCGGCGGGGGTATAGAGTAACAATAATCAACGAAGATCTCCATATGCTTGGTTGCATCTTCATTTGCAGCTCCCCCGAACTGGTTTCTCTCAACCAGGTTAATATAGGAAGGCTTTGGCTCGAATTTTCTCGCCTCCCCAGGTAGTTCGAATCCTTTGTAAAGATTCTCAGCTGTCGGCTCTGTGTGACTGACAATGGTTGCTTCTTCAGCCATGACTGGAATTTCTGGAGAAGTGACTGTCTCAGCTGAAGAAATAGAAGCAGGAGATGTAGGTGGATCTTCCTCAAACAGAGCGTTCTCATAGTAACTTGACAGAGTACTCAGCTCTTCCTCTGTCGGCAATACCCTTTGTGATCGTCTCAACTCGCGCAAGGATTTCCCGATCTCCGGGTTGAATGGTACTAGTTCACCACCATGTGACCTGCGCATAAGAAGAAACTACAAAAAGAATATAAGAAAAGTTTAAGGAACGGATGTCCCTTAAACTAAGAAAGACTAAAAATAAAACAACTAAAAATTAGACCTATTGCCTCCCCGACAACGGCGCCAAAATTTAATACCCGTCGTTGTGAGTACCAAAAATAATACTTATAATTTCTATTAAAACTAACCTAGGCTAGTGGTAACAGGGTCGAACCACAAGGAGGCGAATGTAATTCTTAGCTGTCTTAATTTCGGTCTAAGGTAACAATAAAGGTGGGGGTTTGATTTGATTTGGTCTACAACTAATGAGCAATAAAATAAAGTAAACTAAGCAAACAGATGAAATCAAGTATAAAAAGAGGTACTAGGATGGTCGGTTCGTTATAGCTTCGGCGGCAGCATACTAAACAGGTCTAAATCAAACACATGAGGCGGGAAATAAAGAGGTCCTCTCGGTCCACTCTTAACAAATAGCATCTTTCGATCTCGCTATAGGTCCCTAATATCACTAATACTAACTTTCGTCCTGAAAAGTGACTAACGGTCTAAACTTTACCTATCTTTCGATCTCAGCATAGTTTAGTCATTTTAATTGGTGATCTAATAACTGCCCCTATCTCTCGATCTAATGGGTCAGTCACAAATTAAGCATCTAACCGGTCGCATGCATTCGATTCGTTAAATACAACATTAAAATCAATTAAAACGAAAGGTAACCTAACGTGGTCAGTCGATCGACCGGGTAGGGTGGTCGATCGACCAACACGCGAATTAAGCCGTGTTCATAATATTGCTGCCTACACTATAATTCCCCTACATCCTAGCACGAATAAATTAGCTACTCATACTAACGACGATAACAACAATGAAATTAACGAAATAGACAGAAAGTTTCATGCTTAAAACGAATGAACACACAATTAACAATAATGATAATTCGGTTTCGGGAGACTAACTAACAATTTCTATACTATCAATGCAATAAAGATGAACTGAAAATAGAGCAAGTGAATACCGAAATTGCAGAAGGATCGTAACGGAATGATTGAAAGCACAACGAAAATCCAATGCAAAATAGTTTCCCAAACCCTAACTATTTCTAAAGAACTGTATGTAAAACTTAATGTGAAAACTTGATCAAAACTGGATGCCTTTATCTGATGTTCTAGGTTACGTTATATAGCAAACATACGTAACAACTTATTATCAAAACCTAAACATAATGGGCTTGCTTTCCTCGATCTTTTAATTCTCGTCTGAGTAGCGGGGTGGTCGATCGACTGAGATGACCGATCGATCGACTGCTATGCAGTGTACAGTAGCTTCTGGAACCCGATGGTTGGTCGATCGACTGAAGGTAGTGGTCGATCGACTGCTTTAGCTGCTACTTGACTTCTATAATCCCGTGGATTTGTCTTTTGGGCCTTGGAATGCGTACCAAGCTTGTTCCTTAAGTAAATTCTTCACGTCAAAATGCAATGCAGGATACTCGGGGACGGATTTAGCTTGATTTCCGTTGAATTCTTCACATTTCTGCATTAAAGTACAAAAACACGAAAGTAGACGAAAATTGGGGAAATGGCAGCTTAAACTACACAAATGAGCTCTGAAATGCGTGTAAAATGAGGTGCAAAACATCATATAAAAGACACGCATCAGCCGCCGTGAAAATAGTGAATTTTGATTTTCACTATCGATGTTGTTGAAATGAGCGGGTCCCACAAGGAAGCCCCATGTTGACATTTTGAAGGAATAGTGAATTTTGAATCTTCCCTACTCGTTTTTGAATTTGAAGTGGCGGTTTTAATCGTCGCTTGTTTGAATTTTATTAAGGAAATAACGAATTTTAAATTTCGCTATTTTGACTGAGGTGACGGTTTATGTGCCGCCGTTGACATGTGAAGGAAGTAGTGAATTTGGAATCTTCACTATTATTTTGAAGTGACGGTTTATGTGCCGCCGTTGACATGTGAAGGAAATAGTGAATTGGGAATCTTCACTATTACGTTTGAAGTGACGGTTTATGTGCCGCCGTTGACATGTGAAGGAAATAGTGAATTGGGAATCTTCACTATTACGTTTGAAGTGACGGTTTATGTGCCGTCGTTTGAAATTTGAAGAAATAGTGATTTTGAATTTTCACTATTATTTTTGAAAATGACGGTTTTAATTGTCGTCCTTTGAAATTTTGGAGAAATAGTGAATTTGAATTTTCACTATTATTTTGAAAATGACGGTTTTAATTGCCGTCGTTTGAAATTTGAAGAAATAGTGAATTTTTGAATTCTTGACTATTATTTTGTTTTTGAAATTGACGGTTTTGATCGCCGTCAATGTAATTTGAAGAAATAATGAATTTTGAATTTTTCACCATTTTTTGAAGGGAAAATGGCGGTTTTGATCACCGTTTGTTTGAAATTTTAAGAAATTGTGAATTTTGAATTTTTCACTATATTTTTTTTGAAGGGAAAATGGCGGTTTTGATCGCCGTTTGTTTGAAATTTTTGAAGGAAAATAGTGAATTTTGATTTCAATATTTGTTTTTCTATTTGAAAAATGACGGTCCTTAATATCGTCATTGAAAATTAGAAGTTTATTACGAGAAATTGGGCCAAAGCCCAAAATTTCGCTGAAAGAGCAGGGAACACCTGATTGAGGCGCGAGCTACCTGGCGAACCAAGGGAGCTTCCCTATTTTTTTGTAAAAGACGCGAGGTTGGTCCGCATATCATCCTCACTTCATCTTCAACCTTCGACACAAATAAACCACAAAAATCGCCATCGTTGGACCTTTGCTTGCTTTCATTTGTGCCATTGTCAACAATGTCATCTCAAGGTAAGTATTTCCTCTCGAATCCATTTGAATTTGTTGGTCTTTTAGCTAAATTGAATTAGGGCGAAAATTTTACCCTAGAAAATCGATTTGGGCGTTTTTGATTGAGCCCATTTCAAGTGAAATTGATGATTGCATTAGGTTAGAAACCTGTTTAGGAGTATAGGGGTGCTTTTAGTTTGCATTTTGGTCCCCGTTCCCGCTCCCTATGTTCGAAAAACGTGAGTGAGGTGGAGAAATCGTCTCATCTCACAATGCCAAGTTTATTTGCTTGGGTAGTGGGTCCCACTAGGTTGCATTGTAGTTGGAAAAGACCGTATTTGCCATTATGGACCTTTGTTGGGTATTGTGGGCAAAATTAGAATTTTTGCCTTTTGTGACGGTCTTATGTCTGACAAAATATGCGCCTGTTTAGGCTTGAATTGAGTCATTTTGCCTTGAAATGGACCTTATTGGTAGTTTAGGTCACCTTGAGGCGTGATAAAATCACGTTTGGCTCTTTGCGGTCGTTTTTGAATTTTTGACCAGTTTGTGCTCAAATTGGCGTATAAATTGCCTTTTTGAGCCGTAGAAAAATTCCCCATTGCATTGGGAATGTATTTTGATTTGTTGGCGGACCTCGCGTGGGTCTTGGGGTGCCTTTTTTGTTGTGGTTGTTTTGACTTGTCTTTTGCTCGAAAAGAAGGGCGAGTCGTTTTTTGTGCGTTTTTTTTTTGTGAATTGTTTTGTTTGGTTGGGTTTGGGCGGGATTGCCCTTGTTCCGCTTTGCAGGTTTCTTCTTTTTTTTTTTTGGATTTGTCAAATTTACGCCGTCGTAATGCCGAAATTTCGGCTGACGTCATTTGTTTGACCTTGATTGCAGGGTACCATTTGGGACCTATGGGGTCCGTTGCGGAGCCCTTGGAAGAGGAGAGGCGACTTTGGAGGCTGCTGGAGCCGAGGTGGTGGTAGAGGATGCTTCCGTAGAGGAGGGAAGGCGGTTGTCGCAGCCGACTTGTCCTTTTCGTTGTGGCTTAAAGACAGGGCAGCTGATGATTGGAGGTCAACACCGGGGTGGTGCGTCGCATCAGGGTCCTTGGCCTCCTTATCATCCAAAGTCTGCCAGACACTGTCTTCTTTTTTGTCGTGGAGCAGGAACGAGGTATTACCGTCATGGTAACCACCTCTGCTTCCGTTGTTGCTCCTCTGTTTCCCGTGTTGCTCCCTTTCTTTTCCGAGCGAAAGGATGGGGAGTGCTTAGTTCGGTAGGTGGCGGATAGCCCCCAATTTGTTGTATTAGGCCAGTATCTGCATGATAGATGTCTGTACTGGATTCTGTTTGTACGGTCAGACGTTTGTATCAAACGTGTGTCGATGTATTTTGCGTGAGGCGGTTTGTATATATGTGTTTTTGGATTGTAGCTCATTTTGTGATTTTAGGCCTTTTTGTGTTGTGTTTCGGAGGAGCGCTGTCGGCTGTCAATGTTGGAATAAGTGTCCTCCGATAATAATGCGATCACAACTGTCGATCATAATGATCACATGTTTAAATCTCATTTTAAGAATACATGTGGGAAGTATTATTTTACAGTCAACTGGTCCACACATATCGATAATGATTGGCTGACTAGAGTTTGACATTACTGTCGTGCGACGGTGGTGATCAGTTGATCCCCTTAGGTCATACCTATAGGGAAATACTCTTAATTGATTATTTAATTAATCGTATGCCGATACGAGTTAATTAAATTGCTTAAATTGATGGATGATTTTGTGAGTAAAACTAACGTGTCTTATTGTAATTCGATTAAATTTGATACGGTCTAAGTAATCGAATTGTTTTATTACTTAGAATAAAATATTGCTTACGAAACAATTGAAACGGATTGAATAATTTATTATAAATTCAAGTTGTTGAAATTTATAATTCGATAAACCATTTTGGTACAAGTAATCAAGAATTACTAGTCGATTTTGTATATGACATATTTTATGAATATGTTGATTTTTAATATGTTAAAAATACATTACAATTTAACATGTCTTGTAACATGTGACACATGACAAAATTGACAAATGACAAAATAAAATGGATCTTCCATTTTATGTATATGTGCCGAAAAAAAAATTGGAAGGAGTATTAGTGGATAAATTGTGTTGATTATTTTAATAAGAGAAAATACAATGATTATAACCTAATATATAGCCTTGCATACCTAGCTTTTGAGAAGAGAATCTTTTACATGCATTGGCTCCCTAATAACCCACCCCCAACCGGTTTTTCCACTAGGAAAATGCCAATGGTTTTTCATATATAATTATTCAATACCTTACCTAATTTTTTATAGTGTTAGAAAATTATTACATTCTCTACAATTTGTGAAAACTTAGAGAAAGAAACCTCACAATATTACTCCCCTTGTCCGAAATTTTCAAGGGCCAATAAATCAAATTTTGTGTCATTTTTAAGTAAGATTAATATTATTACTAGTTCATAATAATATTGGTTATTAAGGATATTCCTTGGGTATAAGCTTTTGGGAGAGGTTCTAATTTGAACCTTGTTCATCCATTGTTGGAAAGCTCAAGAACTAACAAGAAGGAGATCTTGTTGGTGCCCAAAAATCCGAAACACAAATGTAAGAAGTGACGGTTTCTTCTCTACCTTGTTTTATGTTTGCATGCATAAGATCTTGTATTTATTTTATGACCAAATAAATTAATTCATATATGAATATGTTTACTAATGAGATTAATGAATCCTAAAAAGTGGTATCAGAGCCTTAGGTTGTTTGCATGCAAATCGGTTTATTGTTTTTCCGAGTTAATCTTATTAACAAATAAAACTTGTAACTTTGTGTTTATTATGATATATCACGAAATCACCTTGCATGTTAAAGTTTCTGGTCCTAAAATGTATTTGGGATATTTTGGTTCATTTATGGATTTTATTGTTCATTTTTATATTTTTGGCATTAAAATGTGATTTTTATGAGAAAAATGTCATTTTTGGACAAACAAATAGCTAAACTTCGAATTTTTCAGTGGTTTTTGGATATGTTTTCACATATATTATCTACTAATGGCCTGTAAATTTTCATGTTAAAATAAGTTGTTTTGCTCGAAATATAAATTTTATAAGTTAAAATCGTATTTAAATGGGTAAATAAGTTAATATGAGTTATATTTCGAATCTGGTCATGGAAATTTAGTTTGTTGTCACATGCAATTTTACAAGATGTGTGTAAAATATTTGGCTATAGTGAAGTCTTTTTGCATGATTTATGAATTTTTGATGAAAAATCACATAAATAGTGACTATAATTAGTAATAATGCTAAAACATACTTCATGACTAAATAAAAACATCACATGTTGCATTTTATCATATATTTCAGATCTAAAAGTGAAAAGTTAATGAAAATAAATTTTCTCATATTTTTATGGTCATATTTGTTAAAACCGATAAACCGCAACATTGTTTTTCTCGATAATTTTTCAAACTTTTTAACCTAAGTTTTGAACATTATGAGTGTCATGGTATTTTTCCAGAATGTTCATGAGTTTAAATTTCAAATTTTGAAATCTTTTAAAATTTTTATAATTTAATTTGAAGTTTATAGCATAATTTTGTATTTTTGGTCCATAATAAACAATATTAAGAAATCAAGTTGAGTTATTGTCAAAATATTAGTGAAGACTAAGTTTTGAGTCCTAAGATGGTTAGGGTAATTAACTTGTGCATAAATATGAATTTATGAGACATTTTGTGATTTTAATAAGTTAAATCACGCAAATCCATAAAAACCGATAAAAATATACGATATTGGCTCTTAAAAGGCGATTTAGCTTAAAATTAAGCATGTTCATACATATTATAATGCTGCATTTTATTTATGATTGTCATATTTTTATTTTATATAATTTTTTGAATTATGTAATTTTACTTAGTATGGCCTTAGTTTTTAATTGGTATTACCCGAAATGTATGGGAATATCGATTCAGTTGTAATTATTATGATCTCGTATCACCGTTTTGTAATTTAATAGATTTATTTTTAATTACAAATGTATAATAGGAAATTATGTAATTCATTTTGTAATTTAATTATTCCGGAGTTCCTTGAAGACGGTGCCATTCGAGAAGGCGGTTCATCAAAGAAAGTGTTGCCTTGAAGTGCGTGCCAAGACCGAAGTTCAAGGGACAAAAGGAGTTGGTTTCTGAATTTGTAATAGTTTATTAGATTTACTATTTTAGGAAGGCCATACTAAGATTTTATTTTTATGCTTTGCATTTTATTTATATGTTGCATGCATCGCTAAATCGCCATAACTAAACATGCATTTTTAATCGAGTTTATCGACCGTGTCAATTACAATTATCGTAGTTCACCGCTTTAGTTCACTTAAAACGTAATAGATAATAAATTGACATGACCTCTCGCTAAATAAACAATTGAGACTTAGCCTTACCAAAAATTAGAAACCATGAAAACCTATTTCGTGAGGGAGTGCTCTCGGCCAAACCGGGGTACAAACCTTGTTACGTAGGGGAAGTGGGTGATAAATGTCTATCCACCGAATTCATATTGATGAGGGTTGTATCGCCAAAGCGTGCCCAAGTTAAGGTGAATTTGGATCATGGACACATTTATTCGAAATTTGGGTTGAACTCAACAAAAGTATTCTCGACCATAGCCGGATGTGTTTTGGGCTAAAGATAAATATTAATGTAATTTTATCGTCCAAGAGTTCTAAAAGTATAATCGATTAAAGAGTTAATCCACCGAGTTATATTGATGAGGGTTGTATCTCTAAAGCGTGCCCAAGTTAATATGAATTTGGATCTTGGAATCATTTATCATAGTTGGGTAGAGGTCACTATGCAAATGCTTTACTTGTCAAATTATTTACAAGTATTATTATAACGATAAATGTTTTGTTTTCATTATTCCGTTATCACATTGTTCTATTTCTTTACCTCAAATTATACGATATCATTTCGATTTTAATTCAAATCTCCATTAAAACATCGTAACTAAAGACAAATATGAATTTTCTTCTAAAACCTCGTATTATCCATTGCAAGGATCTCTTGTGAAGAGTATAGATAAAAGTTATTCGTGATCAAAAGGGTTTTTGATTTTTGACTAACATATCTACTTACAATGAATTGTTTCTCATGTACTTAATTGAGTTAAGTACTTTGAAACGTTAAATCATTTTGGTGACTAGATTTGTTAGAAATCGTAATTGACCAGAATACCGCAACCACTTCAATAAAAGTTTTAAGACTAAACAAACGAATGAAGAGTAGTCTTCATGAATTTCAATTTTGCTTCTCTTAGCAAAAACTCATTGAAATGAGTGGGAGCATTCTCTTAAACCGTTAATAAAAGGATGAGGTTTAAAGAAGTAAAATTAGAATGGAATTGATACAAGGTAATGGTAAAAGTAAATTTATTGAGAATAACGATACTAAACCTATCAATCCCGACCGATAAAGTTTCCATTGTCTTAATTGTTGGACGCTAGAAAGGAAACTACCCCAAATTATTGAAGAATCAGCAAGTTAGTTGTGGGACATCTAATGGGACCTTCTTCTTTAAATGTTTATTTAATTAACATAAATTTTGCTAGTACTACTTCGTCAATATTAGAAACCAGTGGAGGTTTTCATCATTGTATTCGATACATAAGATGATTATAATATGACGACTAGCATCAAATAATGTCGAGAGATAGAGTCATTTTGTAATCAATCTAGTTTTGGGTTTATAGTTGTACCTTAATTTTGACTATTAAGTGCATAAACTCTGAATAAGAATATAATCTTGTTAAGATACAAAAGAGGTTTCACTTTTGTGACCCTATACACCACGATTTGAGGTATGGCTAGCCCATTATCAAGGTGAATATATTCTAAACCAAACTAGAATGATATATCATGTAGATGATGCAAGACTCAAATCGGTAACCCAAGATTAAACCTTGAATTCTGGAATGATGGACGCAAAGAGTTATCGCGTACTCTTGGAACCATTAGATTGTTAATCTTATGGTATACGCGTATCTTGTATGCAAAGCAAAATGTCTCGTGCGTTTGGTTGAAAAGGAGATCGAGGTTGTAAATCATTGATCCAGAATAGGTTGATCATTTTCTTTTACCAATAATTTAAGTTGACACTAATGTGTTCACTTAATAAGGTAAATAGAGAAATCTTTGAAGAAGTTCAAAGAGTTCCAGGAATCACGATTTAGTCGTGATGGGATTATCAAAGTGAAGACTTTGATATAAGGCAAAGGAAATGTGATATAGTATCACAAATTAATCTCTCTTAGCACGCATTATAGGATAATGTATGGTTGGATAAGGAAATCAAACACTATTCGATATGGTTTGGACTTTAATCAAGTTACTTTGAGTTACTTGATCCTTTTGGGGAATTTATCATATTGTCTAAATAATTTTTCCACTAAATCAAAAACGATTCATATGAGATATGAAATGGTAGGGTACCATGCTTGTAAGTTTTCACAAGAAACAAATGCTCATTTTTCCTTACAATAATCATGAGTACAACGGATTTGTGGCTCGTGAAGCTGTCTTTCTAGAATACAAGTTTATTTCTAGAAGACAGAGTGGGAGAAATTATTCAAGAGCCACAAAAGAATTGTGTCAAAAATTGTATGTCGCAAGAAACTGGTTTTTCTTGGCTACATGACGTTGTTTCTTCGAAACCTAGGAGGTTAAATTCATCACTTGTTGAAGATGATGAATTCATGTTACTTTTAAGAAAGTAAAGAGCTTACAACTTACAAAGAAATTGTTTGATTCAAATTACTTCTGGAAAGTAATGAATATATGACTTACATGAGAGTGTTTAAGTCACAACTCAATACAAGACTTAGAGCCATGAAAATCCAAAATAAATTCCAAGTGAATTGTTAGATATCAAAGCTTGATTGGTGGCAAAGGGTTTTGCACTAGTTGAAATGCTTAAGTTTATTTGGATCTTCTTAGAGATTGTGTTTCATTATGAGATATATAGCGAATGAAACTAAAACCCACTTCTTCAATTAGAAGGAATGTATTCAATACATGTCTTGAGTTTTGTAGATTCTTGCAATCCTAAGATAATGTGAAACTTAAGAGAGGGTCTTAAGTAGGACATCAATGAGTTGGAATAAATGTTTTGATCATGTTATAAAACTTTTCTCGATAAGTCAAGAAGTTGTGTTTATACATGGAGTTTAGTGGGAGTTACGGTAATTTTAATTAGTCTAATATGTGGATGACATATTGATCATTGGGAATGATTTAAGACTTGGAGAAATATAATACATCTATAATATCTGGATTCATGGAGATAAAATCTATATGATGTTAGCATCATATAAGAGTTCTTATGTTGATAAGATTCAAGACTAGTTCAATCGACTTGAACATATTTGATTGATTCCATTTGCTTCTGCTGCCGGATCAATTAAATAAGTAATGATGTATAACACTTCATATACTTTGAGTATGATGAATTGTTTCAAAATCGAATTTAAGTAATAGTTACCAAATAGCCATATATATTATTCTTAAGTGCTTGAAGAAGCATTATATATGCAAAGTTAAGTGTTTTTGATGCAATTCACAAATTTGTGTAAAGGCTTACACTAATGACTGTTGAGATTGCACAAGGTTTCGGACAAAAACCGTATTTGAAACACCTAAAGATGGTTAAGGAACCATTGTGGCTATGTTATTTAAGAAATGGATTTGCTAGAATTGTTTTAGGCAATAAAGAACAATGAGAGATGCTTACAACGGAAATTGAGTACACTAGCAATCATGAGAAGTGCAAGAGGATGGATCCCGCACACTGTGAAAACAGTGGGAGCTATTCTAAGGCTAGAGAGCTTATGTCTAGATTGGATCTAGACACGTACTCAGAAAGTTTTGTAATGTATATGTATACATTACAAAGGAAAACGAGTATGTAGTAAGGTTGAGTAAGGTACAAGAAGTTGATAAAACCTACTAACCAAAGTCTTCTCATAGGCTTAACATGATGAGTAATGTCATATGTCATTTCAATTGCATTGAGATGAACAACTACATATAAGATGAAAATGGATTATAAAAATATGAAGTAGTAATCAGGTATTGACTATTCATATGTGATAGTCACATTTGTCGTTCGAGTTTTTAAATCTAAAAAAAAACTCCTTTTATACTTTGTTACATCCAAACGAGTTGTAGAGACAATATTGAACCTTGTTAAAGTGAACCCGGATTAAAATGGTATTTATCCATAGTCACTTGTATGAGGTGACGTCTCGAAGTGACTAGAGTGTGATGCGATTGATGGCAAGTTCAAGTGTCATAGAGTCATATGAGACGACTAGTCGATCACATAGGCAGACTGTTAAGAACACTTTGTCAGGCCTAATGACCGCTTATAGAGTTCAGGTAAATTTATATAGCCTGGTCGTGGCAAGAGCTACTATAATATTCTAATGAGTCAATTCTTTGACTAAAGACTGTTCGCCTAAGGAGGCACAGTTTCATATTAACTTTGATTTATGTTACTACGACCTTCGTAAATGGGGTCAAATGGGCATATTTTGGGTTATGATGGCTATGGCTAATCGAAGGGAATAGTGCGATAGGAATTGTCCACCCCTTATCAGGGTTAAAACAATATCTCAGGGCCACTCGAGGAGTAATGAACTGGAAATGCGTGGCCACGCTCGGAAGGTATCTATGGTAGATAATTCCGGTCAATCAGGTATTCTCCAGATCGAGGAAACCACTCTCGATATGATCACTTGCAAGTATGACCCGAAAGACGCCTTGCATTGAGTGGGAGATAGTAATAGGACAAGAGAATTGGTAACGCACACTTGTCGAGGACAAATGGGAGATTGTTGGAATAAGTGTCCTCCGACAATAATGCGATCACAACTGTCAATCATAATGATCTCATGTTTAAATCTCATTTTAAGAATACATGTGGGAAGTAATATTTTAAAGTCAACTGGTCCACACATATCGGTAATGATTGGCTGACTAGAGTTTGACATTATTGTCGTGCGACGGTGGTGATCAGTTGATCCCCTTAGGTCATACCTATAGGGAATACTCTTAATTGATTATTTAATTAATCGTATGCCGATAAGAGTTAATTAAATTGCTTAAAATTGACGGATGATTTTGTGAGTAAAATTAACGTGTCTTATTGTAATTCGATTAAATTTGATACGTTCTAAGTAATCGAATTGTTTTATTACTTAGAATAAAATATTGTTTACGAAACAATTGAAACGGATTGAATAGTTTATTATAAATTCAAGTTGTTAAAATTTATAATTCGATAAACCATTTTGGTACAAGTAATCAAGAATTACTAGTCGATTTTGTATATGACATATTTTATGAATATGTTGATTTTTAATATGTTAAAAATACATTACAATTTAACATTTTATGTATATGTGCCGAAAAAAATTGGAAGGAGTATTAGTGGATAAATTGTGTTAATTATTTTAATAAGAGAAACACAATGATTATAACCTAATATATAGCCTTGCATACCTAGCTTTTGAGAAGAGCATCTTTTGCATGCATTGGCTCCCTAATAACCCACCCCCAACCGGTTTTTCCACTAGGAAAATGCCAATGGTTTTTCATATATAATTATTCACTACCTTACCTAATTTTTTCTAGTGTTAGAAAATTATTACATTCTCTACAATTTGTGAAACCTTAGAGAAAGAAACCTCACAATATTACTCCCCTTGTCCGAAATTTTCAAGGGCCAATAAATCAATTTTTGTGTCATTTTTAAGTAAGATTAATATTATTACTAGTTCATAATAATATTGGTTATTAAGGGTATTCCTTGGGTATAAGCTTTTGGGAGAGGTTCTAATTTGAACCTTGTTCATCCATTGTTGGAAAGCTCAAGAACTAACAAGAAGGAGATCTTGTTGGCGCCCAAAAATCCGAAACAAAAATGTAAGAAGTGACGGTTTCTTCTCTACCTTGTTTTATGCTTGTATGCATAAGATCTTGTATTTATTTTATGACCAAATAAATTAATTCATATATGAATATGTTTACTAATGAGATTAATGAATCCTAACAGTCAATTCACTTTTTGCTTTGCACCAGTTCCTGTATCGTTAGTGTAGAAAACAGGCAACAGGTAACACGTATGCATAAACGTAAACACGTAAAAGCATTTGATTGAAAACAAAATTAACCAAGATGACTTGAAGTTAAAATTGAATTTTGAAAATTGAAATGAATTTTGAAAATTCCGCGACAAGTCGTCAAGTTTGGAATTCAAAAGGAATTAATTTGAAAATTGAGGAATTAACTCGTGTCTTGAATTAAATTGCGTTGAAATTGTTGAAATTGATTTGTGACTCGAAAAATTGAAACTCAAACCATCGGGGATGAATTTTAGAAAAGATTTTTACGAGTGTATTTGATTTGATTTTCGTGAGGACAAGACTCGAATTTGTGAGTGCTTGAAAGAAAAATCCGCATGTTTAAAGCTGCGTCATGGAAACCGTGTCGGATTTCGTAAAATGCGAAAACAAGGAAATGTGAGTGTGAGCAAACACCAAATGTCTTGGACCATCCTGAAGAGGCGCGAGCGTTTTGGCGGGAGGTTTGAGGTGTCAGGAGAAAAAATAAGTTGAAAAAGACAGGTCAAAGCGAGAATCCTGGGAGAGGGCCTAAAGAGGCGCGAGCAGCCTGGCGATGGGAGCCAGATCTCCCCTTTTTCTGAAAAACGCGCTGATCGTTTTTGTATAAATAGTGATGTTTGCGCTTCATTGTTTCATCATCCGAAACATAAAACATCTCTACAAAACTTCTTCTTCTCCTTCCAAAAAAATATTTCATGGATGCCTTTGAGAATGCGTTGCGACAATGGTGCCGGGATTTGTCGCCTCCCGAAAAGTATCAACTTATTTGCATGGGAGGTTGTCAATTGTTGGTGCTCCGTCAAGTCAAGGTGCAATCCTCATTCCTAGAAGCATGTTCTCGGTTTTGGGATTCGAAACACCATGTTTTCGTCTTCCAGAAAGGTGAAATTTGTCCACTAGCCGAAGAAGTTGGAGCCATTGGTGGGTGGCCGGGTTGTGTTCTGGTGCTTCCTCCGACTCGGTTATGCTATAAGGAGAAATTCCGTTAAATGTTGGGCTTGTCGACGAGTCAAGTCAACTCCCTTCTTGCTCCGCATGGTGTGGATATGTCGGCTCTTCAACATCTTTTCCAACCGATTAGATGCCAATGTTTCGGAGGTGGCTAGGAGAAGGGCTCTTGCCTTTTGCCTTGTCCATGTTGTTGGAATATGTGTCCTCCGACAATAGTGCGATCACAACTGTTGATCATGATGATCACATGTTTAAGTCTCATTTTAAAGAATACAATTGGGAAGTAATATTTTACTGTCAACTGGTCCACACATATCGGTAATGATTGGCTGACTAGAGTTTGACATTACTGTCGTGAGACGGTGGTGATCAGTTGATCCCCTTAGGTCATACCTAAAGGGTAACACTCTTAATTGATCATTTAATTGATCGTATGAAGATACAGGTTAATTAAATTACTTAAAATTGACGGACGATTTTGGAAGTAATATTTACGTGTCTCATTGTAATTTGATTAAATAAGATACGGTCTAAGTAATCGAATTGTTTTATTACTTAGATGAAATTATTGTTTAAGGAAACAATTGCATTTGAATGAATAAATTATTATAAATACAAGATGTTGTGATTTATAATTGGTAAAATATTTTGGTACAAGTAATTATGAATTACTAAGTCAATTTTGTATATGACGTATTTTATTAATGCGTTGATTTTTAATATGTTAAAAATACATAACATTTTTACACGACATGTTACATGTGACAAATTGACAAAATAATGTGTAAAATGGATTTTCCATTTTACACTAAATGGATCGAAATAATGGGGAGTATTAGGTATATATTATGTTAATTATGTTAGTGGTAAACATAATCATATTAGCCTAATACTAGCCATGCATACCTACTTGATCTTGTGAAGACAACCTTGTGCATGCATTGGCCACTACCTCCCCCTTCCAACCGGTTTTTAAGAGGAGAAAACCATGGGTTTTTCTCCTTAATTTTTGCCAAATATACACTACCTAATGCATTAGTGTATCATTCATTCTACATATCTAAAATAAGAGTTTTAGAGAGAAAATTTCTTCCTCTTTTCTCCCTTCCTGTTAACCGAAATATTGAGAGAGCTAAGAAATATTTTGGTCAATTTTATACAAAATTAATATTGTTCTAGTAATAATAATATTAATTTTATTAAGTTGTTACTTTGGGTATAAATCCTTGGGAGGGATTCTCTACTTGAATCCTTGTTCATCCACTTAAGGAAGCTCAAGAACAAGTGAGTAGGAGAACTCACTTGTGCCCATAAAATCCGAAATTTTCAATGTAAGATGATGATTTCTTCTTTAATTTTATTATTGTTTGCATGCATAAGATCATCTTTTAATTTTATGACTAAAATTAAATCAACACATATATGAATATGTCAAGTAATGAGATATAGATTTCTAACAAGCGGTATCATGAGCCTTGGTTGTTTGCATGCAAATCGGTTATAGTTTTTCCGAGTTATACGATTAACATATAAAACTTGTAAATTTGTGTTATTATGATATATCACGAAATAAATTATGCATGTTAAAGTTTCAGATCCTAAAATGTATTTAGGGTATTTTGATTAATTTATGGATTTTTATTGTTCATCATATATAATAATGGCATTAAAAATGTGATTTTATGATTAAAATGTCATTTTCGGACTAAAATTAGCTAAACTTCGAATTTTCCAGTGGTTTTTGGATATGTTTTCACATATATTATTTTTTGATGACCTGTAAATGTTCATAATTTTTGGAGTTTTTATGCTCGAAATATGGATTTTTCATGATAAAAATCGAATTTAGATGAAAAATAAGATAATATGAGATAAATTTCGAATCTGGTCATAGAAATTTAGTATGTTGTCACATGCAATTTTACAAGATGTGTTTAAAAAAATAGGCTATTTTGAAGTCTTTATGCATGATTTATGAATTTATGATGAAAAATAGCATAAATAGTGACTTAATTAGTGAATAATTGCTAAAGCATACTCCATGACTAAGAAAAAACGTCACATGTTGCATTTTATTACTTATTTCAGATTTAAAATTGAAAAGTTGATAAATATAATTTTTCTCATGTTTTTATGATTATATTTGTTAAAACCGATAAACCGCAACATTGTTTTTCCGGATAAATTTCGAAATTTTTAACCTAAGTTTTTGAACATTATGAGTGTCATGGTATTTTTCCAGAATGTTCATGAGTTTAAATTTCAAATTTCAAATTTATTTGAATTTTTATGATTTATATGAAGTTATAGCATTTTATTGTAATTTTGGGTCCATTAATGAACAATTTTAAGAAATATGAGTTAGTTATAGTCAAATAGTTAGTGGAGACTAATTTTGAGTCCTAAGTTGGTTAGGGTAATTGACTTGTGCATAAATATGAATTTATGTAATTTATTGTGATTTTAAAAGGTTGAATCACGCAAATCCGTAAAAACCGTTTAATATACGATATTGGCTCCTTAAGGCGATTTAGCATAAAATTGGGCATGTTCATACATATTATAATGCTGCATTTTATTTATGATTGTCATAATTTTATTTTATGTAATTTTTGAATTATGTAATTTTACTTAGTATGGCCTTAGTTTTTAATTGGTATTACCCGAAATGTATGGGAATATCGATTCGGTTGTAATTTATTGTGATCTCGTATCACCGTTTTGTAATTTAATATATTTATTTTATTTTAATTACAAATGTATAATAGGAAATTATGTAATTTGTTATGTAATTTTATTATTCCGGAGTTCCTTGAAGACGATGTCACTCAAGAAGGCGATACATAAAGACGGTGTTACCTCGAGATGTGTGCCATAACCGAAGTTCAAGGGACCAATGGAGTTGGTTTTCGAATATGTAATAGTTAATTAGATTTTCTATTTTAGGAAGGCCATACTAGGATTTTTTTATGTTTTGCATTTTTTTTATATGTTGCATGCATCGCTAAATCGCCACAACTAAAACATGCATTGTTTTAATCGAGTTTATTGACCGTGTCAATTAGAATTATCGTAGTTCACCGCTTTAGTTCACTTAAAACGTGATAGATAATAAATTAACATGACCTCTCGCTAAAATAATCAATTGAGACATAGCCTTACCAAAAAGTAGAAACCATGAAAACCTATTTCGTGAGGGAGTGCACTGGCTTTACCGGGGTACAAACCTTGTTACGTAGGGGAAGTGGGTGATAAATGTCTACCCACCGAATTTATAAAGATGAGAGTTGTTTTCGGCTTTACCGATGCCCAAGTTGATGTATGTTTGGATCATGGACACATTTATTCGAAATTTGGGTTGAACTCAACGAAAGTATTCTCGACGGTTTCCGGATGTGTTTCGGGATAAAGATAAATTTTAATGTAAATTTATCGACCAAGAGTTCTAAAAGTAGAATCGATTAAAAGGTTAATTCACCGAGTTATATTGATAAGGGTTGTTTTTCGGCTTTACCGATGCCTAAATTAATATGAATTTGGGTCTTATAATCATTTATCATGTTGGGTAGAGGTCACTAGATAAATGCAATGAAACTTGTTTAAATTTATTTTACGAGTATTATTATTTTGATAACGACATATGTTTTATTCCTTCTATGTTTTGTTTTGTAGACCACTTTTAATTCTCATAACAAATGGCTACTCCAAACCCCAACGCCACACCTTTCACTAATACTTCATGGCTCCGATCCTTCATGGATTGTTGTAAACTTGAAAAGAATGGGTCAAATTTCTCCGATTGGGATGCCCAACTCAAATTAGCCGCCCAAGGTGACGACAAGCTTCGTTACCTCACCGAGGCCTCTCCACCCGAACCTAATGCTAGGTCGAGTGCCGCTACTAGGGAAGCATATGAGGCTTACTACAAGGAGTCTGGCGCAATGAAAAATGTGTTGATCTTTGCGATGGAGGCGGATCTCCAAAGGAGAGCCTTTAAGATGGGCACCGCTAATGAAATCTATCCCAAGCTTGTGACAATGTTTTCACAAACTCCGCGGATCGTCCAATATGAGGCGGCCGCGACATTCTTTGATCTCGACTTCAAAGAGGGCCAAAAGGTTAGCCCTCACGTGCTCAAATTAATGGAGCTAGTCGAGACTTTGAAGATTCAAAAAGTTGAAATCCCCAAAGAACTCATTGTAGATAGGATTCTACACTCCTTATCCAAAGTCAAAGCGTATGTTCAATTCCGGGTGAATTTTAACATGCAAGACAAGGACGTGTCTCTTGAAGAGTTGCACAAGTTACTTGTGCAAGCCGAAAGAGACATGGGGTTATATGTTAACCCACCTAAGGATGTGCTTAACATAAGCATCAAAAGCAAGGGGACGTTCAAGAAGAATGGTAAGAAGGGTAAGAAGCAAGCTCCCACTTTCACCAAAGCTAAGACTTATGAAGCTAGCACCTCCAAGATCAAGAAGGGTCCTCTTGATAAATACCATTATTGTAATGGTGTTGGACATTGGAAAAGAAATTGTTCCAAATACCTTGGTGACATTAAAGCTGGAAAGATCACTCCAGTAGGTAAATGACTATCCTTTCTTTTATGTTTCTAATTCAACTATGGTATTGTGATACAAAGTTGTGATAATTTATCCCCCTTTTATTGTAAATAGGGCCTCCACCAAGCAAGGACAAGGGAAAAGAAAAGCAAGCTTGAGAAACCATCAAGAAGCTAGGAATAGCTTCAATGAAGCTTCGCTTTTTATTGTCTTATTTTAATTATGCTTCGGATTTTAGAACCTTTTGATTTCCGTGTTCGACATGGAAATGTATTTTGGATAATGGTTGTATTTTGGATAATGGTGGCTTGGTTTGCAACCCAAGTCACCCGTTTTATCGTTTTTATCCTTGTTCTAAAATTCGTCTTTATCCGCTTGCTCATAGAAACATATGATCATTCACTTAAATTGATCTAATAGACAACTATAATGATGGGATTCATTATATGTCCACAAGCTTAAGGCTTGTATATGATCAATTATAAAGTGACATTGAGTTGATGAACTTTCTTAAAGGAATGTTAATCACCAAGTACACTTATCAAATCTAAAACAATTAGTCAACCTATGAGATAGTCCTCCTTATACTTCAAAAATCATTATTTGTGTCTCATAAGCTATCTTTGAATATCTAGTGTATTCATTCTAAAGATAGAGTGGGAGAAAATGAAGACACAAAGAACACCAAGCAAAATTTGTGTACTTGTGTAAATGAGATCTACGCAAGAAACAATGATTTGTATACCTATACAGATAGTATACTCAAATAGATGATATCTATGGTCTCGAATAGATGATATCTACATGACAAAAGAGACCAAGTGAAGTAACCAAAAGAATATGTTCTCAAGATAACTACACGAGGAGACCAAAAGAAAGTTTTGGAATGAGAATGTCTAGTTTAAAGTCTTAACTATAAGTTTTGACTAAGTTTATGAACCACATTTGACCAATAGTTTCAATATTGATATTTACTTAAGAGCCTAAATGAAACAAAGTTGCATCCTCAAAAATAAATGAGATTTATGACCAAAAAGTTGCAAATGTTGATATGCCGATATCCACAAGAGCTGAGTTAAGTATTAACCTCGCTAATGTCATTACTTAACCTCATTATGAAAATGAAATGGTTAAACCTCCTTCCGAAAAGGGTATTTTGAAGGACGTGTATTAGATATAATTCACATTTGAATAATGACATTGCTACGCATCATCACAATATGAATGAGTTAGAGATTAGAATCTCTTTTCATAAGGTTAAGATGAAACCTCTTCAAAATAGGTATTTTGAAAGGATATGATGGGAACATATATGGTTTTATCTTAATTACTTAGCAAAGCAATATATATTTCAATTCTTGATATGTTTCGATTGAGTAGTCAATTGCGAAACATGTAGAATTAAGTGGGAGTTGGAAATTATCATGTGAAGACATGGAATTTAGTGGGAGCAATCATTTTGTAAAATTTATAACTCACTACTCATTGAGAATGACGAGCTAATACTTTCCTTCACAAAGAAGTATTTGAGTTTTCAGTTCTGGATGAAAATGGACTATGATGAATCCAATTACCTCATGAGATGTTGGATAAGTATTGAGATATACACATCGAATCAACGAGAAACGTAGGTTATTCATGTAAATGAAAATGGAATTGCCATTAGCAGTCATGGTCGTTCATTGAACCTAATAATGGTTGATCACATGATCATTAGTTACTAATGTTTCCGCCATTAGAATAATCATGCACATGTCCAATAATGAATCATATGCATAAGAGCATGATGAATCATTGGCAAGCCATAGAAGAATCGTCATGAATTCTCGAGGAGAATCCGATGAGCGATTTCAGTGTTGGACAGAACACTCTGTTATGTGTCAAGAGGTTGCACATATTAAAGTTCGAACAACGCGTAAGGATTTATGAAAATCCTAAGCCTTTCAAGCTAAAAGGAGAAATAAGAAGTTTGGAAAGGTACTTAGTTGAAGTAAGAAGTTACTCAAAACTAATATTTTCTAATATGCTAGGACTTGTGAGAAGTGCTAGGCTAATCATCTTGACAATTGTTGCAAGACTCTACAAAACATTTACCTAGTGCATTGTGAGTGGGTGGAGTACTTGATCAGTGCAAGTTATATCATTCACCGCAAATTCATTGGTTATGTGATAATCGACAAGGGAATTCTTTCAAGATAAAGAACCCAAACCAAGGCTGGGAACCTATATGTGTACTTGGTAAGGTTCGTGCTATGAAAGATAACATGAATGTAAAGGAAAATGCGATTATAAGAAGTTTGAACACATGGACACATGGTATGTGAAACTTCTATTGCAATCAACAAGTGTTTACACACTTACGATATGCATCACAAGGTTGTAATACGGTATTGACTACCCGGATGTGATGTCAACATTTGTCGTTTGAGTTATTATTAACTCACCTTATACTTTGTTACATCCAAACGGGTTGTAGAGACAATTGAACCCCGTTAAAGTGAACACGGATTAGCATTGTATTCTCCCATAGTTGCTTACATGAGGTGACGTCTCGAAATAACTAGAATGTGATGCGATTGATGGCAAGTTCAAGTGCCATGGAGTCATATGAGAATGACTAGTCGATCACATAGGCAGACTGTTAGGAACACTTTGTCGGGCCTTATGACCGCTTATAGAGTTCTGGCAAATTTATATAGCCTGGTCGTGGCGAGAGCTACTATAGTATTCTAATGAGTCGATTCTTTTGACTAATGACTATTCGCCCAAGATGGCACAGTTTCAGATTAACTTTGATTTGTGTTACTACGACCTTCGTAAATAGGGTCAAATGGGCATATTTTTGGTTATGATGGCTGTGGCTGGTCGAAGGGAATGAGTGCGATAGGAATTGTCCACCCCTAGTCAGGGTTATAACAATATCTCAGTGCCACTCGAGGAGTAATGAACGGGAAATGCGTGGCCACGCTCGGAAGATATCCATGGTAGTTAAATCCGGTCAATCAGTTATTCTCCAGATCGAGGAAACCACTCTCGATATGATCACTTGCAAATACGACCTGAAAGACACCTTGCATTGAGTGGGAGATAGTAATAGCACAAGAGAATTGGTGACGCACACATGTCGAGGACAAGTGGGAGATTGTTAGAATATGTGTCCTCCGACAATAGTGCGATCACAACTGTTGATCATTATGATCACATGTTTAAGTCTCATTTTAAAGAATACAATTGGGAAGTAATATTTTACTATCAACTGGTCCACACATATCGGTAATGATTGGCTGACTAGAGTTTGACATTACTGTCGTGAGACGGTGGTGATCAGTTGATCCCCTTAGGTCATACCTAAAGGGTAACACTCTTAATTGATCATTTAATTGATCGTATGACGATACGGGTTAATTAAATTATTTAAAATTGACGGACGATTTTGGAAGTAATATTTACGTGTCTCATTGTAATTTGATTAAATAAGATACGGTCTAAGTAATCGAATTGTTTTATTACTTAGATGAAATTATTATTTAAGGAAACAATTGCATTTGAATGAATAAATTATTATAAATACAAGATGTTGTGATTTATAATTGGTAAAATATTTTGGTACAAGTAATTATGAATTACTAAGTCAATTTTGTATATGACGTATTTTATTAATGCGTTGATTTTTAATATGTTAAAAATACATAACATTTTTACATGACATGTTACATGTGACAAATTGACAAAATAATGTGTAAAATGGATTTTCCATTTTACACTAAATGGGCCGAAATAATGGGGGGTATTAGGTATATATTATGTTAATTATGTTAGTGGTAAACATAATCATATTAGCCTAATACTAGCCATGCATACCTACTTGATCTTGTGAAGACAACCTTGTGCATGCATTGGCCACTACCTCCCCCTTCCACCCGGTTTTTAAGAGGAGAAAACCATGGGTTTTTCTCCTTAATTTTTACCTAATATACACTACCTAATGCATTAGTGTATCATTCATTCTACATATCTAAAATAAGAGTTTTAGAGAGAAAATTTCTTCCTCTTTTCTCCCTTTCTCTTAACCGAAATATTGAGAGAGCAAAGAAATATTTTGGTCAATTTTATTCAAAATTAATATTGTTCTAGTAATAATAATATTAATTTTATTAAGTTGTTACTTTGGGTATAAATCCTTGGGAGGGATTCTCTACTTGAATCCTTGTTCATCCACTTAAGGAAGCTCAAGAACAAGTGAGTAGGAGAACTCACTTGTGCCCATAAAATCCGAAATCTTCAATGTAAGATGATGATTTCTTCTTTAATTTTATTATTGTGTGCATGCATAAGATCATCTTTTAATTTTATGACTGAAATTAAATCAACACATATATGAATATGTCAAGTAATGAGATATAGATTTCTAACACATGGGTACCTCTTTGTTGATGTTTTGAAGAGGGAGGGGCCAAAATGCTATGGTAGCATGACCCTTATACATGTGGTTGAGCAAATTGAGCACGGTAGAGATCCATCACGGTTGGTGCTTGGCGAGATCATCCAAGCTTTGGACAAGGAAGGCTCTTGCGGAGAAGCTCCCACATTCGGATCCCCAAGGATCCTCCAAGTGTGGCTATTGGAGAGGCTAAGGTATGTAGAGCCTCCGGTTGATTCTTCTTCTTATTCCTTCCGTCGCCTTACCATGAGGAAGAAATTGTACTCGGATAGCTTTGCTTCCACCGAAGCTTATTGGGCCGCAAGATTGGCGGAGGAGGGTGGTCCTCACATCCGTTGGGTGGTGCCGTGGTGGCACTTGAGGTCCTTCACGGGGTTGCCCGCTTTGGGTGCTATTCCTCGTTCTTTGATGGTAGTGGGTTTGAAGGTTGTTTCCTTCATCTATCCCGAAAGGCTCATGAGGCAAATGGGGCGTCAACAAAAGGTGCCCGCTCAAGATACCCTTGTCCAAGAGAATGTTTTCCGGAACTCCGAGCTTGTGGAGGTCTTCAAAAGATGGTGGGCCACTCGGCCGCCTTGGGAGGTACCAAACCCCGTTGCCACGACATGGGTGACTCCCGCTTATGTCAAGTGGTCACGCGCTCCGTCCTTGGAAGAGAGGTCCAAATTCCGTAAGGACGAGGTTGTCGACTTGAAGTATCGAGAGGTTGGCAAGGCCAACCGTGCCTTCTTTGAGGATTATGTTGATGGAGCTAGCCCGGACGTGACGAGACCACCAAAGAGGAGAAGCTCGGGTCCCAAGAACATGGTGGGCTGTGCATTGGCTCGTTTTGGGTCGAACATGGGGTCTTGTGTTAGACGGGAGGCCATCGCCGTCTTTGATCCGTTGAGGATCTGTTCCGAGGAGGAAATCCATGCTAGGCGGGCCAACAAGAAGAACAAGGAGAAGTTGTACCCCGAGGGAAAAGGCAAGGGTAGAATGGAAGAGTGAAAACCTCCATTACCCATTTTATTATTATGTTATATTAGTGTTGTGAGTTTTTATTATGTTGTACTAGCTAGTTATTGTGTGCTTTGTGCTAGTTTTATTATGTGAGGTATTTTAGTTGACACCTTAGCTTTGACAAGTTGTAGACTCGCTGAGCTTTATTTGTTGTTGAAATTGTAATCGTGTTGGAATATGTGTCCTCCGACAATAATGCGATCACAACTGTCGATCATGATGATCACATGTTTAAGTCTCATTTTAAGAATACATGTGGGATGTAATATTTTACAGTCAACTGGCCCACACATATCGGCAATGATTGGCTGACTAGAGTTTGACATTACTGTCGTGCAACGGTGGTGATCAGTTGATCCCCTTAGGTCATACCTAAAGGGTAACACTCTTAATTGAATATTTAATTGGTTGTATGACGATACGAGTCAATTAAATTGCTTAAAATTGACGGACGATTTTGGGAGTAATATTTACGTGTCTCGTTGTAATTTGATTAAATTAGACACGGTCTAAGTAATCGAATTGTTTTATTGCTTAGATGAAATTATTGTTTACGGAAACAATTGAAACTGAATGAATAATTTATTATAAATACAAGATGTTGTAATTTATAATTGGTAAAGCGTTTTGGTACAAGTAATTGTGAATTACTAAGTCGATTTTGTACATGACGTATTTTATTAATACGTTGATTTTTAATACGTTAAAAATACATGACAATTTTACAGGACTTGTGACATGTGATAAATTGATAAATTGACAAAGATAAAATGGAATCCATTTTATCTATTATGGACCGAAATATGGAGGGAGCATGGTGTTTAAATTATGTTAAATTATTTGAGTGGAAACAAAATAATTACACCTAGCTAATAGCCATGCAAGCCTATGTTTTCTTGGATAGAAAAACTTGCCCATGCATTGGCTCCCCTTCCTTCCTTCCCACCGGTTTTTGAAGGGACTAATAGAGAGTTTTTCTCTCTAATTTATTCATTCATACAATATACAATATTTCTAGTGTAAGAAATAGAATAGCTCTCTAAGAAAAACTAAAGAAATAAAACTCCAAATATCTTCCTCTCTTGGCCGAAATACAAGAGATAAAAACAATAGTTTTGGGTCAATTTTATTAAGAATAATATTGTTCTAGTATTAATAATATTAGTCTTTTAGGAGGTTATCTTGGGTATAATTCCTTGGGAGAGATTCTATCCTTGAATATTTGTTCATCCATATTAGGAGAGCTCAAGAACAAGTAAGAAGGAGATCTTACTTGCGCCCTTTGATCCGAAATCTCAATGTAAGGATGACGATTTCTTCTCTATACTTATTTATGTTTGCATGCATAAGATCTAAATTAATTTTATGACTAAATTAAATTGTAACATATAAGAATATGTTGTATAATGAGATATAGATTTCTAACAAGCGGTATCATGAGCCTTAGGTTGTTTGCATGCAAATCGGTTATAGTTTTTCCGAGTTATACGATTAACAAATAAAACTTATAAATTTGTGTTTATTATGATATATCATGAATTCCATTATGCATGTTAACGTTTCTGGTCCTAAAATGTATTTAGGATATTTTGGTTAATTTATGGATTTTTATTGTTCATTTTATATTATAATGGCATTAAAATGTGATTTTATGATAAAAATGTCATTTTTGGACTAAAATTAGCTAAACTTCGTTTTTTCCAGTGGTTTTTGGATATATTTTCACATATATTTTATTTTGATGACCTGTAATGTTTCATAATTTTATGAGTTCTTATGCTCGAAATATGAATTTTTCAAGATAAAATCGAATTTAAATGGAAAAATAGGTTAATATGAGTTATATTTCGAATCTGCTCATAGAAATTTAGTATGTTGTCACATACAATTTTACAAGATGTGTCTAAAATAATTGGCTATAATGAAGTCTTTATGCACGATTTATGAATTTTGAATGAAAAATCACATAAATAGTGACTTTAATTAGTAAAAAATTGCTAAAACATACTTCATGACTAAGGAAAAACGTCACATGTTGCATTTTATCACCTATTTCAGATCTAAAAGTGAAAAGTAAATTAAAATAATTTTTCTCATATTTTTATGATAATATTTGATAAATCTGATAAACCGCAACATTGTTTTTCTCGATAGTTTTTGAAATTTTTTAACCTATGTTTTGAACAATATGAGTGTCATGGTATTTTTTACAGAATGTTCATGAGTTTAAAATTTCAAATTTCAAATTTATTTGAAATTTTTATGATTTATTTGAAGTTTATGGCTTTATATTGTAATTTTGAGTCCATTTATGAACAATTTTAAGAAATACAAGTTAATTATTGTCAAATATGTTAGTGGATACTAATTTTGAGTCCTAAGATGGTTAGGGTAATTAACTAGTACATAAATATGATTTTATGTAATTATTGTGATTTTTAAAAGGTTAAATCACGCAAATCTGTAAAAACCGATTAATATACGATATTGGCTCCTTAAAGGCGATTTAGCATAAAATTGGGCATGTTCATACATATTATAACGCTGCATTTTATTTATGATTGTCATAATTTTATTTTATGTAATTTTTGAATTATGTAATTTTACTTAGTATGGCCTTAGTTTTTAATTGATATTACCCGAAATGTATGGGAATATCGATTCGGTTGTAATTTATTGTGATCTCGTATCACCGTTTTGTAATTTAATAGATTTATTTTATTTTAATTACAATTGTATAATAGGAAATTATGTAATTTGTTATGTAATTTATTTATTCCGGAGATCCTTGAAGACGGTGCCACTCGAGAAGGAAATCCATTAAAGACGGTGTTACCTCGATATGCGTGCCAAGACCGAAGTTCAAGGGACCAAAGCAGTTGGTTTCCGAATTTGTAATAGTTTATTAGATTTACTATTCTAGGAAGGCCATACTAGGATTTTATTTTTGCTTTGCATTTTATTTATATGTTGCATGCATCGCAAAATCGCCATAACTAAAACATGCATTATCATTTTAATCGAGTATATCGACCGTGTCAATTACAATTATCGTAGTTCACCGCTTTAGTTCACTTAAAACGTGATAGATAATAAATTGACATGACCTCTTGCTAAAAATAAACAATTGAGACTTAGCTTTACCAAAGAGTAGAAACCATGAAAACCAATTTCGTGAGGGAGTGCACTCGGCCACACCGGGGTACAAACCTTGTTACGTAGGGGAAGTGGGTGATAAATGTCTACCCACCGAATTTATGTTAATAAAGGGTATTTCGGCACACCGTGCCCTAAGTTGATATGAGTTTGGATCATGGACACATTTATTCGAAATTTGGGTTGAACTCAACGAAAGTATTCATGACGATTTCCGGATGTGTTTCGGGCTAGAGATAAATATTAATGTAATTTTATCGACCAAGAGTTCTAAAAGTAGAATCGATTAAAAGTTTAATCCACCGAATTATGTTAATGAAGGGTATTTCGGCACACCGTGCCCTAAGTTAATATGAATTTGGGTCTTGGAATTATTTATATTAGTTGGGTAGAGGTCACTATATAAATGCTCATATCTTGTTAATTTATTTACAAGTATGATATTAAAAAGACAAATGTTAATATTTCCTTTTCCTCCATACTTGTAGTTCATTACAATGAATCCATCAAACGCTACTACACCGATAACTATTGATTCTTGCCACAATGTTTTTGACGACGTTTGCTTCAACACTACTAGAGAACTTCATTTTGGCATAGGTTCGGATGGAAACATAAACTTCATCACTTCTTCTAAACCTCCTACTACTACAAGATCCCTTGTGAGCCGGTCTCAGGAAAACCGCCTCATAAAATCTATAGGTTCTTTGTCTTTAGAAGAGAAAGATGCCAAAACTAGTGGGAGCTCAAGCAATCAAGTTCTTGCTTCCAAGGGTAAAAAGTTTAAGAAGAAGGGAAAGAAAGGGAAAAACTTCAAGCAAATTGAAGATGAGTGCCATTATTGCTATGGCATGGGACATTGGCTTAGGAATTGTCCCGTATATTTACGAAATATAAGGGAAGGAATCATCGTTCCAAAAGGTAAAATTCCTAAGGAAATTTGTGGTATTGATATAAATTATACTTCCACTACGACATGGGTACTGGATACCGGTTGTGGTTCTCACCTTTGTAATCATTTACAGGGTTTAAGAGACGTGACGAGGCTTAGCAAAGGAGATGTGGATCTACGCCTTGGAAATGGAGCTCGAGTAGCGGCCGAATCCAAGGGAACTTATGTATTAGCTTTGCCTAATGGGTTTGAGTTGTATTTACATAATTGTTTTTATGTGCCTACACTTTCTAAAAACATTATTTCAATCGCTATGTTAGACATGGACGGTTTTTGTATTGTCTTTAAGAACAATCGTTGTACTATTTCAAGGAACGACTTGGTTATAGGCCAAGCTTCTTCCATTAATGGCATTTACATTTTAGAAACCTCGAATCCGACTAATGATATCTATATTATTCAATCAAAGAAACTCAAATCAAGTGACCCAAATGAATCGTTCATTTGGCATTGTCGATTAGGTCACATAAACGAGAATCGCATCAAAAGATTAATTTTGACTAATGTGATTACACCATTTGATTATCAATCATATGGAACATGCGAATATTGCCTTCTTGGCAAAATGACTCATAATCCTTTTAGCGGTAAAGGAACTCGAGCAAGTGAACTATTGGGAATCATACATACCGATGTATGTGAACCAATGAGTATCACCGCTCGAGGAAATTATTACTACTTCATAACCTTCACCGACGACTTGAGTAGATATGGGTATATCTATTTAATAAAGCATAAAAGTGAAGCTTTTGAGAAATTTAAGGAATTTCAAAACGAAGTAGAGAACCAATTGAACAAAAGGATAAAGGCACTACGATCCGATCGTGGTGGAGAATATCTTAGCCTTGAATTCGATTCACACTTGAAAGGTTGTGGTATTATATCACAACTTACTCCACCCGGAACACCACAACTCAATGGTGTTGCCGAAAGGAGAAATCGAACCCTACTTGATATGGTTCGATCCATGATGAGTCAAACCGAGTTACCAAACTCGTTTTGGGGATTTGCGATTCAAACCGCAATAAAATCTTTGAACGTAAGTCCAACCAAAGCAATTGAAAAGACTCCATATGAGATATGGAGAGGAAAGGTTCCAGTTCTATCCCATATGAAAATTTGGGGTTGTGATGCTTATGTCAAAATTAAAAATGACAATAAGTTGGCACCACGATCCAAAAAATGCATTTTTGTAGGTTATCCCATGGCCTCACGAGGCTATTACTTCTATAAGCCTCAAGAAAACAAAGTGTTTGTGTCTCGAGATGCTGTCTTCCAAGAAAGTGACTTTATTTCTAGGGGACAGAGTGGGAGAAATTTTGAACTTGATGAAGTTCAAGAGCCACAAACCGAGATAGAGACGCAAGAAGATGTTCCTTCGTCGTCTAACGCGGTTGTCTCTCCTCCACTTAGAAGAACGGGCCGTGTTATTCGCCATCCCGATCGATATGTGGGACTTATCGAAGAAGATGGAACACTCGATGTGTTGCTTTTAGAAAGTGACGAGCCCGCCACCTACAAGGCCGCAATCTCTAGTCCAAATTCCTCCTTATGGCTTGAAGCCATGAAGTCCGAAATGGATTCTATGCATGAAAACCAAGTTTGGAACTTGGTAGATTTGCCTAAAGGGGAAAGACCTCTTCAATGCAAATGGATTTTCAAAGTCAAGAATGGCATAGAAGGACATGATGATGTCTACAAAGCTAGGCTAGTGGCAAAAGGATTTACCCAAGTCCAAGGTCTCCATTATGATGAGACCTTCGCCCCGTAGCCATGCTAAGATCCATATGGATTTTGTTAGCGATTGCCGCATTTCATGATTATGAAATATGGCAAATGGATGTCAAAACCGCTTTTCTAAATGGGCATTTATAAGAGGAGGTGTACATGATACAACCTGAAGGTTTTGTTGATTCTAAGAATCCTAACAAAGTGTGCAAGCTTAAGAGATCCATTTATGGTCTTAAGCAAGCATCTAGAAGTTGGAATCATCGATTCGATCATGTTATAAAAGAGAATGGTTTCACTCGAAGAGTTGAGGAGCCATGTTTATACATGAAATTTAGTGGGAGAAATGTTGAGTTCCTAATCTTGTATGTCGATGACATACTACTCATTGGAAATGATATTCCGATGTTGTCTTCTGTTAAGAAGTGGTTAGGTAACCACTTCAAAATGAAGAATTTAGGAAAGGCACAACGCATATTAGGTATCCGGATCCATAGAGATAGATCCAAGAGGATATTGGCACTAAGTCAAGAGTCTTATGTTGATAAGATTCTTTGACGGTTCAGCATGGACAAATCAAAAATGGGATTGATACCTATGGTAACTGGGACAATATTGAACAAGTCTCAATCTCCCTCCGAACCTCATGATGTTGAACGTATGAAGATGATCCCTTATGCTTCCGCTGTTGGATCAATCATGTACGCCATGATATGCACACGTCCTGATGTCTCGTATGCCTTGAGCATGACGAGTAGATATCAAGGAAATCCAGGTGAGAGTCACTGGATAGCCGTCAAGAACATCCTTAAGTACTTGAGAAGGACTAATGATTCTATCTTAGTGTTTGGAGGAGACACCGAGCTCCGTATTAATGGTTACACGGACTCAAGTTTCCAAACGGATAGAGATGACATGAAATCAGAAGCTGGTTTCGTTTTCATGCTCAATGGTGGTGCCGTTAGCTGGAGAAGCTTCAAGGAAGTTGTGGATCGTGGATTCAACAATGGAGGTGAGTACATTGCAAAGATCGAAGTCGCCAAGGAAGCTGTGTGGATCAGGCAATTCACGGAAGGTCTAAGAGTAGTACCTACCGTCAATGATCCCATCACTCTCTATTGTGATAATAGTGGGACAATCTTCCAAGCTAAAGAGCTAAAGTCTAGTAATAGATCTAGACATGTACTTAGAAAATATCATGTAATTAGAGATTTCATTGAAAGAAAGGAAATTGCGATATGTAAGGTTGGGACGGATGATAACATAGCTAATCCGCTCACCAAGCCTTTATCGCAGGCTAAGCCTGATGGACATGTTGCGTCCATGGGACTTAAACGTGTACCAAGTTTGTGTTAGATTTTGAAGTGAAATAAAAGTGTTGTTTTTGTTCATGTTCATAATCGCATTTGTCTTTTATCTTTTCTTTATACATTGTTACATCCAAACGGGTTGTAGTGACAAATTAAACCCCATTAAAGTGAACACGGATTAACATAGTATTCGCCCATAGTCACTTGTATGAGGTGACGTCTCGAAGTGACTAGAGTGTGATGCGATTGATGGCAAGTTCAAATGCCATGAAGTCATGTGAGATGACTAGTCGATCACATAGGCAGACTGTTAGGAACACTTTGTCGGGCCTTATGACCGCTTATAGAGTTCTGGCAAATTTATATAACCTGGTCGTGGCGAGAGCTACTATAGTATTCTAATGAGTCGATTCTTTTGACTAAATACTGTTCGCCTAAGATGGCACAATTTCAGATTAACTTTGATTTGTGTTACTACGACCTTTGTAAATGGGGTCAAATGGGCATATTTTGGGTTATGATGGTTGTGGCTAGTCGAAGGGAACAAGTGCAATAGGAATTGTCCACCCCTTTTCAGGGTTATAACAATATCTCAGGGCCACTCGAGAAGTAATGAACTGGAAATGCGTGGCCACGCTCGGAAGATATCCATGGTGGATAATTCTGGTCAATCAGTTGTTCTCCAGATCGAGGAAACCAATCTCGATATGATCACTTGCAAGTACGACCTGATAGACACCTTGCATTAAGTGGGAGATAGTAATAGGGCAAGAGAATTGGTGACGCACACTTGTCGAGGACAAATGGGAGATTGTTGGAATATGTGTCCTCCGACAATAATGCGATCACAACTGTCGATCATGATGATCATATGTTTAAGTCTCATTTTAAGAATATATGTGGGATATAATATTTTACAGTCAACTGGTCCACACATATCGGTAATGATTGGCTGACTAGAGTTTGACATTACTGTCGTGCGACGGTGGTGATCAGTTGATCCCCTTAGGTCATACCTAAAGGGTAACACTCTTAATTGAATATTTAATTGGTTGTATGACGATACAAGTCAATTAAATTGCTTAAAATTGACGGACGATTTTGGGAGTAATATTTACATGTCTCGTTGTAATTTGATTAAATTAGACACGGTCTAAGTAATCGAATTGTTTTATTGCTTAGATGAAATTATTGTTTACGGAAACAATTGAAACTGAATGAATAATTTATTATAAATACAAGATGTTGTAATTTATAATTGGTAAAGCGTTTTGGTACAAGTAATTGTGAATTACTAAGTTGATTTTGTACATGACGTATTTTATTAATACGTTGATTTTTAATACGTTAAAAATACATGACAATTTTACATGACTAGTGACATGTGACAAATTGATAAATTGACAAAGATAAAATGGAATCCATTTTATCTATTATGGACTAAAATATGGAGGGAGCATGGTGTTTAAATTATGTTAAATTATTTGAGTGGAAACAAAATAATTACACCTAGCAAATAGCCATGCAAGCCTATGTTTTCTTGGATAGAAAAACTTGCCCATGCATTGGCTCCCCTTCCTTCCTTCCCACCGGTTTTTGAAGGGACTAATAGAGAGTTTTTCTCTCTAATTTATTCATTCATACAATATACAATATTTCTAGTGTAAGAAATAGAAGCTGTGAAATAAAACTCCAAATATCTTCCTCTCTTGGCCGAAATACAAGAGATAAAAACAATAGTTTTGGGTCAATTTTATTAAGATTAATATTGTTCTAGTATTAATAATATTAGTCTTTTAGGAGGTTATCTTGGGTATAATTCCTTGGGAGAGATTCTATCCTTGAATCTTTGTTCATCCATATTAGGAGAGCTCAAGAACAAGTAAGAAGAAGATCCTACTTGTGCCCTTTGATCCGAAATCTCAATGTAAGGATGACGATTTCTTCTCTATACTTATTTATGTTTCCATGCATAAGATCTAAATTAATTTTATGACTAAATTAAATTGTAACATATAAGAATATGTTGTATAATGAGATATAGATTTCTAACAAATCCCTCCCATTATTAATTAAATAAGAGGATTGCTCATGTCGAAAAATGTGAACGCTTGTTTCTTCCATCCATTTTGTAAAGGCAATTCGGCATGAATAGTCCTAAACGTTTGCACTTGGGAAAGTGGGATTTTTATAGGAAGGGAGAAAGGCTACTTTTTTATATTTTGTGGGGAAAAGGGAATGTTGTTCCCTTTTCGTTTTTTGATGGGGATGTTTTTTTGTATGTGGTTTTTTTTTTATTATGGGGATTTTTGTATCCTTCTGTGTAGGAAAGGACTGCTTATGTATCCACCTGTAGAGGTGAAATCAAACCATGATAGTAGTTCGAAATGTTTTATAAATTATTGATTGGGTTTTGTGGTTGTATCCCTCATGTATAAGAGGGACTGCCTACGTATCCACCTGAAGAGGTGAAATCAAGCCATGCTCGTAGTTCAGGGGTTTTTTGTGAATTTGTTTTAGTGCAAATGGACGTTGCCTTTGACAGATTAAAGGACATTCGAAACGGGCAAGGTGCCGCAACTTAGACTCGATAAAACATGCAATTTCAAATCAGAATGCGTTTGAGGAACTTGACTTGAAAAGGGTTAAGGTGGACGCTAGTTGTAAAACTAGGCTTGGATCGTTGGTTGTTACGGTTCAAGGGTAGTATTTCTTGAGTTGGTCTAGGTTGGTCGGGTTTGTAAAATCCTCCCCATCTAGGTCACTCAGTCTCACTGCGCCCCCCGAAAGTATTTTCTTGACCAGGCATGGCCCGGCCCAGTTGGGTTTGAATTTTCCCCTCGGGTCAACGGGTAGCGGTGCTCGAACTGACTTGAGGACAAAGTCGCCCTCCTGGATGTTCCTGGGTTTGACCCTCTTGTTGAATGCCCATTGTATACGTCGTTGGTATAGCTAGACGTTGTGCAAGGCGTTGAGTCGCCGCTCGTCTAGAAGAGTGAGTTGTTCGTACCTCCGACGGGTCCATTCCGCCTCAGAGACTTGACTCTCCAGTAGGATGCGTAGATAAGGGACCTCTAACTCTACCGGTTGAATTGCCTCTATACTGTATGCTAGGTAGAAGGGTGTGGCGCCTGTCGGTGTTCGAATGGAGGTTCGGAATCCCCAGAGTGCGAATGGGAGCTTCCTCGGCCAATCGCTGTAGTTGTCTTACATTTTCTTGATAATGGTGACGAGAGTTTTGTTAGCTGCCTCCACCGCTCGGTTAATTTGGGGACGGTAAGGGGATGATCGATGTCGTTTGATCTTGTATTTGTCCAGCAAGGTCCGTGTTTCCACCCGGAAGTGAGAGCCTTGATCGCTGATGATTTCATAGGGTACCCCATATCTGCAGATGATGTTGTTTTGGATGAACTTGGCCACTTGCTTGGTGGTCAAGACTGCATATGATTGCGCTTCCACCCATTTGGTGAAGTTGTCGATGGCGACGAGGACGAAACAATGCCCCTTGGTGCCTACCGGGTTAACTTTCCCGATGATGTCGATGCCCCAGGTTGAGAAAGACCAGGGTGACGTCATGGTGTATAAAAGGGATGGTGGTATGTGTTGTATGCTGGCGAAGATTTGGCAATTGTGGCAATGTTTGACGTAGTTACGGCAATCGGCTTCCATGGTGGTCCAGTAGTAACCTAGCCGCATGATTTTTTGGGTAAGCATCATTGCGCTCATGTGAGGGCCACATTCTCCGTCGTGGACCTCTCCCATCACTTTTTGGCTTTGTGATGGTCAATGCAAAGGAGGAGAATCCCTTGGGGTGTTCTTTTGTATAGTTGATTTTGGTTTATCACATATTGTGATGCAAGTAAACAGACGGCTCTTTGTCCTCTTGGGTCAGAGTTGGGAGGGAATTCGTTTTTGGTTTTGTAGTTGAGGATGGCTTTGTACCAAGGTTCATCATAGCTTCCCTCGTCGTTGTTGATGGCACAAATGTGAGCTGGCTTGCTCCTTCTCTCGACACATAGGGGCATCGATGTCATGTCGTTAGGTATGTTGACGAGTGCGGCAAGTTTCGCTAGGGCATCAGCAAATTGATTTTCCTCTCGTGGCAAGTGGAAGTAGTCGACTTGGTCGAAGAACTCGGCCTCTTGATTGATTTTTGCTCGGTAGGGAGCTAAGCTGTCACTTCGGATTTTCTATGATCCGGACACCTGATTGATGATGAGCGAGGAATCGTCATGGACCCTCGGTCTTTTGATGCCAAGTGTGATGGCTCCTTGCAGGCCGATGATGCACGCTTCATACTTAGCGGCATTGTTGGTGACGGCAAAGTCCAGCTTGACTGAGATCGGAACATGTTCTCCCTCTGGTGATATTAGGAGGATTCCTACCCTAAAGCCTCTCAGATTAGATGCACCGTCGAAGTATAGGTCTCATGCGTCGGAATCGGCACAAAGGATGTCTTCGTCAGGAAGTGACCATATGTCGGTCGTTGGATCCTCGTTGACGGGATTTTCTGCCAGGAAATCGGCGACCTCTCTTCCCTTAACAACCTTGAGGGGTACAAACTTGAGATCGAACTCGGACAACATGAGTGTCCACCTAGACAGCCTTTCGTTTAGTACGGGTTTTTCGAAGATATATTTGACCGGGTCCATTTTGGAGTAGATGTGGACCGTGTAGCTGAGCATGTAATGCCGTAGCTTCTTGGTTGACCATACTAGGGCAATGCATGTCTTTTTCAGCTGGGTGTACCTTGTCTCGTACTCAATGAACTTTTTGCTGATGTAGTAGATGGCTCGTTCTTCGCCGTCGACTGTTTGTGCTAGCATAACTCCCATGGCTGTGTTTGTGACAGTCAGGTATAGGGATAAAGGGATCCCCGGTTGAGGTAGCATGAGGACAGGTGGTTTGGATAGGATTTCCTTTATCCTGTCGAAGGCCTTTTGACAGTCGTCGTTCCAATCGGTGTGATCGGAGGCACGAAGTTTATTGAATATTGGTTCACAAATCATGGTGAGCTTGGCAATGAAGCGGCTGATGTATGAACCTGACCGAGAAATCCCCGAATCTCCTTCTCGTTCTTAGGCCGAGGCATTTGCTGAAGGGCTTTGATTTTGGTTGGATCAATCTCAATGCCTCTTTTGCTGACGACATGTCCCAAGAGTTTTCCGGAGGTGACCCCGAATGCACACTTCTGAGGATTTAGTCTCATGTTATATTTCCGCAGACGAGCGAAGAATTTTCGAAGGGCGTTGATGTAGCCATCCCGTTCTCTCGATTTGACGATCATGTCATCGACATACACTTCTACCTCCTTGTGCATCATATCATGTAGGAGAGTGGTAGCGGTTCTTTGGTAGGTAGCCCCGGCGTTGATGAGGCCGAAGGGCATGACCGTGTAGCAATATGTACCCCACTGTGTAGTGAATGTAGTCATGTGCATGTCTTCCTCAGCCATTTTAATCTGGTTTTACCCGGTATACCGTCCATGAATGATAGGAGAGCATGTTGAAAGATCATAGATCTATATTAGACTCTCTAATAAAAATTAAATTATCTTATAATTTATCATTTTGATGATCTATGTAACATGCATGCAAATATAAAAGTATAAAAATGAAAGTTTAAGGAAAAACAATTTCCTTACATTGATTTTATGGTAATTTGGGCACAATCAAGATCACCTACCTTGATTGTTCTTGAGCTTATAATAAAAGGATGATCCTCCTAACAAATCTTCAAAGAGAATATCTCCTTCAAGATGCACCCAAGAACTGAACCCAAAACTAACAAGTATTTAACTAGAAACTTGTTAAAATTATACCCTTGATATTATTTGTAATATTACTAACACTTCTTAGTAATAAAATTTGATTACTAACTTCTAAGTAAAGATGTGTAATAATTTTAGAGAGATAGACTAAATATTCACATGCAAAAGTGAAGTGAGCTAGTGTAACAAAATGAACAATCTTAGTCTATATGGAGGGAAAGGGGGCCGGATAGGTGAGAGGTGGAGTGTGGGAGGGATTTTTCTTATTTTAGTCAATCTTACATCACATACAAAATTATTATAAGATAGCTTATGGAAGTATATAAAGTAAGGTGAAATGATTGTTCCTAATCATCCACAACTCTATATTACACTGTCCACTTGCCCATTTACGGGTCCATGTTGGTTCTTGTCCGTTTTAATCTCCCACTCAATGCAAGGTGTCTTTCAGGTCGCACTTGCACATGAACATATCGCGAGTGGTTTTCTCGATCGGGAGTGTGACTACCTGACCGGAAAAATCTATCACAGATTACTTCCGAGCGTGGCGACGCATTTGTAGTCATTAACTCCTCGAGTGGCCTTGAGATATAGTTACCCAACGTGGGTGGACATTTCCTGTATGCCCTATCTATCCTATTGCACAATACAGATCATCATGACCTAGTAAATGCCCTTTTGGCCTCCTTTCACGGCACGACCTAGGACAAAAACTAAAGTCACTCGGAAACTGCACTTTCTCAGATAATAGTCTCCAGTCAAAAGAATCGACTCATTATAACATCTTAGAGATCCCCGCCACGACCAGGCATCTATAATAGAACTTAGGGACTCTCTAAATGGTCACTGTCTGGCAAAATGTCACACACTCTGCCTATGTAATCGACCAGTCATCACATATGACCTTATGGTGTTGAACAACCATCAATCGACTTACAATCTAGTCACTCCGAGACTTCACCTCATTAAGTGACTAGGGACAAAATACAATGTTCATCTTATTTACTTGAATATTATGCAACATTGTCTCCACAACTTATTCAGATAAACAAGGTATTTAAAATTTAGTCACACTAAACAAAGATTCATAAAAGAATGAATGCGAAAACAATGAATGTGATTATCATATATATAATAAGAGATACACTATCCAATTATTACATATCCATAATCTAAAGAAAATCTGGTACTCGTCTCAATCCCATAGCGACGACATGACCATCATGCTTAGCCTTTGATAAAGGCTTGGTTAAAGGATCAGCAATATTATCATCTATCCCAACCTTACAAATGTTAATTTCCTTCCTTTCCACATAATCTCTAATTACATGGTATTTCCTTTCAATGTGTTTAGATTTGTTACTAGACTTTGGCTCTTTGGCTTGAAAAATAGCTCCACTGTTATCACAATATAGAGTGATAGGATCTTCGGCGGAATGGACTACTCCTAGTCCCTCCATGAATTGCCTAATCCAAATAGCTTCCTTTGCAGCCTCAGACGCTGCAACGTACTCAACCTCTGTTGTAGAATCCGCGGTAACGCTTTGCTTGAAGCTCTTCGAGCAAACAGCTCCTCCATTTAGCATAAACACATAGCCGGATTGGGATTTCATGTCATCCCGATCGGTTTGGAAACTTGCATCCGTGTAACCTCTTACACGCAACTCAGTTTCTCCTCCAAACACTAAGAACGAATCCTTAGTCCTTCTCAAGTACTTAAGGATGTTCTTTATGGCTATCCAGTGACTCTCACCAGGCTTGGCTTGATAACGACTTGTCATGCTCAAGACATACGCAATGTCGGGACGAGTGCAAATCATAGCATACATGATAGAGCCAACAGTGGAAGCATAAGGGACGGTCTTCATGTGTTCAATTTCCTTAGGGGCAGAGGGAGACTGTGACTTTCTCAAAGTAATCCCTTAACCCATAGGTAGAAATCCTCTCTTGGAGTCTCTCATATTGAACCGGTCAAGAACTTTGTCAATATAAGCCTCTTGACTCAATGCTAGTATCCTCTTGGACCTATCCCTATAGATCCGGATACCCAAGATTCGTTGTGCCTTTCCCAAGTCCTTCATTTGGAAGTGTTTCCCTAGCCACTCTTTAACGAAAGTGAGCGATGGAATATCATTCCCAATGAGCAATATGTCATCCACATATAGGACAAGGAATGCAACCTTACTCCCACTAAACTTCATGTATAAACACGGTTCTTCCACACTTCTAGTGAAACCGTATTGTTTAATAACATGATCAAAGCGATGATTCTAACTCCTAGATGCTTGCTTAAGACTATAAATGGACTTCTTGAGCTTACACACCTTCTTAGGGTTAGATGTATCCACAAAACCTTCAGGTTGTATCATGTACACCTCTTCTTCTAGAATCCCATTCAAGAAGGCAGTATTGACATCCATTTGCCAAATCTCATAATCATGAAATGCGGCAACCGCTAAGATTATCCTAATGGACCTAAGCTTAGCGACTGGAGCGAAGGTTTCGTCATAGTGTAAACCATGAACTTGGGTGAAACCTTTTGCCACCAATCTAGCTTTGTAAACATCCACATGTTTATCCATGCCGAGCTTAATTTTATATATCCATTTACACTGAAGTGGTCGCACTCCCTCAGGTAAATCCACCTAGTCCCATACTTGGTTCTCGTACATGTAATCCATTTCGGACCGCATGGCTTCTAGCCAAAGCAAGGAGTCGGGACTAGACATGGCCGATTTGTAGGTAGTGGGTTCATCACTTTCCAAAAGTAACAAAACACCATCCTCTTCGATGTTACCAAGGTAGCGATCAGGTGGATTAGAAATCCTACCTGACTTTCTAGGAACAATTACCGTTTCAGAGGAAGAGGGAATGCTATCCTCCACGTTCTCCTCTACCTCATTCTCGGTTTGTGGCTCTCGAACTTCTTCAAGTTCAAATTTTCTCCCACTCTGTCTCCTAGAAATAAACTCCTTTTCTAGGAAGACAGCATCACGAGCCACAAACACTTTGTTCTCATGTTTATTGTAGAAGTAATAGCCACGTGTTTCCCTTGGATATCCTACAAAAGACATTTGTCAGACCTGGGTGCAAGCTTATTGTTAGACTTGATCTTAACGTATGCTTCGCAACCCCAAATACGCATGAATGACAAATGTGGGACTTCCCTGTCCATATCTCATATGGAGTCTTATCGGCCGCTTTAGTCGGGCTTCGATTTAGTGAAAATACTGCAAACAAGAGGGCAAAACCCCAAAATGAACTAGGAAGCTAAGTTAGACTCATCATAGACCGAACCATATCTAGTAAAGTTCGGTTTCTCCTTTTGGCCACACCATTTAATTGTGGTGTGCCAGGAGGAGTCCATTGTGATACTATACCACAATCTTTTAGGTGTGAATCAAATTCATAATTTAGATATTCACCACCACGGTCGGATCGTAGTCTTAATCTTTTTATCCAATTGGTTCTCTACTTCATTTTGGAACTCTTTGAACTTGTCAAAGCCTTCACTCTTGTTCTTCATTAAGTAGACATACCCATATCTACTTAAGTCATCAGTAAAAGTAATGAAGTAGTGAAAACCTCCTCTAGCGGTGATGGTTAATGGTCCACACACATCCGTATGTATGAGAGCCAAAACCTCACTAGCTCGTGTCCCTTTTCCCGCAAAAGGTGCACGAGTCATCTTGCCTAGAAGGCAAGACTCGCATGTACCAAAAGATTCGAAACCAAATGGTTTGAGCACTTTTGATGAAGCAAGTCTCTTAATGCGTCTTTTGTTTATGTGGCCTAAACGACAATGCCAAAGTTAGGATTCGTTTGGATCACCCGTTTTGAGCTTTTTAGTTTCCACATGATAAACGTCATTAACATCATTTAAAACATAAATGCCTCCAATTGAAATGGCCTTGCCATAAACCACATCATTAAAAGAAAAAGTACAACACTTGTCCTTAATCATAAAACAAAAGCCTTCCGCTTTTAATGCGGAAATGGAGATGATGTTCTTGGTTAAAGTTGGTACAAAATAACACTTATTTAAATACAACTCTAGACCACTAGCTAAAGTGAGCACATAGGTCTCCACGGAAACGGCGGCTACTCTAGCTCCATTGCCCATGCGGAGATCTACATCACCTTTTGCTAGTGCTTGCACGCCCCTTAAACCCTGCAAATGATTAAAAAGGTGAGAGCCACATCCGGTATCAAGTACCCAAGTGGAAGTACAAGCATAATTAACGTCTATGACATAGAGAGAGGAAATCATACCAATAGGTGTCACACGCCCTTCCTTGAGATCCTCCAAGTATTTGGGACAACTCCTCCTATAATGTCCCTTCCCATTACAATGGAAACATTCGGCCTCGGAGAGTTTGACACTTTTTGCCTTGGGATTGCCATTCTCAACGGCCTTCCCCTTTCCCTTGTCATGTTTCTTTGACGATTTCTTGAATTGGGACTTTTCCTTCCCTTTTCCTTTCTTAACTCCAAGGAACATGTTCTTTAACTTCATGGTTAAAACATCTCCTTTTTGACTCCCACTAGCTTCCATATCCCTCTCCGCTTGGGTGAGGAGTGCATGAATTTCATGATAACTCTTATCCATGTCATTCATGTTGTATTTTACCCTAAAGTGGGCAAACTTGGTGGGAAGTGAGTGGAGGATACGATCCACCACAAGAGTCTTAGGAATCTTACACCCTAGACGCTCTAGGATGTCAACATATTCGACCATTTTGAGTACATGGGGACCAACCTTTTGGCCCCTCTCAAGCTTAGATTCAAAGAAGCGTGCCGCCGCATCGTATTGACGGACTTTAGGTGTTTGTGAAAACATAGTGATCATACGAGTGAATATCTCGTACGCATTTAAAGAAATGCATGATAGCTTGAGCTTTGGGGACATCGACCATATCAACACATTCTTGATATCATTCGACATCCTCACATGGTCATCATAGGCGGTCCGCACCGCCGATGAAGCCCTTGGACCGGGCTCGATAGGAGGAGCATCGGTCAAGTAAGTGAGCACATTGTCGGACAACGCGGCACTTTTGATGTTGGATTCCCATTCAAGAAAGTTACTACCGTCATCTTTTAAGATACATTTGTCCATTACGGACCTTAGCCATGAATCTTTGCCTAGTGAAGTAGTCGATGGAGTTGATGAAGTTGCCATTGCGAATTAAAATACTACACCAAAAAGGAAAAATTAACATCCATTGTTTTAACAATTTACTTGTGAAAATATGTTTAACAAGTTTTAGCATTTATATAATGATCTCCCACTAAATTATATAAATGATTCCAAGACCCAAATATTAAACAAAAATGAGCGTCGCTTGGGCAAAACATCCCATAATTGTGTAAATTCGGTAAGTCACGTTGACTAATTCTACCTCTAGAACTCTTGGTCGACGAATTTCCTTAAATCCATCTACTAGCCACGGAACACAAGACCGTCTTATATCCCGTTGAGTCCAACCAATTTTAGCGTGTGATAACCGTTTACCACCCTACTTACCCAAGGTAAAAAGAGAACACCCCGCTTGGGCGAGCATGGCTCTAATGAACAAGAGATTCATAGGTGTTACTAATTGGTAAGGCTAATCTCAATTTTAGTTATGTGAGAGATCTTGTCAATTTAGTCATAAATTCCCTATAAATGAACTAAGTCGGTGAATGTAAATGATGTGAATTGAACACCGCGAAAATAAAATGCATGTGAATGGCGATTTTGGCATGCGCGAAAATAAAACAAGCAAACAAGTAAGCATATGAATAAATCCTAGTATGGCCACCTAGTTAATAAAAACTAGTCTATTACATTTCGGAAACCAACTCCTTGGTCCCTTGCCTCTTCATTCCATAAGTGGCTCCTTCTTGTGGGATTTGGAACACCTTCCAAAAATAGATACCGTCTCGATGTAATCCGTCTTTTGGAAACGCCGGTAAGAATAACTATTACAATTTAAATTACATAGCTATTCCTATTATAAATTAATTAATAAAATAAATAAAACTATTAATTAATTACAAACCGGCGATACGAGATCGTATTTAATTACAAACAAATCGATATTCCCATTCATTTCGGGTAATAACATTAAAAATAAACTAGGCCATACTAGGTACAACAAGATAAATACTTTAAATAAATGACAATAATTCATTCAACTTAAATAAATATGCTTAAAATGCTGTAAAATCATGCCAAAATCGCCCTATCTATCAATCGTTGGTATCCATCTCGGTTTTTGTGATTTAATCGATTTTTAACATGTAAAAATCAATAATCAACTCTTAAATCTCATTTAAGTCCAAACTAATTGTCCAAACTGTTTTGAACCTCAAAATTAGTCCTCACTAATTTTATGATAAATAATTAGTTTGATTTGGTGATGTTTTGCTAATTTAATCAGTAAAATCATAATATTTAAGTAAAAATCCAAAATAATTGAAAACTTACCCAAACAATTGAAACAAAAATTTTGAGTATTCTGGAACACTCCCAAGAACACCAAAATGTCAGAAAAATGGCCCCAAAAATCCGGATAAAATTTATGAAGGAAAAGATCGATATTTATCGGTTTTTAACCACTAAAACCAATAAACATCAAAACAAGGTGAAAACATATTTTAAAATTCATTTTTAATATTTAAATAATATTTTTAAATGTACATAAATTTATCAAGGGCAGAATCGAATGTTTCGAAATTATGATTAAATTATTTCTCTTTTATCGACTTTTATCTCATAAAATCAATAAACATGCAAAAAATTCGAACCAACTTCAACCTTTTGCATACAATCAGTAGAAAACATGCATGAAATACCATAAAAATTCCATGGATCGAATCAACTTTTAACTATTTTTAGTCAATTTTTAACTAAAATACGGCATTTTGACTCGATTTTCTACCAAAAATCATTAAAAATAGCAAAATAACTTCATAAATCACCAAACTTAACCACAAACCTTTTAAGATCAGTAGGTATGCATGCCCCAAAAATTTCGTGCAAAAACCTCTTCTAACACAATTTTTGAGTTTTTATAAATTATCTCATAATTCATTAATATGCTTAAAATCAACATGCAAATTACAAGCCTAAGCTCTGATACCACTTGAAAGATCATAGATCTATATTAGACTCTCTAATAAAAATTAAATTATCTCATAATTTATCATTTTGATGATCTATGTAACATGCATGCAAATATAAAAGCATAAAAATGAAAGTTTAAGGAAAAACAATTTCCTTACATTGATTTTATGGTAATTTGGGCACAATCAAGATCTCCTACCTTGATTGTTCTTGAGCTTATAATAAAGGGATAATCCTCCTAACAAATCTTCAAAGAGAAGATCTCCTTCAAGATGCACCCAAGAACTTAACCCAAAACTAACAAGTATTTAACTAGAAACTTGTTAAAATTATACCCTTGATATTATTTGTAATATTACTAACACTTCTTAGTAATAAAATTTAATTACTAACTTCTTAGTAAAGATGTGTAATAATTTTAGAGAGATAGACTAAATATTTGTTCACATGCAAAAGTGAAGTGAGCTAGTGTAACAAAATGAACAATCTTAGTCTATATGGAGGGAAAGGGGGCCGGGTAGGTGAGAGGTAGAGTGTGGGAGTGATTTTTCTTATTTTAGTCAATCTTACATCACATGCAAAATTATTATAAGATAGCTTATGGAAGTATATAAAGTAAGGTGAAATGATTATGTTCCTAATCATCCACAACTCTATATTACACGGTCCACTTGCCCATTTACGGGTCCATGTTGGTTCTTATATTTGTCGCACAAATACGTGTAATTTTATTTTAAACATCGTTTCATGTTTAAATACTTCCATAATTAATTCGTCCAAATCACTCCGTAAATATACGTGTACCACTACACATATTATTTACGTACTAATATTAACCACATTAATCAATTAGTACAATTTTAGTGAATTAACAATTAATTAACTAAAACCTGTCTCCCAAAATTTATTATTCAATTATCACATAATTAAATAATAACTGCCGTGCCTCGAGTTCGCAACTCAAAATCTCTCTAAAAATAATCGACTAACCTCTTAGTCTATAAATCAAGGGACTAAATAAATTGTATCTCATACAATTAATTAGTTGTCAATTGGGGTTCATTCCTTTAGGTGTGACCGAAAGGGGTCAGTTGATCACCGCCGTCTCAAGACAATAACGTCAAACTCTAGTCAGCCAACCGTTGTTGATTTACGTTAATCTACTGACGAGGATCAAATAATTAAATATCTGATGATATTCCTTTAATGAGATTTATTATGTAAACGAATTATTGTGGAGGACACTAACTCCAACACATGTTCGGCAATGTTGTCTACCAGAATGTCAACACGTGGCAAAGGGAAGTCGTCCTTTGGACTTGCCTTGTTCAGATCCCTGAAGTCGACGCAAACCCGAATTCTCCCTTCTTTCTTCTGTACTGGAACGATGTTGGCCACCCAATCAGAGTACTCAGATACTTTGATGAAACCGGCCTTGAATTGTTTGTCTACTTCTTCCTTGATTTTCAGGGCCCATTCAGGACGCATCCGGCGTAGCTTCTGCTTTACGGGTTTAGCTCCGGGCTTAATGGGTTTCCGGTGCTCTGCAATTTCCCTGTCAATCCCAGGCATATCTCTGTAGGACCAGGCGAATACGTCCTTGTATTCGTGGAGGAGGTCAATGAACTGTTGTCTTTCCGAGGGGTCCAGGGTTATCCCTATCCTAAGTTCTTGAGGTGTTTTGTCGGTTCCTACGTTAATAGGTTTGGTCTCCTCAATGATGGGGGTTCTGGTTTCCCGTTTGTCAAGTTCTTTAGCTAGGTGAGGTGGGTAGTCACTCAAGTTAAATTCCTCATAGTCATTCAGAATTGCATTGCAGTTAAATTGAGATGAGTCATAAGCAAACTTAGCATTCATTAAGTTGACACGAGCGAAGAGATCGGAGAGGATAGACATCTCGTGGTCGGTCAGAGGCGACACAGCAGAGGAGGTGGTCCCTAGAACAGGCTCCAGGTTGTCACCTTTGGGAGTGGGGGTGACCCTAGTAGACTCAGCTTCTGAATCAGCCACGACCTTGTGATAAAATAGTGGGAAGGGGACCTTGACTGGGACATCAGGAGTATTAGGAGCTATGACAGACTTTGACTCCGACTCAGACTCAGATTCAGATTCTTCTCCACTTCCCTCTTTGAACATAGGGCCTTCTCCAGTTGTGATCTTGAGAATGCGGCCTCGGTGATCGGTCCACTTGACGGTCTTCCTCCAGCCTTGTGTATCTTTCTCCAGGTCAGTGTCGGAGATCAAGGCGGTTGGGTCAAATTGGCTGTCCTTCAGGGCGATGTTGATAATGTCCTCATAGTCGAGGTGCTTGATGTTATCTTCTCCAAAGAGGAGAGTGACAACTTGTCCATCGAGGCATGACGACGGCTTAGACTCGGTTGATGCAGCTTCGGTGTTATCGGGGATGAAGTAGCAGTCTTGGAAGACTTCCACACCCGGGTATCTGGCCTTGGCTACAGAGTCATAGATCGGCTCCGGAAAGCCATGGTAGAGATATGATTCTCCCTCGGGGACAAAGTATCCGTTGAGGGTCAGATGATAGGGACGGAGGATAACTCCGTGCTTCTTGCGTTTTCGAACTAGGAGGTTCATCTCCTGGATATCTTCATCGGTAGGCTCATATCCCAGTCCGAAGGGAATGTTGGGGACCTTAGCCTGTTTCAAGGGAGGTAAGGTGCTCTTCAGTGGATTGAGGGGCAAACCCGGGAAGTAACCCTGACGCATTATGATGCGGTTGATTCATCAGTTATGGCATTTACAGTTTGGAATCCCCACATTTCATTGTCATCTTCCTCAATGGTGTGGGAGGCTATTCCCTTTCTCATGACAGCTTTGATCGGGGAAGCAGGAATTGTGATTGTTTTCCCGTTGAAGAGGACCCTGATCTTCTGGTGGAGAGTTGAGGTAACTGTCTTGACGGTGTGAGTCCAGGGACGTCCTAGGAGCATGTTGAAGGAGACGTCGATGATGACCACCTGAAAACTAGTTTGCCTTTCCAGTGGTTCGGTTGCGACAGTCAGAGTGATGAGTCCCACGACCTTGCGACGAGTGTCGTCGTAGGCGCATACCCCTTGGTTTGTTGGGTCCAAATCAGCTTCCTTAATACCCAGCTTGTGAGCAGTCTTGAGGGGAATGACATTCACAGCGGATCCGTCATCTACAAGGACCATGGGCACATTCTTCTTGAGACATTGCACGGTAATGTACAGGGCAAGGTTATGATTGGCTCCAAAGGGAGGGATATCTTCGTCAGAGAAGACGACTGGGTTGTTCAAGTCGGGCGTCCTCGTCATATGTGCCACTATTTCTTGGGGGAAGAGGTGGAGGGCACGATTAATTTTCCCAAGGCCTGTAGCAAAGCCTGTCGATGCTCAAAGGATGTCGCAATCAGTTGCCAGATCGAGATCTCGACTTTTGCCTTCTGAAGCTGCTTGAGGATCGAATTCTCAGGAGCTCTTGGTTGAGTGTCTACTTCCAGGACGACTTGGTCGTTTGTTGTTCGAGCGACCGCTGAATTGTTCGGGTTCTGATAGGGGCGTCCGGACCGGGTAAGGTGACCGATGTCTTTCGCCCGTTTCCCTTTCCCAAGGACGACATAGACATCCTCAACATCATCTCTCCAGATGCCATTGATTTCAGATCTCGAGGGCACCTTGGAGGGGTATTCCTTGGTGGGCAATTTTTGTTAGGGATATTTCTGTGAGGGTAATTTTGTGAGGGTAGTTTTTGTGAGGTTGATTATTGTGAGGTGTATGCCAGAATGGTCGCGGGAGTAACCCATCCTGGTGAGGGTAGTTTTGGGCGCTCGGGGGACTCTCCCTCGGCCGTGTAGTGGAGAATTGAAGATAAGTCGGTGGTAGGCATCGTCAAGTCGGGTGATCCTCTCGGAGAGGCTGGCTATGGCTTCCTCAACCTGTTGTAACATGGTGAGCATAGTTGCGGCACTGAACACAAATACCCCATCCAAGGGATCTTTCTCCAAGGCGTTTACCTCGTCATCAATTGGCAGGATGAGGTGAGAGCAGTCCAGAGTTGGTTCATCTTTCGAGATAGCGTGGATTCCGAGAGGATTTGTTTTGTTGTCTGGCTTAGTTGATGGGGGTAAAGGCAAATCCCCTTTCTCAATCATGTCCTGGATGATGTGTTTGAGTTTGAAGCATGTTTCTGTATCATGCCCTTTCCCTTGATGGTATTGACAGTAGGCGTTGGGGTTCCAGAAGCGGGATTTCAGCGGGATTTCTTAGTATCGGTCGGATCCGGAGTGGGTCCGATTGGTTGTAACTTCCCCTGGTCCATGAACCTCTTTAGAGCACTTGCATAAGTTGACCCCATATTAGTGAACACTCTCTGGAGGCGCTCAGCTCTCTTAGCAGATGGTTCAACGAGGTTGACCTCATCAATCTTGTTTGTTTGACCATAAGAGCGAGACCCGGTTGAGGTGGATCCTTGGTAGCCTCTGCCAGTGGTCTTGGCCAAGACACCCTTCCGAAGGTCATCATCAATGCATGTGCCCAGAATTTGCAGATCCTGGAAGGTCTTAATATTTTGATACCTCAGTAAGTTGGCATACACTGGGCGGAGATTGTTGACGAACTTTTCCACCAAAGTTGATTCACTCGGCTTGATGACTAGCTGAGTACTTACCCTCCTCCAACGGGTTAAGAACTCGGTGAATCCCTCCTTGTCATTCTGGGTTAGGACCTCAAGGGTACGGGTATTGTCTTGGATTTCAACATTGTCAGCGTATTGTTTGGCGAATTCAACTACGACTTCATCCCAAGTAGTAAGGTTCTTCGGATCAAGGGAGTAGTACCACTGACGAGGGATCGGTTCCAAAGAGGACGGAAAGATCCAGGTGAAGAGCTCCTGTTTGACCCCTTTAATGGCCATGTAGTCTTTGAAGGCACGGATATGATTAAGCGGGTCCTCCACTCCTTTGACCTTAGGTACATCAGTTAGGGTAAAGTTGTCGGGTAATTGATCCCCAACAGGTTCGAACCTTCAGTTGTTCTCTAGATGGATATTGTTACCCCGGGCTAGGAGCTGTTCTTCCAAGAGCTTGAGCCTTTTCTCAGTTTCAGTCAAAGGTGGAGTATTATGTTCTCCAGCTTCTTTATTTTCCAGGGTGTCGATACGGGTCTCGACACGATCCGAGTGACCTTAAGAGCGGTGAGCAGGTCAGCTAGCGAGCGATCGTGACATCTCTGTTGTTATCATTGTTGTTGCTGTTGACAGACGAAGTTGAAGACGGGGCCATGGTTATGAGGCAGAAAAATGGCTCACATTACAACTCAATCCGACACGGTTCGAAGACTGAACGCGGACAACTCAAACGAACGTTAGACTCAACAAGAAGAGGGTGACCGTGTATGGTTCCTCGGTGCTGACTCGATTTATGACGTGACGGTGTTGACCGAACTTTTGACACGTGGCCAATGTAGCGGCGTGACGCCATTGGACGAGTCTTGTGGTAAGACGAATCATAAGTAAAGACCCATAAGTACGTTTGCTTCGACTCGATAGACACGAGGCGGAATTGGAATGGTGGACTGAAGTTTTCGAAAATAGAAATTTTCAAAAAGATTCATTTGTCGCTTTGTGGACGGCTTCCGAAGATAGAGATCCCCGCAAGTCGGTCAGTTGAAAGGGTTGTCTTAAGTTTATTTGCAAAAGACGGTTTGGGTTTGAATCGGCTCAGAAAACAATGTATTGCCTCCCAAGACGGTTTTTGAAATTCAAAATTGTATGTTTTGAAAATCTAGTTTGAAATGTCTGAAGAGGTCTCGGGGACGGTGCATGGTCCTCGGGATCTCGAAAGTGTCTCGAGAAAAGGGTGTGTGCTTTTCTCGGGTTTTGAAAGAGCCATTGTCGGCGCGAAACGGGTTAAAATTCGTGTCTAGACGCGGCGATTATAACGGCGTAAAAGGGTGATTTGAAATGGTTGTAAAGAACCGAGTTTGAAAATTGTCATTACGAGGGCCTAGAAAGGCGTGTTGAAATGGTTATAAAAACCGGGTTTGAAAATTGTCATTACGACGGCCTAGAAAGGAGTGTTAAAATGGTTATAAAAATTGGGTTTGAAAGTTGTCATTACGACGGCCTAGAAAGGCGTGTTGAAATGTTATAAAAATCGGGTTTGAAAATTATCATTACGACGGCCTAGAAAGGCGTGTTAAAAAGGTTATAAAAACCGGGTTTGAAAATTGTCATTACGATGGCCTAGAAAGGCGTGTTGAAATGGTTATAAAACCGGGTTTGAAAATTGTCATTACGATGGCCTAGAAAGGCGTGTTGAAATAGTTATAAAAACCGAGTTTGAAAATTGTCATTACGATGGCCTAGAAAGGCGTGCAACGGTCGGCAAAAGACCGAGGTTTGAAATGGCCATTATAACGGCGCAAAAAAGGTGATTTGATAGTTTGAAAATGACACGGAAGGACTTATGATCAAGTAGCACATAAGCACTCACAGTTCATTATATTATGCATTATGCAGACACGGGTTTTGGCTTAGAAGGGTGGGTTACACACCAAACAATCAAACCATGATTTGCGAGAGGGATACCAATCCAAACAAAATGTGTAAGGAGGGTGCCCTAGCCTCGTGCTCGAAAGTGATGAAAGCTCTTTGATGAAACAGAAATGTGTGACGTCAATGGTATGCTTGATTCAATCGGGATTCGAGACGCGGGGATGAGAAAACTCACGCTAACGAGACGAGCCATGTGGTCGATAAAGGTTAGGTTGTGGGCTCGGACAAGGAACCCGACCGTGACCGTAATATCAATTAATGCATTCCAACCAAGACCTCGTTCGAGTCTCACCATCTAGGGATCACAAAGACGTAAGTGTCCTAGTTTTCCCCAGCGGAGTCGCCAATCTGTGGACATGGCCCACCTGCAAACCCAGCCGATCTGTGGACATACAGATGTCTTTTGAAAGCCAAGCTCGGCGGCGTAAAAATGCTTTCGACCGGATCGTTTTAGATCGGTCGGTTTCGTCTCGGTAAGGGTCTCGAAACGATTATAGATGTTCGGAGTCGCCACCAAGCATTTGTGGGATGCTTAGAACCCCTTCGAATCCACTTTATACCTCGGTCAAACGAAGCACAAAGCAGTGTTTGACATAGGTACTAAAGATAAGGAATCGTCCCTCTTTAGCATCCTATCTCTAGAACGACTCTCGTACGCCCTGGATAAGGTCGTCCACTATCCAAAGTTTCTGAGTAAGAGGTGAAGGTACGTATTGGGAAGCCCTCTAATCAGACACCCAATCCCCGCGGTAGGTAGCGGCTCTCTCTTGATCGATCTTGGTTGGTTGAATGCAAAAGTTGATAAAACGGTTTAAATGCATGAATGAGCATCCAATAATTTAAACCTAACATGTGAGAGCTTTCTAAGTCGGTTGATTTAATCCAAGTATCATGTATAAGATGTCGAGTTGGATTAATGGTTGATTTGCATGCAAGACGGAAATTAAACATCCATTCACCGTATTAGGTTTATGGTGCATAACGTGATCCATTTGTCTTAGTAAAGCATTTTGCAAACATGATTTTCGAATGAGCAAATAGTCATCTGATCCGTCCTATATCCGGGCTAACCGGAGTCGAGATCGTCCTAGACTAATGCTGGAAAGGGAACAGGCCCTGTGCCAGGCGGCCATATGAGGCGCGAGCATACCGGCGATGTAAGGGGGCCTCCCCTGGTTTTGAAAATAAGAAAGAAAACGCATGTTTAGGCGCGGGTCAGTCAACGGTTATATGTCGTGCTCTGACCATTTGAAAAACGTTTATAAAACGTATTGAAAAATGGGTTTTTGACCCGATTTGGTTTGAAAGGGTCATTTAGACCGTATTTGTTGATTTGAAGAATGGGACTTGAATAATCGTCATTATTTTGATGATATTCGGTGTTGGGTTCGACTTGACAAGCTTGACATGAATAGTTTTGAAAATAATTATGAACTAATTGTTTTAAGTTCATTTGAATATAATTAGTCGATACTCATCATCGTACCCGGGTTAAAATCCGGCATGGTATGTAGAACCAAGGATGACTTTGCGTTGGTGACTAATATGCTTGTTTTGAAAATGTAAAGAAATGATGAAAGGCTTTAAAATACCTCCCAAAATGTAAAGAAATGAAATAAAAGGCTTTCAATACCTTTTAAATGTTATTAACCAAATATTATCACCGAAACACGGATTTAACCGTCATGGTATGAGGAACCAAGGGTGAAAAATGTTTTATGGTTAAAAACAAATAAAATAAAATAAAAAAGGTTTGAAAATATTTCAAAATGGTAAAAACCGATTAAAAATATGAAAATGGATTAAAGGGGCAAGACGAGAACAAACACGGTTGAGTTCTGACATGGGCACCCCATTGAGGCACGAGCCTATGTGCACAATAAGGGGCTTCTGCCTCAGGTTTCTCAGTTTTGGCTCGTTTATCCCATGTTTTGGATTGTGTTATGCATGTTTTAGCATGTTATAGTCATAAAACAAATGAAGACATGATAAAAGAAGGATTTTTACACCCTCATACTGACATGTTTGGTTATGGCGAGAAACCGACGTAAGTGTAACAACTCGTTTGGTCGGAAAAAGACTCGGTTTAAAACCGTTTTGGAAAGTAAAAAGAGTGTTTTATTAAGATTAGTGATGGTGTAGTGATCGAAGTGGTCGGTCAAGTGATCTAATGCACGATGACGGTACCAAACAATGTGTAAGGCTTGTATTTATGATCGGTAGGTCGTAAATACGCGTCGGATTGTGACTTAAGAAGTCGAGTCGAGAATTTTAAGGGATAAAAGAGGGGGAGGACACTCGCGTAAGTTCTCAAATGGGGGCATTTGAGGAGTATTTATAGGAAAATGAGTGGTTGTGTGAGTTTTGAGCGACGTGGCCACCTGGGCTGCTCAAAGAGGAGCGAGCCACGTCGCGGGCCTTCGAGTTGTCCTGTCACTTTCACACAAGTGCAATCATGATTTATTCTATCTTAGGATTTGTAGTCACATGTTTGGTACTTGACAATTCATGAATCCGGGAAATATTTGTATAGAAGGCTTTGAATGTTTTGTTTTTGGTGGTTGACTTGGTTTGACTCGTTGTTGGAGTCGGGATTTGAATTTTTGAGTCGGTTTTTGGTCCGGTGTCGGTTTTGACTATAGTTAGTGTCATTGCGACCCCATCGTCGTGCATTAAACACTCCAGGTACTTTTCAAAAGTTTTGAAATGTTTTATTTTCGAAATCGTTTTAAGTTTTCCTACGTAAAGTTGTACACAAACCGTCGATCAAAAGCCGCGATTCCAAAGCATGTTATAGTCCGATAATCATCAGGTGTTTGTTGGAGTCTCAGCAGATACTGGGTATCTACAGCATTCATTGGAGAAGTCGAGGTCATCTGCCTCGGGCCTCTCCCACCATGAGAAGACCATCAAAGAGAGAGTTTAGTGGAGTCCTCTCCAAACCACCATCTGTAAATATACTAACTCTTCTCACTTGTATTCTTAGCTTCATTGCATTTACATAAAAGCATGATTCTTGACATGAGAGTAGGTGAGGGAGGGTTACTAACCCTTTTGATGAATGAAGGATTTAGGAATTCAAGTGTGGGGAAGCACTCTTATCAAATGAGGAAAAAGAAGATAAAAAAGGAGGAGACTCCCACGGGCAAACCTGAGCCCGTGGGAAATGCAGGCAATCCGAGCCTCCCATGGGGGAACCCGCTCGTTTTGCACATGATCCGAACGTCTCGGCCATAAGACACTCGTCTTAGGAGAGCTGGCATTAAAGATTTGGAACTGTTTTAAAATCTGGGCAGATCAGAAAGAAGACGCCCGTCTCATTCCAGAAGACGCTCGTCTCAGGAGCAATCCGAGCGTCCATAAGAGAAGATGCTCGTCACCAGCCAGATCCGCTAGTCTCCTGAGGCACATATCCGCTCGTCCCGAGCACGGCCCGCTCATCTCCCTGCCGTCCTGCTCCTCTATTTTTCGACAATTATAAACTCCTCCCCACCACACATTTCATGACAGCTCATCCTTCCTTCCTCTATAAAACATAAAACCCCCTCCTATATAACCCAAATCACAACAAAAGCACTCATTCACCTCTCTAAATTACAAACCCCCAAAACCTAGGGTTTCAAGAAGGTTCTTAATTATAAAGAATACCTTCATCTTCAACAAGCCAAGTTTCTAAATCCACCTTTAAAATGAGATCAAGAAGGTCTCTCCCTAGAGAAAGAAGGAGATTAAGGGCATATTAGTGAAGAGGGAATGCTTCCCTCTTGGGCACAAATGGATATCCTTTTTCCGAACTCGGAACACGCCAATGGTGGGACACATGGAGTAGGAGATGAATGAGGGTCAAGTGGCGGTGATACGGTGGAGGTCAATAGTGAGGGAGATGAGTTCATGGACTTTTATGAGAGTGATGAAGTGCAAGAACAAGAGGATAATGATCTTGGAGGGGACGACGATAACTATTGAAGATCTTCATGAGCTAGGTGGAGCGGGCATGAGGCACCCACCAAGGCCAAAGTGAAGTTTCTTTCCTTTTTTCCCTCTCATTTTTCATAACAAGAATTTCATGATTTGTTAACTTGTTTTATAATTGATTGTTTCATTTTTGTGGTGTCCTTGTAAAATTGAAGGACTATTTTTCCACCTTGGCCACATCTAGGTGATGATAAATTTATTGTTCCCACCTTGTACAATCCAAAATGACAATTTAGTTTCATGCATAACATACTTGTGCATGAGCTCCCCCAATTTCTACACTAGCAATAGTGTCATATTTGGTTTGGGGAAGTTCAAGCACAAGAAATGGGAGTTAAATCAAATTATGCTCTCCGACAAAAAAGAAATTCATGCATCATATAGTATAGTTCAGAATGCATTCACTTGTTTATATATGTCATATAGTTTGCATTTAGTGTAGAATTCATGCATTCTCATATAGCTTGCATAATTTCCCATCGTATTGTCCATTGAGGACAATGCCCATACTAGTGTGGGGATAGGGAATTCTAACTCGACCTTTAAATCAAAAAAATGATAAAAATTGAAAATTGTTGAAAAATACAAAAATATGTTGTTTTGTTCCATAAAATCAAAAACCCTAAAAATTTGAAAAATTGAAAAAATCAAAAACATGTTCATTCCTTTATAGTGTACTATTGTATATATTGTATATATTTGTTTGTTTGTTTGTTTTTCTATACTTTTTCACATTGATCGACTACGCCACATCCGAGTGTAGATACCCAGTATCTGCTGAGATTCCAACAAACACCCGATGATTATCGGACTATAACATGTTTTGGAATCGCGGCGTTTGATCGACAGTTTGTGTACAACTTCACGTCGGAAAACTTAAAACGATTTCGAAAATAAAACATTTCAAAACATTTTAAAAATACCTGGAGTGTTTAATGTACGACGACGGGGTCGCAATGACACTAACTAGAGTCAAAACCGACACCGGACCAAAAACCGACTCAAAAATTCAAATCCCGACTCCAACAACGAGTCAAACCGAGTCAACCACCAAAAACAAAACATTTCAAACTTTCTACCTTAAGTTTTCCCGGATTCACGAATGGTCAAGTACCAAACATGTGACTACAAAACCTAGGATAGAAAAAATCATGATTGCATTTGTGTGAAAGCAACAAGACACCTCGAAGAACCGCGACGTGGCTCGCGCCTCTTTGAGCATCCCAGGTGGCCACGTCGCTCAAAATTCACACAACCACTCATTTCCCTATAAATACCCCTCAAATGCCCCACATTTAAGACTTACGCGAGTGTCCGCCCCCTCTTTTCTACCTTAAAATTATCGACTCGACTTCTTAAGTCACAATCCGACGCGTATTTACGACCTACCGATCGTAAATACAAGCCTTACACATTGTTTGGTACCGTCATCGTGCATTAAATCACTTGACCGACCACTTCGACCACTACACCGTCACTAATCTTAAAACACTCTTTTTACTTACCAAAACGGTTTTAAACCGAGTTTTTTCCGACCAAACGAGTTGTTACACTTACGTCGGTCACTCGCCATAACCAAACATGTAAGTATGAGGGTGTAAAAATCCTCTTTTTATCATGTTTTCATTTATTTCATGACTATAACATGCTAAAACGTGCATAACATGAACCAAAACATGGGAAAAACGAGCCAAAACTGATTTTTAGCCTGGGACAGAAGCCCCTTGGTTCGCCGGCTTGCCGCGCCTAAATGGGGTGTACAGGTCAGAGATCAACCGTGTTTGTTCTCGTCTTTCCCCTTTAATTCGTTTTCATATTTGTAATCGGTTTTTACCATTTCAAATATTTTCAAACCCTTTTTTATTTCATTATATTTGTTTTAACCGTAAAACATTTTTCACCCTTGGTTCCTCATACCATGACGGTTAAATCCGTGTTTCGGTGATAATATTTGGTTAATGACATTTAAAAAGTATTTAAAACCTTTTATTTCATTTCTTTACATTTTGGGAGGTATTTTAAAGCCTTTCATCATTTCTTTACATTTTCAAAATAAACATATTAGTCATCAACACAAAATCATCCTTGGTTCTACATACCACGCCGGATTTTAACCCGGGTACGATGATGAGTATCGATAAATTATATTCAAATGAACTTAAAACAATTAGTTCATAATCATTTTCAAAACTATTCATGTCAAGCTCTTCAAGTCGAACCCTACACCGAATATTATCAAAATAATGATGATTATTCGAGTCTAGTTCTTCAAATCAACAAATGCGGTCTAAACGACCCTTTCAAACCAAACCGGTTTCAAACACCCATTTCTCAACACATTTTACAATGTTTTCTAAATGGTCAAAATACGGCATATAACCGTAGGGTGACCCGCGCCTAAAACAGGCCTTCCAATTCTCATTTTCAAAGCCAGGGGGAGGCCCCTTGTATCGCCGGCTGGCTCGCGCCTCATGTAGCCGTCTGGTATAGGGCCTGTTCCCTTTCCAGCATTAGTCTAGGACGATCCCGACTCCGGTTAGCCCGGATATAAGACGGGTCAGATGACTATTTGTTTATTTAAAATCACATTTTCAAAATGCCTTACGAAGACAAATGGATCACGTTATGCACCGTAAACCTAATTTGGTAAATGGATGTTTAATTTCCGTCTTGCATGCAAATCAATCATTAATCCAACTCGACATCTTATACTTGATACATAGATTAAATTAACCGACTTAGAAAGCTCTCACATGTTAGGTTTAAATTATTGGATGCACATTCATGCATTTAAACCGTTTTATCAACTTTTGCATTCAACCAACCAAGATCGATCAGTAGAGGCCGCTACCGCGGGCGGGATTCGGCGTCTTATTAAAGGGATTCCAAATATGTACCTTCACCTCTTACTCAGAAACTTTGGATAGTGGACGACCTTATCCAGGGCGTACGAGAGTCATTCTAGAGATAGGATGCTAAAGAGGGACGATTTCCTTATCTTTAGTACCTATGTCAAACACTGCTTTGTGCTTCGATTTGACCGAGGTATAAAGTGGAAATCGAACGGGTTCCAAGCATCCCACAAATGTTTGGTGGCGACTCCGAACATCTCTAATTGTTTCGAGACCCTTACCGAGACGAAACCGACCGATCTAAACCGATCCGGTCGAAAGCATTTTTACGCCGCCGAGCGTGGCTTTCAAAAGACCGCTATACGTCCAACAGATCGGCTTGGCATGTAGGTGGCCGTGTCCACAGATTGGCGACTCCGCTGGGGAAAACTAGGACACTTACGTGTTTTTGATCCCTAGATGGTGAGACTCGAACGAGGTCTTGGTTGGAATGCATTAATTGATATTACGGTCACGGTCGGGTTCCTTGTCCGGGCCCACAACCTAACCCTTTTCAACCAATTGGCTCGTCTCGTCGGCGTGAGTTTTCTCATCCCCGCGTTTCGAATCTCGATTGAGTCAAGCATACCATTGACGTTACACATTTCTGTTTCTTCAAAGAGCTTTCATTACTTTCGAGCACGAGGCTAGGGCACCCTCCTTACACATTTTGTTTGGATTGATATCCCTCTCACAAATCAGGGTTTGATTGCTTGGTGTGTAACCCACCCTCTTAAGCCAAAACCCGTGTCAGCATAATGCATAATATAATAAACTGTGAGTGCTTATGTGCTACTTGATCATAATTCCTTCCGTGTCATTTTCAAACTTTCAAAATCACCTTTTGCGCCGTTATAATGGCCATTTCAAACCTCGATTTTTCGCTGACCGTTGTACGCCTTTCTAGGCCGTCGTAATGACGATTTTCAAACCCGGTTTTTATAACCATTTCAACACGCCTTTCTAGGCCGTCGTAATGACGATTTTCAAACCCGGTTTTCATAACCATTTCAACACGCCTTTCTAGGCCGTCGTAATGACGATTTTCAAACTCGGTTTTTCACAACCATTTCAAATCACCTTTTTACGCCGTTATAATCGCCGCGTCTAGACACGGATTTTAACCCGTTTCGCGCCTACAATGGCTCTTTCAAAACCCGAGAAAAGCGCACACCCTTTTCTCGAGACACTTTCGAGATCCCGAGGACCATGCACCATCCCCGAGACCTCTTCAAACATTTCAAACCCGATTTTCAAAACATACAATTTTGAATTTAAAAAAAAAATACCCCGTCTTTGGAAACAATACACCGTTTTCCGAGCCGACTCAAACTCAAAACTGTCTTTTGCAAATAAACTTAAGACGACCCTTTCAACTGACCGACTTGCGGATATCTCTATCTTTGGAAGCCGTCCATAAAGCGACGAATGAATCTTTTTGAAAATTTCTATTTTCGAAAACTTCAGTCCACCATTCCAATTCCTCCTCGTGTCTATCAAGTCGAAGCAAACGTACTTATGGGTCTTTATTTATGAGTCGTCTCACCATGAGACCCGTCCAATGGCGTCACGCCATTATGTTGGACTCGTGTCAAAAGTTCGGTCAACACCGTCACGTCATAAATCGATTCAGCACCGAGGGACCATACACGGTCACCCTCTACTTGTTGAATCTGATCTTTATCTCGTCCTTGTGTTGTCTGCGTTCAGTCTTCGAAGCGTGTCGGATTGAGTTGTAATGTGAGCCGTTTTTCAGCCTCAGAGCCATGGCCCCGTCTTCAACCTCGTCTGTCAACCACAATAACAATGATAACAACAGAGATGTCACGACTTATCAGCTAGCCAGCCTGCTTACCACTCTTAAGGTCACCCTGGATCGCGTCGAGACCCGTATCGACGCCCTGGAGAACAAGGAAACTGGAGAACATAATACTCCACCTCTGACTGAAACTGAGAAAAGGCTAAAGCTCTTGGAAGAACAGCTCCTAGCCCGGGGTAACAATGTCCATCTTGAGAACAACCGAAGGTTCGAACCTGTTGGGGATCAATTACCCGAAAACTTTACCCTAACTGATGTACCTAAGTTCAAAGAAGTGGAGGACCCGCTCAATCATATCCGTGCCTTCAAAGACTACATGGCCATTAAAGGGGTCAAACAGGAACTTTTCACCCGGATCTTTCCGTCCTCTTTGGAACCGATCCCTCGTCAGTGGTACTACTCCCTTGATCCGAAAAATCTTACTACCTAGGATGAGGTCGCAGTTGAATTTGCTAAACAATACGCCGACAATGTTGAAATCCAAGCCAATACCCGTACTCTTGAGGTTCTAACCCAGAACGATAAGGAAGGGTTCAACGAGTTCTTAACCCGTTGGAGGAGGGTGAGTACTCAATTGGTCATTAAACCGAGTGAATCAACTTTGGTGGAAAAGTTCGTCAACAATCTCCGCCCAGGGTATGCCAACTTGCTGAGGTATCAAAATATTAAGACCTTCCAGGATCTGCAAATTCTGGGGACGCGCATTGAAGATGACCTCCGGAAGGGTGTCTTGGCCAAGACTACTGGCAGAGGCTACCAAGGATCCACCTCGACTGGGTCCCGCCCTTACGGCCAAACAAAGAAGATTGACGAGGTCAACCTCATTGAACCATCTACTAAGAGAGCTGAGCGCCCCCAGAGAGTGTTCACTAATATAGGGTCGACTTACTCAAGTACTCTGAAGAGTCTCATGGACCAGGGAAAGTTACAACCGATCGGACCCACCCCGGATCCGACCGATGCTAAGAAATCCCGCTTCTGGAACCCCAATGCCTATTGTCAGTACCATCAAGGGAAAGGGCATGATACCAAAACCTGCTTCAAACTCAAACACATCTTTCAAGACATGATTGAGAAAGGGGATTTGCCTTTACCCCCACCGACTAAGCCAAACAACAAAACAAATCCTCTGGGATCCACACCATCTCCGACGATGAGCCAACTCTGGACTGCTCACACCTCATCCTGCCAGTTGATGACGAGGTGAATGCCTTGTAGAGAGATCCCTCGGACGGGGTATTCGTGTTCAGTGCCGCCACTATGCTCATTATGTTCCAACAGGTTTAGGAAGCCATAGCTAGTCTCTCCGAGAGGATCACCCGACTTGACAATGCCTACCGTCGACTTATCTTCAATCCTCCACCGCCACGCCCGAGGGAGAGTCCCCCGAGCGCCCAAAACTACTCTCACCAGGACGGATTGCTCCCGCGACCATTCTGGCATGCACCTCACAATAATCACCCTCACAATAATCACCCTCACAACAATCTCCCTCACAATAATCAAACCCACAAAAATTACCCTCACAAAAATATCCCTCACAAAAACTGCCCACCAAAAAATACCCCTCCAAGGTGCCTTCGAGATCCTGAAATCAACGGCATCTGGAGAGACGATGTTGAAGATGTCTACCTTGTCCCAGAGAAAGAGAAACGGGCGAAAGAGATTGACCACCTTACCCGGTCTGGACGCCCCTATCAGAACCCGAACAATCCAACGGTCGTTCCAACAACGAATGACCAAGTCGTCCCGGAAGTAGACACTCAACCAAGAGCTCCTGAGAATTCAATCCTCAAGCAGCTTCAGAAGGCGAAAGCCGAAATCTCAATCTGGCAACGGATCGCAACGTCCTTTGAGCATCGACAGGCTTTCCTACAGGCCTTGGGAAAGTTAATTGTGCCCTCCACCTCTTCCCCCGAAGAAATAATGGCACATATGACAAGGGACGCCCCTGACTTGAACAACCCAGTTGTCTTCTCTGACGAAGATATCCCTCTCTTCGGAGCCAATCATAACCTTGCCTTGTACATTACCGTACAATGTCTCAAGAAGAATGTACCCATGGTCCTTGTAGATGACGGATCCGCGGTGAATTTCATTCCCCTCAACACTGCTCACAAGCTGGGTATTAAGGAAGCTGATTTGGTCCCAACGAACCAAGGAGTACGCGCCTATGACGACACTCGTCGCAAGGTCGCGGGGCTCATCACTCTGACCGTCGCAACCGGACCACTGGAAAGACAAACCAGTTTTCAGGTGGTCGACATTGATGGCTCCTTCAATATGCTCCTGGGACGTCCTTGGATTCACGTCGTCAAGGCGGTTACCTCGACTCTCCACCAGAAGATCAGGGTCCCCTTCAACGGGAAAACAATCACAATTCCTGCTTCCCCGATCAAAGCTGTCATGAGAAAGGGAATAGCCTCCCAGACCATTGAGGAGGATGATAATGAAATGTGGGGATTCCAAGCTGTGAATGCCATAACTGATGAATCAACACCGTTTGATTGTGACCCGTTTGCCAACCTCATAGTCAACCGTATTATGATGCGCCAGGGTTACTTCCCGGGTTTACCCCTCAATCCACTGAAGAGCACCTTACCTCCCTTGAAACAGGCTAAGGTCCCCAACATTCCCTTCGGACTAGGATAAGAACCTACCGATGAAGATAGGATATGAACCTACCGATGAAGATATCTAGGAGATGAACCTCGTAGTCCAAAAACGCAAGAAGCACGGAGTTATCCTCTGTCCCTATCATCTGACCCTCAATGGATACTTTGTTCCCGAGGGAGAATCAGAGCTCTACCATGGCTTTCTGGAGCCAACCTTTGACTCTGTAGCCAAAGCCAGGTACCCGGGTGTGGAAGTCTTCCAGGACTGCTACTTCATTCCTGACAACACCGAAGCTGCATCAACCGAGTCTAAGCCGTCGTCATGCCTCGACGGACAAGCTGTCACTCTCCTCTTTGGAGAAGATAACATCAAGCACCTCGACTATGAGGACATCATCAACATCACCCTGAAGGACAATCAATTTGACCCAACTGCCTTGATCTCCGACACTGGCCTGGAGAAAGCTACACAGCGCTGGAGGAAGACCGTCAAGTGGACCGATCGCCAAGGCCGCATTCTCAAGATCACAAATGGAGAAAGCCTTATGTTCAAGAAGGGAAGTGAAGAAGAATCTGAATCTGAGTCTGAGTCGGAGTTAGATTCTGTCATAGCTCCTAACACTCCTGATGTCCCAGTCAAGGTCCCCTTCCCACTGTTCTATCACAAAGTCGTGGCTGATTCAGAGGCTGAGTCTACTAGGGTCACCCCCACTCCCATGAAAGGTGACAACTGGAGCACATTCCGTCTGTGGGCCACCTCTCCTCCGTGTCGCCTCTGACTGATCACGAAATGTCTTTCCTTTCCGAGCTTTTCGCTCGTGTCAACTTAATGAACGGTAAGTTTGCTTATGACTCGTCTCAATTTAACTGCAATGCAATTCTGAATAACTATGAGGAATTTTACTTGAATGACAACCCACCTCACCTAGCCAAAGAACTTGACAAACGGGAAACCAAAACCCCCATCATTGGGGAGACTAAACCTATTAACGTAGGAACCGACAACACACCTCAAGAACTTAGGATAGGGACAACGCTGGACCCCTCGGAAGGACAACAGTTCATTGACCTCCTACACGAATACAAGGACGTATTCGCCTGGTCCTACAGAGATACGCCTGGGATTGACAAGGAAATTGTAGAGCACCGGATACCCATTAAACCCGAAGCTAAACCCGTGAAACAGAAGCTACGCCGGATGCGTCCTTAATGGGCCCTGAAAATCAAGGAAGAAGTAGACAAACAGTTCAAGGCTGGGTTCATCAAAGTGTCTGAATACTCTGATTGGGTGGCCAACATTGTGCCTGTACCAAAGAAAGACGGAAGAATTCGGGTTTGCGTCGACTTCAGGGATCTGAACAGGGCGAGTCCTAAGGACAACTTCCCTTTGCCACATGTTGACATTCTGGTGGACAATACCGCCGAACATGCCCTCCTATTATTCATAGACGGGTATGCTGGGTACAACCAGATTAAAATGGCTTAGGAAGACATGCACAAGACAGCATTCACTACACATTGGGGTACATATTGCTACACGGTCATGCCTTTCAGCCTCATCAACGCCGGAGCAACCTATCAAAGAACCGCTACCACTATCCTACATGATATGATGCACAAGGAGGTAGAGGTATATGTCAATGACATGATCGTCAAGTCAAGAGAATGGGACAGCCACATCAACGCCCTTCGAAAATTTTTCGCTCGTCTGCGGAAATATAACATGAGACTAAATCCTCAGAAGTGTGCATTCGGGGTCACCTCTGGAAAACTCTTGGGACATGTCGTCAGCAAAAGAGGCATTGAGATTGATCCAACCAAAATCAAAGCCCTTCAGCAAATACCTCGGCCTAAGAACGAGAAGGAGATTCGGGGATTTCTCGGTCAGGTCCAATACATCAGCCGCTTCATTGCCAAGCTCACCATGATTTGTGAACCAATATTCAAGAAACTTTGCGCCTCCGATCACACCGATTGGGACAACGACTGACAAAAGGACTTCGACAGGATAAATGAAATCATATCCAAGCCTTCCGTCCTCATGCCACCTCAACCAGGGATTCCTTTATCCCTATACCTGACTATTAACAACACAGCCATGGGAGCAATGTTAGCACAAACAGTCGGCGGCGAAGAACGAGCCATCTACTACATCCGCAAAAAGTTCATTGAGTACGAGACGAGGTATACCCAACTGGAGAAGACATGCCTTGCCCTAGTATGGTCAACAAAGAAGTTGCGGCATTACATGCTCAGCTACACGGTCCACATGTACTCTAAGATGGACCCTGTCAAATACATCTTCAAAAAACCCGTACTAAACGGAAGGCTGTCTAGGTGGACACTCATGCTGTCTGAGTTTGATCTCAAGTTTGTACCCCTCGAGGTTATCAAGGGAAGAGCAGTTGCCGATTTCCTAGCAGAAAATCCCGTCAACGACGATCCAACGACCGACACATGGTCACTTCCTGACGAAGACATCCTTTGTGGCGATTCCGACGCATGGGACCTATACTTCGACGGTGCATCTAATCTGAGAGGCTTCGGGGTAGGAATCTTTCTAATATCACCAGAGGAAGAACATGTTTCGATCTCGGTCAAGCTAGACTTTGCCGTCACCAACAATGCCGCTGAATATGAAGCATGCCTCATCGGCCTACAAGCAGCCATCACACTTGGCATCAAAAGGCTGAGGGTCCACGGCGATTCCTCGCTCATCATCAATCAGGTGTCCGGATCATGGAAAATCCGATCTGATAGCTTAGCTCCCTAACAAACAAAGATCAATCAAGAGGCCGAGTTCTTCGACGAAGTCGACTACTTCCACTTGCCGCGAGAAGAAAATCAATTTGCTGATGCCCTGGCGAAACTTGCCACGCTCGTCAACATACCTGACGACATGACATCGATGCCCCTATGTATCGAGAGAAGGAGCGAGCCAGCCCATATTTGTGCCATCAACGACGACGAGGAAGGCCACGATGAACCTTGGTACCAAGCCATCCTCAACTACAAAACCAAAAACGAATTCCCTCCCAACTCTGATCAAAGAGAACAAAGAGCCATCCGTTTACTTGCATCACAATTCGTGATAAACCAAAATCAACTATACAAGAGAACGCCCCAAGAAATTCTCCTCCTTTGCATTGACCATCACAAAGAAAAAAAAGTCATGGGAGAGGTCCACGACGGAGAATGTGGCCCTCACATGAGTGCAATGATGCTTCCCGGAAAATCATGCGGCTAGGTTACTACTGTACCACCATGGAAGCTGATTGCCGTAACTACGTCAAACATTGCCACAATTTCCAGATCTTCGCCAACGTACAACACATACCACCATCCCTTTTATACACCATGACATCACCCTGGCCTTTCTCAACCTGGGGCATCGACATCATCGGGAAAGTCAACCCGGTAGGCACCAAGGGACATTGTTTCATCCTCGTCGCCATCGACTACTTCACCAAGTGGGTGGAAGCGCAGTCATATGCAGTCTTGACCGCCAAACAAGTGGCCAAGTTCATCCAGAACAACATCATCTGCCGATATGGGGTACCCCATGAAATCATCAGCGATCAAGGCTCACACGTCTGGGCGGAAACTCAAGCCTTGCTGCACAAATACAAAATCAAACGACATCGATCATCCCCTTACCGTCCCCAAACCAACGGAGCGGTGGAGGCAGCAAACAAAACTCTTGTCACCATTATCAGGAAAATGCAAGACAACTACTACGATTGGCCGAGCAAACTCCCATTCGCACTCTAGGGATACCGAATCTCCATTCGAACACTGACAGGCGCCACGCCCTTCTACCTAGCATATGGTATGGAGGCGGTTCAACCGGTAGAGTTAGAGGTCCCTTCTCTACGCATTCTACTGGAGAGTCAAGTCCCTGAGGCGGAATGGACCCGTCGAAGGTACGAGCAACTCACTCTTCTAGACGAACGGCGACTCAACGCCTTGCAAAATGTCCAGCTATACCAACGACGTATACAACGGGCGTTCAACAAGAAGGTCAAACCCAGGAACATCCAGGAAGGCGACTTGGTCCTCAAGTAAGTTCGAGCACCGTTACCCGTCGATCTGAGGGGAAAATTCAAACCCAACTGGGTCGGGCCATACCTGGTCAAGAAGATACTTTCGAGGGGCGCAGTGAGACTGAGTGACCTAGATGGGGAGGATTTTACAAACCCGACCAACCTAGACCAACTCAAGAAATACTACCCTTGAACCATAGCAACCAATGACCTAAGCTTGGTTTTACAATTAGCAACCACCTCAACCCTTTTCAAGTCAAGTTCCTCAACGAGTTCTGATTTGAAATTGCATGTTTTATCGAGTCTAAGCTGCGGCACCTTGCCCGTTTCAAAGGCCCTTTGATCTGTCAAAGGCAACATCCATTTGCACTAAAACAAAAAAAACCCCTGAACTACGAGCATGGTTTGATTTCACCTCTTCAGGTGGATACGTTGGCAGTCCCTCTTATGCATGAGGGATACAACCACAAAACCCAATCAAATTTAAAAAACGTTTCGAACTACGATCATGGTTTGATTTCACCTCTTCAGGTGGATACGTAGGCAGTCCCTCTTATGCCTGAGGGATACAACCACAAAACCCAATCAAATTCTACAAAACATTTCGAACTACGATCATGGTTTGATTTCACCTTTTCAGGTGGATACATAGGCAGTCCTTTCTTACACAAGAAGGATACAACCACTCCCACAATCAAAAAACAACCATCCCCATAATAAAAAAACATCACCCACATACAAGACATCCCCATCAAAAAAAAAAAGAGGAAGGAAAACAATTCCCCTTCCCAACAAAATACAAAAATAAGCCTTTCTCCCTTTCCACAAAATCCCACTTTCCCAAGTGCAAATGTTTAGGATAATTCAAATCGAATTGCCTTCACCAAATGGATAGAAGAAACAAGCGTTCACAATTTTCGACACGGGCAATCCTCTTATTTAATTAATAATGGGAGGGATTACAATTCGAACAACAAATAAAGCTCGACGAGTCTAGAACTTATCGAAGCTAAGGTGTCAACTAAAACACCTCACATAATAAAACTAGCACAAAACACACAATAACTAGCTAGTACAACATAATAAAAACTCAAAACAATAATACAACATAATAATAAAACGGGTAATGGAGGTCTTCACTCTTCCATTCTACCCTTGCCTTTTTCCTCGGGGTACATCTTCCCCTTGTTCTTCTTGTTGGCCCGCCTATCATGGACTTTCTCCTCGGAACGGATCCTCAACGGATCTAAGACGGCGACGGCCTCCGGTCTAGCACAAGATCCCGTGTTCGATCCAAAAAGAGCCAATGCACGGCCCACCATACCCTTGGGACCGGAACTCCTCCTCTTCGGTGGCCTCATCACATCGGGGGTAGCTCCATCAACATACTCCTCAAAGAAGGCACGGTTGGCCTTGCCAACCTCTCGATACTTCAAGTCGACAACCTCGTCCTTACAAAATTTGGATCTCTCTTCCAAGGATGGAGCACGTGACCACTTGACATAAGCGGGAGTCACCCATGTCGTGGCAACGGGGTTCAGTACCTCCCAAAGCGGCCGAGTGGCCCACCACCTTTCGAAGACCTCCACAAGCTCGGAGTTCCGGAAAACATTTTCTTGGACAGGAGTATCTTGAGCGGGCACCTTTTGTTGACGCCCCATTTGCCTCATGAGCCTTTCGGGATAAATGAAGGAAACAACCTTCAAACCCACCACCATCAAAGAACGAGGACTAGCACCCGAAGCGGGCAACCCCGTGAAGGACCGCAAGTTCCACCACGGCACCACCCAACGGATGTGAGTACCACCTTCCTCCACCAATCTTGCGGCACAATAAGCCTCGGTAGAAGCAAAACTATCCGGGTACAACTTCTTCCTCATGGTAAGGTGACGGAAGGAATAAGAAGAAGGATTAACCGGAGGCTCTACATACCTTAGCCTCTCCAATAGCCACACTTGAAGGATCCTTGGGGACCCAAAAGAGGGAGCTTCTCCATAAGAGCCTTCCTTGTCCAAAGCTTGGATGATCTCTCCAAGCACCAACCATGATGGATCTCTACCATGCTCCATTTGCTCAACCTCATTCACAAAGGTCATGCTACCATAGCATTTTGGCCCCTCCTTCTTCAAAACATCAACAAAGAGGTACACATGGACAAGGCAAAAGGCAAGAGCCCTTCTCCTAGCCACCTCTGAGACATTGACATCTAATCGGTTTGAAAAGATGTTGATAAGAGCCAACATATCCACACCATGAGGAGCAAGGAGGAAGTTGAATTGACTTGTCGACAAACCCAACATGGAACGGAATTTATCCTTGTAGCACAACCGAGTCGGAGAAGCACCGGAACACAACCTGGCCACCCACCAATGGCTCCAACTTCTTCGGCAAAAGGACAAATTTCACCCTTCGAGAAAACGAAAACATGGTGTTTCGAATCCCAAAACCGAGAACATGCTTCGAGAAATGAGGGTTGCACCTTGACTTGACGGAGCACCAAAAATTGACCAACTCCCATGCAAACGAGTTGATACTTTTCGGGAGGCGACAAATCCCAACACCATTGTCGCAACGCATTCTCAAAAGCATCCATGAAATATTTTTGTGGGAGAAGAAGAAGAAGAAGTTTTGTCGAGATGTTTTTGTGTTTCGGATGATGAAACAATGAAGAGCAAACATCACTATTTATACAAAAATGATCAGCGTGTTTTTCAGAAAAAAAGGGGAGAGCCGGCTTCCATCGCCAGGCTGCTTGCGCCTCTTTGAGGCTTCCCCAGGATTCCCGCTGTTGACTTGTCTTTTTCAACTTGTGTTTTCTCCTGACACCTCAAACCTCCCGCCAGGACGCTCGCGCCTCTTCGGGATGATCCAGGACGTTTTTGTGTTTCTTCACACTCACATTTCCTTGTTTTCGCGTTTTACAAAATCCGACACGGTTTCCATGACGCAGCTTTAAACGTACAGATTTTTCTTTCTTTTTTTAAGAGGGGAAGGGCTAATCGCCCCGATCCGCGACGGATCGTTTCCATGTCAGTCGAAATTCTGAAATCTTTTCACTTTTTAGCAATTTTCCATCAAAATAAAAATCGAAAATCGATAACACGACGTCAATTTCCCTCAAATTTCAAGCACTCATAAATTCGAGTCTTGACCTCAAAAATCAAACACACTCGTGAAAATCTCTTCTGAAATTCATCCATGACGGTTTGAGTTTGAATTTTTCAAGTCGCAAAACAATTTCAATAATTTCCGATGCAATTTAATTCAAGACACGAGTTAATTGCTCAATTTTCAAATTAACCCCTTTTTGGAGTCCAAACGTGACGACTCGTTGCAAAAGTTTTCAAAATTCATTTCATTTCAAGTTTCAAATTTTTAACTTCGAATCATCTTAGCTAAACTTTGTTTCTCAATCAAATGCTTTTACGTGTTTGCGATTATGCATATGTGCTACCTGTTGCCTGTCTTTCTACACTAACGATGCAGGAACCAGTGTGAAGCAAAAGGAGAATTGACAGCCGACAGCGCTTCTCCGAAACACAACACAAAAAAGCCAAAAATCACAAAATGAACCACAATCCAAAAACACATATATACAAACCGCCTCACGCAAAATGTAGATATGTACAAACAAGAGTCCAAGACATGGACAAGCTACTACAGCTACTCAGCATCTCCCGTCGGACCAGTCCCGGTCTCACGAAGAGTCGCCGCCAACGCAGACACCACCACCTGCTCAGGCTCCCTCTCCTGGGCCTCGATCGTCGACCTGGCTGCCTCCAACTCAGCACGGACCCGAGCAAGCTCTGCCGGATCCGCAGTACCCTACAAAACATAACACAGATCATCAAGATCTAAAAACGTGAACTGCAACACAAAATACACAAAAAATAGCACAAAAAGTACCTGAGAAAGCCGAGCCTCCCTCGCAACCAGGTCACCAGCAAGTGCCCTCCAGCGGTTAGCCATCCGCCACAAATCCTGATGACTAATGGTCGTCACCTACAAATCAAAAATGTCCTTCAATACAATGTAAGGCAAAGTATAATTGAGGAAAATATTCAAGGCGGAGACTCACCCTCAGAATGATCAACCTCCACTCCATGCCAACCTCGGTCACCTCGGCAACCGCTGGCTCCGGTAAGCGCAACTGAAGCTCCTCACCACCCGGCCCCTGAAAAGTGGTCTTCGTCAGGAAAGCTGGGAGCTGAGTCCTCATCAGCAAGTCGACTCCCTACCATTTGGATCCGTATCAAAAATGACAAACCCTCTTATCAAAAGGGGGCAATGGAAATAAGAGAACAGAGGAAAACATACCTCGATCGGGTACCAGGCAAGCCTCGACAACCATAAAGTGTCGTAGTCAACGTCCCCTAACAACAGCTCCTCACCTCCCTGACCGTGAAGGTGCTCCTCAACCTCATCAGGGGTCGAATCCTAGAATAACACCCTAGGCGGGTCGACCGGCACGGCGAAAGTCTCGGTGAAGCACTGAAGGGCTAAACGCTCGCCCAGGTACCAAACCGGTTCGATCGCCGTCTCCAAGTACAAACGCAGGGAGCTGCGAGGCCGCAAACGCTCCCTGACGGCAGTCGGTACGCCCGTGTAGTGCTCCCAAGGCCGCCCAACAAATTGCATTCAAGACAAAGCTACTCAGCCAACTGGGGGCTTCATAAGCTACCTAGTCATCCTATCTCTATCTATTTATATAAAGAAGAGGGAGATGAGAACAAGAGCTTACGTCAGCAATCCGAAGCTTGTTCACGCGACGCCTGCATTCCTCGTAAGTCGACTTAATCGACTTTTTTCGAGCCACCGTCCAACCCTTCACTGCATGGTAGGTCGAAGGAACACCGTCTGTAGTCCCCGGACGCAGAGGGGTGAAGTAAGCATACAACCAAGCCTGTAATCAAACACAGCAAACACAAATCAGCCAATTTCTCAAAAATTGCCAAAATCAAAATCAAAATCAAACTAAAAAAAAAAAGACTACAAAAATGCTCGTACATCAAAGATGAGGCCGGGACCAACCAAAGCAGGGGCACTACCGTCCCTCACTGACTCCGGACGCACCGCCGCGTGCAAGTACTTGGTGAAACTTGCCAGAGCCGGCGTAACCCGGTCAAACTGACCCAAAGAGTCAAGGTCAGTAAGGAGAGGAAGCACTTTGGTCAACAAGCGCTCACCCTTGTCACCGAAGTACGTGGCACCTAAGAAGTACCACAACCACAACCGCGCCTCCTTCGTGTCAGCCTCAACCTTTGCCTCCGGACTCTCCAACGGCGCCGGAGTAACACCTGCCACCCTCCCAGTGAAGTGGTCCTTCACGTACGAACTCGCAATCAAGTATGGAGTGACGTCAGAAGGCTCCGACAAAGCAGTACCGATTAGACGGGTAACCGCATGATAGGACACTCTCTCCGGCGTGTTGGTAACAGGCAACTCGCCACAGGGAAGGCCGAATACCATGGCGAAGTCCTCTAAAGTCACGCTGACCTCCCCAAACTCCTTGTGAAACGACGACGTCGTATCCCAGTACCGATCCAACATGGCCTGGATCAGACACAGGTTCGACCTAATCGAAGACCTGTGAATATCCTGTCAAGCTGCCACCAACGGCCTAAAAGCCAACCTCTCTATCAACGCCCTCGTCCCGGCTCGGAGAACGTCGTAAAAGCCCAGGCAGGTAGTGAAGCCCGAGAAAGTCCTCATGGTGCCGATCTCCTGAAATCAAAAACAAACGACGTCAGAATGCCTATTCAGGCTTGACATTTCAAAAGTGACGAAAGTTCAAACGAGGGACACGACTCACTAAGCCCTCGTGAGCACGGTAGGAGATGTGCCTGTCCAGTCGAAGAAACAACTGGCTGCCGTCAAAACCCTAGGCCCAAGCAGGCGTCGCCTGCAAGTGCAACCCTCGTGGGGCTGTAGCCCGTCTAGCTCTCCAACTCGCGACGTCGGCATCATCCTCGACTGTCTCTGCCCTCCGTCTCTTCTGGCCACGAGACTCAACGTGACGAATAGGGCCCATCTCAACGACCCTGGTGACGTTCTGTAACGTCCGTCTGGTCGCCCGGGGACGACGCTGCCTCGTAGAAACCCTCCTCCCGGAGGTACCAGCCTCAGACCCAGTATGAGCTCTCCCAGTGACAGTAGCCCCAACAACGGGCGCCTCACGCTCCTCAACGGCCCCTGTGGCCCCAACAATCTGCTCAGGAGGTCCCTCCTCCTCGGTAACATCCTCCACTACCTCGGTGGGCACACTAGACGGAGTACTAACCATCCCCGTCCCAAACAACTCCTCGAGAGTCGCAGCAAGGGACTCAGCCTGTCCCGAACACTCTCCTGCAAAAAAAAACGTCAGCCGAAATTTCGGCATTACGACGACATAAAATGGACAAATCCAAAAAAAAAAATAATCTGCAAAGCAAAACAAGGGCAATCCCGCCCAAATCCAACCAAACAAAACCATTCGAAAAAAAACAAACGCACAAAAAACGACTCGCGCCTCTTTTCAAGCAAAAGACGAGTCAAAACGACCACAAAAAAAAACGGCATTTCAAGACCCATACAAGGTCCGCCAACAAACCAAAAATACATTCCCAATGCAATGGATAAAATTTCTACGGCTCAAAAAGGCAATTCATACGCCAATTTGAGCACAAACCGGTCAAAATTCAAAAAACGCCCGCAAAAAAGACAAACGTGATTTTATCACACCTCAAGGTGACCTAAACTACCAATAAGGTCCATTTCAAGGCAAACTGACTCAATTCAAGCTCAAACAGACGCTTATTTTGTCAGACATAAGACCGTCACAAAAGGCAAAAATTCCAATTTTGCCCACAATACCCAACAAAGGTCCATTATGGCAAATATGGTCTTTCCCGACTACAATTCAACCTAGTGGGACCCACTACCCAAGCAAATAAACCTGACATTGTGAAATGAGACGGTTTCTCACCTCACTCACGTTTTTCGAGCATAGGGAGCGGGAACGGGGACCAAAATGCAAACCAAAAGCAACCCTATACTCCTAAACAAGTTTCTAACCTAATGCAATCATCAATTTCACTCGAAATGGGCTCAATCAAAAATGCCCAAATCGATTTTCTAGGGTAAAATTTCGCCCTAATTCAATTAAGCTAAAGACCAACAAAAACAAATGGATTCAAGAGGAAATACATACCTTGAGATGACATTATCGTTGATGGCGCAAATGGAAGCTAGCAAAAGTCCAAAAATGGCGATTTTTTGCGGGATTTTCGAAGGTTGAAGACGAAATGAATGAGGATGATATGCAGCCAAACCTCGCGTCTTTTACAGAAAAAAAGGGAAGCCCATTTGGTTCGCAAGGTGGCTCGCGCCTCAATTAGGCCTCCCCTTGTTTTTTCACCGAAATTTGGGCTTTGGCCCAATTTCCCTTATTAAACTTCGTTTTTTCATTGACGGTGTTTTAGTAGGATTTTCCCTGGAAGGATCCGGCTTGATTATGGAGTAATAAGGGTATCTAGTTCAATAAATTAGGAATAAAAGTGTAAATGAATAATGGGTAAGAACTAAGTATAAATAACGTTGTTCGTATTTCTTTGATAAGCTGACCACAAGTTCAGTGTATACAATTGAATATTCAGGAAAATAATAGACAAGTTGTAGAGGAAGGATGAATAATATCGTGTCCCTACAAATGTTTAGATCATGTTATTTATAGTCTTCAAATATTAACGTATGATGCATCCTCAACGTTCTCCTTGATCGTTGGAGTTGTTAGCTGAAAAATAGGGCACATTCCCTATTAATACGGTTGACTCGTTCTTCTTCAACAAACCGTTGTTCTTTTCCTTTTGCACGTTCTGATTTGCTAAGATTATGTGCTCTTTGTAGTTGGAATTGGTCTTCCATGAGAGTAGGACGTGGTTATTTGTTCATATAATCGTATTTCTTGTTTGTCAATTTGATCCAGCCTGTTCAAGTATCTTATCAGGCTATTCTACGCTTACCATCAGGTTTTTCTTCTGGGATTTAGTAGCTTGCTTGCCTTGTGATACTCTTCGTCTGTCAAATAATGATTAGATTTGTCTGGTCCTTGGTTGCCCCAATCAGCCTAACAAGGTCAAGCTAAATTAAAGTCAGACCAGGCTAAATTGGGCCTAACAATTGCCCCTTGACATTTTACCCGTGCTGGATCAGGCCAGGGGTGAGATGTCAATTTACCGGGTTTTAAACAATAAAAAGAATTATATTTACTCAATGACTCTTAGACTCCTAGTGGCCGTTAATCACTGCAACGGCTAACTACATGATGTCATGCTGACATTTTTGTGTTTTCTAGGGTTTTTGCACCGTTACTCTTCTTCTATAAATACGGTAATTGTGATGAGTTCGTTTTTCACCAAAGTTCTTCCACTTCTCTTGCTAAATCTTCTCTAAAATTCTTCCCTATTTCCCAGGAATTCCATTTTGCTAACTGTAATTTCTCAATAAGTAACATTAATTTATCACGATAAATAAAACAATAAAGGAAATGGGAGCCAAAAAGCGTCCTGCTTCCCAGAAATCTGCGGCTGAGCCTGAACCCACAGACGTCCATGAGGAGGAGGTGGTTGAAATTGATCCTCCTGCTCGTGCTATAGCTTTTAAATATCAAGATTCTATCTTTTCTGCTCTTCAATCCCTGGATTCCTATTTTCCTGAGGAAAACCTATTGAAAACAAACTATGATGGGGTTTTAAGGGAGAAAAAATTGATTCTGACTCCCATTTGAGGTTTGGATTCCTGAGTTTTGTCCAGTCAGAGCTAACTGGGTGTCACCTGGTTGGTTCTGTATTTATGAATGGGCGTTCAAAGCAGGTTGTAAGTTACCTTTAACTCCTTTAATGATTGATACTATTCGTGCTATGAAAGTATCACCTTTCCAAATTATGCCAATGGTTTGGAAACTTGTCCACTCTATTGAAAATTTATGTGCTAAACATAAACTTGTAATTACTATTAACGATATCAAGGCAGTATATCATCTGAAAAATCCTTCTACCGGTCGTTTCAATTTGAGAATCAAGTCGAAAATGTCTCCATTAATTACTAACCTGGACTCTGGGGACGATAAAGGCTGGGCAAAGACTTACCTGTTTATCCGGACTGAAAGTCTGGGGTCAGGCCTGGATTATTTGAGATATCCTCCTTTGGAGAGTGGTAGGTTTCCTGCATTCTTAATTTTCATTTTATATACTACGAAATTGAAATATTTAAGTTTTACCTGTGCGTTTTTGGTGATATTTGCAGCTCCTGACTGGAATTTTAACCCACTTGACGAGGAGTCTATTTCAAGGATAGAGGCCTTTCTTTCTATTCCTGAGGAAGAGAGGACTTGGCCTGCTAGTCTGGGCAGGGATTTGTTGCCCCGGTATATGAAGCCTAAGTTGAGTGTGGTTAAAGTACCCAAAGACAAGCCTAGCTCCACTGCTCTTTCTTGTATGTCTTCTATATGTCTTTATGTTGATTGTTGTCTTCTTGCCGCTTCGCTTCTGATATTTATATGTACTTTTTATACATTCAGTGTACAGATCTTCTGCTAGGTTGACCAGCTTTAGCGCGGCTGACTTAAAAGCTGGGGTTGCTAGAATTGCTGAACAGTCCAAGAGCCAGGAGGCTAGTGGGAGCGACAAGACACTAGACATTTTGGTTTCTGATGTCCGGCCTCCCCGGGAACCGCCAGGCTAGTGTCCCCAGAGGTCGTTCAGGCTTCTAAAAGGAGGAGGGAAGCTGTCATTCCTGAAGAGGAAGGGAGAGAGAAAGAGCCTATTCAGGCTCAACCAATCAGGAGTGTCAGGGAAGTGTCTGCTCGGATGGACGATATGGACGATGCCCGGGCACAGATAAATGATTTCTCTGCTAGTATGAGCAGCCAACTTTTATCTGATAATACCCTTGAGTCTTCTACCAAAGTGGTGTCTATCTTGTCTTCTCTTATGACAAAGGCTGCTGCTCTTGCTTCTCAAGCTAAGGAGGTTAATTGCAAAGGGCCTCTTTTTTTTAATTATTATGTGTTCTTTGTGTTGCTTTATGTTTGGCTGATTACTTTTCTTTCATTTTTCTGTAGGGATTGGATGCTGGGTTGGCTACTGCTTGTCAGCTTAGAGATGCCTAGGCTAGGCTTTCTGGCTTGGAAGAAAAATTAGATAAAGTCAACCGCGAGCTGCACACATCCAGGGGTACTAAGGTAATACTTCAGTCTCAGCTGGGGTCGGATAGAGAGGCATCTAGGGCTGCTTTGGTTTGTGTGGTGGCTGCAAAAAATACTGAGAAAGTTGTCAGGCAAGAGCTCGAGGCTGCAAGGGAAGAGCTGGAGATTGTCAAGGAAGAGCTGGCTGCCGAGAAGCAGGCAATGCATGATCAGCTGAGGAAAAATGAAGAGCTTGGTGCTGAAAAGGAGCTGGTGGAGGCGCGGCTTGCTGATGCTGCTCAGTACTTCTTTGGGAAAGGCCGGGTTGATGCTATGAGGGATCCGGAATCTGACCGGGCTAAGTGGGATTCGGATCGGGATGAGACAGCTCTAGACACCCAGTATCCTGATTTGGCCAATATGGGTCAAGAAGAAGAAGTGGATTCTCCTCCTTCTAAGGAGAAATCTGGTGATCAGAAAATGGTGGATGGTTGTGAGTCGGTTACTGGTTCGAAGCCTGTTTAGATTTATGTTTTTGCTTTTCGTTTTGGCCCATCCAGGGGGGATGTTCCTGGAATGAATAATTGTTAGGTATGTGGTAGGGCTGGCTTTTTGGATGAATATTTTGTTTCGGTTTTGAATAGATATTTGGTCTTTGTTGGTTTCTTTTTGTGTTTTGATAAGGTATATTTGTAGTGTTGGATGTATCTTGGATCGACCGATTATTATTTGGATCGGGCCGTTTTTTTATTTGGATCTGGCCAGTTCTTTGTGTCATGGGTGGGGTTATTACCTGTCTGGAGGGCTTATGTCCCCTGCCTGTCTGGAGGGCTTATGACCCATCTATGTCATACAAGCCAGGAAAAGGTTTTCCAGGTTTGTATATTTAATTGAGCTCACTATTTTAAGGCCTGTTTTTGCAACTGAAAGTTGGATATCAGTGGGGTGGTCCCCAATCTTTAGAATTTGTTTTAAGTAAAGCACAGTATGTAAAACAAATATTGAAGATTTTACTCGTTAAAGGGAAATACGAGAATATTGATAAGTATTTGGGCACATAATGGAAGAAATCATGTAAGGCATTTATTCATATAATGGCAAATATCATACATTTAGTTTCGTATCAGATCAGGCAGGAAATGGTAAGATAAAGATTATACCTGGACTGGGGGATATATTTTATATGTGAAATAGTTTTAAGTGTGCAATATTCCAAGCTCTTGGGATCATTTCGCCGTCTAGGGTTTGTAGTCTATAAGCTCCCTGGCCGACTATTGAGTCAATCAGGTAGGGACCTTCCCAGGTTGGGGCCAATTTGCCGGCGTTCTTCTCTTTTGTGTTTTGAAAAACTTTTCTGAGAACTAGGTCTCCTACCCTGAATACTCTAGCTTTGACAGTCTTGTTGTAGCTTTTTGCAACTCTTTGCCGATATCTTCGCCATTCTAATCTTTGGTTGCATCTCTTAGTTCTTCCGTCAAGTCCAGGTTATCCTCCATTAGAGGTATATTGCTCGTTATTGTATTCAGGCTGCATCTGGCTGATGGAATGTCGACCTCTACTGGGATTACTACTTCACATCCATAGACCAAGGAGTATGGGGTTTGGCCTGTGGATGTTTTAGGTGTGGTTCTGTCAGCCCAGAGGACCAAGGGGAGCTCTTCAGCCCATCTTCCTTTCCTTCTTTCTAGCTTCTTCTTTATGCAACTGATTATTACTTTGTTGCTAGATTCTGCCTGGCCGTTAGCTTTTGGATATCCTAGTGTGGAGGTCACCAGGTTGATGTTCCATTAAGCACAGAAAGCTGCTGTTTTTTTTCCCACGAATTGCGTGCCATTGTCGCATACTATTTCAGAAGGGATGCCATATCAACATATGATGTTGCGTTTGATGAATGCTATGACATCCTTTTCTTTGACTTGCATGTATGAATCAGCTTCTATCCATTTGGAGAAGTAGTCAGTCATTGCTAGCATAAAAACTTTTTGCCCGGGTGCTTGAGGTAGTTTTCCTACTATATCCATGCCCCATTTCATAAATGGCCAGGGGGCGGATATGGAATGTAGTTCCTCAGATGGCTGGTGGATATACGGTCTATGAATCTGGAAAGCTTCGCATTTAGAGCTGAATTCCAGGCAATCGGCCCTCAAAGTGGGCCAATAATAGCCTGTTCTGAGTACCTTGCTTGCCAGGCTCCTTCTGCCTTTATGATTTCCACAGTATCCTCCATGGATTTACGATAGTATATCATTCGACTTCTTGTGGTTCTAGGCATCTGAGGTACGGTCCTGCCTGCGATTTCTTAAAAAGCACGTTGTTAATAATAGTATATGAAGCAGCTTTGATTTTGAGTGCCCTAGCATCTTGCTTATTCAGGGGGAGGGTTCCTTGTTGTAGCCAATCATAGTAAGGTTTTGTCCATGAATTGGCAATATATATTGGGAAACTTTCATCTTGTTTGTTTATTGCAGGTTCTAATAAATGTACGATGGGTATTTTATTAAAGTCAGGGGGACTGAAGTTGGATCCTAGGCCGGCTAGGGCATCGGCCTGGGTATTCAAGTCCCTAGGAATTTGATCAATATTAAAATTGCGGAATTTTGTTTTTAGATTTTGGACAACTTCCAAATTAAGCATCATTTTTGAGTCTTTTGCAGTATATACTCCATTTACTTGGTTTGAAATAAGGAGGGAGTCAGTACGTACCTTTAGGTTTTGTACACCAAGGTCAATACATACCTTTAATCCAGCTATTAGGGCTTCATACTCTGCCTCATTGTTGGTAGCTTCGAATGCACAGCTTATAGCTTGTACTATCTTATCCCCCTGTGGCGATTTTAGTACTACCCCTAGGCCTGTGCCCCTCATGTTGGCTGCACCATCGACAAATAGGGTCCATTCTAAGTCTGTTTGGTCATTGGCCAATCTATTTACTTCTTTTATTAGCTCGGGTTCTAAATTTGGACTAAAATCACCACAAAGTCTGCTAGTGCTTGTGACTTAATTCTTGTCCTTGGTTCAAATGTTATGTTGTATGTGCTTATTTGGGTGACCATTTGCACATTCGTCCAGGACAATTCTACGGTTTCCTAAGTACGGACTTGATAGGAAGATTGGTTCTGACTATTATAGGGTGGCTTTCAAAGTATGGTCTTAATTTTGTGCAACTCATAATTAAAGCTAAAATGTATTTTTCAAGTAGGCCATACCTGATCTCTGCATCTAGTAGACTTTTACTTACGTAATAGACAGGGTGTTGTTGTCCGTCCGCTTCTTTGACCCGGGACTGCACCGTGTGACAAAGAAGTCGTGATCAATGGTATCTTGTCGGGGTTAAATCTTTGATTTGGTTTTGCCAACAAGGGAGGAGAGGATAGATATGTTTTCAGATCTTCAAAGGCAGCTTGATGATCAGGGGTCCATTAAAAGTCTTTGTTTTTCCTTAGCAGATTATAGAATTATTTGCACCTCTCTGACGATCTTGAAATGAACCTGTTCAGGGCTGCTATTCTTCCTGTCAGCTTTTGTATGTCTTTGACTGTCTTTGGTGGTTCTAGCTCTAGGATGGCTTTGATCTGTTCAGGGTTGGCTTCTATTCCTCTTTTTGTCACCATATAGCCCAAGAATTTGCCTGCTGAAACTCCGAAATGGCATTTTTGTGGGTTGAGCTTCATATTGAATTTCTCCAGTATTTGGAAGGCTACTTCCAGGTCTTTGATGTGGTCTTCTGCCTTTTTTGACTTGACTACCATATCGTCAATGTAGACTTCCATGGTATCTCCTATTTGATCTTTGAACATCATGTTGACTAATCTTTGATAGGTTGCACCTGCATTTTTTAATCCAAAGGGCATAGCAAAGATAACAAAGATATATTCCTCTTTCGGTGATGAAGGTGTACTTTCCTAGTCTCGGGGTGCATCTTTATTTGGTTGAATCCACTGGAGGCATCCATGAATGTTAACATCTCGTGGCCTGCAGTGGCATCCACCATTGCATCGATATGTGGCAGGGGAAATGGATCTTTGGGGCAGGCCTTGTTTAGGTCGGTGTAGTCTACACAGACTCTCCATTTGCCGTTTTTCTTTTGGACGACTAATACATTTGCAAGCCAGTCGGGGTACATTACTTCCCTGATCATTCTCATGTCCAATAGCTTGTCAACTTCTTGGTTGATGATTTCATGCCTCTCTGCAGCAAATTTTCTCCTTTTTTGCTGCACAGGCTTAAAGGATTTGTCAATATTTAACTTATGGGTTATAATATCAGCATCTATACCAGTCATATCAAAATGTGACCAAGCAAAACAAGACATTTTAGTTTTGAGAAAGCTGACCAGATTGGGTCTGACTGAGTCAGGTGCATCTGACCCTACAAGTACCCTCCTGTCAGGGAATTCTGGGTCCAGAATGACCTCTCATGTTTCCATTTGTGACTGCGCAATATATTCTTTCCTGACAGGTGAATTTAATTGCTATGCGAGGGACTTACCTGACTTTGAAGGTTTCAAAGCCTGGGTGTAGCATTCCTGAGCTGTCCTTTGTTCTCCCCTGATGGTGGTTATCCCCCATTCGGTTGGTATTTTCACACATTGATGGTATGTTGACGGGATTGCTTTGACGTTGTGGGTCCATGGTCTGCCCAGGATTACGTTATATGAGGATAGGCAATCCATTACCCCGAATCTTTCATAGGAAGCCACGCCTTCCACATAGGTTGGCAGGCTAATTTCTCCCAGGGTGTTCTTTGTTTCTTCGCTGAATCCAACCAGGACACTTGATTTTTTGATGATTTTCTCTTCATCTATCCTCATAGCTTTGAGGACGTCAAGCATCACCAAGTTGATTGAACTGCCCCCGTCTATCAGGATTCTTGATACCTTAGCTGTGCCAATTTGCATGGTAATTACCAAGCTGTCATGGTGTAGATCTGATATTCCCTGCAAGTCTGAGTCATCAAAAGTAACAGCAGGTAATGACTTAGATCTAAGAGGGGGTTGAAGTTTAGACTCCCTGGATATTCTTTTGGCAGCCGAGCTGGTTAAGCCACAGATTTCTGATCCTCCACTTATGAGCTTGACTTCATAGATGGGGGGAGGAGAAGGAGGATCTCTGCTGTTCCCTGAATCTCTCTTGTTTTGTCCTTCATCTTTGTTCTTTGGCTTCTGGATTAAGTCTTTCAGATAGCCCTTCTTTAGGAGGTATGCCACTTGTTTCCTGAGTTGGATACATTCTTCTGTGGTGTGCTCGATGTCTTGGTGGAAGTCACACCATCTCGTTGGATCTTTCCTGGGGTTGTCGGATTTTTGGGCCATCGACCGTGTCTCCCAAGCTTTCCGGGCGTTTGATTAATCCTGCAGTATTTATAGAGAAGTTATATTCGGGAATAGTTGGTAGGTTAGAAAGGTTACCTTTGTGTTCTTGTGCCATGTTGACTTGGATCGTTCGTGTCCGGAATAGGGTCTTGATCTGGGGTTGCCTCCTTTCGGTAGGAGCTTTTTCTGTTAGTGTGTCCATAGCCTTGCTTTCCTCCGGACGAGTTTGTTCTGAAGTTGAGATCTTCTTCCAATCTGACATGTTCTAAGGCGATGGATTGAACAGTGGCAAAGGTTGGGCGAGGCTTTTTGGTTAAGTCTGCATAGATGTCACTATCAAGCGGGACTCCTTGCTGAAGGCTTCTACCCGTCTCTTCGTTGCACCGGGAATGGCTACCTTCTCTTTGACAAATCTTGCCAAGAATTCTTTGAGAGATTCTTCAGGAAGTTGCTTTACCCACAACAGTTCTGGGTCTCTTGGCCATGTCTCTGCTTGCTTGCGAATTGTTGATTGAAGGCATTGACCAGATTCGCAAAATTCTTGATACTTCCATTTGGGAGATTGATGAACCATTGTAATCTTTGCTCCAGTTAGGGTTGTACCAAAGCCTTTACACATGCGGACTGCCTGAGTTCACTGGGTATTGAGGCGGCTAACATCTTCTGTTTGAATATGGCAACGTGATATTGCGAATCAGAGGTTCCATCATAAGTTCTCATGGATGGGACGATAAATTTCTTGGGGAGATCAATCTTTGCAATTTCATCTGGAAAGGATGAATCAGCGAAGCTGTCAACTTCCACTTCAGCCACAGGGTCTGGCACTCCAGGTATATTTTCTATTTTGTTGTGGAGTTTTTGAATTTCTGAAGCATAGCCATCATTATTGCTTGGTTTTGTTTGTTTCATCGTTGGGAATGATTTGGGTGCCGGATGAGGTATCCTTCTTCGGAGTTCCAAAATTGGAAAAGTCAATGTTTTTGATAATGGATGAGAATGGGGTTCCTGGTTCAAACTTGGTCTTGGAGCTGAAGCTTTGATTTTCCAATTTTTTTCTCGAGTTAGACTCGATTCCTTAAGCCTCATCGATTTTGACCTCTTGGTGCCTTTTCTTGAATTGTCTCCAATTCTTTGATCTTAGCTAAGGCAGCCGCCGATTGTTGTTCTGGGGTGAGTTCTACCATTTTTGTATGTGAATATTAAATGAAGAATGGTAAAAGGAATTTTTTGATTAACGAACTAGATGCCCCACGGTGGGCGCCAATTGTTTTAGTAGGATTTTCCCAGGAAGGATCCGGCTTGATTATGGAGTAATAAGGGTATCTAGTTCAATAAATTAGGAATAAAAGTGTAAATGAATAATGGGTAAGAACTAAGTATAAATAACGTTGTTTGTATTTCTTTGATAAGCTAACCACAAGTTCAGTGTATACAATTGAATATTCAGGAAAATAATAGACACGTTGTAGAGGAAGGATGAATAATATCGTGTCCCTACAAATGTTTAGATCATGGTATTTATAGTCTTCAAATATTAACGTTGGATGCATCCTCAACGTTCTCCTTGATCGTTGGAGTTGTTAGCTGGAAAATAGGGCACATTCCCTATTAATACGGTTGACTCGTTCTTCTTCAACAAACCGTTGTTCTTTTCCTTTTGCACGTTCTGATTTGCTAAGATTATGTGCTTTTGTAGTTGGACTTGGTCTTCTATGAGAGTAGGACGTGGTTATTTGTTCATATAACCGTATTTCTTGTTTGTCAATTTGATCCAGCCTGTTCAAGTATCTTATCAGGCTATTCTACGCTTACCATCAGGTTTTTCTTCTGGGATTTAGTAGCTTGTTTGCCTTGTGATACTCTTCGTCTGTCAAATAATGATTATATTGTGGGGTAATATCCGTATAATACCCTTTAAATTTAGGACTATAACGTAAATTTAACATGTGAAATATGGTCATAAACGAAATACAACAATAAAACGATAAAGATAAAGAATCAACCTCGGGTCCTTTGATGCACGGCGTAAAGAACAGAAATCAACAGAGATTTCCTCCTAATTGTTGCACCCAAGACCGTCAGAGACTATGCCCTTATGCTAGAAATGCTTTCTAATTGACTTGCAATATTGAGAAAGCTATTGTGAGTTTTGTCGATGTGAGATCTAGGAGTTTCAGAGAAAAATGTTCCGAAACCCTAATTCTTTTTTTACTAATGACCATTAGGTTACAAAAGAGAGGAGGGCTCCCTTTTGTTCCCTTGGTTCGGCCGAGAGCTTTACATGGGGAAAGTGGGCTTTCCACTTTCTCTAATTTTTAACTCATGGTACGACCCGAAATCCGCTAAATGTATATGACACGATTTCATTATAAACTGTCATCGGTTATCGGATATTAAAGCATCAACTAATAAGACGGATTAGTTGAATTATTAATACATGTCCGACAAAGACAATATTGTATAATTATATTCAATATACATTAATCAAATATAAATCGCTTATATTTAATTTTACGAATTAACTGGTTAATTCGCCTTAGCCCATTTTATTTAATCCGTATTAAATAAAATATCTCAACATCACATTTTGACTAATTACTAGTCAAATAACTCGGACTAACTGGTTAGTCAAAATTGGCATCAACATGACTGTATTTTCATACTGTCACATCTCTCAAACGTATCCTATAGGTGTGACTTTTAGGGACCAGTTGATCACCGCCATCTGTATGACAATAACGTCAAACTTATCTAGCAAGCCAACCGTTATTGATAAACGTGGATCAACTGATAATAATACCAAAAGTATGCCCTTTGATCCTTTTAGAGATTTATAAGTCCTTGCACTAACTGTTAAGGACACCAGCCCCAACAAGCTCCCACTTGTCCGTACAAGTGTATGTGCAATGACGTTATCCGCACTAACTGGAGGACACAAGCTCCAACAAACTCCCACTTGTCCGTACAAGTGTATGTGCGATAACCGATTCTCATATTCATTTAAAACTTTCTCCCACTCAATGTAAAACAATTTGCAGATCCGGATCCGCAAAGGTCGTATTTTACAATCGATCGGTATCAAGAGTGGTTTCCCGATTAGAGAGTAACTTAAGCGATAAAACGAATCCGTATCCGAGCATGGCCATGCATTTCGATTCTGACTCCTCGAGTGGCCCTGAGAAATATCGAGTACCTGATAAAGGCTGAATATTTCCTTCAACTCGAACTCCTTCCGATCTAAGCACAGCATGAAATGACCCAGAAAAAATCTACTTGGCCCCCTGTTACGGATGACCGTGAGAAAGAAACCAAAGTCACCCAAAATCTGCCTTAGTCTCAAGAGACAGTCGATAGTCAAAAGAATCGACTCTTAGGATCACCATGGAAGTCCTATCCACGACCGGGCACCGAATGTTATAAAACATTTAGGACTCCACGTCGATGTCACAATTGTGTCCTACGAGATATCCGTATAAATCGCCTCTGTGATTGGTCAGTCAACCGGTTGACTTATGGCTCGTTGAACCCACCATCAACCAACGTCACAAAATAATTGCCAGAGTTATCAGCTCATGTGGGCAATTAAGGACTGAAAAATATTATGTTCGTTCAGTTCACTTTGTGGTGTTCAAAAATTGTCGTACAATTCCACATGAAAAACAAAATATATATAAATATCAATACGATGATGTCGTATAGAGTACAAAAAGAATGAATCTAATCCATAAAAGAGTACTACAACTTAGGAACACGTTTAATTCCCATGGAATTAACGTGCCCTTCATGCTTATCTTGTCGTAATGGTTTAGTGAGAGGATCCGCTATGTTGTCATCTCGTAGCAATCTTTTCTATCACTACTTCCTTTTGCTCCACGTAATCCCGGATTAGATGAGCTTTCCGTTGTACATGTCTAGACTTGTTGCTAGACTTTGGCTCCTTAGCTTGGAAGATGGCACCACTATTGTCACAATAGATGGTGATCGGGTCATTCGAACTAGGCACTACAGATAGTCCATGTAAGAATTGACGCATCCATATCGCTTCCTTTGTAGCTTCAGACGCGGCATAGTACTCGGACTCGGTCGTAGAATCTCTTGTAACATTTGTTTGGAACTCTTCCGGTGATCTGCAGCGCCATTAAGAGTAAAAACGAATCCGGTCGAGATTTCGAGTCATCTCGATCCGTTTGGAAGCTAGCATCTGCAGAACCGGTTGCGCATAGCTTTTGAGGGCCTCCATAAGTCAATGCCCAATCTTTAGTCCTCCGTAGGTACTTAAGAATGTTCTTGCCAGCCAGCCAATGTGATTCACCCGGATCTTTGTTGGAATCGACTTGTCATACTCAATGCATATGCCACGTCCGGACGTGTGCATATCATGGCATACATGATTGATCCTATAGCCGAAGCATAAGGAATTCGTGTCATGCGCTCTTTCTCTTCCGGTGTCTCTGGTGCCTGAGACTTGCTCAAATGCACCCCTGGAGCCATAGGAAGGAACCCCTTCTTGGAGTTAGTCATCTTTGAATCTCTCTAGGACTTTGTCTATGTAAGACTCTGATCGAGAGATAGCATCCGGCGTGATCTATCTCGATAGATACGGATGCCTAGAATTCTCTGTGCCTCTCCCAGATCTTTCATCTGGAAATGGTTTTTCAACCATACTTTCACCGAAGTTAAGAGAGGTATGTCATTCCCAATCAGGAGTATGTCATCGACATACAATATTAGGAAGACAATCTTGCTCCCACTCGACTTGATATAAAGACATGGTTCCTCGACCGATCGAGTAAATCCATTTTCTTTAATCACTTGGTCGAAGCGATGATTCCAACTCCGAGATGCTTGCTTAAGTCCATAAATGGAACGCTTAAGCTTGCATACTTTCTTAGGATGTAAAGGATCGATGAAACCTTCGGGTTGTACCATGTACAACTCTTCCTCCAAAAAGCCGTTTAAGAAGGCGGTTTTCACATCCATTTGCCAAATTTCATAGTCATGAAAAGCGGCGATCGCTAAGATAATCCGAATGGAACGCAGCATGACTACGGGTGCAAAAATTTCATCGTAGTGCAAACCTGGCACTTGGGTGAAACCTTTAGCAACTAGTCGTGCTTTATAGATATCTTGTTGACCTTCCACAGAATGCTTTATCTTGTAAAGCCATTTGCATTGAAGGGGACGAACATTAGCAGGTAAGTCAACAAGATCCCACACGTTGTTCTCATACATAGAGTCCATCTCGGATTGCATGGCCTCAAGCCATAGCTTTGAGTCGAAACTAGTCATGGCACCTTTATAGGTTGCGGGCTCACTACTCGTTAGGAGTAGAACGTCATCTATGTCATGTTCCTCGACCATACCAATGTATCTGTCCGGAGGAATAGAGACTCTTCCCGACCTCCTAGGTTCCTCAGGAATGTTAACCGCAGCCGGGATTGAAGGAATAGGTTCCTCCAATAGTTGCTCGGTACTTGGTTCTGGAATCTCGACGAGTTCGAAGGTTCTATCACTCTTTGCATTCTCGAGAAATTCCTTCTCTAAGAATGTCGCACTAGCCGCAACAAAAACACGTTGTTCGGTTGGCGAATAAAAGTAATGACCAAGCGTTCCTTTAGGATAACCTATAAAGTACGTCTTGACCGATCGCGGGCCGAGCTTATCCTCGTGTCTCCACTTGACATAAGCCTCGCAGCCCCAAACCCGTATAAAGGACAAGTTAGGGACCGTTCCCTTCTATAGTTCATATGGAGTCTTGTCAACAGCTTTAGACGGACTTCGGTTAAAGTATTAGAGCGGTGACGAGAAGAGCATAACCCCATAATGAGTCGGGCAACACGGTGTGACTCATCATGGATCGAACCATGTCAAGTAGTGTTCGATTTCTCCGTTCGGACACACCATTCAATTGAGGTGTTCCAGGTGGAGTTAAGCGTAAGGCAATCCCACGATCCTTTAGGTGTTGATCAAACTCGTGAGAAAGATACTCGCCACCACGATCTGAACGTAGTGTTTTAATCTTTCTACCCAATAGGTTATGTACCCTATTTTGGTATTCCTTGAATTTCTCAAAGGATTCACTTTTATGTTTCATTAAGTAGACATAGCCATATCTACTTAAATCATCCGTGAAAGTGATGAAATACCTATAGCCTTCTCGTGCGGTGATTGACATAGGTCCACATACATCCGTGTGTATGAGTCCTAATAGGTCAGCAGCGCGCATTCCAACACCTTTGACGGAAATACGAGTCATCTTACCGATGAGACATGATTCACACGTGCCAAATGATTGAAAATCAAAGGCCGAGATAGCTCCATGTTTGATGAGCTGTTTTACGCGTTTCTCATTAATGTGTCCCATACGGCAGTGCCATAGATACGTTTGATCTTTGTCACCAACCTTTAACTTTTTATTCATTACGTGTAATACTTCGGTGGTCTGATCTAAAACATAAATTCCGTTCATGGAGACTGCCTTGCCATAAATCATATCGTGTAATGAGAAAATGCAAGTATTATTCTCTATTACAAATGAAAATCCAAGTTTGTCAAGTGCAGAAACTGAAATAATGTTCTTAGAAAGACTGGGTACATAATAGCAGTCATATAATGACAACTCAAATCCGCTAGGAAGCTGGATCACATATGTCCCCTTTGAGACGGCAGCCACTCTTGCTTCATTCCCAACACGCAGGTCCACCTCACCCTTTACGAGGGGTTCGATGTTTCGGAGCCCCTGCACATGATTACACAGATGAGAACCACAACCAGTATCAAGTACCCAAGTTCCGTAACTTGCGTGGTTAATCTCAATCATATGAATAAAAGTAGAAGAGGAAGAAGACATACCAACAGGTTTAACACGACCTGCCTTTAAGTCCTCATGATAAACAGGACATGTACGCCTCCAATGCCCAGTCTTGTGGCAATGATGGCATTCCATGTTTTCATTCTTGATCTTTGTCGCGCCTGATGAGGTGCTCGACTCACCAGGCCCGCTCTTACCTGAACCCGACTTCTTGAACGGTTTACCTCTCGCTAGGTTTGCCGAGCTTTGCCCTTACCTTTCCCCTTGTTTGTCACAACGAGAACATCCTGTTTCAAACTCCCACTGAACTTCATGTCCTTCTCGGTGCATACGAGAAGGGAGTGCGATTCATGGGGGTTTTCTTCAAATCATTCATATAGTAATTCGCTCTAAATTGCGAAAAACCATCGTGGAGTGAATGAAGCATGCGGTCGATAACAATGTTCTCGCTGATGTTACAATTAAACGTCTCCAGCTTCTCGACATTCTCTATCATGCTGAGAATGTGTGGGCTAACTGGTTGGCCCTTCTGGAGTCTCGCATCAAAGAAGCGAGTGGTATGCTCATAGGTCACGATTCTCGGTGCTTTCGAGAATTCCTTGGTGAGCGTGGTGAAAATCTTGTTCGCACCATGGGCTATGAAGCGTTTCTGCAAATTGGGTTCCATTGCAAAAATGAGTACGTTTTTAATCGCACCGCTTCCATACGTAAATCATTAAACTTGGTGATTTTGACTCTAGCCGTGGGACCCGGGTTTGCCGGGATGGGCTCTAATAGATATTTGAGCTTCCCGTCGGCCAGCGCGAGCATTCCGTAATGCCGCCTCCCGGTCCGCGAAGTTTGATCCATCATTCTTGATCGAGTAGACCGATTCATCCGATTCATGAAGATCCGAAGCCAGGACTCACGGTCCAATGTGGCACTTGGCATTGGGTTATCTGTAGAACCAGCCATTTGTTTTTAGCAGTTTAAAAGTTCGTGATCTACACTGAAAAGAAAGAAAAACAAAAACGAAATAAGCAACTCATCGAGGTGATTTAAGTCTATTTAAAAAAATATTTTAACGTGTAGACTCGCACACTTGCATAATTGATCTCCCTCAAGAATGATACAAGTGATCCCAAGATTCAATTTCTGTAAATTGATAAGCCAACTGTTTAGCTAATTCTTCCGGAAGAACTCTTGGTCGATAGATTTCCGTAAATCCTATCTATAGTCCACCATAGTCACAGGATCGTACGAGTGACCATAGTGTTGAGATAAAATAGGTCAATCGGTTCCAACTTACCCGACGTAGAAGGGGTCATATTATGCCTACCGACGAAGAAGGGACTCATTGGAGTTTGACCTATAAAGACCGTTCTCAATTTTGGTTTATACGAGGAAGATCCCATCAACTTAATTATAATTCATATTAAGTGAACGAATAACTAGCGTTTGCGTGAATGAATTAATTTAGGTGATGGCTTAGCATAGATCGTGTGACATGAGAATGTCAAAGAAAACTAACTCGTGACCTCTAAATGTGTCAGTTTTCATGCAATAATTAGGTGGTTTGGTTTTTAGGCGGAATATGATGCATATTATCGTTACGGAAAAATAAATAAAAGAATGCAATACGTAAATAAAAATTCCTAGTGTGGCCTATCCTAATAAAAAGAACATAAAACAACTTTGGAATCCACCGTTGGACCCGAGAAGCTTGTCTTGATGTTCCATCTTGATCCATGTAGCGGGAGTGAGCATCCGGTCTCCATCTTTGGTCTTCTCAAAAAATTACAATTTAAAATTACAAATATAAACCTATTTACATTCTAATTGAAAAACTGTAATTACAAGTGAAAAAACCAAACGGAGATACGAGATCTCAAAATACAACCAAGACCGTGTTCCATCATTACGGTAACACGTTCTACTAAGGCCACACTAAGTTACAACTGATTGTAAAAATAAATACGTAATAAAAGGCATTCAAAAGCATTCAAAATTAACGATAAAAAAATGCATCAACTAAAAACAAATTCATTCGTGACATAATTCCGTAATTATGTTAAATTTATCCAAACCACCTTTTAATGATTAAAATTCATGTGATAAAACCGCTTCTATCAATTTAATTTTAATCTAATACAGTCCGTTACTTTAAATACGCTTTAAAATAACTTAATGGTACGTGTGTGAACCGTTTCACAATCATAGCGAGTGTACAATATCCGTATAAAGTACATATTAAGGCCAAAAGAAAATTTAAAGCAAAAAGAATAAATTTTCAAAGCTGCCAAAACAAAAATCCCTCGATCCAGGGACAATAGTGCTCGATCGAGGAACAAAAGGCTCGATCGATCGAAGCGCAAGTCGATCGAGAGGATGGCCAAACAGAAAGTGCTCGATCGACTAAACTGGTGGTCGATCGAGTACTTATTATCAAAACCGCTCGATCGAGTACGAGGACAACTCGATCGAGCAGTGGGGTTTTGAGAGTGGTCGATCGAGTACAACAAGGACTCGATCGAGTAAAAACAAGACAGAAAAACCACTCGATCGATTAAAAACTTGCTCGATCGAGTACAAAAATTTCTGGAAATCCAAAACCCTCGTGAAACAGTTTGTCAAAACAAAACTTATTGCAATTATGATCACAACCTTGTAAAATTAAATCAACAAATTGCAAAACATTAACATATTGCTATAATGATCGAGTAAAATAACAATATGCAACGGACAACAACCGTATTAGCCGTGTAAACACAAAAACGCAACAGCCAAAAAAAAAATTTTCTGCCGTGAGAAATAGGCTGATGCCGCACGGTTTTTAAGACAAAAACAAGATCGTTTCAAATCGATTTATGAAAAATCACAATGAAAATTTACGTGGCCTCGCTCTGATACCACTTGTGGGGTAATATCCGTATAAGACCCTTTAAATTTAGGACTATAACGTAAATTTAACATGTGAAATATGGTCATAAACGAAATACAACAGTAAAACGATAAAGATAAAGAATCAACCTCGGGTCCTTTGATGCACGGCGTAAAGAACATAAATCAACAAAGATTTCCTCCTAATTGTTGCACCCAAGACCGTCAGAGACTATGCCCTTGTGCTAGAAATGCTTTCTAATTGACTTGCAATATTGAGAAAGCTATTGTGAGTTTTGTCGATGTGAGATCTAGGAGTTTCAGAGAAAAATGTTCCGAAACCCTAATTCTTTTTTTACTAATGACCATTAGGTTACAAAAGAGAGGAGGGCTCCCTTTTGTTCCCTTGGTTCGGCCGAGAGCTTTACATGGGGAAAGTGGGCTTTCCACTTTCTCTAATTTTTAACTCATGGTACGACCCGAAATCCGCTAAATGTATATGACACGATTTCATTATAAACTGTCATCGGTTATCGGATATTAAAGCATCAACTAATAAGACGGATTAGTTGAATTATTAATACATGTCCGACAAAGACAATATTGTATAATTATATTCAATATACATTAATCAAATATAAATCGCTTATATTTAATTTTACGAATTAACTGGTTAATTCGCCTTAGCCCATTTTATTTAATCCGTATTAAATAAAATATCTCAACATCACATTTTGACTAATTACTAGTCAAATAACTCGGACTAACTGGTTAGTCAAAATTGGCATCAACATGATTTGTATTTTCATCTTTGTCACATCTCTCAACGTATCCTATAGGTGTGACTTTTAGGGACCAGTTGATCACCGCCATCTGTATGACAATAACGTCAAACTTATCTAGCAAGCCAACCGTTATTGATAAACGTGGATCAACTGATAATAATACCAAAAGTATACCCTTTGATCCTTTTAGGGATTTATAAGTCCTTGCACTAACTGTTAAGGACACCAGCCCCAACATATATTTGTCTGGTCCTTGGTTGCCCCAATCAGCCTAACAAGGTCAGGCTAAATTAAAGTCAGACCAGGCTAAATTGGGCCTAACAGACGACATTAAGGACCGTCATTTTTCAAATACAAAAAAAAATAGTGAAGTCAAGATTCACTATTTTCCTTCAAAAATTTCAGACAAGCGGCGATCAAAACCGCCATTTTTTCCCTTCAAATTTCAAAAACAATAGTGAAAATTCAAAATTCACTACTTTCTTCAAATTTCAAAAACAAAAGTGAAAATTCCAAATTCACTATTTCCATCAAATGTCATTGGCGGCACATAAACCGTCACTTCAGTCAATAGTGAAGATTCCAAATTCACTATTTCCATCAAATGTCAACGGCGGCACATAAATCGTCACTTCAGTCAATAGTGAAGATTCCAAATTCACTATTTCCATCAAATGTCAACAGCGGCACATAAACCATCACTTCAATCAATAGTGAAGATTCCAAATTCACTATCACCATCAAATGTCAATGGCGGCACATAAACCGCCACTTCAGTCAATAGTGAAAATTCCAAATTCACTATTTCCCTCACATGTCAATGGCGGCACATAAACCGTCACTTCGAGCATAATAGCGAAATTTAAAATTCGTTGTTCCCTTCAAAAAGGATTCAAATAGACGACGATTAAAACGCCACTTCAAATTCAACAACGAATGGTGAAGATTCCAAATTCACTATTCCCTCAAATACCAGCAGGGGGCTTCCTCGCGGAACCCACTCATTTCAAAAACAGTAATAGTGAAAATTTGACCTCACTCTTTCCACGGCGGCATCATGAGTTCGCTACTTTCAAAACAAGCCCATTCGATGCGGCTATTCTCACGGTCCATTAATCGACCGTCCCATGGCTGGCGAGCCTTACTACGCACCATGGCTGGCGAGCCTTACTACGTGCCATGGCTAGCGAGCCTTATTACGCGCCATGGCTGGCGAGCCTTACTACGCGCCATGGCTGGCGAGCCTTACTACGCACCATCGCTGGCGAGCCTTACTACGCACCATGGTTGGCGAGCCTTACCACGCACCACGGCTGGTGAGCCTTTGTCCGCATACACCCAAGAACATATCCCGGAGATGCCTCAGGTACAACTCCTTCTCATAGCTGGCGAGCCTTTGTCCGTAAACACGCGAGGACATATCCGAAGATGCCTCAGGTATGACTCCTTCTTATGGCTGGCGAGCCTTTATACGTAGTCTAATGGACTTTAAACGACCTGCACGGATAGTCGACAGACTATAAACTGTTCCCGACGATAGGTCCTTGACTCGTACCCTCGAGTCACCTTGGCGTCGCCCTTCCCGACGGCAGGTCCTTGACCCGAATCCTTTCGAGCCGCCTCGACGTCGCTTGGTTCTCCAGGTTGTAATCTTCGATTGACCTGGGGGCTCTACTTTGACTTTTGCCTTGTCCATGCCTCAGTCAAAGTGGGGGCTCTGTAGATACCCAGTATCTGCTGAGACTCCAACAAACACCCGATGATTATCGGACAATAACATGTTTTGGAATCGCGGCGTTTGATCGACAGTTTATGTACAACTTCACGTCGGAAAACGTAAAATGATTTCGAAAATAAAACATTTCAAAACATTTCAAAAATACCTAGAGTGTTTAATGTACGACGACGGGGTCGCAATGACACTAACTAGAGTCAAAACCGACCCCGGACCAAAAACTGACTCAAAAATTCAAATCTCGACTCCAACAACGAGTCAAACCGAGTCAACCACCAAAAACAAAACATTTCAAAATTATGAGTGTCATGGAATTATTCCAGAATGTTAAAAAAGTTAAAATTCAAATTTTGAAATTTTTATAATTTAATTTGGATTTATTTCATATATTTTATGATTTTAAGGTCAAAAATGAGCATAAAATTAAATCAAGTTGAATTATTGTCAAAAAATTATGTGATGACTAATTTTTGAGTCCTAAAAAGTGTTAGGATAATTAACTTGAGCTTATATGTGATTTAAGTGTTAATTAGTGATTTTAAAAGGTTATTCTCAAGCATTTCCATAAAACCGGGTTATACGTACGACATAAGTTAAATAGGGCGATTTGGCACATCTTTTGGCATGATAGGTACATATTATAATGCTGCATATTTCAATTGTTGAATGTCTTTTATTTATATAATTTTGAATTATGTAATTTTATCTTAGTATGGCCTTAGTTTTAATCAATATTACCCATAATGAAAGGGAATATTGATTCGGTTGTAATTTAATGCGATCTCGTATCACTTTTATTTTATTTTATTATTTTTTCCATTTTACAAATGTATAATAGGAATAGCTTTGTATTTTTATTATTATTTGTAATTATGGAGTATCTTCAAGACAATGTCATTCGGAAAGTTGATCCGACGAAGACGGTATCTTGAGAGGCGTGCTACTTGAAGATTCAAGGGACCAAAGGAGTTGGTTTCCGAATATGTAATAGATTATTAGATTTTCTATTTTAGGAAGGCCATACTAGAAATTTACTTTATTATTGCTTTGCATTTCTTTTAATATGTTACATGCATTGCCAAATCGCCATAATAACACATGTATATCATATCGAGTCATAGACCGTGTCAATTATAATTATCGTAGTTCACCGCTTTAGTTCACTTAAAACGTGATAGATAATAAATTGATAAGACCTCTCACATATAATAATTGAGAAATAGCCTTACCAAATAGTAGAAACCATGAATTCCAATTTCATAAGGGAGTTGAGCCGGCTTTACCATAATACAAACCTTGTTACGTTGTTTAAGTGGGTAATAAAATGTTATTACATCGAAATTTGGATTGAGCTCAACGGAAGTATTCGTGACCGTAGTCGCATGTGTTCCGGGCTAAAGATAAGAATTGGAGTAATTTTTATCGACCGAGAGTTCTAGAAGTAGAATCGATTAAGGGGCTAATCCACCGAGTTATATTAATAAGGGATGACTCGGCTTACCGTACCCGTATTAATATGAATTTGGATCTCGGAATCATTTATATAGTTGGGTGGAGGTCACTATATAAATGCAACACTTGTAGTGATATTTACGAGTATTATTATTAAAAGGATAGTTGTTAATTATTTCCTACATTTTCCGTTTTTGTAGTTAATTATACGCAATGAATTCATCTAATACTCCTACACCAATTGTAGATACCCAGTATCTGCTGAGACTCCAACAAACACCCGATGATTATCAGACTATAACATGCTTTGGAATCGCGACGTTTGATCGACAATTTGTGTGCAACTTCACGTCGGAAAACTTAAAACGATTTCGAAAATAAAACATTTCAAAACATTTCAAAAATACCTGGAATGTTTAATGCACAACGACGGGGTCGCAATGACACTAACTAGAGTTAAAACCGACACCGGACCAAAAACCGACTCAGAAATTCAAATCCTGACTCCAACAACGAGTCAAACCGAGTCAACCACAAAAAAAAACAATCAAAGCCTTCTATGCTAAGATTTCCCGGATTTATGAATGGTCAAGTACCAAACATATGACTACAAATCCTAGGATAGAACAAATCATGATTGCTCTTGTGTGAAAGCGACAAGACACCTCGAAGACCCGCGACGTGGCTCGCGCCTCTTTAAGCAGCCCAGGTGGCCACGTCGCTCAAAACTCACACAACCACTCATTTTCCTATAAATACTCCTCAAATGCCCCCATTTGAGAACTCACGCGAGTGTCCGCCCCCTCTTTTCTCCCTTAAAATTCTCGACTCGACTTCTTAAGTCACAATCCGACGCGTATTTACGACCTACCGATCGTAAATACAAGCCATACACATTGTTTGGTACCGTCATCGTGGCATTAAATCACTTGACCGACCACTTCGACCAATACACCGTCACTAATCTTAAAACACTCTTTTTACTTACCAAAACAGTTTTAAACCGAGTTTTTTCCGACCAAACGAGTTGTTACACTTACGTCGGTCACTCGCCATAACCAAACATGTAAGTATGAGGGTGTAAAAATCCTCTTTTTATCATGTTTTCATTTGTTTCATGACTATAACATGCTAAAACGTGCATAACATGAACCAAAACATGGGATAAAAGAGCCAAAACTGATTTTTGGCTTGGGACAGAAGCCCCTTGGTTCGCCGGCTTGCCCGCGCCTAAATGGGGTGTCCATGTCAGAGATCAACCGTGTTTGTTCTCGTCTTTCCCCTTTAATTCGTTTTCATATTTGTAATCGGTTTTTACCATTTCAAATATTTTCAAACCCTTTTTTATTTCATTATATTTGTTTTAACCGTAAAACATTTTTCACCCTTGGTTCCTCATACCATGACGGTTAAATCCGTGTTTCGATGATAATATTTGGTTAATGACTATTAAAAGGTATTTAAAACCTTTTATTTCATTTCTTTACATTTTGGGAGGTATTTTAAAGCCTTTCATCATTTCTTTACATTTTCAAAATAAACATATTAGTCACCAACACAAAATCATCCTTGGTTCTACATACCATGCCGGATTTTAACCCGGGTACGATGATGAGTATCGACTAATTATATTCAAATGAACTTAAAACAATTAATTCATAATCATTTATAAAAATATTCATGTCAAGCTCGTCAAGTCAAACCCGACACCGAATATTATCAAAATAATTGATTATTCGAGTCTAGTTCTTCAAATCAACAAATGTGGTCTAAACGACCCTTTCAAACCAAACCGGGTTCAAACACCCATTTCTCAACACATTTTACAACGTTTTCTAAATGGTCAGAATACGGCATATAACCGTAGGGTGACCCGCGCCTAAAACAGGCCTTTCAATTCTCATTTTCAAAACCAGGGGGAGGCCCCTCGTACCGCCGGCTGGCTCGCGCCTCATGTACCCGTCTGGTACAGGGCCTGTTCCCTTTCCAGCATTAGTCTAGGAGGATCCCGACTCCGGTTAGCCCGGATATAAGATGGATCAGATGACTATTTTTTATTCAAAAGCACATTTGCAAAATGCCTTACTAAGACAAATGGATCATGTTATGCACCGTAAACCTAATTTGGTAAATGGATGTTTAATTTCCATCTTGCATGCAAATCAATCATTAATCCAACTCGACATCTTATACTTGATACTTGGATTAAATCAACCGACTTAGAAAGCTCTCACATGTTAGGTTTAAATTATTGGATGCGCATTCATGCATTTAAACCGTTTTATCAACTTTTGCATTCAACCAACCAAGATCGATCAGTAGAGGCCGCTACCACGGGCGGGATTCGGTGTCTGATTAAAGGGCTTCCCAATACGTACCTTCACCTCTTACTCAGAAACTTTGGATAGTGGACGACCTTATCCAGGGCGTACGAGAGTCATTCTAAAGATAGGATGCTAAAGAGGGACGATTTCCTTATCTTTTATACCTATGTTAAACGCTGCTTTATGCTTCAATTTGACCGAGGTATAAAGTGGAATTCGAACGGGTTCCAAGCATCCCACAAATGCTTGGTGGCGACTCCGATCATCTCTAATCGTTTCGAGACCCTTACCGAGACGAAACCGACCGATCTAAAACGATCCGGTCGAAAGCATTTTTACGCCGCCGAGCATGGCTTTCAAAAGACCGTTATACATCCAACAGATCGGCTTGGCGTGTAGGTGGCCGTGTCCACACCGAGACATGAGGATCATGAAGACCGCATGATATGATCTTTCCAATCTCCTTTTTCCTCTTTATGTTAATGACTATATGGCTTTATTTTGGTTGATGCGGTATGAAACAATGTGATTATAGGAGTTGCATTTAGATTATTTGGCATACTAGTTGGTAGAAGCATTTGCATTAGATTGTATATATGATAGTTGCATCATGGCATGTAGTTGCATTTAGGAAAATTTTGTGAAAGCGTCTATTTGGGAAACTTGACAAGTGTATATAAGGCCCTTGTAGATACTTTTTCTTCTTGAGACTTTGTTCATTAGAATGCTTGTAAAACACCCTAGGATGTGTCATGCTAGTATCCTTTGACCCATGGATTAAGGCCTAGTCAAGAGTACCTTGTGGTGTGATAAATCCTTGGCTACCGTTTATTCCAAGGTGACCTTTGAAGCCATGCAACCGTTCTTACACCTCTATCATCATATTTTGCCAACAAAAAGGGAATGGGCATAAAATAATCAAATTGGGTTCAAGTATCAAAATCAAAATCAAAAAGTTTGCAAATTGCATCAATGAAAAGAGGAGTAAAAATAGACTCCTATGCTTCAATAAAAGTACCCTTGTTACAAATGGGGTTACTTTGAAAAATGTTCAAAAATGCAAACATTGAAAAAATTGCCAAGTATCAAAATGCCAAACATCAAAAGTGGCAAAAAAAATGTTCTCAAATGTCAAAAACCGTAAGAAAAAAACAAAACAAAAGCAAACTACCATTGTGAAACTCAAACATATTGATCCCTTTTTATCCATTGATCTTTTTGTTGCATGTTGGAATGGGGACGACCCTTCTTCTTGTCTAGGCAAGAAGGGGAATTCCGCGATCCTCCAGTGTTTCTAACACCATAGGGAGTCTACTCTTGACGAAAGCATTTAAGAATTGAGGACAAAGGTACCCTAGCTTGACACAACTTGGAGGTGATTTATTGGTATCCTTCTAGGCTTAGTAGTTTGAAGAAACCATATCTATTATGGAGTGTGAACCCTTAGATTGCTTCACTTGTAGACAATTTCCGCCACTTAGATGAGGAAAGTGGTTATTCTTTTGTAGATGTATCCATTACTTGTTTTGTGTGATTAATGATTGGATGTATAACCATTTTGGCAAGCCCCACCTTGCCTTACAAGAAGGCATCCTACCTCATGGGGTTGTCTTGTTGTGAGTTGAAGGGGCGGAGTGAGACCCACTAATTGTCTCACATCGGCTATATTAGTAGGTTAGTTTAAATAAAGGTCCTAGTTGTAGTCACCTCTTTACTCGGGACAAGCAAAGGTTCGGTTTGGGGATGTTTGATGTGACTCATATTTGAGCACATTTAGTCCCCGAATTAACCTCGTTCCTATGCTTTATAGCACTTATTTGGGTCATTTACTATCTTTAGTTTCCCGTTTTGCATATTCTTTGAGGTTTTGTCTCCTTGGTAGGGAAGGATTGCTAACCTTGCATTTACATGGCAAAATGGAGCTAAATTGATCGCATCTAATGACCAAGCATCAAAGAGAAGACCAATACTAGAGACCTAAGTAGATAATAAAGTGAATTGGGCAATGATGAAAGGATCCTTGCAGAATGTGGTGGAAGAAAAGAAGAGTAGCTGACTGCCCAGGGATCCGAGTGGATCATACACGATCCGGGCGTCTCCTTTCAACACCATCCAGGCGTCTTTAGGCTAAGACAAGCGGATCTCAACACAGGGAGTCGAGCGTCTCCCAACCAATCCGCACGGATCGAAGGTCAGAGAGCCTGTGCCACAGCTCAAGACGCACGGATTATGGCAGGACTAGCAACACGGATATGCTCATTTCCTTCAAGAGGAGCATTTCCTCAAATTTTCTTAAGGTCTTAATAGTCATTTAAGCCCTTAGTAACCCTAATCTTTGTACCTGATCTTTAGTATAAATACTCCTTTGTACTACATAGATTAGCATGATCTCTTTATTCTCTCTTAATCAAGTTGTAATCATCCTTTAATCTAGTAGTAATCTTGAAATCAACTTTTAATCGAGTTTTAATACAATTCTCAATATTAATCTTTCCTTAATTTCTCTATTGTTCTTCATTTATTTTGGGTAATTAGAAGATTATTTGGGTTTATTTGGAGGATTGACAACCTTCCATCAATCATCAAGTACTTCTATTATTCTTAGCTTTATTATTTGGAATATCCATAGGTATAATTCTCTTAACCCTTGTTTTAATTATTGTTAATTACTTTCATTTGTTCATCATGTTTAGCCTTGTTAGTTTGATTGACAATCTTATTAGCATGTTGAATTTGGTAATGAGTGAGTAGTCTCCTAGCTAGGGTTGATGGGGAATTAGGGGAAACCAACATGGGGAATGATTCATGCTTAATCTAATATGTTTTCATAATTAAATTGCTTGCTTGTTGTGATTTCAACTTATGCACATGTTATGTTTGATGAAATGCGAGCCTATGAATCCTTGCATTTTTTACCCATCACCTATCTTTTCAATGAGGCTTGTAAGCTTATACACCAACTCGAGTCTTATTAGACCATGCATATAGTTGAATATGACGGATTAAGTCGACTTGTAGGTGTTGTACAATCTAATCGATTCGGCTCCGGGACCTAAACCTTCTTAGGGATTGTAAGCTTATATACCAACTCGATCCCATCACAACAATAATTGCTTGCTATATAATTGAGAACATGTTTGTATGATCAACTCTCATGAATCCCCTATAAACCCATGACACCCTAGTGTTTTTAATCAATTGTTTACATCTCTTTTTAATCATCTTGCTTGTTTTTATTACTTTACTTTTATATTGTTGATTAGTTTAGTTGATCTCCTATCTCAACCCAAATTGTGACACCCTAAGACGCAACCACTTACAATTGAAAATTCTACATCAATACCCGTCCCTTAGGATCCAACCTTTACTTGCCTCTTTGCTAAGAGTAGTTTGTGAAGTTATAAATATTGTTTTGGTTGGTAGCTTTTAACAATGAGTTTGAAACCGCACCAGCAGGAATGATGCATTTGAGGAGCAAAGGAATGAAATGGGCATCGCGGAGTGGGCATGAAGGAAAACACAAAGCATGGCACGGGAATTTAGAAGAATAAAGGAAGAGAAGTGAAGAAGACAACACGAAGAAAACAGCTGAAAAGGGAGGATACTCGATCAATCTCGAGCAGGCTCGATCGAGGAAGTAGTGTACTCGATCGAGTACACCTAGGCTCGATCAAGTACACATCGAGCTGGGGGATTTTTCCACACTTTCCTTAAGTCGGTTATGTTTTACTATAAATACCCAATTCGTACCCTATGTTTATTTACGCTTTATTTTACCTAGCTACGTATTATTTTTACCCTAGAAAACTCTCTAAAACTCTTAGTTTAGTTTTATTATTATTGTTTCCGGATCTAAACATTCTTTAATTACGGTACTCTCTAATCCTTCTTTAGTTATTATTAATTCAAGTTCTATTTCATTCAATTGCTTGTTATACATCTCTACATGCTTTTAGTTATGTATTCTACAAGTATTATTGTTGTTATTACCGTTAGTATGCGTAGCTAATTTCATATTTTAGGGTGAAAGGGGATCTAGGTTGTTAGAAAAAGGTTAATTAACGAATTGATTGTTAAATTGCTCTTGATTGTTGTTCAATTGTTGTTTTACATCTAGTTAATTAATTACTTATCAGAATTGGTTAATTAGTCTTGCAAACTAGGATTTTCACCGACCGGATTAAGAGTAGTATAGGCCACGATAATTGAATTAAACTGACTTAATAATAGAGATCGCATGTTAAGTTTAGATCTAAAAAGACATATTAGAATCGACCGATCATATGACTTTCAACAATATAAATTGCTCAATCTGTAATACTCCGTATTTAATAATAATAATAATAATAATAATAATAATAATAATAATAATAATAATAATAATAATAATAATAATAATAATAATAATAATAATAATAATAATAATAATATTTTATTTATACGAGTTATGTTGAGACGGAATAATAATGATTATAATAATAATAATAATAATAATAATAATAATAATAATAATAATAATAATAATAATAATAATAATAATAATAATAATAATAATAATAATAATAATAATAATAATAATAATAATAATAATAATAATAATAATAATAATAATAATAATAATAATAATAATAATAATAATAATAATAATAATAATAATAATAATAATAATAATAATAATAATAATAATCTCCCTTACTACTAAGAGAATAAAAACTCTTAGTAATTTTCCCGCCAATGCTACAATCTCCCTTACTACTAAGAGAATAAAAACTCTTAGTAGTTTTCCCGCCAATGCTACAAACTTGAAAATGGGCCACATCTTTCGATGACAAACTAGGTAATTATTGGGCTATAAAAACTTATTGGGCTCAAATCTCTTAAATCTCTTCTATTCTATCTATTCTATTCTAACTCATATTCGGATAATGAGTGATAATAATGAATGAGAGGGACCCCCACTGTTAATTCAGAGCGAATTCTCTATCCCATTTTATGTCCTATCTTGTGCCCCATTATTTCTCCTAATGATACATTAGCATTTTAAGATATAATATTACCATTTTTATTATTTCAAGTGTGATGGGTCAAAATCTTAAGGGGATGAAGTCATGAAACACAAGATGAGACATAAAAGTGGGACAGATGATCTCGGTGATCTCTACTCCGAAAGGAGTTAATTGGCTAAAATATAAATTTTTTATTCTAGCTAATATTCTTACTAATTAATGAAAGTGGATCCACTGTTAATTGGTTCCATTAATTTACTAACACTAATTGGCAAGTATATACCGTATATAAATTATACTCAAATGATTTACACAATATTCATCATCCCTACCGAAATTATCTCATAAATTCCTTACACTCTTAATAATATAACTCCAAATTGTTAATTAGTATAATAATTTATAAAATATTTATACAAATAATTTTATTGAGAGTCTCTTTAGAAAACAAACCTAAAAATTACCGTGCTGTAGCACGGGAGCTACACTAGTAATACATTATACATGTATAATACTCCCACCATATACATATATACCCCCTCATCCTCATCAACCCTATCCATTTAATCCACCATCAAATTAGAGAGAAGAAAGAAGAGAGAAAAAGAGAAGAAAAGGAGATCGTCTTTTGTCCCTCTGCCTTGAGATCGTAAGGTAAACCGTCTTATACTAGCCTTTATGTTATTATTTTTATACCGTTGACCCGTCTCGACCTTGACCCACCTCTGACCGCCTTTGACCACCCGTTGACCACCCTAAAACGGGGTTTGACCGAGGGAGAAAAAGGGATTTTTGGGGGTTTATGACTCGGGTTAGGGCTGTGAATTGGAGGGTGTTACGGGCTGGTTTGGGTCCGGTTTAAGGGTTGCAGTTGTCGAGGGTGGTGAGGGGAGTTGAGGGGTGGTCGTGGTTGGTGGCTAGAGTGGCTGTGGTGGCCGGGATCTGGGGTAGAAGATAGGGTGTATGGACGCGGGTTTATGGGAGTTGTCGAGGGTGTGGGTGGCATTACTGGTGGTTGTTGCCATCATGGTTGCTGCTGCCGGACTCGCCGTGGTTGGGGGGACAAGGTGGGGGTGGTCGTCGTCGGCCGGCGTGGCCAGTGGTGGGGCCGATTATGGTCGTGGGTGTGGGTGTGTGTTGATTGTTGTGGTTTGTTGTTGCCGGTGGTAGTTCAAGGGTGGTGCCGTGGTGGCTGTCGGCCCTGGTCCACCGTGGTGGTGGTGGCCACGGCGGCGGCAGTGGGTGGTGGTAGTGCTTGGGTTTGAATCGGGATTTGTAGTGTATGTGACGGGTGTGTTTGGTTTATTTCGTCGTATACGTATTTGTATAATGTATTAGTATATTTATACGTATTGGTATAAATATATTAGTATATTATACATATTGGTATACATATTGGATTAGTATATTTATATGTATTTGTATACGTATTTGTATGATTAGATGAGTATATTTATACGTATTTGTATTATTATCGTATTTTAGGAAATGTGTTTTGTGAGACGGTTTACAAGACGGGCCTAGCTTGTGTGACGGTTTGCTTATGCGGATTTGCTGTGAGGTAGGTTAATCCTACTCAGTTTCAATATGCATTTAAATGGTCAGGTGAGTCGTATTTTAGTGGTCATTGCATTAACACGATATTGGTTGAGGTGATTGGATGAATCGGTCATTGGCATATTGTGTGATATTTGCATTTATCGTACTTGTCATATATGTTGGATAATATGCGGTTGTGACTGTTGGTTGTTGTTGAGGAGACGGAAGGTGGTTGGGAGACCGTCTTCCGTTTGGATCGCCTCTTGGAGCTTTCCCACTCCAAGAGGGATGTTCACATTAATGACTTGAATTTGGAGGGATGCGTGTGGTTGAGACATGACGTCTGACAGGGGATCCAGTTGGCTTCCGGACCCGGTACGTCTGGGAGTGTCCCGGTACCTGTTTGTGGTTGACGGTATGTGTGGGCGTGTCCCGGTACCGTGGTGGCGGTTGTTGGAAATCATGTTTATTCATATCATAGTTATGTTGTGTGTTCACACACTCGAGTCGTGTCATACTTTATTTATTTATTGAAACTGACGTTTGTTATGTCTGTACATTGTCACCTATCTCTTGGGTGGCCTGTGTCGATCCATATGATATCCTTTGGTCATATGGGGACCAGGTTAAGTACAACATGTTTGGATAGTACGCGGGAGACGGGACGAGCTTGACGATATCACGAGACGAGTCTAGTGAAAGGATTCATTAACCCTCAAAATAAACTCTTTAATTTTATATCTAATTACTCATTAATTAAATATGATGATCTTATGCATGCATAACAAAATATAACTAGATAAATATAGAATATGCTCCTTACATTGATAAAATCGGTTTAGGGGCACAAGTAAGAACTCATTTCTTAGTTGTTCTTGAGCTTAAAATAAATGGATGATCCTCCTTGTCTCAATAATCTGAGAACCTCCTTTCAATTGCACCAAGGCAAACCCTTAATTACTAAATAATATATATTAAATAGATATATATAAATAGTGACCTTAAAATTAATCTTATTATTATTTCTATTACTACTTTTAGTAATCTAAATATAAGATCTTGAACAATTTAATTTTCTTTTCTAAAACTTTATTTTAGAGAGAAAAGAGAGAAGAGTAAGAAGTGAGAATGTGTAAGAATGAATGAAAAAAATTATAAGAACAATTCTTATTATAGGAGGGGGAAAACCGGTGGAGAGAGGTGGAGAGAGGAGAGCCAATGCATGCAAAAATGCTCATGCAATTGTTCTTATCAAAACTTGTTAGATTGTAGAATAGGCTATAATTGTAATCATTGTGTATTCGACTCAATTAAACAATTTAGCCATTTCTTCATAATCCCTCCATAAAACCGGTTTTCCTAGTTAAAATGGAGTCCATTTTATTTTTGACAATTTTTCATTTTGTCATATAATGTGTGATATGTGACATATAACATGTTATTAATAATATTAATGCATACTTAACAATTAAATATCATTACATATATTAATTTAATTATATACAATAATTGACTAGTAATTCCCAATTACATGTAAATAAAATGGTCCATATTAATATAATCTAAACATGTTGCAATTATAATTAACTGTTCATTCTTAATTTAGTTGTTTCATAAACAAAATTTTAGTAATATAACATCTTAATTACTAAAACGAATCTCATTTAATCGAATTACAATGAGATTCATATTCTTACTCACATTCGTGAATTGTTCTATTTTAAGAATTAATTGATATGTATCATTATACAATTAATTTTATCTATTAAGGGAATTGTCCTTTAGGTGTGACCTTAAGGGATCAACTAATCATCACCGTCAAACGACAGTAATGTCAAACTCTAGTCAGCCAATCATTACAGATTAATGTTGATCAGTTGATATATAAAAATGAATCATCCCTTTATGTATTCTTATTATGAGTTTTAATAATGTGATCGCACTATTGTCGAGGACACATACTCCAACAATCTCCCACTTGTCCGAGACAAGTGTCCGTCACCAATTCTCTTGTCCTATTACTATCTCCCACTCAATGCAAGGTGTCTTGCAGGTCGTTCTTGCAAGTGATCATATCAAGAGTGGTTTCCTCGATCTGGAGAGTAACTGTCTGACCGGAATTATCTACCGTAGATACATTCCGAGCGTGGCCACGCATTTTCAGTTCACTACTCCTCGAGTGGCCCTGATATTTTTAAATAACCCTGACAAGGGGATAGACAATTCCTATCACACTATTCCCTTTGTTTAGACATAGATCATCATAACCCATAAGATGCCCATTAGACCTCATTTACGAAAATCGTAGAGCATAATTTAAAGTCACTCAGAAACTGTGCCAACTTGGGCGAATAGTCTTTAGTCAAAGAATTGACTCAAAAGAATACTATAGTAGCTCTCGCCACGACCAGGCTATATGAATTACCAGAACTCTATAAGCGGTCACTGCCCGACTGAGTGTCTCTTACAGTCTGCCTATGTGATCGACTAGTCATCTCTTATGGCTCTATAACACTTGAACTTGCCATCAATCGACTCACACTCTAGTCACTTAGAGACGTCACCTCATATGAGTGACCAGGGGCAATTACTATGTTAATCCAGTTCACTTTAATGGGGTTCAATGTTGTCTCAACAAGCTATTCGGATATAACAAAGCAATAGATGAGTTTTAAGAAACTCAAATGATAAACGTGATTATCATATATGAATAGTCAATTCCATACTACTACTTCATATCTTATAATCTTAGGTGCACTCTTTACATTTGTCAAGGTGCAATAAAAACTTGGATGGTTGACATACCAAGTATCCATACAGTTCAACTATATGAATTTCTTTTTCCTTCTATTCAATGTCATTTCTAATGTCATGAATTTCTCTGAGTACATGTCCAGACTTCTTCATAGACTTGGGCCTTTTAACTTGTAAAATGCTCCCACTGTTATCATATATCATGTGATAAAATACTTGGTGAAAGGATATACCCATAGTTCCTTTATTAATCACCATATCACAACGTACTCAGACTCCATTTGTAGAACTTTCAATGATTGATACTAGAACGCTTTTCTAGTCACTTACTCCTGAGTCAATAAAATTAGCCTAGGATTTCGTTAAATCCTTATAGGTTTGGAAACTAAAGTTTGTGTAACCTTTCAACACACAACTTAGTATGTCTTCCAAGCACAAGAACGGATCCTCATTTCTTTTCAGGAATTATAGTGGATGTTCTTGAAGGCATTCAAATGACTTTTATACAAAATAACTTGTCATTGATTCATTATGTTCCAAGCATATGATTCATCATGACATGTGCATACATTGGCATACATGATCATTCTAATGACGGAAACATTAGCAATCGATTTCATGTGATCAACAACTCATGGGGTTCAGTGAATGACTATGACTCTATCATAGTAATTCCACTTTCATCTAAATGAATAACCTCCTCAACCTATGTTGATATTAAACCGATAATGAATCTTATCAATCATAAGATACTTATCTACGTGCCAACTTAAAATTCCATATATAATAATAGATTTGAAATCTTAAAAATGCAACATGTCTTCTTTCATCGAGAATTGAAAACAAAAACACTCCTTCATCGACGGTAGTGTTAGAATGTCATCCTCAATGATATTAATATGAAAGATGATTTCTCCCACTGATCTCCATGTCTAAACATGACAATATTAACTCCCACTTAAATCCATGTATACTTATGGCTTCTCGACAACTCGAGTAAAACCATTTTCTTATCACATAACTTGACATGATCATTGCAATTTCTAAGTGTTGATTAAAACCTTGTGTTAATGTCACACACTCACACCCTTTCTAAATACCTATTTAGAAATTGGTCTTAACATCTAACTCCATTATTTACACTTTAAGGTGTAGCAATGATAATAAGGATCTTAGCATAGTTACCTTCTAACTTAGCTTTGTGGACAATTCAATGTCTATCCATGTAACTCTTATGCATAGACTTCACATTGGTTCGTTAGGCTTTTATGTAAGATTGAATTGAAATTACTCGACACAACCACTTCATAATCTTTATTAAAGTCTCGAGTTTGACCTAATGAGCTTTCTTTTGGTCTCCTCACTAGTCTTGAGTTTGACCTAACAAGCTTTCTTTTGGTCTCCTCACTAGTCTTAAGTTTCACTAGTCTTGAGTTTGACCTAACAAGCTTTCTTTTGGTTTCCTCACTAGTCTTGAGTTTATTGCTAATTTTCTCCCACTCTATCTTTTGAAAAATACGCCTATTTTATCGAAAGATAGCTATGTAAGCAACAAACTATTCTCAAAGGTAAATGCCGCACATTATGACCTTAATTTATGACCCTCTTGTAATGACATTATAATCTAGTAGTAAGATAGACAAACCTTTATAAGATAAAGGATTGGACTCATATCCATGTCTTATACAGTTTTAGGGTCTTAAGACCTCCCATAACTCGTATGGAGTTTTATAAGTGGTTTGTAGTTATAAGTGGCATTTTCAATTGGTTTCTAAAATTCTCTACCTAGAGTTCAAATAACCCTATTTGACTTTTTAATCGTTCTATCTTATCTCAAATAAGATGTGATATTTGGTCATAAAAGTATAAGAGGGAATCAAATTCATGGCTTATGAACTTATTACAATGATCTATTTAAGTCAAATCAATTTATGTTGTTGATGTGAAAGGTGTATAATGACAAGTTTTTAGAACAAAGAAAATTCCATAAACCGAATGACTTGGGTTGAAAGCCAAGCCATTAAAACTCATACAACCATTGTTTGCAAAATGGAAATAAAACGAACTTCCATGTCCAATATGGAAATCAAAAGAAGTTCGAAAAACAATGCGCCAAAATACAATAATACTAAGAAGACAATACAAAATAAAAAGCCAAGCTTCCATAGGTCTTCTACTATGGGCGGCTACACTAGCATCCCTTGTTGAAGATCATCCTCAAGCTTGCTTGTCCTTGTCTTTGTCTTTGCTCACATGCCCTATATCACATTTAAAGGGGGTGAGAATCACAACTTGTATCAAAATACCAAAGTTGGTATTTATATCAATAACATAACAAATTAGAGAACTTTTTACTTACTGGAGTCACACGTCCAGCTTTAACATCTCCTAGATACTTTGGGCCATTACGTTTCCAATGGCCCGTACCACAACAATAGTGGCACTTATCTTTGAAAGACGCACCCTTTTTGGGCTTGGATGACCTATTCATAATAGCTTTCCCTTTGCCCTTGTTGGGAGTGGGTTTCTTACCCTTTCTAGCGCTTTTCTTGAATTTTCCCTTGCTCTTATCATTAATATTGAGCACATCCTTAGTCGTACACGTATTGAGACCCATGTCTCTCTCGGCTTGTACAAGCAAGTTGTGAAATTCATGGAAAGAGGTTTTCATGTTTTGCATATTGTACTTTACCCTAAACTGTACAAATGCTTTGATGTGATTCAAGGAATGGAGAACTCGGTCAATAACGAGTTGTTCGGGAATTTCAACCTTTTGCAATTTGAGCGTTTCAACATGCTCAATCAATTTAAGTACATGAGGGCTCACTTTTTGACCCTTTTTTATGTTGAGCTCAAAGAATGCGGAGGCCGCCTCATATTGGATGATCCTAGGAGCTTGTGAAAACATGGTCACAAGTTTGGTGTAGATCTCATAGGCGGTGCCTATCTTAATAGCACTCCTTTCGAGATCGACATCCATAGAGAAGATCAAGACATTCTTGATCACGACCGATTCCTTTAGGTAAGCCTCATAGGCCTCCCTAACCGCGGCGGTGGACCTAGTAGTAGGTATAACGGGAGCGGCTTCGGTAAGGTAACGAAGCTTGTCGTCACCTTCCGCGGCCAAGCGGAGTTGCGCATCCCAATCAGCAAAGTTAGTGCCATTCTTTTCAAGTTTACATCGATTCATAAAGGAACGGAGCCAAGAAGCATTGGTGAGAGGTGGAGCGGTTCCACTAGTAGAAGCGGATGAAATCGGAGTTGTCATTGCAAATTAATCGAAATTGACTACAAAAAGGAAATGAAGGAAACAATTAATATTTATCATTTTTACTTGTAAACATTTTAACAAGGTTTTAAAGAAAATATGCATTTATATAATGACCTCACACCTAAATTATACAAATGATTCTGAGATCCATCTTTACACAATCATGGGCACGGGGAACCAATACAACTCATACTTACATAAATTTGGTGAATTAACTCTTTAATTGATTCTACTATAGAATTCTCGGTCGATGTATTTCATAAATTCCATCTCTAGCCCCAGAACATAAGACTAGTCTTTATATCCCATTGAGTCCAACCAAATTTCGAGTGTAATAACGTTTTATTACTCCACTTACCCAATGAAAAATGAAAGTACCACGGGAAACCGAATCTAGCCTAAATGTCAAAGGGATTCATGAGTCCTACTATTTGGTAAGGTTAATCTCAATTTTAAATATGTGAGAGGTCTTTTCGATTCATTATCTATCATCTTTAAGTGAACTAAGTCGATGAATACTCGATAATTATAATTGACAATAGTCGTTAAAACGATTAAATATGCATGTGTAGTTATGGCGATTTGGCAATGCATGCAAACATATAAAACAAGCAAATAAAGAAAACAAATTTCCTAGTATGGCTTTTCCTAGAATAGAAAATCTTATATTCTATTACATATTCGAAAACCAACTCCTTTAGTCCCTAGAATCTTCATTTGACATGCCTCCCAAGGACAAACACCGTCTTGATCGGAACTCCTTTCCGAATGGCACCGTCTTTAGGAAACTCCGGGATTACAAACAATTAAATAATAAAATGTACATAGTACTTCCTATTATACATTTGTGAAATGAAATCTAAATGAAATAAAATAAAAGTGATACGAGATCACAATAAATTACAACCGAATCAATATTCCCTTACATTGCGGGTAATATCGATTAAACTAAGGCCATACTAAGATAAAATTACATAATTCAAAATTATATAAAAGAAATATGACATTCATCAATGGAAAATGCAGAAATATAATATGTGTCTAACATGCCAATTATGTGCCAAATCGCCCTATTAAACTTATATCGTAAATATAAACCGGTTTTATGGATATTCGCAATTTTAACTTATTAAAATTACACAAAATATTGCTAAAATCTAATTTTAGTCCAAGTTAATTATCCTAACCTTTTAGGACTCAAAAATTAGTCATCACTCAATTTTTGACAATAATTCAACTTGATTTATCATTTATGCTCATTTTTTACCTTAAAATCATAACTTATTATGAAATAAATCCAAATTAAATTATAATAATTTCAAATTTTGAATTTTAAATTTTTGAAAATTCTGGAAAAATTCAATGACACTCATAATGTCAAAAATCAAGGTTAAATTTTTTGAATTTATTTCGAGAAAAATATAGTTGCTATTTATCGGTTTTATCAAATAAAATATCTAAAACATATGAAAATTAATCTAATCAATGTTCCGACTTTAGATCTGATTTGTGGGATAATAATGCAACCTAAAATAATATTTTCATGCCATGTGATTCATTTTAGCTATTTTTGCTAAAATAGTCACTATTTATGTCATTTTTAAACCTAAAAATTCATAAATCATGCAAAACGAATCAAGTTCATCAAAAATTTTATACACAGTCAGTAAAATGTGCATGTCACAACATATTAAAATTTCATGTCCTATTTCGAAGTTTAACTAATTTTAACCATTTTACCTCCATTTAAGTCATTTTTATCTCATAAAAATTATAAATCATGCAAAATAAATCAAATTTATACGAAATTTTACATAAAATAAGTAAAATATGCATGTGAGATCATATAAAAAATTCAAGGTTAGAGACAAAGTTTAACTATTTTTAACATTTTAAACACCATTTTAATCAATAAAATGTAATAAAATTACTAAAAGTCATTAAAATGAGCTTAAAAAATACCATAAATCATCAATATGACCTAAATTCATTTTAGGACCAGAATATATGACATGCAAAATAATTTCGTGGCTTAATCATATAAATCACAAATTTCAAGTTTTAATTTAGTCGGAAAAACTAAGCCGATTATGCATGCAACAACCAAAGCTCTTGATACCACTTGAAAGAATTCATTAGCCCTCAAAATGAACTCTTTAATTTATATCTAATTACTAATTAATTAAATATGATGATCTTATTCATGCATAACAAAATATAACTAGATAAATATAGAATATGCTCCTTACATTGATGAAATCGGTTTAAGGGCTCAAGTAAGAACTCCTTTCTTACTTGTTCTTGAGCTTAAAATAAATAGATGATCCTCCTTGTCTCAATAATGTGAGAACCTCCATTCAATTGCACCAAAACAAACTCTTAGTTACTAAATAATATATATTAACTAGATATATATAAATAGTGACCTTAAAATTAATCTTATTATTATTTCTATTACTACTTTTAGTAATATAAATATAAGATCTTGAAAAATTTAATTTTCTTTTCTAAAATTTTATTTTAGAGAGAAAAGAGAGAAGAGTAATAAGTGAGAATGTGTAAGAATGAATGTAAATACATAAAAGAACAATTCTTATTATGGGAGGGGGAAAAACCGGTGGAGAGAGGAGGAGAGAAGAGAGCAAATTGATGTGACCATTATTTGAGCATATTTAGTCCCCGAATTAGCCTCGTTCCTATGCTTTTTAGTGCATATTTGGGTCATTTACTATCTTTAGTCCTTTGTTTTGCATATTCTTTGAGGTTTTGTTTCCTTGGTAGGAGAGGAGTGCAAACCTTGCATTTTCATGGCAAAATAGAGCTAAATTGATCGAATCTAATGACCAAGCATCAAAGAGAAGAGAAGACTAGAAGGCCTTTGTACATATTATAGTAGATGGAAAATGATGAAGAAATCCTTGCATCCCCGACTAAATCCCGGAGGATTATTGGAAGAAGAGAGGAAGAAACAAAGAAAAGAAAAGCTGTGACGAAATCCGCTCGTCCAGCATAGCAAGACGCCCGTCCAGGACTCCAAAGATCCGAGCGTCTTTGCCATAGGGACGCGCTTCCAACCACGCCCCAATCCGCTCGTCCAGCCATCAAGACGCCCGTCCAGCCACCCCTGAATCCGCCCGTCCCGACCCCTTGGATGCTCGGATTCCCTTACAGGCCCATACGTCCTCTTCTTCCCTCCATGAAAGATGCGCATATTTGTGAAAGACCGGCAAAAAGGAGACTCGCATCTTTTCTGAGAGGAGCGATTCCTCAAGGACTTAATCGTCATTTAAGCCCTTAGTAAACCCTAATTTGTGTACCTAATCCCCACTATAAATACCCCATTAGTCTAATTAGATTAATCATGTTCTTCTTATCAATCTTTAGTGTAGTTTATATCATTCTAATCTCTTCTTAATCTTGTAATCAACTTCTAATCAAATATTAATACAAATCTCATTTCCTTAATTTCTCTTTTGTTCATCTTTTATTTTGGGTAATTGAGGATTATTTGGGTTATTGTTGGGAGATTGACAACCTTCAAATCATTCATCAAGTACTTCTATTATTCTTTGCTTTATTTTGGAATCATTAGTAGGTATAATTCTCTTAATCCATTTTTAATTATTGTTAATCATCTTCATTTATTCATCATGTTTTGCCTTGTTAATTTGATTGACAACCTTGTTAACATGTTAAACTTGATAATGAGTGAGTAGTTTCCTTAACTAGGGTTAATGGGTAATTAGGGAAAACCAACATGGGGGATGATTCATGCTTAATTTAATATATTTTCATAGTTTATTTGCTTGCTTGTTGTGATCTCAACTTATGCACATGTTATGTTTGATGAAATGCGAGCCTATGAATCCTTGCATTTTTTACCCATCACTCACCTTTTCAATGAGACTTGTAAGACATAAACCAACTCGAGTCTCATTAGACCATGCATATAGTTGAGTAGGGAGAATTAAGTCGACTTGTAGGTGTTGTGCAATCTAATCGATTCGGCTCCGGGACCCAGACCTTCCTAGGATTGTAAGATATAAACCAACTCGATCCATCACAACAATAATTGCTTGCTTATAATTTGAGAATATGTTTGTATGATCAATTCCCATGAATCCCCTATGACCCCATGACACCCTAGTGCTTTTAATTAATTGTTTACATCTCATTTTAATCATCTTGCTTGTTTACTTTTAATGATATTTAGTTTAGTGATCTTCTTATCTCAACCCAAATCGTGACACCCCTAGACACCGCTACTTGCAATCGAAAATCCTACATCAATACCCGTCCCTTGGGATCCGACCTTTACTTTCCTCTTTACTAATAGTAGAGTTGTTTGTGAAGTTATAAATATTGTTTTGGTCTACGTGCTCCTACGACAAGTAACCAAAAATTAAGCTCCAAGTGAGTCCGACCAAAAATGGCGCCATTGCCGGGGACGGTGTTAACTTGATTTGATTTTCTTAGATTGTTATTAGTTGTGTCTTTCTTTGCCTTGGGGAAGTAAAACTCCTCAAGGTTTATTCTAATTGTTTTCAAGTTGTTTGATATTTTGCATGTCTAGAAGATCACAAGGTAACTTGTTACCCATTGATCACGAGATTGAAAGGACTTTGACCAACAATAGAAGACTTGCTAGAAACACTTTGAGAGGTATTGGTGAGGTTGTAGATATTAAAAAAAAATATTATTGAGTTCATCAACCCTTTTGCAAGAGAAGGTGAGGAGAACCCAACACAAAATCCAACACAAAATCAACCCACAATGCCTAAATTTTCATCACATTCCGTACCAACCGAGGAGAACCTACCCAATGGTACTCCTACACCACAACACTTAACCGGAAATTTCATTGCTAAATCCGCATTTATCCAATTAGTCGAAAGAAGCCAATTTGGGGGGATGCCTAGTGAAGACCCTCACTCTCACATGGAGACTTTTTGTGACTATTGTGATGCGATTTCACAAACCGGTGTGACTCAAGACCAAATTCGATGGGTCTTATTTCCTTTTTCTCTAATTGGCACCGCAAAACAATGGTTGAAAAGCCTTGATAAGGCTACTCTTGGAATTAACTCTTGGAAGAAGTTGGCTCTAGCTTTCTACAAAACATTCTACCCTCCGGAAAACACTAACATGCTAAGAGCTCAAATTACGGGTTTTAAGCAAAGGGATGAAGAATCTTTGTATGAAGCTTGGGAGCGGTTCAAAGGAATTTGTCGCTCATGTCCTCATCATGGACTTAGCGAGTGGTTCTTGGTACAACAATTTTGGAATGGTCTTTATGAAGACTCAAGAAACATTCTCAACATGGGATCAAATGGTATGTTCACCGAAGTTGACGATAATCAAACTTGGAACAAGATTGAGGAAATGGCGGTCCATAATTCACGATATAGTAGACCTCGCAAGGCTACTAGAGGAGGAAAGCATGAAGTGGACTCTATTACTCAATTGGGTGCTCAACTTAGTGCTCACATTGATACCATCAACCTAAAGTTTGAAAAGGCTATGGCTAAACTTGAAGAAGCCTCAAAATCACCAAAGCATCATGTTAATGCCATGGTAGCATCTTCATCAATCCCAAGTGGGATATGTGAGAATTGTGGAACTTTGGGACATAACCAAAGTGAATGTAGGGGAACAAATGAACAAGTGAATGCTTTTCAAGCATACAAGAGTGGTACCCCTTATTCCAATTATTACAATGAAAACACCAAATTCCACCCAAATCTCTCATACAAAAGCCAAAATGTTCAAAACCCTCAACAAACATACACCCCACCTCCCATGAGAAACCAAAATCAAAGACCCTTTTTCAATCAAAACCAAGGTTACCAAAATCAAACTCCATACAATCAACAAAATGACCAAGGTTTTGATGTTCAAAAAGCGGTCCTCCAAATGAAAAAGAATCAACAAGAATTTTTCACTCAAATGCAAAAGGATAGCTAAGCAAAGGACATCACCATCAACAATATCCTAGCCCACACAAAAATGTTGGAAACTCAATTGACCCAACTAGCATCCTCAAACTCTCAAAGACAAAAGGGGCAATTACCACCTCAAGGTAATCCCCCAAGACATGAAACGGTTAATACCATTCACTTGAGGAGTGGTACGAGATATGAAGGACCAAAGAAGCAAGTTGAGGATGAAGTTGTGGAAGCTAGTGACAAAGAAGAAGTTGTGCGAAACTCTAAGGAAGATGAACCAACAAAAGAAGAAGTTTCAAAGAAAAGTCAAGAAAAGGCCAAGGAGAAAGAGCCCATCATGATTAGACTTCCATTCCCAAGTCGTCAAGCTAAGCCTAAGTTTGATGACCAACTTGGAAAATTCATGGAAATTGTGAAGAATTTAGAAGTCTCAATTCCTTTCACGGAATTAATCAATCACGTGCCGGCCTATGCAAAGTACATGAAGAACATCCTTACGAAAAAAAAGTCGATCCGGAAACTTGAAACTATAGCCTTCACTAAGGTGAGTAGTGCAATCCTTCAAGGGAGTTCACCTCTGAAACTAAAAGACCCGGGAAGCTTCTCAATACCGTGTACCATTGGCGACACCACGATAAACAAGGCTTTGTGTGATCTAGGAGCAAGCGTGAGTGTTATGCCGTATTCGGTTAGTAAAAGGCTAGGGATGGGAGAGCTTAAATGTACCAACATCACACTTCAAATGGCTGATAGATCGACGAAGACACCGTTAGGGATATGGGAAGATGTTCCCGTGAGAATCGGCAAGTTCTTCATCCCGGTGGACTTTGTCATTGTTGACATAGAAGAAGACTCCAATATTCCAATCATCCTCGGTAGACTTTTCTTGCACACTGCAGGTGCGGTGATAGATGTGAAGCATGGAGAGCTTACTCTAGAAGTGGGAGACGAGACCATAACTTTCAATCTTGACAAGACCATGAGAGCTCCCCATTTGCATGAACCATACTTTATGGTTGATCACTATAGCCGGAAGGATGATAGGAAGAAGTCGGAATTCCAATGGAAAAAGAAAGTTGATGATGCTCCATCAAAAGAACAAGGAAATAGCAACAAAGAGAGCTTGAAAAGCTCGCCCAAATCCAACAATGAAGAGGATGGCCTCATTGGCCAAAACAAGAAAGGAGGAGAGTTGTCTCTATCAACTCAAGAAATTTTTAATGATCAAGTAGACGAAGTTTGCGGTCTTTGGGATGATGAGTTCGAAGGGATATTTAATCCCTACATTGGTAATGCTATGAACCAAGACCATCACGGAGAACAACAAGTGCAAAGATCTATTGAGGACCTCTATCATGACAATGAACAAGCTTTCGACTACTTCTTCAAGGTGTTGAGTAACATCAATAACACCTTTAACATGCCCCCTTGACATCTCACATTGGATGGGAGTTTGGTGGAGTCCTCCCTAAACCACCATTTGTAAATATTCTAACTCCCTAACTTGCATTTCCATTTTTACGTTGCATTTTTATCATTTTTGGACTTATATTTTTATACCTTGATCAAGATATTCATCATTTTTGAGAGAAGTGAGGGAGGGACTTATGATTTTATTAATGTGTAGTGCTTTGACTTAGTGTGGGGATAGCAATTGCCTAGGCTATTCATGCCTTTGTAGTGCCCCCACAATGAAGAACACGAGAATTGAAGAATGAAAATGATACGGGTTATGCAGTACCCACGGATGGACCTAAATCCGTGTTGACAAGGAAGAATCCGAGCGGCCAAACAGGGAATCCGCTCGTCATCAAGGAATCCGAGCGTCCGAGATACAATCTGCTCGTCTGGCAGAGCTGTAGAATTCAAAAAAATGGGCTGTCACAGAATCTGAGCGTCTCAACAGAGAATCCGCTCGTCTGATTCTGGACGCTCGTCTTACCGAGAAGACGCTCGTCTTCCTGCTGTTGATTTTTAAGAATCACCCTGTAACAGAATCCGAGCGTCCATCCAGAAAGACGCTCGTCTCAAATTGAAGAATCCGCCCGTCTTTCCTGAAAGACGCTCGTCCTGTGGCGTCATTTCCTGAGGAAAACGCGAAGAATCCGAGCGTCGCAGAATGTAATCCGCTCGTCCCCTGCTGCTATTTCAAATATAACGGGTTTCTTACACCCTTTTCCCTCATTCATTTTCATTTCTTCTACATTCAAACACTACCCAAAACCCAAAAACCCCAAAAACCCTCATCCTCTACATCAACAAAACCAAATTTCCTCAACCAAATTCAACAAAATCAAATCCAAACTTCCCCACAACAAAAATTAATCACTCCTTTTACAACAACAATTGATTCAAGCACCAAAATCTTCAACCTTTGAGTCGATTTTTAAGATACAAAACAACATTCTTTCATCTTAAATCGATTTGGGCATAACTACAAATTGAAGATTTCAATCTTTCTTTGGTGTAATCAAGAATGGCAAGAACTAAAGGAGGTAACAAGGCACCCCCAAAGAAGACACTTTCAAAAAGGCAACAAACTCTTCAAGCAAAACAATTGTCAAAGGCATTGGTAGTCCATGAGGCAAGATTGGAGGTTCAACAAGGTCCCCCTATGGAAGCTACAACATCAACAACTCCGGTCATTGAGCAATTATCCAATTATCCGGAGGTAATTTTCACTTCCGACTCTCATAGGGATAAATTTGTTCTCTTTGCTAAGAAGACCATTATGCCTACAAAATTTATTTGTGAAGATGCCTTGACAAAGTTGGGTGTTCTTGAACAAACCAAAACCTTCTTTGAGGCTATGGGATTGGGTAAATTGTTTACCATGAAAGAATTGACATACCCCTCCCTCACCTTGAAATTTTTGAGTTCCATGGAAGTCACAAGGGTGGAGACTAGAACCCATATCGAGTTTCGTCTTGCAAATGTTAATAGACGCATCACTTTTGGTGAATTGAGTAAGATTTTAGGCCTTAGTGATACCCCGAAATATACAAAGCTCCCCGACAAGTATGACCCCGCTCCTCTTTGGGAGGCAATTTCCGGAAAGAAATTTGTGCGCTTTCATAATTGTCGTGCTCTATTATCCACCATCCGGGCATTAGAGTGTGGCATAAGGTCATTGGGAATACTTTGATAGCAAGAAATGGCACTAATCATCTTACCAAGCTCGATTTTGTTCTTCTTGAGTCGACCTTGAACATAGGAAGGGAATATACTAAGCCATATAATGCTCTAAGACTTTTGGTTGAACGATGGCTTAATGTCGATTGTGGTAAAGAAGGCACCGCTTTCATTGTGAATGGAGGACTAGTTACCCATTTGGCCAAGCACTTTAACCTAAATTTCAACAAAGACAACACTTATGTGGCGGTTAAAGGAGGCCATCTCATTGACATGGACCCCATGATTCACAAGTTTAAGTGGGTCAAGCACGATTCTCTTGACACCAAATATGGGTGGTTAACCAATGAAGCTAGATCCTTTACTTTGCCTTCAAAGATTTGTCGATTGAGTGTTCACCGACCAAACTACCTTCTTCCACTCTCCGAGGAGACCGAGTATATTATTCAACAACAAAGAGGCGAGATTGACGAGCTCTCCTCCTCCATTGTCACACCACCCTATCCATTTGAGTATCACAAGTTCAAACCCAAGGATGTCGAGTTAGAAAATGATTACATGACTCTACTCATGAGGGAAATGCACAAGCAAGCTTACAATGATAGAGTGGATGCTTAAAAGGCCCAATATCCGCCCCTCCTACATCTAGCTAGGCAAGGACTTCTTGATCCATCATGTCCTTTGCCTAGTTGGGCGGATAGGGAAGTTTTCTTTCCTAGCACCTCTAGTGGTGGAAGCCCGGGTGTAGAGGAGAATGTTCATGGTGAGGATGTTGATGAAGAAGGTGAAGAAGAAGAGGTTCAAGAAAATGTTGAAGAAGAAGAAGCTCAAGAAGAGGAAGAAGAAAGTGAGGAAGAGCAAGGAAGTGAAAGTGGGAGTGGAGATGATTCCACATCTATGGAGGAAGATGATGATAACGATGATATGATGGAGGATTAGCAAACCTTGGAGGCTCCTACATTCTTTCACCCCTCTTATGGTTTGTCTACTTCTTTTGTTTTCTTTATTTTATTTTGATCATTTATTTGTGGAGTCCTAGCAACATGGAGGACTAACACCTTGGCTTCATTAAGGTGTTCTTTTTATTGTTCCCATGTAAAATCCAAAATGATAATTTGTAGTTTCATGCATTGCATTCCATGTGCATGAACTACCCCGAAATTCAAGACGTTAGAAATAATGTCTACATTGGTTTGGGGAAGTCCATGCATATGCATCGGGAGCTAATTTAAATTATGCTCCCCGCCATAACAAAAACCCATGCATCATGTAGTGTAGCTTAGTATAGTTTGCATTTAGTTTAGAAATCATGCATCATGCTAGCATAATTTCCTATCGTATTGGCCATTGAGGACAATGCTCATACTAGTGTGGGGATGGGAAATTCTAACTTGACTTTTATTCAAAAATCCAAAAAAATTGAAATATTCAAAAAATCAAAAACATGTTCATTTCCTTTATTGTATAGTCTTGTATATATTGTTTGTATATATCATGTTTGTTCATCCTTGTTCACATTGATTGACTACGCCACATCCGAGACATGAGGATATTGAAGACCGCATGGTATGATCTTTCCAATCTCCTTTTTCCTCTTTATGTTAATGACTATGTGGCTTTATTTTGATTGATGCGGTAAAAACAATGTGAATCTAGGATTGCATTTAGATTATTTGGCATACTAGTTGGTAGAAGCATATGCATTAGGATGTATAAATGTTAGTTGCATCATGGCATGTAGTTTGCATGTTAGAAAAATTTTGTGAAACCGTCTACTTGGGAAGCTTGACAAGTGTATATAGGCCCTAGTAGATGTTTTTTCTTCTTAAGACTTTGCTTGTTAGAATACTTGTAAAACACCCTAGGATGTGTCATGCTAGTATCCTTTGACCCATGGATTAAGGCCTAGTCAAGAGTACCTTGTGGTATGATAACTCCTTGGCTACCGTTTATTCCAAGGTGACCCTTGAAACCATGCAACCATCATTCATCCATGTTCTACCATATTTTTGTCATCAAAAAAGGGAATGGGCACAAAAACAAATTGTTCAAATTTGAGTTCAAGAAATGAAAAGAAAAGAAAAGAAAAAGTTTGCAAAATGCATCAAAAGAAAAGAGGAGTAACAAAAATGAAAACTCCTATGCTTCAAATATAAGGCACCCTCGCCACATATGGGGTGACTTTGAAAATGTTCAAAAGAAAATGCAAAAGTTGAAAGTTGCCAAGTATTGAAATGCCAAACATCAAAAGAAATGGCAAAAAGAAAGTGTTCTCAAATGTTATATGCCACAAGAAATTGGGGGGAAAAACAACAAAAAAAGCAAACTCCAAAATGAAACTCAAATTCTAACGATCCCTTTATCCATCGTATCCATTTTTGTGCATGGTAGAGAGGGGACGACCCTTCTTTTTGTCTAGGCAAGAGGGGGAATTCCGTGATCCTCCAGTATTTCTAACACCATAGGGAGTCTATTCTTGACAAAAGCATTTAACGATTGAGGACAAAGGTACCCTAGCTTGACACAACTTGGAGGTGATTTATTGGTATCCTTCTAGGCTTAGTAGTTTGAAGAAATTGTATCTATGAAGGAGTGTGTACCCTTGAATTGTTTCCCTTATAGATAATTTCCGCCACTTAGATGAGGAAAGTGGCTATTCTTTTATAGATGCATCCATTACTTTATTTTGTGTGCTTTAATGATTGGATGTGTCGCTATTTTGGCAAGACCCACCTTGCCTTGCAAGAAGGCATCCTACCTGATGGTTGTCTTGTTGTGAGTTGAAGGGGCGGAGTGAGACCCGCTAATTGTCTCATGTCGGCTATATTAGTATGATAGTTCAAATAAGGGTCCTAGTTTTGTCACCTCTTTACTCGGGACGAGCAAAGGTTCGGTTTGGGGGTATTTGATGTGACCATTATTTGAGCGTATTTAGTCCCCCAATTAGCCTCGTTCCTATGCTTTTTAGTGCATATTTGGGTCATTTACTATCTTTAGTCCTTTGTTTTGCATATTCTTTGAGGTTTTGTTTCCTTGGTAGGAGAGGAGTGCAAACCTTGCATTTTCATGGCAAAATAGAGCTAAATTGATCGAATCTAATGACCAAGCATCAAAGAGAAGACAAGACTAGAAGGCCTTTGTACATATTATAGTAGATGGGAAATGATGACGAAATCCTTGCATCCCCGACTAAATCCCGGAGGATTATTGGAAGAAGAGAGGAAGAAAAGAAGAAAAGAAAAGCTGTGACGAAATCCGCTCGACCAGCATAGCAAGACGCCCGTCCAGGATTACAAAGATCCGAGCGTCTTTGCCATAAGGACGCCCGTCCAACCACGCCCCAATCCGCTCGTCCAGCCATCAAGACGCCCGTCCAGCCACTCCTGAATCCGCCCGTCCAGCCACCCGTGAATCCGCCCGTCCCGACCCCTTGGACGCTCGGATTCCCTTACAGGCCCATACGTCCTCTTCTTCCCTCCATGAAAGATGCGCATATTTGTGAAAGACCGGCAAAAAGGAGACTCACATCTTTTCTGAGAGGAGCGATTCCTCAAGGACTTAATTGTCATTTAAGCCCTTAGTAAACCCTAATTTGTGTACCTAATCCTCACTATAAATACCCCATTAGTCTAATTAGATTAATCATGTTCTTCTTATCAATCTTTAGTGTAGTTTATATCATTCTAATCTATTCTTAATCTTTTAATCAACTTCTAATCAAATATTAATACAAATCTCATTTCCTTAATTTCTCTTTTATGCATCTTTTATTTTGGGTAATTTAAGATTATTTAGGTTATTGTTGGGAGATTGACAACCTTCAAATCATTCATCAAGTACTTCTATTATTCTTTGCTTTATTTTGGAATCATTAGTAGGTATAATTCTCTTAATCCCTTTTTAATTATTGTTAATCATCTTCATTTATTCATCATGTTTTGCCTTGTTAATAAGATTGACAACCTTGTTAACATGTTAAACTTGATAATGAGTGAGTAGTTTCCTTAACTAGGGTTAATAGGTAATTAGGGGAAACCAACATGGGGGATGATTCATGCTTAATTTAATATGTTTTCATAGTTTATTTGCTTGCTTGTTGTGATCTCAACTTATGCACATCTTATGTTTGATGAAATGCGAGCCTATGAATCCTTGCATTTTTTACCCATCACTCACCTTTTCAATGAGACTTGTAAGACATAAACCAACTCGAGTCTCATTAGACCATGCATATAGTTGAGTAGGGAGGATTAAGTCGACTTGTAGGTGTTGTACAACCTAATCAATTCGGCTCCAGGACCCAAACCTTCCTGGGATTGTAAGATATAAACCAACTCGATCCATCACAATAATAATTGCTTGCTTATAATTTGAGAATATGTTTGTATGATCAATTTTCATGAATCCCCTATGACCCCATGACACCCTAGTGCTTTTAATTAATTTTTTACATCTTATTTTAATCATCTTACTTGTTTACTTTTATTGCTATTTAGTTTAGTTATCTTCTTATCCCAACCCAAATCGTGACACCCCTAGACACCGCTACTTGCAATCGAAAATCCTACATCAATACCCGTCCCTTGGGATCCGACCTTTACTTGCCTCTTTACTAATAGTAGAGTTGTTTGTGAAGTTATAAATATTGTTTTGGTCTAGGTGCTCCTAACGACAAGTAACCGAAAATTAAGCTCCAAGTGAGTCTGACCACCAATGCATGCAAAAATGCTCATGCAATTGTTCTTATCAAAACTTGTTAGTGTGTAGAATAGGCTATAATTGTAATCATTGTGTATTCCACTCAATTGAACAATTTAGCCATTTTTTCCGAATCCCTCCATAAAACCGATTTTCCTAGTTAAAATGCAGTCCATTTTATTTTTGTCGTTTTGTCTTTTGTCATATAATGTGTGATATGTGACATATAACATGTTATTAATAATATTAATGCATACTTAATAATTAAATATCATTACATATATTAATTTAATTATATACAATAATTGACTAGTAATTCCCAATTACATGTAAACAAAATGGTCCATATTAATCTAATCTACAACATATTGCAATTATAATTAACTGTTCATTCTTAATTTAGTTGTTTCATAAACAAAATTTTAGTAATATAACATCTTAATTACTAAAACGAATCTCATTTAATCGAATTACAATGAGATTCATATTCTTACTCACATTCGTGAATTGTTCTATTTTAAGGAATTAATTAATCTGTATCATTATACAATTAATTTTATTTATTAAGGGAATTGTCCTTTAGGTGTGACCTTAAGGGATCAACTGATCACCACCGTCAAACGACAGTAATGTCAAACTCTAGTCAGTCAATCATTACCAATTAATGTTGATCAGCTGATATATAAAAATGAATCATCCCTTTATGTATTCTTATTATGAGTTTTAATAATGTGATCGCACTATTGTCGAGGACACATACTCCAACATCTAGTTGGCTAGAAGAGTATAGATGTCACGAGTTTTATTTTATGTATTCATTTGCCTACTTTTATGTAATTCACTAAACATTACATTAATAAAATGTTCTTTGATTGAAGTTTTGAAACCCTACCTCGGGAAACCGAGATGGTAATGCTCCAATTATCTTGGCCGGATAATCAGGGCGTTACAAAGTGGTATCAGAGCGACGATTTTGGAACCTAAACCAATGAACCGAAAATGAATTTAGGAGAGTCTAAGTAAAATGAACCCGACGTGAGTACAATAGGAGATCTGTTTTGGATGAGTAGACGCCCTCATGCCAAAGCTAGTGCCTATCGTCTCATTTGATCACTACGTGGGTGGTTAGGAGTATGGGGAACGCTATGTGAATCGTGATATGAATGCATGTGTGTCGTGGTTTTAATGTATGTTTGAATATGGCATTGAGTATAATCATTAGTGAAAGTGGTATGGATACATGTGTTTTGTTACTTGTTATATGTTATGTATGATAGAATTATTTGTGTAAAATGTGATAACATGTGATGGATGGATAAGTAGACTAATGTGAATAGTATGTCATAGATATGATTAGTGTGTTTGATATGAGGGACGGTAGTCCCGAATCTTGGCATGTAGATATCATGTGCGTATTTGAGCTTGTTAGTGTCATTGTTAGAATATAAATGATGATAGTTAGTGGTAGAATAGTTATGATTTTGGGAGTAATGTACCAAATATAGTGAGTGTGAGACCAAACCCAATCGAGTAGAGTATTACTTGAGCGAGTTGACCAGTTACTCCACCGAGTGGATAGGTCACTCGACCGAGTGGACAGTTCACTCGACCGGGTGGACTTGTCACTCGACCGAGTGGGCAAATTCAAGAAACTAGAAAACTTATAAAAGATTTCCACTCGATCGAGTAACCTGTCACTAGACCGAGTGGAATTGCACTCGACCGAGTGCCCTAAGTACTCGGCCGAGTGGGCCCGTTTAGCTAAGAAATTCGTGTAAAATTTGCTTTTCTACCTTATCTTCTCATTTCTATCTCGAAACTCGTAACTTCGGTATCGATTTATCTTAAAATAATTCAAAATTTTCATATTGTGATTTAATGTTTGAATTACACTTTGCTAGTCTACTTTCCCTTACCTGTTTTCTCAAATTTCGACCATGTAGTTGAGTTCATCTTTTTCATTTTGCAATTTGAAACGGTTTTATATATACACATGTTTATTCTAGTTTTATCAAATAAGTGCATGACCTTGTTCAAATTCATAGTAATGATGGATTTTCTATATCGTTAGAGTGGTCAAAAATCAGTTTTTTACGATAAATTTTTTTCTTCCCACCATGGTTGAGCTTGGAAACTTGTGCTTTTGAGTCGATAACTGGATTTTCATATTTGTTGTTAGGTCATGTTGAACAAGAAAGGGCTTAACGCTTGTCGTTAAAGTCGGATTTTAACCCGTATGCGAAAATTTCAATTTGAAGGTTTTGACTTACTTTTCATTTCCATGAGTAAAACTTGTTTTAACCATCTTACAAAGACTACTATCATCCCTAGTAGTGCGGTACATTGTCTTAGAAACGAACATTTCATTGTAAATTTTGCCTAAAATTTTGAACCAAAGTGAGGAATATGAACATTTTGATTTTAACCCAAATATGGTTTAATAGTATTGTAAAACTACGATATTATTTTGAAATTTTGTAACAAAAGGGTGTGAATCAAAATTTTCCATCTTAAAGGTTGACAAATTTCCCGAAAATGTTGTGAAAAGTATACGTAAGCTTTGATTTTACGCTCGTGATGTACCTTATTTACTCCTTATTAGTCATCTTTAAATATAATGTTTCGTGAAGCCAAACCTAAGGAATTTTTCCGCTTTAAGTGTTCTTTTCAAAAATGAATGACATACCTACCTGGATTTTTTACTTTTCTAAGTAATGTTTTGCACCAATCGAATAGTAATGATTTGACTTTGGCCGATAGTGACATGTACCATCCTATGACGGATTACTCCGTATTAAAGTTTTCGAGAAATTTAAAATAAAAGACCTTTATGTTAAAGTTTTGATATAGCATTTCGCATTTGAGTCAAGCTTGAGTAAAATTTCATTAGAGGTGAGTTTTGAAATTGCATCGTCTTTCAAGGTTCATTATATTTCAAATGTGCTATTAGGGCAATTTTTAAGGTATTGACCAATTATTTCCTATCCCCTCCATGTTGTTTGATTTGCTTGCTACCTTTCCATATCCGTTCTGGCTTATTTTAATTCCCATCATCCTTATCCGTTGAGTTGACCCGGGATATATGGGCATAGAGTTCTGTGTGAGCCCCAAAAGAGTATTTTCTCACCGTAGCTTTAGGCATATGTTTTCGATAAGACGAGTGATTTTAGACATAGTCACCTAGTTTTATAATTTGGGAGCACTAAGATGGTATTTGGCCCCTGTAATGCTTTGAGTATAGTGAATTGATCATGAGAGACAACTTATAAATGATGAGTGAAATACAATCAAAAATTGGATACTTAGCATTTGTGTGGACTCATAGATAGTGAGCGTAAGTTGAGAACATGTGAGGATGACATGTTGGCAAAACTCATATGTTGTGGTTAGCATATGGTCGAGTTTAAACTTGTGGAATGATAGGGGAATAGTTGAAGTACTCTGAGAGTTGAAAGAAGAGAGTTGAAAGAGGAGTGATAATACGGGTGCTAAAAGTAGTTGGGGGATATGGAATTCGGCTTAGGAAATGAAGTGAGTTGAATAAATAGTGATAAGATTTAGGAATCGGGAATACGAGAGAGAGAGAGAGAGAGAGAGAGAGAGAGAGAGAGAGAGAGAGAGAGAGAGAGAGAGAGAGAGAGTATTAGAACGAGAGATGAGTTGGAGATTTGCAGATGGTAGCCCGTCATTCAGTGAGGAAATTGTTTTAAGTTTCGAGTGAACCCGTGTGAAGAGGTATAAGTCTGGATGAGTTTGATCATTGATGATATATAAGGTAACTGTTAACCTAAGTATATAGGCATGATATGTGAAAGTGGTTGTGTTGGATTCCAACCCTGAGAGCGGTAGTATAGATTTCGTTTGTAAAATTGCCTCCCAAACGTTATTGTGAAACGCCCACGGTGTACATCGTGACCTTGTGTAGTGCTTAAGTGAGTGATGATGTTGATGCTATTCCTCAAGAATGATGAGTAATTAGGTCGTGTCCATGAGATAGTGTAATGTGTTGTGTACCAATGTGACTAGCGTATCGCACTACGAGGTAGCTGTTGATGATGAAATAGTATGTTTGTGTTGGCAGTATGCTTTGGATGTTTTATCTTAAGTTGTGTAGTAATGATGGCCATAAGGCCAATTGCTATGTTTGCTTCGGTTGTTTGATGATATATGAGTCACCATCGGGATTTATTAGCACCAAGTTTATGGAATAGGAAAGTTTGGATATGGGTTTGAGAACGGAAATGTTACACCCAGGTTGAGTCACATGACGAGTGACGTTGAAAACACATGTGTGATCATGTGGTGGATTTGACGCGGTATATGCGTGGCATGGTTTCCGGAAAATGGGAATGTTGAGCATGGTTGAGTCACATGACGAGTGACGTTACATTATTTGGTTGTTTCTTAGAGTCCGCGTGTTTATGACTGATTTGCATACATATGCATGTACGAGATTAGACGTGATATATATGTGTGTAGTAATAATCGAGTTATACCCCGAGATTTATGCGTAGACTTAGAACCAATTGAGTTGGGAGTTGTTATGGGATTAGGGTTTTGAACCGTGGGCGGGACCTTGTACCTTGACGGTTGGGAGGCTCGTAGAGTAGGGTTATACCAATGGCATTGGGACCATATATGAATTATTTATGGATTTGCAATAAGTAAGAGGGAATGTTAAACCTGGAACATAGTCAATTGTGGAATTTAGTAATGAGTGTATGAGACCGATTGTGAGGTTGATAGTTGAACTTCGGGACAAAGTTCTCTTTTAGGGGGAGTGAATGTAACAATTCGGAAGTTTACGAAAAAGAAAGTGCGGAATGTGAGGAAATAGTGAGAGTTGTGAGGAAATAGTGAGAATGGAACACCGAACTTTGGGAAGAGAGTACACATGAGATTTGAGAGAATAGTCGGAAAGAGAAGAGTGAGGTGAAACTTCGGGGACGATGTTTATTTTAAGGGGGGGAAGATTGTAATACTCTGTATTTATTTACCTTTTAATGAAAGCTGCGCGCATCCTTTAAAAAAAAATAAAAATAATAATAATAATAATAATAATAATAATAATAATAATAATAATAATAATAATAATAATAATAATAATAATAATAATAATAATAATAATAATAATAATAATAATAATAATAATAATAATAATAATAATAATAATAATAATAATATTTTATTTATACGAGTTATGTTGCGACGGAATAATAATGATTATAATAATAATAATACATTATACATGTATAATACTCCCACCATATACATAAATACCCCCCTTATCCTCATCAACCCTATCCATTTGTAATCCACCATCAAATTAGAGAGAGAAAAGGAGATCGTCTTTTGTCCCTCCGCCTTGAGATCGTAAGGTAAATCATTTTATACTAGCCTTTATGTTATTATTTTTATACCGTTGACCCGTCCCGACCTTGACCCACCACTGACCGCCTTTGACCACCTGTTTACCACCGTTGACCAACCTAAAATGGGGTTTGACCGAGTGAGAAAAAGGGATTTTTGGGGGTTTATGACTCAGGTTAGGGCTGCGAATTGGAGGGTGTTACGAGCTGGTTTGGGTCCGGTTTAAGGGTGGTAGTTGTCGAGGGTGGTGAAGGGAGTTGAGGGGTGGTTGTGGTTGGTGGCTAGAGTGGCTGTGGTGGCCGAGATCTGGGGTAGAAGATAGGGTGTACGGACACGGGTTTATGGGAGTTGTCAAGGGTGTTGGTGGCGTTACTGGTGGTTGTTGCCATCATGGTTGCTACTGCCAGACGCGCCGTGGTTGGAGGACAATGTGAGGGTGGTCGTCGTCGGCCGCCGTGGCCAGTGGCGGCCATGGTTGGGCCGGTTATGGTTGGGGGTGTGTGTTGTTTGTTGTGGTTTGTTGTTGTCGGTGGTGGTACGAGGGTGGTGCCGAGGTGGCGGTCGGCCGTGGTCCAACGTGGTGGTGGAGGCCACGGCGACAGCAGTGGGTGGTGGTAGTGCTTGGGTTTGAATCGGGATTTGTAGTGTATGTGACGGGTTTGTTTGGTTTATTTTTAGTCGTATATGTATTTGTATAATTTATTAGTAAATTTATACGTATTGGTATAAATATATTAGTATATTATACGTATTAATATACGTATTGGATTCGTATAATTATACGTATTTGTATACGTATTTGCAAGATTTAATGAGTATATTTATACGTATTTGTATTATTATCGTATTTTAGGAAATGTGTTTTGTGAGACGGTTTACGAGACGGGCCTAGTTTGTGTGACGGTTTGCTTATGCGGATTTACTGTGAGGTAGGTTAATCCTACTCAGTTTCAATATGCATTAAATGGTCATGTGAATCGTATTTTAGTGGTCATTGCATTAACACGATATTGGTTGAGGTGATTGGATGAATCGGTAATTGGCATATTGTGTGGTATTTGCATTTATCGTATTTGTCATATCTGTAGGATACTATGCGGTTGTTACTGTTGGTTGTTGTTCAGGAGATGGGAGGCGGTTGGGAAACTGTCTTCTGCCTGGGTCGCCTCTTGGAGTTTTCCCACTCCAAGAGGGATGTGCACATTAATGACTTGAGTTCGGAGGGACGCGTGTGGTTGAGACACGACGTCTGGCAGGGGATCCGGTTGGCTTCCGGACCCGGTACGCCTGGGCGTGTCCCTGTACCTGTTTGTGGTTGACGGTATGTCTGGGCGTGTCCCGGTACCAGTGAAGTTGTCGGTATGTCTGAGCGTGTCCCGGTACCGTGGTGGCGGTTGTTGGATATCATGTTATTCTTTTCATAGTCATGTTGTGTGTTCACACACTCGAGTCGTGTCACACTTTATTTATTTATTGAAACCGACGTTTGTTGTGTCTGTGCATTGTCACCTATCTCTTGGGTGGCTTGTGTCGATCCATATGATATCCTTTGGTCATATGTGGAAGAGGTTAAGTACAGGATGTTTGGATAGTACGCGGGAGACGGGACGAGCTTGACGATATCACGAGACGAGTCTAGTTGGCTAGAAGAGTATAGATGTCACGAGTTGTATTTTATGTATTCATTTGCCTACGTTTATGTAATTCACTAAACATTACATTAATAAAATGTTCTTTGATTGAAGTTTTAAAACCCTACCTCGGGAAACCGAGATGGTAACGCTCCAATTATCTTGGCCGGATAATCGGGGTGTTACAAAGTGGTATCAGAGCGACGATTTTGGAACCTAAACCAATGAACCAAAAATGAATTTAGGAGAGTCTAAGTAAAATGAACCCGACGTGAGTACAATAGGAGATCGGTTTTGGATGAGTAGGCGCCCTCATGCCAAAGTTAGTGCCTATCGTCTCAGTAGGTCACTACGTGGGTGGTTAGGCATATGGGGAACGCAATATGAATCGTGATATGAATGCATGTGTGTCGTGGTTTTAATGTATGTTTGAATATGGCATTGAGTATAATCATTAGTGAAAGTGGTATGGATACATGTGTTTTGTTACTTGTTATATGTTATCGTATGATAGAATTGTTTGTGTAAAATGTGATAACATGCGATGGATGGATAAGTAGACTCATGTGAATAGTATGTCATAGATATGATTAGTGTGTTTGATATGAGGGACGGTAGTCCCGAATCTTGGCATGTAGATATCATGTGCGTATTTGAGCTTGTTAGTGTCGTTGTTAGAATATAAATAATGATAGTTAGTGGTAGAATAGTTATGATTTTGGGAGTAATGTACCAAATATAGTGAGTGTAAGACCAAACTCAATCGAGTAGAGTAGTACTTGAGCGACTTGACCAGTTACTCGACCGAGTGGACAGTTCACTCGACCGGGTGGACCTGTCACTCGACCGGGTGGGCAAATTCAAGAAACTGGAAAACTTCTGAAAGATTTCCACTCGATCGAGTAACCTGTCACTAGACCGAGTGGAGTTGCACTCGACCGAGTGGCCTAAGTACTCGGCCGAGTAGGCCTGTTTAGCTAATAAATTCGTGTAAAATTTGCTTTTTCTACCTTAACTTCTCATTTCTATCTTGAAACTCGTAACTTCGGTATCGATTTATCTTAAAATAATTCAAAATTTTCATATTGTGATTTAATGTTTGAATTACACTTTGCTAGTCTACTTTCCCCTATCTGTTTTCTCAAATTTCGACCATGTAGTTGAGTTCATCTTTTTCATTTTGCAATTTGAAACGGTTTTATATATACACATGTTTATTCAAGTTTTATCAAATAAGTGTATGACCTTGTTCAAATTCATAGTAATGATGGATTTTCTATATCGTTAGAGTGGTCAAAAATCAGATTTTTACGATAAATTTTTTTCTTCCCACCATTGTTGAGTTTGGAAACTTGTGCTTTTGAGTCGATAACTGGATTTTCATATTTGTTGTTGGGTCATGTTGAACAAGAAAGGGCTTAACGCTTGTCGTTAAAGTCGGATTTTAACTCGTATGCGAAAATTTCAATTTGAATGTTTTGACTTACTTTTTCATGAGTAAAACTTGTTTTAATCGTCTTACAAAGACTACTATTATCCGTAGTAGTGCGGTACATTGTCTTAGAAACAAACATTTCATTGCAAATTTTGCCTAAAATTTTGAAACAAGTGAGGAATATGAACATTGCGTTTGAATCGACATTTGTAATGTATGTGGCTGTCGGTCGTGGTCCACCATGTTAAACCTCTAGAAAATAGCTTTTCGGGGTGATAGTCACTCTGTCTTTGGGCGGTTGAATTAATATTATTATTATTATTATTATTATTATTATTATTATTATTATTATTATTATTATTATTATTATTATTATTGTTATTATTATTATTATTATTATTATTATTATTATTATTATTATTATTATTGTTGTTGTTGTTGTTGTTGTTGTTGTTATTATTATTGTTACTGTTATTGTTATTGTTACTATTATTGTTATTGTTATTGTTACTGTTATTGTTATTATTACTATTATTATTATTATTACTATTATTATTATTATTACTATTATTATTATTACTATTATTATTATTACTAATTTTTTTACTATTATTATTACTATTATTATTATTATTATTATTATTACTATTATTATTACTATTATTATTATTATTATTATTATTATTACTATTACTATTATTATTAGTATTACTATTATTATTATTATTATTATTATTATTATTATTATTATTATTATTATTATTATTATTGTTATTGTTATTATTATTATTGTTATTGTTATTATTATTATTATTATTATTGTTATTATTGTTATTATTATTGTTATTGTTTTAGCAGGATTTTCCTGAAAGGATCCGGCTTAATTATAGAGTAATCAGGGTATCTAGTTCTATAATTTTGGTATGTTGCAGATGAATAATGAGGAAAGACTAGGAGAAAAGAATAATGTTTATATTATTTTGATAAGCTGAATACAAATTCTGTTTAAGTAATTGAATGCTCATAAAATGACGAAAAGATAAGTAATAGAATAGTTGCACACTAATAAATAATCAATGCCTTTGCCAATGCTAGAATTACAATATTTATAATCATGAAAACGAACGTTGTATTGGTCTTCAACGCCTTCTTCCTTTTTTGAAATAGCATTTAGGATTAATAGGGCATATTCCCTATTAATCCGGTTGACTCGTTCCTATTTGATTGATCCTTAACTTTTTCTTCCTTTGCACGTCCAGGTTCATGGGCAATATGGTTTTATAATTAGACTTAGTCTTCCTTGAGGATAGGACACGAATATATATCTTTATATAACCGTTTTGCTTCTTCTTCACTTAGTCTAGCCTGCTTTAATACTCTGCCAGGCTATTTCATGTACTTACCATCGAGGCTTCTCTTCCAGGATAAGGCGGCTGATTGCAATAATGACTAGAACTGTCGGTCTTCGTCTTCTTGATCAGCCTTGTAAGGTCGGGCCAGGTTATGGTCGGGCCAGGCTAATCTGGCCTAACAATTGCCCCTTGACATTTTACCCGTCCTGGATCGGGCGGGGGTGAGATGTCAACTTTACCGAGTTGAATAGTAAAGAGAATCATACTTAATCAATGACTCTTAGACTCCTAGTTACCGTTGAACACTGTAATTGCTAGGTGATGTCATCTTTGAGAGTTTTGCAATTTCTAGGGTTTTCATACCGTTATACATCTTCTATAAATACGGTATTTGGGACGAATTTGTTTTCCACCAATTTTCTTTCACTTTCTTTGCTAAATTTCTCTCTAGAATCCTTCCCTATTTCTCCTGAGTTCTTCTCTTGTCAACTTACAATTATTCAATAATTAACATCCATTACAAAGTAGATCAAAAATAAAGGATATGGGAGCCAAAAACGTCATGTTTCCCGAGAAATCGCGCACCTCGTAAGCTCGCTGCTGAGCACGAACCACGGATGTTCGGGAGGAAGAGGTGAGGGAAATTGATCCTCCGCTCGTCTTTGTGGCTTTTAAGTACCAGGATTCTGTTTTCACCGCCCTTCAATCTCTGGATTCTTCTTTTCCTGAGGAAAACTTACTAAAAACAAACTATGACAAGATTCTAAGGAAGAAGAAAATAATTCCGAGTCAACCGAGGTATGGATTCTCGAGTCTTATCCATCAGGGCTAACGGGTGTCACTGGATGGTTCGTATTTTTGATTGGGCGTTCAAAAGCGGTGTAAGTTACCTTTTACTCCCTTAATGATTGACACCATTCGTGCTATGGAGGTATCACCTTTTCAGATTATGCCAATGGTTTGGAAACTTGTCCATTCTATTGAAAATTTATGTGCTAAACACAATCTTGTAATTACTATTAATGATATCAAGGCAATATATCATATGAAAAATCCTGTTGATGGTCGTTTTAATTTGAGAATCAAGTCAAAAATGTCTCCATTAATTACTAACCTGGACTCTGGAGATGATAAAAGTTGGGCAAAGACTTTCCTGTTTATCCGGACCGAGACTCGGGATCGAGCTTTGATTATACGAGATATCCTCCTTGGAGAGTGGTAGGTTCCTGTACTTTTATTTTGCAATATATATTACATGAGATTAATAGATTTTGATTCTTACCTGTGTAATTTTGACGGTTTTTGCGGCTCCGATTGGAGCTTTGATCCTCCTTGATGAGGAAGTTTGTTTCGGGATAGAGGCTTTCCTTGCTATTCCGAGGAAGAGAGGACTGGCCGCTAGTTTGGGCGGGGGAATTGTTGCCCGGTATATGAAGACCAAGCCGATCGGGGTCGAGTACCCAAAGGCAAGCCTAGTTCTCCGCCCTTTCTGTATGTCTTTATGTTAATTGTTATCTTCTTGTCATTTCTCGTCGATACTTATGTATATTTTTTATGTATTCGTATTTAGGTCTTCCGCTAGGTTGGCCACTTTTCCGCAAAGGATTTGAAGGTGGGGTGGCTAGGATTGCTAAACAGTCCAAGAGCCAGGAGGCTAGTGGGAGTGACAAAACGCTTGATATCCCGGTTTCGATGTCCGGCCTTCTCAAGATCCACCGGGGTAGTGTCACCGGAGGTCGTCCAGGCTCAAAAAAGGAAGAGGGAAGATGTTGTCCTGGAAGAGGAGGAGGGAGAGAAAGAGCCTATCCAGGCTCAGCCAATCAGGAGTATAAGGCAGGTGCCTGCTAGGATTGATGACATGGATGATGCCCGGGCACGGATAGATGAGTTTTCTGCAAAAATGAGTGGCCAGCTATTATCTGCTAGTACCCTTGAGTCGTCTACCAGAGTGGTTTCTATTCTGACTTCTCTTGTAACAAAGGCTGCTGAACTTGCTTCCCAGGCTAGGGAGGTTAGTTGTAAAGGGATATTTTTAGTTGTCCGTGTGTTTTTTTGTTTTGCCTTGTACTTGGCTGATTGATTTTATATATATGTAGGGATTGGATGCGGGTTGGCTACGCTTGTCGGCTCGGGGATGCCAGGCCGGGGTTTCTAGTTTGGAGGAAAAACTGGATAAACTTAACTGTGACTGCACACATCCGGGGGTAATGAAGTAGTACTTCAATCTCGGTTGGGGACAGACTAGGGAGGCAACCAGGGCTGCTATAGTTTGTGAGGTGGCTGCAAAAAATGCTGAGAAGGTTGTCAGGCAAGAGTTGGAGGCTGAGAAGCAGGCAATGCAGGATCGGTTGAGAAAAAATGAGTAGCTTGCTGCTGAAAAGGAATTGGTGGAGGCAAGGTTGGCTGATGCTGCTGAGTACTTCTTCGGGAAAGGCCGGGTCGATGCTATGAGGGATCCGGAATCTGACCGGGCTAATTGGAATCCGGACCGGGATGAGATAGCTTTGGACGCTCAGTATCCTGATTTGGCCAATATGGGTCAAGAAGAAGAAGTGGATTCTCCTCCTTCCAAGGCAAAGTCTGATGACCAGGAAATGGCGGATGGTTGTGAGTCGGTCACTGGCTCAAAGATAACTTAGTTTTGTTTTTCTTTTAGGTTTTGGTCTATCCAGGGGGAATGTCCCTGGAATGAATATTTAGAAAAAAATTTTGGCCCATCCAGGGGGGATGTCCCTGGAATGGATGGTTATTAGGTGTGTGGTAAGGCCAATTATTTTGGATGAATAAATATTTGGTCTTTGTTTGTTTCTTTTTGTGTTTTGACAAGGTACTTTTGTAATGTTGGATGTGTACTGGATCTGACCAGTTTTTTGACTGGATCGGGCCAGTTTTTGTGCTGGATCTGGCCAGTCCTTATTTTTATTGTATGTTATGGGTGGGGTTGTTGCTCCGGAGGGCTTACGTCCCCCTGCACTGTCTGGAGGGCTTATGACCCATCTATGTTATACAAGTCAGGAAGGAGTTTTCCAGATTTGTATGTTTAAGTGGAGCTCAATATTTAAAGGCCTGTTTTGCAACTGAAATTTGGATATCAGTTGGATATTTGGTGGGGATATCCATATTTGGTGGGGGTGGCCCCCAATCTTTAAGATTTGTTTTAAATAAAATGCAATATGTAAAACAAGTATTGAAGATTTCACTAAGTAAATATGAGAACATAGATAAGTACTTGGGCACATAATTTGAAGAAATCATATACGGCATTTATTCATATAATTGCAAGTATCATACATATAGTTTCCAGGCAAGAAATGTCAAGGTGAAAAATTATACCTGGATTGAGAGATATATTTTATATGTGAAATAGTTTTAAATGTGCAATATTCCAAGCTCTTGGGATCATTTCGCCGTCCAGGGTCTGTAATCTATAAGCTCCCTGGCCGACTATTGAATCAATCAGATAGGGACCTTCCCAGGTTGGGGCCAGTTTGCCAGCATTCTTTTCTTTTGTGTTTTGGAAGACTTTCCTGAGGACAAGATCTCCTACCCTGAATACCCTGGCTTTTGAGTCTTGTTGTAGCTTTTCGCAACTCTTTGCCGATATCTTGCTAATCGATCTTTGGTTGCATCTCTTAGCTCTTCTGTTAAGTCATTTGTCCTCCATTAGAGGTATATTGCTTGTTATTGTGTTCAGGCTACATCTGGCTGATGGAATGTCCACCTCACCGGGATTATTTGCTTCACATCCATAGACCAAGGAGTAGGGGTTTGGCTGTGGATGTTTTAGGTGTGGTTTCAGCCCAAAGGACCAGGGGGAGCTCTTGACCCATCTGCCTTTTCTTCTTTCGACTTTTTCTTTATGCACGGTGATTACCACCTTATTCTTGGATTACGCCCGACCGTTAGCTTTTGGATATCCTGGTGTGGATGTTACCAGATTGATGTTCCATTGAGCACGGAAAATTTCTTGTTCTTTTTCCCACAAATTGCGTGCCATTGTCGCATACTATTTCGGAGGGGATGCCATATCTACATATGATGTTGTGTTTGATGAATGCTATGACATCCTTCTCCTTGACTTGCTGTGTGATTCGGCTTCTATCCATTTGGAGAAGTAATCAGTCATTGCTAGCATGAAAACTTTCTGTTCGGGTGCTTGAGGTAGTTTTCCTACTATATCCATGCCCCACTTCATAAATGGCCGAGTGCGGATATGGAATGTAGTTCCTCGGATGGTGATGGATATATGGTCCGTGAATCGACAAGCTTTGCATTTAGAGCTGAAATCCAGGAATCGGCTCTCAAGGTAGGCCAATAATAACCTGTTCTAAGTACTTTGCTTGCCAGGCTTCTTCCACCTTTATTATTTCCACAGTATCCTTCATGGATTTTTGATAATATCTGCTCTTTCCTTCTTGTGGTTCCAGGCATCGAGGTACGGCCCGGACTGTGATTTCTTAAAAAGCACGTTGTCAATAATAGTATATGAAGCGCTTTTATTTTTAGTGCTCTGGCATCTTGCTTATTTAAGGGAAGGATTCCCTGTTGTTGCTTGATCATAGTAGGGTTTTGTCCAAGAATTGGCAATATAAATTGGGAAGCTTTCATTTTGTTTATTTATTGCAGGTTCTAGTAAATGTACAATGGGTATTTTGTCGAAGTCTAGGGGACTGAAGTTGGATCCTAGGCCGGCTAGAGCATCGGCCTGGGTATTCAAGTCCCTGGGAATTTGGTCAATATTAAAATTGCGAAATTTTGATTTTAAGATTTGAACAACATCCAAATAAAGCATCATCTTTGAGTCTTTAGCTGTATATATCCCATTTACTTGGTTTGAAATAAGGAGGGAATCAGTACGTACCTTTAGGTTTTGTACACCAAGGTCAATACATACCTTTAGTCCAGCTATTAGGGCTTCGTATTCTGCTTCATTGTTGGTGGCTTCAAATGCACAGCTTATAGCCTGTACTATCTTATCCCCCTGTGGCGATTTTAGTACTACCCCCAGGCCTGTGCCCCTCATGTTGGCTGCACCGTCGACAAATAGGGTCCATTCTAGGTCTCCCTGGTCGCTGGTCAGTTTATTTACTTATTTTATTAGGTCGGGTTCTAGGGTCGGACTAAAATCAGCCATAAAGTCTGCTAGTGCTTGTGACTTAATTGTTGTTCTTGGTTCAAATGTTATGTTGTATGTGCTTAGTCAGATCTTGACCATTTACACATTCGTCCGGATAATTCTGGCTTCCTAAGTACAGATTTGATAGGAAGATTGGTTCTGACTATTATAGGGTGGCTTTCAAAGTATGGTCTTAATTTTGTGCAACTCATAATTAAAGCTAAAACATATTTTCAAGCAGGCCATACGATCTCTCGCATCCAGTAGACTTTTACTTACATAATAGACGGAGTCTTTGTTGTCCGTCGCTTCTTTGACCAGGATCGCATCGACGGTTTTGATCGGCAATGTATCTTGTCGGGGCTCATCTTTGATTGGTTTTGCCCAGGGGAGGAGAGGATAGATAAATCTTTAGGTCTTCAAAGGCGGTCGATGATCGGGGGTCCATTGAAAGTCCTTGTTTTTCCTTAGCAGGTTATAGAATGATTTGCACCTCTCTGATGATCTTGAAATGAACCTGTTCAGGGGCCGCTATTCTTCGTCGGCTTTTGTATGTCTTTATTTGTCTTTGGTGGTTTTAGCTCCAGAATAGCTTTGATCCTGTTCATTGGTGGCTTCTATTCCTCTTTTTGTCACCATGTAGCCCAGAATTTGCCTCTTGAGACTCAAGTGGCATTTTTGTGGGTTGAGCTTCATATTGAATTTCTCCAGTATTTGAAAGGCTACTTCCAGGTCTTTGACGTGGTCTTCTGCCTTTTTTGACTTGACTACCATGTCATCTATATAGACTTTCATGGTGTCTCCTATCTGGTCTTTGAACATCATGTTGACCTGACCTTTGGTAGGTTGCACTTTTGCATTTTTTAATCCAAAGGGCATAGCAAAGATAACAATATATACCTCTTTCGGTGATGAAATTTGTGCTTTTTCTCTGGTCTGCTGGATGCATTTTTATCACGATTGAATCACTGGAGGCATCCATGAATGTTAACATTTCGTGGCTGCAGTGGCATCTACCATTGCGTCGATGTGTGGCGGGGAAATGGATCTTTTGGGCGAGGCTTTGTTTAAGTCGGTGTAGTATACACGGACTCTCCATTTGCCATTTTTCTTTTGGACGACTACTACGTTTGCAAGCGATCAGGGTACATTACTTCCCCGATCATTCCCATGTCCAGTAGCTTGTCAACTTCTTGGTTGATGATTTCATGCCTCTCTCTGCAGCCGAATTTTCTTCTCTTTTCTTTGTCATGACGAGGCTTAAAGGATTTGTCAATATTTAACTTATGAGTAATAACATCGCATCTATACAGTCATATCAAAATGTGACCAAGCAAAACAAGACATTTTAGTTTTGAGAAAGCGACTGATTTGGTACGATTGAATCGGGTGCATCTCGACCCTACAAGTACTTTCTGTCGGGAAGTCGGGTCTAATATGACTTCTCTGTTTCCATCTGTGATTGTGCTACATATTCTTCCCCGACAGGTGACTTTAATTGCTATGCAAGGGACTTACCTGACTTTGAGGGTTTCAAAGCTTGAGTGTAACATTCTTGAGCCGTCCTTTGTTCTCCTCTGATGGTGGTTATCCCCATTCTGTTGGAATTTTCACGCATTGATGGTATGTTGATGGGATTGCTTTGACATTGTGGATCCATGGTCCGCCCAGGATTACATTATACGAGGATAGGCAATCCATTACTCCAAATCTCTCATATGAAGCCACGCCTTCCACATAGGTTGGCGGTGATTTTTCCCAAGGTGTTCTTCGTTTCTCCTTGAATCCAACCAGGACGCTGGATTTCTTGATGATCTTTCCTTCGTCTATCTTCATAGCTTTAAGGACGTCAAGCATTACCAGGTTGATTGAATCGCCCCATCTATCAGGATTCTTGATACCTTTTTTGTGCCAATTTGCATGGTGATTACCAGTGTCATGGTGTAGATCGATATTCCCTGCAGTCCGAGTCATCAAAGGTAATAGCGGGCAATGACTTGGGCCTGGAAGGAGGTTGAAGTCGGATTCCTGGATATTCTTTTGGCGGTGAGCTGGTCGGACCACGATTTCGATCCTCCATTTATGAATTTGACTTCATAGATGGGGGGAGGAGGAGGAGGGTCCTATTTGTTTTCTGGATCTCTCTTGTTTTGTCCTTCATCTTTGTTCTTTGGTTGTTGGATTAAATCCTTCAAGAAGCCTTTCTTGAGGAGATATGCCACCTGTTTCCGAGCCTGGATGCATTCTTCGTGGTGTGTTCGATGTCACGATGGAAGTCACACCATCTCGTTGGGTCTTTCCTGGGATTGTCGGATTTCTTGGGCCATCATTTGTATCTCCCAGGCTTTCAGCGTTTAATTAATCCTGCAGTATTAATAGAGAAGTTATATTCGGGAATAGTTGGTAAGCTAGAAAGGTTACCTTTGTGTTCATGTGCCATGTTGACTTGAGATCTTTCGGGCCGGAATAGGGTCTTCGATCTGGGGTTGCCTCCTTTCGGTAGGAGCTTTTCCTATTAGTGTGTCCATAGACTTGCTTTCCACGGATGAGTTCGTTCACGAAGTTGAGATCTTCTTCTAATCGACATGCTCTAAGGCGATGGACTGAAACAGTGGCAAAGGTTGGACATGCTTTCTTGGTCAGTCCGCATAGATGTCATCTTGTCAAGGGACTCCTTGCTCGAAGGCTTCCATCGTTGTTTCTTCATCACACGGGAATGGCCACCTTTTCTTTGACAAATCTGGCCGAGAAATTCTTTGAGAGATTCTTCAGGAAGTTGCTTTACCCCGAAGCAGTTCTTTCGGGTCTCTTAGCCATATCCCCGTCGCTTTGCATGGAATTGTTGATTGAAGGCATTGATTAATTCTGCAAAATTCTTGATACCTCCATTTGGGAGATTGATGAACCACCGTAATCTTTGCTCGGTCAGGGTTGTATCAAAGCCCTTGCACATGTAGACTTGCTCGAGTTCACTTTGGGTATTGAGGCGACCAACATTTTTGTTTCAATATGGCAACATGATTTTGTGAATCGAGGTTCCATCATAAGTTCTCATGGATGGGACAAGTAAATTTCTTGGGAGATCAATCTTTGCAATTTCATCCGCAAAGGGTGAATCAGCAAAGCTGTCAACTTCTACTTGCCCACGAGGTCCGGCACTCAGGGTATATTTTCTATTTTGTTGTAGAGTTTTGGATTTCTGAAGCATAGCCATCATTATTTCGTCAGTTTTGTTTGTTTCATCATTGGGAATGGTTGGGGTACCGGATAATGTATCCTTCTCTGGGGTTCCAAAATTAGAAAAGTCAATGTTTTTGATAATGGATGAGAATGGGGTCCCTGGTTCGAATCTGGTCTTGGAGCCCGAAGCTTGATTTTCCAATTTTTTCCTCGGCTAGACTCGATTCCTTGCCTATTGATTTCCTTCTGCCTGGGCTGCCTTCTCTTGGATTGTTTCCAATTCTTTGATCTTGGCCAGGGCAGCCGCTAATTGTTGTTCTGCGGTGAGTTCCACCATTTTTGTGTGTGAATATTAAATTAAAAATGATAAAGGGAATTTTATTGGTTGAAGAACTAGATGCCCCACGGTGGGCGCCAATTGTTTTAGCAGGATTTTCCTGAAAGGATCCGGCTTAATTATAGAGTAATCAGGGTATCTAGTTCTATAATTTTGGTATGTTGCAGATGAATAATGAGGAAAGACTAGGAGAAAAGAATAATGTTTATATTATTTTGATAAGCTGAATACAAATTCTGTTTAAGTAATTAAATGCTCATAAAATGACGAAAAGATAAGTAATAGAATAGTTGCACACTAATAAATAATCAATGCCTTTGCCAATGCTAGAATTACAATATTTATAATCATGAAAACGAACGTTGTATTGGTCTTCAACGCCCTTCCCTTTTGTCGGAGCTGTTACCGGATTAATAGGGCATATTCCCTATTAATCCGGTTGACTCGTTCCTATTTGATTGATCCTTAACTTTTTCTTCCTTTGCACGTCCAGGTTCATGGGCAATATGGTTTTATAATTAGACTTAGTCTTCCTTGAGGATAGGACACGAATATATATCTTTATATAACCGTTTTGCTTCTTCTTCAGCTTAGTCTAGCCTGCTTTAATACTCTGCCAGGCTATTCTGTACTTACCATCAGGCTTCTCTTCCAGGATAAGGCAGCCTGATTGCAATAACAGCTAGAACTGTCCGGTCTTCGTCTTCTTCAGTCAGCCTTGTAAGGTCAGGCCAGGTTATGGTCAGGCCAGGCTAATCTGGGCCTAACAGTTATTATTGTTATTATTATTGTTATTATTGTTATTGTTATTGTTATTATTATTGTTATTGTTATTGTTATTGTTATTGTTATTGTTATTGTTATTGTTATTGTTATTGTTATTGTTATTGTTATTGTTATTGTTATTGTTATTGTTATTGTTATTGTTATTGTTATTGTTATTGTTATTGTTATTGTTGTTGTTGTTGTTGTTGTTATTGTTATTGTTATTGTTATTGTTATTGTTATTGTTATTGTTATTGTTGTTATTGTTGTTATTGTTCTTGTTGTTCTTGTTGTTCTTGTTGTTCTTGTTATTGTTCTTGTTCTTGTTATTGTTCTTGTTATTATTAGTTGTAGTAGTAATAGTAGTAGTAGTAGTAGTAGTAGTAGTAGTAGTAGTAGTAGTAGTAGTAGTAGTAGTAGTAGTAGTAGTAGTAGTAGTACTATTATTATTAGTAGTAGTAGTAGTAGTACTGTTATTATTACTGTTGTTCTTCTTGTTGTTCTTGTTCTTGTTCTTGTTGTTCTTGTTGTTCTTGTTCTTGTTGTTGTTCTTGTTATTGTTATTGTTATTAGTATTAGTATTAGTATTATTAAACTAGTATATTAGGACACACTCATTATTATTAGACTAGCTTAGTTTATATTATTCTACTCTCTTATTTTTGTAGGGGAAGAACCCTAGCTAGAACATTTCTCTCTCTAATTTTCCTTCAACAAAAGTTGTAATCTTTCTCATTTAATAGCTTAATTCTCCTCTAGTTTAGTTTAAATCTACAATTCCTCATTAGTTTATACTCCCTCCATTATTCTTTATATGTCGTTTTAGCAAATTTCACACTTATTAAGAAATGATTTAAGAATGATTATAACATTAATTAAGCATTTAATTAGAGATTTGAAAAGTGAAAATTGTTTAAATCAACCAATGAAAGGAAATTTGGATGAGAAAATATTAAAGAATCATAATTAATAATGCATAGAAAAATACAAAACGACATAGAAAGAGTAAATTTTTCACTTATCTAAAACGACATATAAAGAATAATGGAGGGAGTATTTAGTATTGGGTTGTAATTGGAAGACAAGAAGAGATTCATCTTTCTTATTTCAATCCAAGTTTGCTCCTTTAATTATTGTTGGTATAATCCTTCTCCTAATTTCATCTTACATTCATTTATTTACATGTTTATTGCTGTTAGATTTACTTGCTTTCATATTATGTTTTCTCTTGCTATTTTCATGTTGAGTTGTTCATCCTTTGCTCCCATTATTATAGTCATGCTTGAGTAGTGTTTTACTAGGGTGAAGGGGAACCTTGTGTGGATAATAAGGGTAGATTATTGGCTTAAAACTACAAGTAATCTATGGGTAATTTCTCTTTTAATTGTCATGCATACAAAGTGTTTGTCGAATTGCTTGAATGAGAATTTGAGTCCTTCTACAATCTTATTACTTGTTGGGTGAGAGCTTAACTAGTGTTTAGATATTACATGATAATTAATGGGTTTTGGGTAATTTAAGTGAGGGATTAATTATGCTTAACCTTGGGTTAGTCTCACATCGAAGGGTGGGGATTTACCTTAGAATTTGCCTTAATTACTTGTAATCTATGCCAAGACTCGAGCTTCTATCAACACAAGTAAACCCGACCACCCTAGTCTCTTTAATTGATATTTTAATCGTTTTAGCATCATCTAGTTCATTTACTTGCTCTTAGTTGTAGTCTTATTACCAACTAGTTTATCAATTTTTTAAAGCTCTTGCTAGAACTAAACTAGAAATTAATAAGCAATTTAAGAGCCATAATCCCGTCCTTTGGGTTCGACCCTCACATCTACAACGATCACTCGTTATACTTGCGAGGTTACAAATATAAAGCATATCAACCACCACCACGTACCACCACCACCACCACCTTTAACACCTATGCCCCTACCCTTATGTCATTTCCAGTGTCCATCGCTGACCACCACGGCCCACCCAAGCCATCACCGGTCACCCAAGCCCATCGTCGAACTGTAACGCCTCCTTGCCCTTTTCTCACCTTCCTTCCCTCTTTGCCCCCTCACTGACCGTCGAACCTCCTCTCTCGTCCCTCTCGCCAATGACTTGCTTACCTTTATCTTCCCCCCACCCTTTAAAATTCCCATACATTACCCATAACAAAACACCACCAAATCGCCCCCACCCCTCAAAACATAAGATAAAAACATTACCAGTCACCCAAAGCTCGAAAATCCCTCAATTTTAGAGTTTTGTTTTCTTGGTGAAATGGAAGTAATATATTTCAAAACCAACCACACAATTACATCAACCCTGTTATCAGTATCATAGCTCTAAAAATATTATACATTAACCAACCAATCTTTGTGTTTTGCCGCCATTTTAGCTCTTAGCAAATGCAACATTTACTTGTTCACTCCATTCCATACATTTTTAACCAAAATATCAGGCCTGGTTATATAAACATTCATTTTGCTCTGATTTCTAGTTGATGAGAGTGATGTCGTCGGGTCTCCCAATCAAACACATTTATAATACTCAACAAACAACTAGTTAGTGGTAAGTCGAGGTCGATCTATGGGACGGTGTGCTTTGGGTTCTAAGTCTATCTATCTCAATTTATGCTAGTGTCACAATTGATTTGGGTTGTAGTTGGTGAGTCTAAACTAATGGAAGCAATAAAGTAAAACAAGCAATAAAGCAAATAAGGGTGTAAACAAGTAATAAAGGGTACTAGGATATCATGGGGTCATAGGGGATTCATGGTGTTGATCATACAAACATGTTTACAAAGTTGCGAGCAATTAATGTTGTAAAGGAACCGAGTTGGTTTATGTCTTACGGTTCATAGGAAGAGTTGGGTCCCGGAGCCGAATCGATTAGATTGTACAACACCTATAAGTCGACTTAATTTCCTCCTATTCAACTTCCATGCATGGTCTAACAAGACTCGAGTTGGTTTATATCTTCCAAGTCTTGTTGAGTAGATAAGAGATGGGTAAAAATGCAAGGATTCATAGGCTTAGCATTTCATCAAACATAACATGTGCATAGGTTGACATCACAACAAGCAAGCAATTTAATTATGAAAACATATTAGATTAAGCATGATTATTAATCCCATGTTGGTTTCCCTAATTACCCATTAATCCTAGCTAAGAGACTACTCACTCATTATCATGGGAAACATGTCATTAATGGTGTCAATCATCACAACAAGTATAAACATGATAATAGAATGAAGAAATGAACAATAAAGAGTAAAGAGTGAAGGAATTATACCAAACTTGAGATGATGCAAATAGTAAAGTAAAGAATAATAGAAGAAACTTGATTGATTGATGAAGGGTTGTCAATCCTCCAATAATAACCCAACAATCTTCAATTACCCAAAAGTAACAAATTTGGACAATAATTAAGGAGAGATTAATGTGTAATTTGTGGAAAGATTAAAGAGTAATTTATTCTAATCTATTCCTAATCTAATCTAAGAGAGTTTTCTAATGTGGAAGCCCCTCTACTCTAAAAACTTGATGATTTGATTATTTCAGAGCCAAAGGAGCAACCCTTGCCTTGGTTTCCGAGCAATTTCTTCTTGCATTGACTTCCTTCTCGTCATCCTTGCTTTTTAACCCTATGCTCCTTCTATATTCTCTTTGTTTCTACATACTTGGCCATCATTCTTGCCTCCTCTTCATACTAGTCCATCCAATATCATCAAAAAGCTTCTAAATATGCACGGGAGACGGGAATTTCCGCCTAATTGTCTTCTTTCCTACAAAACATACGAAATGCACTAGGAAAGCAAAATAGGAAGCAATTGACGAATAAAATGGTCATGAAATATTATAATAGTATGCAAAATAGGTTCAATTAGGGGACTAAATGTGTGCAAATAATATTCACATCAAATATCCCCAAACCGAACCTTTACTCGTCCCGAGTAAAGAGGTGACAAAAACTAGGACCCTTATTCAAACTAACCTACTAATATAGCCGATGTGAGACTAATAGCGGGTCTCACTCCGCCCCTTCAACTCACAACAAGACAACCATGAGGTAGGATTCCTTCTTGTAAGGCAAGGTGGGTCTTGCCAAAATGGCGACACATCCAAGCATTAATTACACAAAACACGTAATGGATGCATCTACAAAAGAATAGCCACTTTCCTCATCTAAGTGGCGGAAATTATCTAAAGGGGAAGCAATTCAAGGGTACACACTCCTTCATAGATATGGTTTCTTCAAACTACTAAGCCTAGAAGGATAGCAATAAATCACTTCCAAGTTGTGTCAAGCTAGGGTACTTTTGTCCTCAATCGTTAAATGATTTTATCAAGAGTAGACTCCCTATGGTGTTAGAAATACTGGAGGATCGCGGAATTCCCCCTCTTGCCTAGACAAGAAGAAGGGTCGTCCCCTCTCTACTATGCATAAAAATGGATATGATGGATAAAGGGATCAATAGGATTTGAGTTTCATTTGGGAGTTTGCTTTTGTTGTTGTTTTCCCCCCAATTTCTTGTGGCATATAACATTTGAGAACACTTTCTTTTTGCCATTTCTTTTGATTTTTGGCATTTCAATACTTGACAACTTTTCAACTTTTTGCATTTTCTTTTGAACATTTTCAAAGTCACCCCAATTAGTAACGAGGGTGCCTTATATTTGAAGCATAGGAGTTTTCATTTTTGTTACTCCTCTTTTCTTTTGATGCATTTGCAAACTTTTTCTTTTCTTTTCTTTTCTTGAACTCAAATTTTTGAACAATTTCTTTTTGTGCCCATTCCCTTTGATGACAAAATGTATGGTAGAACACGGCTGATAGATGGTTGCATGGTTTCAAGGGTCACCTTGGAATAAACGGTAGCCAAGGAGTTATCACACCACAAGGTATTCTTGACTAGGCCTTAATTCATGGGTCAAAGGATATTAGCATGACACATCCTAGGGTGTTTTACAAGCATTCTAACAAGCAAAGTCTTAAGAAGAAAAAGTATCTACAAGGGCCTTATATACACTTGTCAAGTTTCCCAAATAGATGCTTTCACAATGTTTTTCTAACATGCAACTACATGTCATGATGCAACTAACATATATACATCCTAATGCATATGCTTCTACCAACTAATATGCCAAATAATCTAAATGCAATCCTAAATTCACATTGTTTATACCGCAACAATCAAAATAAAGCCACATAGTCATTAACATAAAGGGGAAAAAGGAGATTGGAAAGATCATACCATGCGGTCTTCAATATCCTCATGTCTCGGATGTGGCGTAGTTAATTAATGTGAAAAAGAATGAACAAACACAATATATACAAAATATATACAAGACTACACTACAAAGGAAATGAACTTGTTTTTGGATTTTTGAATTTTTCAAATTTTTATGGTTTTTGTTTTTATGAAATTAAAAGTCATATTTTTGTCATTTTTCGAAATTTTTCAATTTTTATACATTTTTGGAATATAAATTCCCATCCTCCACTTTATTTTGGACATTGTCCTCAATGTACATGTAGGAGTAGGAATAAAAAAGGAAATACATTTTTTGGATTTTTGATTTTTTTGAAATGAAGTAAAAATGCAATGATATGATATGAATGAATGCATGCTCTAACTAAATGCAATTCTATATGCAATATATAACAAATGAATGCAATCTAAATTACACTAAATGATGCATGATTTCTAGTAAACTATGGTCACTTATGATCAAACCTCCCCAAACCGATTTAAACACTATCTCTAGTGTAGAAAAGAATAGGATTGGTCATTAGTGACTATGCATGAATTCTAATCTATATGCAACTATCTACATGAATTATGTTAGATATATTACAATGCAACTATACTATATGAACTAACTAATACAAATGCAATATGAAATATAATACAAATGCAAGCTAAATGTATATGTAAATAACTAAATGCAAGTGTAAATGTAATGCAAAGTCAAAGGAAAGGATATCTTACAAATGGTGGTTTGAGGTAGGACTCCACCAAACTAGTTTAATTTGTTGAAATTCTTTGTTTTGTCCATAGAGCTCAAGGCTCTTAAAAGAAGATCAAAAGCTTGTGAACAGGCTCCAAATAAGCATAAGTATGGGTGGCTCCATTTGAACATGAAATTTGGCCAAGGAAGTTTGTCATATATTCTTTCTTTCACCTTGTCCTTGGCATTAGAGCTTTCCCAATGCTTCAAACCAATAAGCCCATGATTCTCGTTAACACTAGGTATGAAGTATGGTTCATACTCGTCCGAAGACTTCCACTCACCACCTTCTCCTTCGATTTCGGGGATGATGATAGCGTTTGAATTTGTCAATCCTTCAAGAGTAGAAGGAGAATTCTCATGGCATTGATGACGGGGTACCTTTGGAGTCGAAATTGTGGGTGCCAAATCTCCACAAGTAAGTTCATTTGCAAGTTTTTTCTTGAGCTTTTCCACCAAGTACCCTTTATATGATGATTTGACTTTTTGGAGAAGATCCATCATATCATCTCCAATAATCATAGGTTCCATGGTGGGTGCAAAAAGGTCTTCATGGTCAATAGGAGAGAGGAAGTCATCTTCTTCATGGAAGCATACCTCAAACTTCTCAAGGATGGGCTCCTCAAGTGAGGCAATCTCACAACTCCATTCCTCTTCTTCATTCCATGAGTCATTGCAAGACACATATTCCGCATAAGCTTCTTCCTTAGGCACGTCATCATCGCTATCTTCATACGAATCATAGATAGGGGCTTCATTCTTCTTCAATAATTCTTCCTCCACCATCTCTATATTCACATCAAAAGACACACCTTCATACTCATAAAGTTTAAGAGTATTTGGCTTACTCAACCTCATATCTTCCTCATCAAATACCACACTTTCATAATCACAAGAGCTCAAGTAGATTGGCTCTTCCCACTTCTCATCTTCCACATCAAAGGTTACTCCTTCAAACTCACATTCATGGTCAATGCTCAAGGATTGGTGGGGAGTGGTTGGTTGGGTGGTTTCTTGGGTTGCCTCCATTTGGGCAATTTGAATCTCCAACTCCTCTCCTTGGGTAACAATGCCTTGAAGAACATTGTCCCTCTTTTGACTTTCCTCTAGCATTTTTTTGAAGAATTTTTGTTGATCTCTCATCATTTTGGATGGGTTCATCATCTTGTTGTGGGTGGGTGTGAAAGTGGTTGTATTGTGGCAATTAAAATTCATTATGAAGTGGGTATTGGGTGGGTGGTTGTTGTGGATATTGGATGTGGTGATTTTGGTGGGAAAGGTTGGGGTAGTGGTTAGGATTTTCATTGTACAAATAGTAAGGTAGGTTTGTGTTGACTTGCTCCTCAAACTCCCCATACCCATAGTCATACTCAAAAGATCCACCACATACTCCATATGTCAAGTATTGAGCCATCATAGCTAAGACAAGGAAACAACTACAAGTATGGAAACTACACAAAAATGGTAAGAACAATCCTTGAGGAACAAGTTCCTTATGGTGAAAGCAAAATCAAAATAGACAAACAAGTAAGAACTTAATCACATAGCACCATCCCCGGCAACGGCGCCATTTTGATGAGTGTGATGTCATCGGGTCTCCCAATCAGACACATTTATAATACTCAACAAACAACTAGTTAGTGGTAAGTCGAGGTCGATCCATGGGACGGTGTGCTTTGGGTTCTAAGTCTATCTATATCAATTTATGCTAGTGTCACAATTGATTTGGGTTGTAGTTGGTGAGTCTAAACTAATGGAAGCAATAAAGTAAAACAAGCAATAAAGCAAATAAGGGTGTAAACAAGTAATAAAGGGTACTAGGATATCATAGGGTCATATGGGATTCATGGTGTTGATCATACAAACATGTTTACAAAGTTGCAAGCAATTAATGTTGTAAAGGAACCGAGTTGGTTTATGTCTTACGGTTCATAGGAAGAGTTGGGTCCCGGAGCCGAATCGATTAGATTGTACAACACCTACAAGTCAACTTAATTTCCTCCTATTCAACTTCTATGCATGGTCTAACAAGACTCGAGTTGGTTTATATCTTACAAGTCTTGTTGAGTAGATAAGAGATGGGTAAAAATGCAAGGATTCATAGGCTTAGCATTTCATCAAACATAACATGTGCATAGGTTGACATCACAACAAGCAAGCAATTTAATTATGAAAACATATTAGATTAAGCATGATTAATCCCATGTTGGTTTCCCTAATTACCCATTAATCCTAGCTAAGAGACTACTCACTCATTATCATGGGAAACATGTCATTAATGGTATCAATCATCACAACAAGTATAAACATGATAATAGAATGAAGAAATGAACAATAAAGAGTAAAGAGTGAAGGAATTATACCAAACTTGAGATGATGCAAATAGTAAAGCAAAGAATAATAGAAGAAACTTGATTGATTGATGAAGGGTTGTCAATCCTCCAATAATAACCCAATAATCTTCAATTACCCAAAAGGAACAAACTTGGACAATAATTAAGGAGAGATTAATGTGTAATTTGTGGAAAGATTAAAGAGTAATTTATTCTAATCTACTCCTAATCTAATCTAAGAGAGTTTTCTAATGTGGAATCCCCTCTACTCTAAAAACTTGATGATTTGATTATTACAAATGGGGTATATATAGTAGAGCATCATTAGGTTAAGCAAGGGTAAAATAGTAAATAACAATGCTAAATGTTGGGTAGGGAATCGTGTTAGAAATCTATATCTCATTACTTGACATATTCATATATGTGTTGATTTAATTTTAGTTATAAAATTAAAAGATGATCTTATGCATGCAAACAATAATAAAATTAAAGAAGAAATCATCATCTTACATTGAAGATTTCGGATTTTATGGGCACAAGTGAGTTCTCCTACTCACTTGTTCTTGAGCTTCCTTAAGTGGATGAACAAGGATTCAAGTAGAGAATCCCTCCCAAGGATTTATACCCAAAGTAACAACTTAATAAAATTAATATTATTATTACTAGAACAATATTAATTTTGTATAAAATTGACCAAAATATTATGTTGCTCTCTCAATATTTCGATTAAGAGAAAGGAAGAAGGAGGAAGATTTTTATCTCTCTAAAAACTCTTATTTTAGATGATGAATGAATAATAATACACTAATGTTTTTCATGTAGTGTATAAGGTAAATTATGGAGCAAAAGACCCTTGGCCTTGCTCTTGAAAAACCGGGTAAAGGGGGGGGGGGGTGGAAATAGCCAATGCATGATCAAGGTTCTCTTCACAAAGATAAGTAGTGTTGCATGGCTAGGTTTAGGAAGAAATGATTATGTTTACCACTAACATAATCAACATAATATATTCCTAATATCACCCCTAATTTCGGTCATTATAAATAAAATGGACTCCATTTTATTTTTGTCAATTTGTCAATTTTGTCACATGTCACATAAAATTGTTATGTATTTTTAACATATTAAAAATCAACGCATTAATAAAAATACGTCATATACAAAATCGACTTAGTAATTCATAATTACTTGTACCAAAATATTTTACCAAATATAAATCACAACATCTTGTGCTTATAATAAATTTATTCATTCAAATGCAATTGTTTCCTTAAACAATAATTTCATCTAAGTAATAAAACAATTCGATTACTTAGACCGTATCTTATTTAATCAAATTACAATGAGACACGTAAATATAACTTCCAAAATCGTCCGTCAATTTTAAGTAATTTAATTAACCCGTATCGTCATACGATCAATTAAATGATCAATTAAGAATGTTACCCTTTAGGTATGACCTAAGGGGATCAACTGATCACCACCGTCTCACGACAGTAATGTCAAACTCTAGTCAGCCAATCATTACCGATATGTGTGGACCAGTTGACAGAAAATTACTTCCCAATTGTATTCTTTAAAATGAGACTTAAACATGTGATCGTCATGATCAACAGTTGTGATCGCATTATTGTCGGAGGACACATATTCCAAAAAATCGCTCCTCTCAGAAAAGATGCGGGTCTCCTTTTTGCCGGTCTTTATAAAATATGCGCATCTTCAAAGAGGGAGAAGAAAACGTTGGGGCCTGTAACACAATCCGAGCGTCCAAGGTATCGGGACGCTCGGATAATAGGAAGGGAAGACGAGCGTCTTTGAAGGGGGGACGAGCGGATTGTCTCAGGGGACGAGCGTCTTGAGTCTCGGGACGAGCGGATTGGCGGACAGCTTCTTTGTTTGAGCTCGGATTGTAAAACGGACGTCTTTTTCTCATCCGGACTCCTATTGGAGTGATTCAAAAGCCTAGATCACTTGATTTTTCAATGGCGTTCCATCTAGCATACTTTAAGAACCAAAAGAGCAACCCTTGGCTTGGTTTCCGAGCAATTTCTTCTTGCATTGACTTCCTTCTCGTCATCCTTGCTTTTTAACCCTATGCTCCTTCTATATACTCTTTGTTCCTACATACTTGGTCATCATTCTTGCCTCCTATTTATACTAGTCCATCCAATATCATCAAAAAGCTTCTAAATATGCACGGGAGACGGGAATTTCCGCCTAATTGTCTTCTTTCCTACAAAACATACGAAATGCACTAAGAAAGCAAAATAGGAAGCAATAGACGGATAAAATGGTCATGAAATGTTATAATAGTATGCAAATAGGTTCAATTATGGGACTAAATGTGTGCATTATTAGGTTCAAATAAAATAGACAAATGCAGTAATACAAGCTCCAGGGGATTTTTTTTTTCTCTAAACTGCCTCTAAATCTGGTAATTTGTCACCAAATCTAATTAAGATCATACACTATTTACAGGAGTGTTGGTTTGTGTGATTGGGGTTTTATCTACAGTCTTATAGTTTTTAAGTGTTTAATTTACATGCGTGAGCCGTAATTAATCCTCTTAGCAAGAACTAGTTGTAGTCCCACTTGAATAACAATTAAGTAATTGAATCCTTATTTGTAAGCTTGTCACACTATTAGTTAGCAATGATATGAACCCTAAACCCTTTTTATAAATAGTGAATTCGTCTTTTAAAGTTTTATTATTGTTTTAGTTAGTATAGTTTGTGATACTACGGTTTTTTAGTCCTTAGTTACTTGGTAGAGTAGGTAGTACCCGACCGAGTAAGTCGTCGTGTGACTTCGGGTCAGGCTATTGTCCAGGAGCACTCGGCTCGGCCGAGTACTCCAGGTACTCGTCCGAGTATCCGCTCTGACGGGATTAATTTCCACGGTTTTGTTTATAATAAGTGGGGAAGTATATAAATCGTTTCCTCAGTCTTTTATCATTTGATATTATTTCTAAAAACACTTTTCACAAAAAGAAGATTGATGCAATGTTCTACTGCTTCTCCTTTTTTGTAAGCAATTCCAAGCTAGGGTTCTTCATTCCTTAAGCTTTTCGCATCTAGTCTCGTATCAATCGTTGGTAAGCTTTATACATACCCTTATTATTTTAGTATCTTGTTTAAGTTTTGCCAAACCCTAATTGGGTGATTTGGTGGTTTTGGGTAGAAATCGAATTATGATGTGTAGTTGTTGTTTATTCTTGTAGGTGACGATATGGTACTCTTGTACATTTGCATGATTGGCTGCAGTTATATCGGATTGCGAAAAGGTAGGGTTTTCCCTACTTAGTTACCTGATTAATTGAATATAAAATGATGATGGTTGATTTATTGCCATGATTAATATGATTATAGTGATTGTGATATATTGGATGATTTGGCTTGGTTGTTTGTTTGGTTTGTCTGTGGTTTTCGAGGTGCGTCATCAGCTGAGTGGAGTCATCATCGGGAATGGCTTCACGCTTTGACTCGCCCCTTGTGGTTCCCGTCACAAGGGGGATGTGCACATTAATGGACATGGGTTATTCGCTCTTGGTGTGAGCGGGGCTTAGGTGGTAAGGCCGCGGTCCCCACTAGCAGTGTGGATTACCTGTTGCGATGGGTAATCTGGCAGGGCTACACACTTTAGTATGTAGTCAGTGATTGGTGATGAAATGGAGATCGGAGGAAGGCGAATGGTTGAATTGGATGTTTATTGTTGTTTTCTTATATTGATTATTAAGTGAACTGACCCCGTTGTTGTTTTAAAAAACTGCGGTGATCCATTCGAGGATGGTGAGCAGTTGATTAGAAGGTACTTCTATGGATAGCTCGCGCGTTCTAGCTGGGATGGAGTCATCACTTGTTGAGTCTATAGTCTTTCGCTAACAGTTGTTATAGTTTTGAATATTTTGGTTTTGCCAGCACTAGTACTTTCGGTTTGGTTTTTCAGTTGTATACATTTAAACAGTTGAACCTTAAATTATGTTTCTTTATGGTCACTTTTGATATACTTTACCTCGGGCAACCGAGATGGTAGCATCCCCCATATGCTAGGGTGGTTTTGGTAAGGCACCCTGGTATGTTGAGGCGATACATAGTTAGTTTAGTTTAATTAACTACATCCCGTTAATTGATCAACGTAGCTAACTCATATTTTGAGACTGGTTGGCACTTTGTCCTTGACCTCCATGAAATTGACCCGTAAGCACTACAACTAACTCGTTTGTTTGCGGTAAATTTTAACAGGATAAACCAAAGTATGAAATGAATAGCATAATTTACTCTAATTATATAGCTAGTGTAAGTCTGTGTTGAATGGAAACGAATATTATCACAATTTACGTAACTAGGTAAAAGTTTCGATGATTGCATCACTAGTTAACTAGCGAAGACAAATATGTAAGCAACAAGAAAGAAAGAATGAGGCTTTTGGTTCACCGCGTTAATCAACATGCTCTTTACGCTCAATTAGACCTGTCAAACGGGTCGGGCGGGTCGGGTCCCGGGTCGGGTCAAACGGGTCGGGTCAGAATACGGGTCGGGTCAAATACGGGTCGGGTCATATGGGTCACGGGTCGGGTTAGGGTCAGAATACGGGTCAAGAAATAATTTTTAACGCCTTTTTTAAACGATTTTTTTAATGTAAAAAATATATTTTTAAAAATTAAAATATGTTTAAAATTATTATTTTAGTCATATTCATCATATACAATAATTATATTGATATAATTATTAAAATAAAGTTTTTTTAATAATTATTTTATTATTAAATATTATAAAAGTTATATAAAATTGACTTTTTAGTTGAATTTTTAATTTTAAGTAATAAAAAAATAATTTTTTAACTATATTTTCAAATATAATATATAAATAATAATATTTTTAATAAAATTCATGATTTTCCCTTGACCCAACGGGTCGACCCGTTCGGGTCGGGTCTCGACCCTAAAATAACGGGTCATTTCGGGTTCGGGTCAAACGGGTCACGGGTCGAAAAAACCGGGTTTGTAACCCTAAGAAAACGGGTCGGGTCGGGTCGGGTTTTCGGGTCGGGTCGAGTTTTAACAGGTCTACGCTCAATTAATCGAAAAGATGAACAATGGTAATTAGTTAGACGATGTGTAATCTCAGATCAATATCTACTGGAGGACCATTAAAAGGCTCTCGCAACCTTTCAGCTATTCACTGATCACATGTAAGTCGAATCTATGTACTTAAGGCAAAAGTAAAGTTGAATTAATAATTTCAAGATGAGAACCCCAAATCATTATCATTGGAGACCAAATTAACCCTATAAAGAGATTATCTACTCATAATAAAAACAACTAACAATAAGACAATAATAAGTATGCATGATTGAAAGAAATGGAGTAAAAATAAATACTAAAAGAAGAACAATTCTATTAATTGCACGGAGGAAATAAGTAAACACAATTTGAAAACTAATATAAAGCACAAATTCTCATTATAGACAGGAGATATCCGTCTATAGTTATAGACGGGTCAAATATCCACTAATTTTAAGCATAAGACAAGCAACAAGTTGCATGATGGGGCCCAAAAATGTCACTACTTTAAACATATTTGACTCGTCTTTCACTTTAGACGAATATATCTATCTATAGTGAGACTAATTGAATATAAAGTGCTAAAGAAGGTTTTTGAGTGCATAAACTAAAAGGTTGTGATATCTTTGATAAAACATTTGCAACTTATAAAACAAAAGCTTATCTACACTCAAGAAGACTTAAGCGGTAAAGTATGTGAAATACAGTTTCAAAGTAATCATTTTTTTTTTGGCAACAATATAGATAGTCTCTTACATGACTTGGAGAGTATTACATTATTTGAAAAGGAAATTAAACTAAGGATGGGGTTAGCAGACAAAATAGGTTTCTTTAGGACACGATCAGAGCTTGTCAAATGAGCAAAACCTTCTTTTCTCTTCTTTATCAAGTGAGCTCCAGAGGAGTACCTGCAACAAGACACACTTACGCCTCGAGGACGTAGAAGATTATGGGTGAAAGATCTACTTGTACAGAACGTAGATAAACTATGTCTTGGAGATTCGTCCCCTTGGCTAAATTTCTTCTTGGAAGTGAGTATCCTCCTTTTGAGTTTCTCATACCGTTTAAGAGGGTACCTGCTAAGTTTAGACGACCTAGGGGCAGACAAAACTTTGTTAAACGAGGAAGAGCACAACTTATACTTCTTTGGACGAGTTGAGAATAAGAAAGGCTGAGTGCAAACTGAAGTGGCACCATAAATTTTTGAAGAGAATAGCAAATTAGAATCATGAGAAATGACAGTGTGTGGTATTTGGAGGATTTGAGTACCCGCAGTACTGAAGTTGTCACATATAAATGCCGTGCTCGAACTTGCGTCAGGGACAAGAGGCTTAACAGGAGACAAGTCGCCATTCATGGCAACCATCTTCTTCTTTCTACGACATCTCCTTCTCCTCTTCTTCTTACACTTGTCTCTTGTAGTGTCTTTTTCCTTTCTTTTCTCATTAGAAAGGATCCGAATTGTTATCGTCGACAAATCTCTTTTATGATAAAAGCTCACCTTTCTACCTTCAAGGAGCTTTTGATAAGATTGTCCATGGATCCTTAGTCGAGAATGTTGGAGTATGTGTCCTCGACAATAATGCGATCACATGTCTAAATCTAATATTAAGAATACATGAGGGAAAGTAATATTTTATTGTCAACTGATCCACATTAATCAGTAATGATTGGCTGACTAGAGTTTGACATTACTGTCGTATGACGGTGGTGATCAGTTGATCCCTTAAAGTCATACCTCTAGGGAAACGCTCTTAATTGATTAATTAATTAATTGTATGTTGATACAAGTTAATTAATTCCTTAAATTGAACAAATTTTATTTATAAGAGAGAGTTTTATATCTTATTGCAATGTGATTAAATAAAATTCAATTTAGTAATTAATTTGTTATATTACTAAAATTGATTAATGTTTATGAAACATTTGAGATAAGAGAAATTAGTTAACTATAATTACAAAATGTTGTAGATTATATTAACTAGACTTAATATGACCCATTTTATGTACATGTAATTGTGAATTACTTGTTAATTTATTAATTATAATTATTTGATTTAAAATGATATTTAATTAGTTAAATATGCATTTAAATTTCTAATGACATGTTACTTGTCACCAGGGGCGGACCCACACTAGGCAATGGTGTAGCAAATGCTACATCAAAGAAAAAGAAAAACTTCAGGAAATTATGATAATGCTACACCGTAAATTTTCAATGCTAGCAATTAATATTTTCCTTTTCAATAAAAGTTAACCAAGTTTCCTAAATAATCTTTCCATATTCCTTAAAATCTGGTAAATATCATTAATCACGTTTAATTCCCACAATTACCAAAACTAATCGTGCAACTACCATTTTGACTTCTTAATTACCAAATGAACAAAAACCATTACAATTTTGAAACTTTCAGTTTCAATTTTTGGTAAAGTAAACTCTTTTCAATTTTACTCTCAAAATTCTCGATTTCTAATTGTTCACCATGCCAGGTGTTCCGAGTTCCGACTTAAAGCATCACCGAACTGCCGGGCTTCATGAAACTTTGCCCCTTTGCTACAAACCCGACGGGTACTTTTAATTGTTATACTTCTTTCCTGTGTTTTCAGCAATTTCCTTTGCATTTTAAGTTGTAGAGTTTGGTTGATGTTTCAATCAAGTAATATCTTCACTGATTTATGAGGTCTTAGCAAGTAATATCTTTGTAAATGTGTTACAATCCAGTACTAATTTTATTGGATGATTTCTAATACTTTGTATTTATAACTAATTAATTAATGTAGATGTGGAAATAATAGTCTTCCGTATGTGACATTTTTCTTAATAGATGTATATGTATAATTTTGCTTTAATTGATTGATTAAATTATTTGTGGCCTTGTATGTTTTGCTGCAAAGTTGTTAAGATCTATGTTTCGGTATCTCGCTTTTTTTTCCTATACTTTTAACTTTCATTAGACTAATTACACAACACATTATTTGTGGTTTAATTTTAGATTGTAAATAAAAAAGAACAACCTCATATAGTAAGATTAAGTGAAACAAATACTGTGCCCGCTTCCACATGATCGAGGAATAAGAAAAATAATAACGGAATATCATCCTAATAAACAAAGAGTACAAAGGAAATATATTTGTAGACATCAGAAACACCCGGCCCAAAGGTTTTAGGGTGGGAGCGATTCTTATGATAGGCTCACTCAGCCATTTGTGTACATGGCCCACAGATCAACATGGGACCTTTATAGCGCATTTTGTCCTCACTCATGCGCATCCCGAAAACCTTCCCAGGAGGTCACCCATCCTAAGACTACTCCCAGTCAAGCACGCTTAACTTTGGAGTTCTTTCGCATGGATAACCATAAAAGAAAGTGCACTTTGTTGATATGAGTAGTACTTCCAATCCCTTTAAGCACTAGTCATTTAAGCCTATCACTGGACCTCTTCAATTACCGTGGAGTGTTACAATCACCCCCATTTGAAGAACGCAACGTCCTCGTTGCGCCTGGGAGCATAACCGCTAACCCAAAATCCTCCCCGCTAGGTGTGTGATCACAATGGAGCGTATAACCACCGCCTCCAGGAGCGTATAACAACTGCCTCCCATCACCACACGGTCGCAGGGTTGCTCTGATACCACTTGTAATACCCCGCCCAAACCGGCCGGGAGCGATTTATGATAGCTCACCAGGCTGTGTACATGGCCCACAGATCAACACGGGTCCTTTATAGCGCATTTTGTCCTCACTCATGCGCATCCCGGAAACCTTCACAGGAGGTCACTCATCCTAAGACTACTCCCAGTCAAGCACGCTTAACTTTGGAGTTCTTTCGCATGGATGACCATAAAACAAAGTGCACTTTGTTGATATGAGTAGTACTTCCAATCCCTTTAAGCACTAGTCATTTAAGCCTATCACTGGACATCTTCAATTACCATGGGGTGTTACAGACACCCTTGTACAAAGGATTTTGCTACACCAAATAGAAAATCTTGGATCCGCCCCTGCTTGTCACATGTCATAGATTACAATTGATAAATTACAAATTGTAAAATGGAAGTTCATATTAGCTAGTGGGGACCGGTTTTTAATGGGTGATTATTAGTGTTTAGGGTTTTGTCTTATTCTTAGCATAAGATGCTTAAAACATAATGATGACTCCTAAACCTAGCCCTTACATACCTAGTGTTTTGAGAAGGCAAAAAGGAAAAGCAATTACCCTTCCCCATGGAGTCCAAAAACCGGTGCCCCCTCTTCATATACTCTAGTGTAGAGTTTCCTTATAATTCATTCATTTTTCTTCATGAAAAACTCTCTCATCCTCTCACACATAAAAATGGTTTTACGCCTAATTTGTTCAAAAATCTCTAATATTATTCCACTATTACTAGAAGTAGTAACCAAATAATATTAGTTATTATTTAAGGACTCTTATACTAATGGATTTTTTGTGAAACACAACCTTTTAAAAAAACTTTTTGCGAAACACTACCTTTAAAAACAAAAATTGTAAAACACAACCTTAAAAAACCAAAAAGTTGCGAAACACTACTTTTTGGCCGGATTCCGTCAGCTTTATTCATTTCCGGTGTCATAATAGCTCGCACGTGCCATGTTTATTTGACTTTTTATGTTTTTTTGTTTTTGTTTTCCCTCCAATTAATCCCCTTTTTCTTAATTTTCCCGGTAAAAGCTCCCTCCCTTTTTATCTCACTGACATCCACTTCACCACTTTCCTGTCTCAATTTTTCTAAATAGCCTCCTCTTTTTTTTCACAATGTTCAGTGACAGTTCAGAATCTTCGTCAACACCGCATCTTAAATGTCGTTATGGCATCCCTGCCGCCTTAAAACTTTCATGACGGAAAAAAATCAAGGAAGAAGATTTCTAACATGTAAAAATTTTGGATTGTTTAAGGTGATTTCAGATCTAAATTAAGTAAAATAAAATTGAAGGAAGAGTTTGGACATCACACATTCACACGTGATAGAGTAATTGATATTTTTGGTGCACTTATAGCGTATTTAATGGCGAGTTATCACCGGATTTTTATTAATTTGGTCAAACTCCGGCCTAAAAGTAGTGTTTTGCAACTTTTTTGTTTTTAAAGGTTGTGTTTTAAAATTTTTGTTTTTAAAGGTAGTGTTTCGCAAAGAGTTTTTTTTAAAGGTTGTGTTTCACAAAAAATCCTATACTAATTCTAGTATAAAATTAGTATAGGATTTAAGGGTGATTTCCTTAGTACAATCCTTGAGGAGTAGATCCCACTATTGGATCTAAGATTTTTCTTGGAGCACTTGGATTTTCTTAAAGAAGACTAATTAGGAAGGAGTCCAATTAGTATATCCATTTCGGCACTCTTTGTAAGTTGATTGTTTTTCTTCTTACTTTGTAATTTTTGTTATGCATGCATAAGATCTAATTAGTTTTATGACTAAAATAAAATATAAAGTTATTAGAAATGTCTAATAAGAGGTATATGAATCTTACAATTGGTATCAGAGCAAGAGTTGTTGCATGCATAATCGGTTTAGTTTTTCCGAGTTAAAATGTTAACATATTAAACTTGTATTTTGTGATTTATGATGATAATAGCCACGAAATTTTTTGCATGAATAACATTCTGGTCCTAAATTGATTTTAGGTCATTTTGATGATTTATGGTATTTTATTGCTCTTTAATATGATTTTTAATATTTTTATTACATTTTATTGAATAAAATGTCACTTAAAATGCTAAAATTAGTTAGACTATGATTCTGACCTTGAAATTTTTACACGACCTTACATGCTTATTTTACACATTATATGTAAAATTTCGTATAAAATGGTTTTATATGGCATGTTTTATGATTTTTACATGATAAAAATTGATTAAATGGAGGTATTTTGGTTAAAAATTGTTAGACTTTCTTAATGCCCATGAAATTTTAGTATGTCACCACATGCAATATTTACACACTGTATGTAAATTTTGAGATAAAATGGTTTCATTTTGCATGATTTATGATTTTTAGATGTAAAAATCACATAAATAGTGACTATTTTAGCAAAAATAGCTAAATAAATTTTATGGTATGAAAATTTTTTTCAATGTTGTATATATGATATGAACATCAGATCTAAAGTTGTATGTCAAATTTTGTTTGATTTGGATGTTTATTAATTTTTATATTATAAAATTAATAAATAGCAACTTTAAATAGTCATAATTATAAATTCGATTTTTGGACCTAAAAATTTGTCTTTTCCAGGTTCTAGAAACTTATTTAGAATATTCAAAATTTTAATTTTGATTTATTACATAATTTTATGTTTAATTTGGAATTAAAGTGTTAAAATTATGTTTTATACGATTTATTTGTAAAATAAATTAAAATAATTTAAGAGCAAATTTTTAATGAAATTTTGGAATTTTGGGAATTTTCTAGAATATAAAAAAATTTGATTTTGAAATTTTCGAATTTTTATGACTTTTTGGGAATTATTTCTTTATTATTATTAATAATAGTGTTTAAAGAGCAATAATAAAATATCAAGTTGAATTATTGTCAAATATTTAGTGAAGACTAAATCTTTGAGTCCTAAGAAGGTTGGGGTAATTAACTTGGAAATAGATTTGATTTATGTAATATTGTGTGATTTTAAAAGGTTAATTGTCACAATAATCCATAAAACCGGACTAAATATATGATATTAACTTAAATGGGGCGATTTGGCATAACACATGACATGGCATGTTTCATACATAAATTAATGCTGCATTTTAGTATGATGGTCATATTTTAATTTTATATAATTTTGAATTATGTAATTTGTACTTAGTATGGCCTTAGTTTTTAATTGGTATTTCCCGAAATAAATGGGGATATCGATTCGGTTGTAATTAATGTGATCTCGTATCACTTTTATTTTATTTTATTTTTCTTTTTATAATGTATAAAGTAGAAAAGCTATGTAATTTATTTATTTCGGAGTTCCTTGAAGACGGTGCCATTCGAGAAGGCGGTCCGACAAAGACGGTGTTGCCTTGGAGTGCGTGCCAAATGAAGTTCAAGGGACCAAAGGAGTTGATTTTCGAATTTGTAAATAGTCTATTAGATTTACTATTTTAGGAAGGCCATACTAGGATTTTATCGTTTTTGCTTTGCATTTGTTTTATATGTTTGCATGCATAGCCAAATCGCCATAACTACACATGCATATTATTTTATCGAGTCATCGACCGTGTCAATTATAAGTATCGTAGTTCACCGCTTTAGTTCACTTAAAACGTGATAGATAATAAATTGACAAGACCTCCCACTAAATAATAATTGAGAATTAGCCTTACCAAATAGTAGAACCATGAATCCCAATTTCATAAGGAAGTAGGCTCGGCTCACCGGGGTGCCAAACTGGTTATGTTGGGTAAGTGGGTAGTAAAATGTTATTACATCGAAATTTGGATTGAGCTCAACGGAAGTATTCGTGATCGTAGTCGCATGTGTTCCGGGCTAAAGATAAATATTAAAGTAATTTTATCGACCGAGAGTTCTAGAAGTAAAATCGATTAAAGAGTTAATCCACCGAGTTATATTGATAAGGGATGAATCGGCTCACCGTGCCCGAGTTGATATGAATTTGGATCTCGGGATCATTTATAATAGTTGGGTAGAGGTCACTATATAAATGCTAAGACATGCTTAAATGTTTTATATATAACGATGAATGTTTGATTTTCCCACTATTTCATTGTTTTATGTTGTACTTTATTATCGCTCCTACTCATATATGATATCAATTCGATTGTAACACGAGTCTCCGCTAAACCACTATTACTTACGACAAATAGAATCTCTTTCTAAAATGAACGTATCCTAGGTTGTGGACTAGATCCATAGGAATCGTTTTATTTCATAGAACTCGATAGGAATCGTCCTATGCAAATATAAGATGAACATCTTAAATTCCTTATATACCTATGATTTCTTATGAAGAAATGTGAATGGAAGTAATGATTAGTCAAAATATGTTTTGATAATGTCTTCTATGCATCCATGGTTCAAAAGTCTTATTGCTCAACCTAAACACTTGTCATCAAGCACTTAAGTAGTTAAGAACATGACAATGTTAAATTGGTAAATTAATTTGTTAGAAATTTTAATTGACCAATTACCACCTTAAAAGTAATTCTTGTGAAGAGTTAACTAGGAATTTATATGAAGATAAGTCTTCATCAAGTAGAAATTCTTGAAGTGAGTGGGAGCGATAAGAAGTAAAGTATCTATCTTAATTGTTAAGGATAGAACTAGGCTCGAAAGAGAAGGTGTTAGACACTAAAATAGAGACAAATCCCTAATAAGTAAAGATCAAGGAAGTTGGTCGTGTGACACCAACATATTCCTTCTTGAATATGTATGACATTGACATAGCCTTCTTGTGAATTATCACGTCATGAGTATTTGATACAAATTTGTGAACAATGTTAGAAAATACCACATTTCATGATTATGAAATATGGCAAAAGATGTCATAACCACCTCTCTAAATAGGTATTTAGAAGAGGATGTGTTCATAACACAATCCGAGGGTTTTTCAAATCCTTGGAATCCTAACATTGAATAATCGTACGACGACTAGCAAGAACAAAGTCAGATATTTACATGAATGGAACTAGGGTAGTTGCCATTTCATCCAAAGACATATAAGTGTTATAGTGTATTCATTGTATAAGACTCAAATTGGTGACCCCAATTATTTCTCGATTCTCGATTGAAATGGCATTTAGAAGACTAGTTTTGACTAGTGTCCCAACCATCTGATTGAGAATCTCTTGGTATGTGTGTGAATCTTGTATTCAAAGCAAGATTAATTCGTGATTCTTTCTAGAAAAGAATTATGAATAAAGCAAGATATTCGCCCTATTTACGCTTTGAAGTGTATGGCGAATACAATTTCAATCAAAAAGGGTTATTACTTCTTCATCTCTTTTACCAACGAACTAGGTTGATACTTGGTATCCACTTAATGAGGTAGGAAGAGAAATTCTTTGAATAAGTTCAATGAATGTTTAAAAGTATCAAAACCTAGAGATTATGACCAAAGTATCGGTACTTTGTTAATATAGGGAATAATAAAGTGAAGACTTTTATATGCACCAAAAGGAGTGCGATATGGTATCACAAGTTCACCTTCATAATATTAGAAAGTGACAAAGAATCCTATACGATATGATTGAATCTTTACTATAAAGTTGGAAGTAGTTTCTATCACAATTTGTCTAGTATTTACTTATTCCACTAAAACAAAACATAATTAAAGCAATCATCTCATATGTGATATGGTTAGGCATGGTACCTAAATTGTAGCTTGTTTCGATAATGAATGTGTGGTCTCTCTTCCTACATGATCACAAGAACAAAGGGTTTGTGGTTCGTGATGCTGTCTATTAGAGAAAAGAGTATTATTTCTTATAGACAGAGTGGGAGAAAATGTTCAAGAGCCACACACTGAGAATAAGACGTAGGAAGATGTTCCTTCTTGGTCAAAATCAGTAATTATTTCTTCAAAATCTAAGTGGACATGTGTCATGTTATTTTAGAAAATAACAAACCTGTAACTTATTAAGATGCTTTATCTAGTTTCAACTCCGCAAAAGTCCAAAATAAGAATAAGCATGAAAATGGTTATTAAGCTTGGTTGGTTGGTGACAAAGGGTTTTGCACGCAACAACAACGCTTCATCGTATTCGGATATGATTTGATATAGTTGGATTTTAAAATTATCTTGCATGAGTTTTGTAAATTGCAACTATCCTAAAGTAGGATGCGAACTTAAGATGAAGTCTTAAGTGGATGTCAAAGAGTTGAATTGTATATTTTGATCATGTGATAAACATTTCTCGAATTGTCGAGTAGTACTGTTTATACATGGAGATTAGTGGGAGTAATGTGTTGTTATTAGTCTTATATATAAGGGATATATTGATCATTGTGAATGATGGAAGACTTAGGAGAAGAATAATACATCTCTAAGGTATCCAGACCTATAAAGATAGTTCTGAGAGGATATTAGCGTTAAATGAATATTCTTATATTGATAAGGGTCTAGTTATGTTCAAATGTATTGAACATGTAGAAAATGAATCCACTTGATTCCGCTGCGGGATTAATTCATTACTCTTAGATGTATCACCATTCTTATACCTCGTATACTTGGAGTATGACGAGATGTTACAAATTGAATTTTTGAGAGAAGTCTCTATATAGCCACATAGTTCATTAGTTAGTACTCAGGAAGTACTAAAGAAATGAAGCCAAGCATTTAGAATTGAGATGGATTTATGTGCAAGGAGTTACACAAAAACCATGTTCTAAACAAATAAGGATGGTTAGAGAACCATCTTGGCTATATTATTTAAGGAGGATATCTGCTAGAAACGCTCTAGGCAGTAGGACAATGAGAGATTTACAATGAAAATTGAGTACACTTGCAACAATGAAATATGAAAGAAGGAAGAATGATATTAGGATTCGGTTTTATGAATTGGACGAACCATGGTAGTTCGTTCCAACAACCGAAAGTCCTATCCCTACACATTGTGAGGACAATGGGAGTTATTCCAAGGCTAAGGAACCTATCTCTAGATTGGATCGGGACATGTACTCAAAAAGTTGTCATAACAAAGATTATACAAAATGGGAAAAAGTATATAATAAGGTTAGGGAAAGTGCAAAGTGTTGCTAAAACTTGCTAACCAAGGCCTTTTCATAGGCTAAGCATGATAAGTCATGACATTTCAATTGAGTTGAGATGTATAGTTATATACAATATTAAGTATGGATTATAGATTATGTAGTAATTGATATGGTATCAATTTTACATATGTGATAATGCATTCATCGTTTGAGTTTTATTAAAAACTATTCTATTACTTTGTTATATCCAAATAGGTTGTAAGGACAACGTTGAACCCTATTAAAGTGAACTGGATTAACATAGTATTGGCCCCTAGTTGCTTATATGAGGTGACGTCTCGAAGTAACTAGAGTGTGATGCGATTGATGGCAAGTTCAAGTGCTATAGAGTCATGAGAGCTGACTATTCGATCACATAGGCAGACTGTATGGGACACTCTATCGGGCAATGACCGTTTATAGAGTTCTGGCAATTTTATAGCCTGGTCGTGGCAAGAGCTACTATAGTATTCTTATGAGTCGATTCTTTGACTAATGACTGTTCGCCTAAGATGGCACAGTTTCAGAGTGACTTTGATTTATGTCCTGCGACCTTCGTAATTGGGGTCTAACGGGCATGTTTTGGGTCATGATGAGCTGTGGCTAATCGAAGGGAAGAGTGCAATAGGAATTATCCATCCCCGTCAAGGTTATCTTATATCTCAAGGCCACTCGAGGAGTAATGAACTGGAAATGCGTGGCACGCTCGGAAGGTATCTATGGTAGATAATTCCGGTCAGACAGTTATTCTCCAGATTGAGGAAACCACTTATGATATGATCAAATGCAAGTACGACCTGCAAGACACCTTGCATTGAGTGGGAGATAGTAATAGGACAAGAGAATTGGTGACGCACACTTGTCACGGACAAGTGGGAGATTGTTGGAGTATGTGTCCTCGACAATAATGCGATCACATGTCTAAATCTCATATTAAGAATACATGAGAGAAACTAATATTTTATTGTCAACTAATCCACATTAATCAGTAATGATTGGCTGACTAGAGTTTGACATTACTGTCGTATGACGGTGGTGATCAGTTGATCCCTTAAGGTCATACCTCTAGGGAAACGCTCTTAATTGATTAATTAATTAATTGTATGTTGATAGAAGTTAATTAATTCCTTAAATTGAACAAATTTTATTTATAAGAGAGAGTTTTATATCTTATTGCAATGTGATAAATAAGATTCAATTTAGTAATTAATTTGTTATATTACTAAAATTGATTAATGTTTATGAAACATTTGAGATAAGAGAAATTAGTTAACTATAATTACAAAATGTTGTAGATTATATTAACTAGACTTAATATGACCCATTTTATATACATGTAATTGTGAATTACTTGTTAATTTATTAATTATAATTATTTGATTTAAAATGATATTTAATTAGTTAAATATGCATTTAAATTTCTAATGACATGTTACTTGTCACCAGGGGCGGACCCACACTAGGCAATGGTGTAGCAAATGCTACACCAAAGAAAAAGAAAAACTTCAGGAAATTATGATAATGCTACACCAAATAGATAATGCTTCAGGAAATTATGATAATGCTACACCGTAAATTATGATTTTGCTACACCAAATAAAAAATCTTGGATCCGCCCCTGCTTGTCACATGTCATAGATTACAATTGACAAATTACAAATTGTATAATGGAAGTTCATATTAGCTAGTGGGGACCGGTTTTTAAGGGGTGATTATGAGTATTTAGGGTTTTGTCTTATTCTTAGCATAAGATGCTTAAACAATAATGATGACTCCTAAACCTAGCCCTTACATACCTAGTGTTTTGAGAAGGCAAAAAGGAAAAGTAATTACCCTTCCCCATGGAGTCTAAAAACAGTGCCCCCCCCCTCTTCCTTCATATACTCTAGTGTAGAGTTTCCTTATAATTCATTCATTTTTCTTCAAGAAAAACTCTCTCATCCTCTCACACATAAAAATGGTTTTATGCGTAATTTGTTCAAAAATTTCTAATATTATTCCACTATTACTAGAAGTAGTAACCAAATAATATTAGTTATTATTTAAGGGCTCTTATACTAATTCTAGTATAAAATTAGTATAGGATTTAAGGGTGATTTCCTTGGTACAATCCTTGAGGAGTAGATCCCACTATTGGATCTAAGAGTTTTCTTGGAGCACTTGGATTTTCTTAAAGAAGACTAATTAAGAAGGAGTCCATTTAGTATATCCATTTCGGCACTCTTTGTAAGTTGATTGTTTTTCTTCTTACTTTGTAATTTTTGTTATGCATGCATAAGATCTAATTAGTTTTATGACTGAACTAAAATATAAAGTTATTAGAAATGTCTAATAAGAGGTATATAAATCTTACAGAGAATTTCCTCCACCCTTCTTGGAGAACTCAAGAACAACTGATGACTTATCAGACACAAACTCATTCTTCTTTAAGCTAGTGCACAAATTCATGCCACAATTAGTTTGAGCATCCTTCATCTCAATAACCACACTCTCGTTAACCTCTATACTCTTATCTATATTCAAGTCATGATTATTTTTTGGAACATCTGTCCCCTCCATCTTCCCAACCTCACAATCTGTAAAACTCACGAAAGTTTCTGGTACACGAACCAGCTTCTCTTTTTTTCTATCCGTATCAAGTGTAGGAGTCACCTCCAACACTCTTTTACCATTCTCCTTCATAAGAAGATGACTTTTAACCACACCTAATTCCCTTAAAACATCCTTATTCTTCGGCTCCACCACCAAAGCTTCAACCAAATCTAATTCTGCTTCCAAAAACTTTTTCAACTTCATAAATGCTAACGCCCTACGAAATAAGGCTTTAACATTACGAGGAAACGAGTTTAAAATTGTAGAGCACAAGTCCAAAGTAGCTTGAAATTCATCAAGTTTGAGGGCACATGCTGCAAGATTAGAATTAAGGGAAACAGCAAGTTCAGATAAAGACTGAACATCTTCACTCCCAACAACACCAATAATCAAACCCAGAAGCTTACAAGCTTCGTCGTAACAAGCGGCAGCCATATCATAATATTTTTGCCTAAAAAAACCATTTCTTCTTTCTTTAAGCTCCTTAACCTCAGTCAAAGACGACCCCTAAAGTTTCATAAAATTGCCCAACATCCTTTCCCCGTTATCATCCATAAAACCATCGTTAACATGAGCACAAGCAAAAGCTTCAAGAAATTTCTGATGACCACCGGTGGAAGTCATAATCTCAAAATAGCTCGGAAACCCAAATAAGAACAATTAATTGAATTGGGTGCATGTGCTCTGACAACAACTCCCGAAAAACAAAAACCCCAAAACAAAGGAGAGAATTGGAAACCAATTACCATAGCAATAGAAACCAGTAGTTGAAGAAGATAATCAAAGAACAAACACTAATAGTGCTTACTAAACTAGACCACGACTCAATAAAAACCAGAAAAAACCAAAAGGGGGAAAAGTGTCACCGGCTTGTGGCAAGAAACGCAGCTCAATGACAAAGAAACGTCCCAAGGAATCGCACAAGACGGTAAACGCGAAGGTAATCGCACCACTAGTCGGTATCGCGACCTCAAACGAGAAGCAATCGATCTTGAATGCAAACACAAAGACCAGATGACAAGCAAAACCTTACTTATTACAACTATAAACTCGCCGGCGATCAAAGATTAAAAGGTTCGGCTCGCCGGCAACGAGGGTGATGATATCATGGAGAGAAGGCCGGCGAGCTGAACCTTAATTGATTCAAAGTAATCGTTTGCCCTGAACGATCAATTTCTAATTGCCTCAATTGATTTAAGCCTTAAACCAATCAGTTTGCTATGGTCTGTGCATCTAAATCTTATTAGAATGAAGCAATTTTGTTGAGTGAGACATTTCACCTCCAACTTAAATTATTACTCAATTACCATGTCTGGAAATTAAACTACGACCTCTCGCGTGATAGGGATCAATCATGTTTAGTTAGTATTGTTTTGGCGTTCCAAATCTATCTTTTATTCTTCTTCTTTTCTGAGTTGTTCTTCACTTTTTCTTCCACCTGGTACGAATATTTCTATATGTATAAAGTGAAACAAATACCTCTCTATAACTACGAGATACGGAGTCCTAGTAATAATAATATTAATTAATAAAATTCAATACAATATAGCCATATAATAGAGGGAATTAAAATGTAAAATTATGATAAAATATCCCTTAATTAGGAGCATGATGACTTGTTTATCTTACATACTAGGTTGAAAGCTCGTGCGTTGCACGGGGTAATTAACTTAGTTATAATGAAAAAAATTTTATGAGGCTTTAACTTTTACATATAATTATTTGTTTACATATGATTACAATATTTATTTCAATGAAAATAGAAGATAAATACATACACACCTACCGTTTATGATTTATGCGAGAAAAACAAATAATACATAAATTTCACTATTGTAGAGATAATAATAGAAACTCTAATAAGAGACCTCTAAGACAATACTTAAGAGACTCAAAAGATTTTTGGTTGCTGACACGTAAGTTCAAAGCTGACTCATATTTATAATCATAGGAATATAGGATCACCCCAATTCGACTCTTTATACTTTATATATTAACCATATCTATATTATTTTTCAATGTGGGACAAATAACATACCAAGAAATATACCATCTTTTTCGTACTTAGTACTATACTATGTTCGTACGTTTTTGTTTTCTATTTTTTATCATAATTAAAAAATATGCAAATAATAAGAAATATATACCTTAATGGTAGCATTTTTTTTACCACGAATCTAATTATATAATTTCCATAATTTTTGTTTTTTTACGATACTTTTTTGTCAAATAAAATGTATAAGTGTTTATATAAAAATTATAAATATCACTTAAATATAATATAGGAAATGTGTATTATAATAATTAAAACATTCTCCACATTATTTTTATATCATATTGTAAGAGCTCTCTAAGACATTACCTGAGAAACTTAAAATATTTTGGGTTGATACCTAAGTTTCAAGGATTCTATTTATAATCATAGGACCACCCGCCTTATGCTAATCTTTCGATGTGGAATAATTCTATTATTTATATGTTCAATTTAGGGTATATATAACCTACTAAGAAGTATATCATCTGTAATATGTGCAAATAATACGAAACCTATACTTTAATGATAACATTTTTTTATCATGAATTTAATTATATTATTTTCATAATTGTTTTTAACTATATCATAGGATCATCCACCTAACTTATGCAATTATTGATCCTTGGGAATATAGAATAAGTATTTTCACTAATCTAATTGTTTAAATAACATATTTTTATTTTTTTTCCTAACACGAATTTTATTATGAAATGGAGGAATCAATAAAATGTATAAATAAATGTAAAATGCTTTTTTTTTTCTGGTGCGATTTCGATAAATGGTTAAAAATAACATTGTGTTTTAGTCTTACTCAAATATTATGAGGCATAATAATTACCTATATTTTAAAGTTAAAAAGATTTAGTTCTACTATTTATCAAAGTAAAAAGCTAATTATTGATTTGTTTGTGTATTCACGATTTTTTATATAACACATGATTTTATTATATTTTATAAATTTTCTATCTTTGTGTAGAGATTATCATTATTTATGACAAATTAATAACCAATTTACGTATATTTAGCACTATTTTATTTTAAGTTGTGATTTTAACATTAATGAAGTTATTTATACTATCTATTGTATTAAAATAATCATATTATAATATCACTAATATGTAATCGTCTTTATAATTATTTACGTGATTAATATTTGTATGTTATTGTTGTAACTGAAGCGTGTCGTTAATACAAACTCTTATAAGAGCTATCTAAGACAATACTTGAGAGACTTAAAATACATAAGAGCTCTCTATGACAATACTTGAGAGACTCAAAATATTTTGGGTTGATAAGTAAGCTTCAAGGATGAATCATATTTGTAATCATGAGATCACCCCACCTTATAATAATTTTTTGATGCGGGACAATTCAACTATTTGTACGTAGTATATTCATAACACCTCCATTATTTTTCAATGTGGAACGAATAATATACTTAAAAATACACCATATTTTTTGAACTTACTTTGACATCCAACCCGATTTAATAATAAACAAATACTATACTATCTATTAATATTCGTACGTTTTTTTTTCTATTTTTTTATCATAATTAAAGTATGTGCAAATGATGTGAAACCAATATTCTAATGATAACATTTTTTTTACCACGAATCTAATTATTTAATTTTCATACTTTTTTTTACGATGTTTTTTTGTCAAATGGTATAAGTTTTATATAAAAATTAGGGATATTCTACATGGTACCCCTCAATTTTTCGACTTTCTACATGGTACCCCTACACTTTTTAAAACATACATGGTACCCCTAATTGCTGTCATTATCACTAAGTGTACCCCGAAACTTTATTTTCCGTCAATTAAACTCAGTTTTAGGCGTTAAGTGACTACTTGGACGCCTAACCAAGCTTGTCATTTATCATCCCGTGACATAAGGACTCTATTAGGCTTAATATCCATCTTTGAACGTGATAATTTGGCAGGGGATTAATAAATTTTCCGTCAAAAATTTTTTAGCGAGCCCATTTAGCCCATATATATATATATATATATATATATATATATATACTTCCTCCATTCAACTCCACTCTACCACTTTGCTTTTTCACGTTCGTCAATGCGTGTTTTACGCGGTAAATATCGTTAGATACGTCATGGGATAATAAATGACAAGCTTGGTTACGCATCCAAGTCATCACTTAACGCCTAAAGTTGAGTTTAATTGACGGAAAATAAAGTTTAGGGGTACACTTAGTGATAATGACAACAATTAGGGATACCATGTATGTTTTAAAAAGTGTAGGGGTACCATGTAGAAAGTCGAAAAATTGAGGGGTACCATATAGAATATCCCAAACTTCACTTAAATATAATATAGAAAATATATTTCATATTTTGGAGATAATGATACAAACTCGCTCTCTAAGACAATACTTAAGAGACTCAAAAGATTTTGGATTGATACCTAAATTCCAAGAATGCCTCCTATTTATAATCATAGAATCACCCCACTTTATGCTAATCTTTCGATGTGGGACAATTCTATTATTTATACGTAGTATATGTAGTATATTTACCTCATCAACATTATTTTTCAATGTGAGACATATAGCATACTATGAAATACACAATTTTTAACATGTGCAAATTTTATGAAATTTATACTCTAATGATAACATTTTTTTTAACACGAATCTAATTATATTATTTTCATAATTTTTTTAATAATGTTTTTTTGTTAAATGAAATGTAAAGTTTTCATGTAAAAAATAGAAACATGACTTGAATATAAATTAGAAAATATATACTATATACTATATTAATAATTAAAAGATTCTCCACTTTATTCTTTACATCAAAAATTATTATTTATAAAACTTTCCTAAATTGATTTTTGATGATGTGGACCGCTTAGAATTGCTCGAAAAAAGCCTCTTTTATAAATATACTACATTTAATGCTCGTGCGATGCACGGGTCACTTGTAATATTCTGTCTTATAAACCACCATTGAACATCAAGTTATAAAATAAACACTACAAATTTCAAGTCATGCCTATAAAGATACACGATGAGAACTCCGGCTACATTTCTAATTCGCTAACCAAATTAATACTGCAGTTACTATGAGGTAATATATAGTACACACATACTTTTTTTATTCAATCATAACACATACCGATTCGTCAATGTTACCATGTGTATTTGTTTACACATGGTACGTAAGATTTTTTAATATTACTCCAAATATATTGGCTTTTCTCGAGTGATTATAGAGAGTCCACCTTTTTTGAAATTGTAAATATAAATATAAAAAAAAGTAAAAACAATAAAAATTATAATAATCATCAACTAGGAATTCACGGGGCGTTTCTATTTCATTAATATGTTTGATAATGTCAAGAAGGATTTACAGAGGAGATTGTTTGTATGGTGAATCGTGTATTTATTTTATTTAACGTAATGTATGTGTATTCTTGCGGAAATAGACTCAAGATGTGTAGTTGTTTATCACATTACTAGCTTAAAACCCGTGCAAAATTGCACGGGAATATATAAAGTCATTAAAAATTTTGTAATTAGAATATTACATTAGTTTAGATTTACATTTCACAATAACAAATTACCTTTCAAATTTGTTGTAGCAAAAAATATTTTTTGTTATCATGACCCGCAAAATAATATAACATGTGTCGCCCAACAAAAAAAATTCTTTGTTAAAAATAACATGACCCATTAATATAACATGGGTCTTCTTTTCAACAACGTAAATACACTATTGAATACCATTAGAAAACGGACGGGAACATTCCCATTAAGATGAAACAAAAAAGCAGGCAACCAAAATTTAATCAATCTCGTGCTATTTGTCAATAGAAAAGGAAGATTGCTTATTGTTATAACAGAAGCAAGAAAGAACTAATAAAAAAACAATAAAGAGACAAACGCACAGATTTACGTGGTTCACTAACGGTGTGTTAGCTACGTCCACAGGGCAGAAGGGAGAGAGTTTTATTGATATATGAGGAGTTTTCAGATTACAAATTCAGACGGTATGACTGCTAGGTAGAGGCTTAGAGAGTTTATATAATACTCTCTAAGACCTAATACAGAATGACCCAATAAAGGCCCAAGACAGACCTAGTCCAATCGCATAGTCGTTCGAACGGCGACTAACAGAATCAAGGCACAAACCCAACAAATCTCCACCTTAACTTGAATTCTCTCACAAACAGATAAATGTACCAGATGCATTCCCATAAATGCCAGATGTACCAGAAAGCTCTTCTCCCTTCCCCCTCAGATATTGCCCCCAAGAGGGCAATTATAAACTGCGGATATTTAGCAAGTCCAAACAATGTTGGAACTTGCTATGCATAACTGGCTTAGTGAACATGTCAGCTGGGTTATCAGCAGTACCCACTTTGTTCACCTTAATCCTCTTCTTAATTCTCAGAAAGTGATATCTCATATCTATATGCTTAGTCCTCTCATGATGGACTTGATCTTTAGCCAAGCATATTGCACTAAGACTGTCACAGAATACAATAGCTTGCTCCTGATGTAGACCCAAATCACTGACCAATCCTTTTAACCAGTTACCCTCTTTAGCTGCTGCGGTGAGAAAGCAAAAGACAGATGTACATTCGATGCACTAGGAGCATCTATAGATTTAGCAGTAGGCATGCCAAACCTTGCTAGCACCTTCTGAATATAGCCTTTGTGAGATAAGAAAAGCTTCTTCTTGCTCCTATCCCTGTAGATCTCCATTCCCAGAATTTTTCTTGCTGCACCCAAATCTTTCATCTCAAATTCATCACTGAGGAGAGCCTTCAATTTCTGAACATCAGACTTGCTCTCTGCAGCTATCAACATATCGTCTACATATAGGATCAGATAAATGAAAGACCCATTCTTCAGCTTGTTGTAATAAACACAACAATCATACGGACTCCTATTGTAGCCAATCTCCAATATGTAGCTGTCGAACCTTTTATACCACTGCCTCAGAGACTATTTTAGCCCATATAAGGACTTCTTCAGCTTACAAACGTAGTCTTCTTTACCCAGAATCTGGAAACCGTCTGGCTGAGTCATGTATATCTCTTCTTCCAACTCTCCATGTAGGAAAGTTGTCTTCACATCTAGCTGTTCGAGTTCTAAATCCTAATGTGTAACTATTGCTAGTAACACTCTGATGGAAGTATGTCTGACCACTGGCGAAAATATTTCATTGTAGTCTACCCCCTCTTTCTGACTGAACCCACGAGCTACCAATCGAGCTTTATACCTTATACCCTCAGCAGCAGTCCCTCCCTCTTTCTTCTTGAAGACCCATTTACAAATAACAATCTTTCTCCCTTGAGGCTTCTTAGATAATTCCCACGTCTGATTCTTTTGAAGGGATTCCATCTCATCTCCCATGGTAGCAAGCCATTGGACAGATTCAGAACATGTAGCTGCTTCTTTGAAAGTGGATGGCTCATGTAAGTCAGGATCCACCTCCTCAGCAACCTGAAGTGCATAACCCACCATATCTTCAAAACCAAGTCTATTCGGAGGCTTCCCAAAATTAGGCCTGATTGACCGCTCACGGGCCAAACTCTGCGATTCGGGCGGTAATGAAGAATCTGATGGTACAGATTCGGATTCGGACTGTAGTGGTTGATCTTCATCCTGTGGAACACTCTCATCAAGAGTGTCTTGCTGCTCCACCTGTTTATCAACACTACTACTACTACTACTATCTGACAAAATATAAGACTTCACAGTAGGATTAACCATAGAATTTTCATCAAAGACAACATTTCTACTCAAAATAACCCTACCCTTAGATGGAGACCAGATACGGTATCCCTTGACACCATCCCCATAGCCCACGAATACTCCCTTTTTAGCTCGTGGCTCAAGCTTACCCTCACTAACATGATAATAAGCAGTACTACCAAAAGCTCTTAAAATAGAATAGTCAGCAGATGATGTGACCATAATTGGCGCATATTTAGCCCCCGAATTACCATTGTTTCCATGCTTTTTAGTGCCTATTTGGGTCATTTCTTATCTTTAGTTCTTTGTTTTGCATATTCTTTGAGATTTTGATCCCTTGGTAGGAAAGGAGTAAGAATCTTGCATTTTCATGGCAAAACAAGGCTAAATTGATCATATTCAATGACCAAGCATCAAGGAGAGACAAGACTAGAAGGCCTTTGTACATAGCATAGTAGAAGAGCACAGTTGAGAAAAGGATCCTTGAGTCCCCAAGGAAATCCCCAAGGAATTCATGAAGAAAAGGGAAGAAAAGAAGAAGAAAAGATGCTGCTGGACAATCCGAACGGATTGTACACAATCCGTCCGTCCACCAAAGCCCAATCCGAGCGTCCCTCAAAGGAATCCGCTCGGATTCCCCCTCGCCAATCCGAGCGTCTTGCCCAAGGATCCGCTCGGATTCTCCAGCCCAGATCCGGCCGTCCCGACTCCCATCCGCACGGATTTCAGTACAGCACGTTTTCACTCTTCAAGCCACGATAAGAGAAGCCCTTCTCTCGGAGAATACCGGAGTCTCCTTGCTCAACTTAAAAAGTGTAATTACTAGTTTAGCCTTTAGTTAACCCTAATGCATCCTCCCTAATTTTCACTATAAATACCCCATTGGTCTAATTAGAGGAGCATGTTCTTCTTATCAATAATTAGTGTAGTTAATATTAATCAAATCTCTCTTCAATATTGTAATCAAATATTAATCAAGTTTTAATCCAAGTTCTAGTTCTTTAATCTCTCTCTTGTTCTTACTTTATTTTGGGTAATTGAAGATTATTTGGGTTATTATTGGGAGATTGACAACCTCTCAATCTAGGATTCAAGTACTTCTATTATTCTTGCTTTATTATTGGAATCATTAGTAGGTATAATCTCTTAATCCCTTTTTAATTATTGCTAATTACTTTCATTTATTCATCATGTTTTATTATGTTAGTATGATTGACAACCTTTCTAGCATGATCAATATGATAATGAGTGAGTAGTCTCTTAGCTAGGGTTTAATGGGTGATTAGGGGAAACCAACATGGGGAATGATTCATGCTTAAATTAATATGCTTTCATATCCTATTTGCTTGCTTGTTTTGATCTTAATACATGCACATGTTATATTTGATGAAATGCTAAGCCTATGAATCCTTGCATTTACTATCATCTTCTATCCTTTCAACTTGACTTGTAAGACATAACCCAACTCGAGTCTTGTTAGACCATGCATGTGTTGAGTAGGAAAGATTAAGTCGACTTGTAGGTGTTGTACAATCTAATCGATTCGGCTCCGGGACCCAAACTTTTCTAGGATTGTAAGATATAACCCAACTCAATCCATCACAACAATAATTGCTTGCTTATAATTTGAGAACATGTTTGTATGATCATATCCCATGATTCCCCTATGAACCCATGACACCCTAGTGCCTTTAATCAATTGTTTACACCCCTTATTTTATTCATCTTGCTAGTTTATTTTCATTGCTATTTTAGTTTAGTAACCTTCTACATCAACCCAATTTGTGACACCCCTTAGACACTACTAGTTACAATAGAATTCTCATTTCAATACCCGTCCCTTGGGATCCGACCTTTACTTGCCTCTTTACTAATTGTAGAGTTGTTTGTGAAGTATAAATTGTGTTTTGTATCGACCATTGACCAACGACCACATATGCTTAATTTGTGAAACGAAATGGACTCGATCAAAAATGGCGCCGTTCTTAGGGGACGGTGTTTAATTGATTTAAGATTTCTTTTATTGTTTTTAGTTGTGTCTTTTTCACCTTGGGGAAGTAAAACTCCTCAAGGTTTGCTCTAATTGTTTTCTAGTTGTTTGATATTTTGCGAGAATGGATTTCATAGATTGTTTTGTAGAGGACCACTTGAGTATCCCTTACTTCAAGGATCCCATGCAAGCATTAGAGGCCTTAGAAGCAAGTAAGGCTAAGAGCATGTATTGGGAGTTGGAGGTGGATCTCTTTGAGGCCGCTCTAGCTAACAAGGAACTCACTCATGCACAATCCGAGTTGGTGCATAATATTCTAGTGGAAGCATGTCAACCCATAGAGGATGAGCAATCCATCCTAGAGGATATTTTACAAACTCAAGAGCAACAGGAGCCCATCATGGAATTCGAATATGATGAGGTTCATGAAAGTGAAGAAGAGTATGTCATGAGAATGGAATGTTTAATGGAGATGGAGCAAATTCTCAATGAAACTCCAAAGGAGGAAAGTGAGGTACAAACTCCTACTTTGAAACCCCTTCCCCCAAATTTGAAATATGCTTACCTTGATGAATCAAAGACCAAACCCGTGATTGTTAATGATAGACTTGATGATGACCAATTGGGAAAATTACTTGATGTGTTGAAACAACATGAGAAGGCTATAGGTTATAGTCTAGATGACCTTAAGGGGATAAGTCCCAACTTTTGCATGCATAGGATTCATCTAGAAGACGACCATAGACCTACCATTCAACCCCAAAGAAGATTGAACCCCACATGCAAGAAGTTGTCAAAGGAGAAGTCATGAAATTACTTGATGCGGGAATCATATATCCCATATCGGATTCTTTGTGGGTTAGCCCCGTCCAAGTGGTACCTAAGAAAGGAGGTACTACGGTAGTGACAAATGAAAAGAATGAATTAATACCCACAAGAATGATCACAGGTTGGCGTATGTGCATTGACTACCGTAAATTAAACTCCGCAACAAGGAAAGATCACTTCCCCTTACCATTCATTGACCAAATGCTTGAGAGGTTAGCCTCTAACAAATTCTTTTGTTACCTTGACGGGTATTCGGGATTCTTCCAAATCCCTATACACCAGGATGACCAACATAAGACCACCTTCACATGCCCTTATGGCACTTTTGCATATAGGAGGATGCCTTTTGGATTATGTAATGCCCCGCTACTTTCCAAAGATGCATGATGAGTGTCTTCTCCGATTACCTAGAGACCATAATGGAAGTTTTTATGGATGATTTTAGTGTTTATGGAAAGGACTTTGACTCATGCTTGCATAATCTTTCTCTTGTATTGCAAAAATGTGAAGATGTTAGTCTTGTTTTAAATTGGGAAAAGTGTCATTTCATGGTCTATGAAGGAATTGTTTTGGGTCACTTGATTTCGGAAAAGGGCATCGAGGTCGATAAAGCTAAAGTTGAGGTGATAGAGAAACTCCCACCTCCCGTGAATGTTAGGGGGGTGAGAAGTTTTCTCGGTCACGCGGGTTTTTACCGTCGTTTCATAAAAGATTTTTCTAAAATAGCAAAACCCCTCACTCAACTTTTGCTTAAAGATGCCCAATTCCAATTTCTGACGAGTGTGTTGAAGATTTTAATAGAATCAAAGAAGCATTGATCTCGGCACCAATCATCCAACCCCCAAATTGGGAGTTACCTTTCGAGATTATGTGTGACGCTAGCAACTACGCCGTTGGAGCGGTGCTTGGCCAACGGGTAGGGAGAGCTCTTCATGCCATCTATTACATAAGCAAAACCCTCGACCCTTCTCAAGTGAATTATGACACAACCGAAAAGGAGCTTCTTGCCATTGTTTATGCTTTGGATAAATTCCGGTCCTACTTACTCGGATCCAAGGTGATTGTATTTTCGGATCACCGTGCTCTTCGGCATCTCTTGATAAAAAAGGAGGCAAAACCAAGGTTGTTGAGATGGATTTTGCTTCTTCAAGAATTTGATTTGGAAATAAGAGACAAGAAAGGAGCCGAGAACGTAGTGGCGGATCATTTGTCAAGGATCCGGTTTCATGATGAGAATGGAGAAACCCCGATCAATGACTCATTCCCCGACGATATTTTGATGGCTATTCAAACTCAACTTGAAAGGCACATCACCCCATGGTTTGCCGATTATGCTAACTATATTGTTGGAAAAGTGCTCCCTCCAAACTTGAACCACAACCAAAGGAAGAGATTCCTATTCGAAGTGAAGAGGTACTTTTGGGATGATCCAAACCTCTACAAGGAGTGTAGTGATGGGCTCTACAGGAGATGCATCCCTCAATGGGAAATCCAAGGAATCTTGGAAGGATGTCATTCATCACCCTACGGTGGGCACCATGGAGCAAGAAGAACCGTTGCAAAAATTCTCCAATCGGGTTTCTATTGGCCCACAATGTTTCAAGATACAAGAGAATTCATCATTCATTGTGATGCTTGTCAAAGAACGGGAAATATATCTTGGAGAAACGAAATGCCACAAAGGGGCATTCTAGAGGTGGAGATTTTCGATGTTTGGGGAATTGACTACCAAGGACCCTTTGTGACATCCAACGGGAACAAGTACATCCTTGTGGCCGTAGATTATGTTTCAAAGTGGGTGGAGGCAATTGCCACCCCAAATGATGATGCGAAAACGGTCACCAAGCTTTTCAAGAAGATAATTTTTCCACGATTTGGAGTTCCTAGAGCTATCATTAGTGATGGAGGAACACATTTCCATGAGAAGAAGCTTGCATCCCTTTTGACCAAGTATGGTGTTCAACATCGAACCGGCTTGGGATATCATCCTCAAACAAGCGGTCAAGTGGAAATTTCAAATAGAGAGATCAAACAAATTCTTGAAAAAGTTGTGAACAAGACTCGGAAAGATTGGAGCACAAAGCTTGATGATGCTCTTTGGGCTTATAGGACGGCCTATAAGACTCCCATTGGTGCCTCCCCTACAAGCTTGTATATGGAAAAGCATGTCATTTGCCAATCGAATTAGAGTACAAAGCTTATTGGGCAATCCGAGCACTCAATCTTGATCTCAAATTGAGCGGTCAAAAGAGGATGATCCAAATCCAAGAGTTGGAGGAATTCCGACTACAATCCTATGAGAATGCAAAGATTTACAAAGAAAGAACAAAATTGCTCCATGATAAGAGAATTCGACAAAAGGCCTTGCACAAGGGAGACAAAGTCCTTCTATTCAATTCCCGCTACCGACTCTTTCCGGGAAAGTTGAACTCTAGATGGATGGGTCCCTATGTGATAACCGAAGTTGGGAAATATGGAGATTTCGAACTCAAGGCCGAAGATGGAAGCAAGTTCAAGGTGAATGGTCAAAGGTTGAAGCCATACTATGAAGGAGCATTTGTTGGAGAGGTCGAGGCTACCTACCTCGGACCTCCTTCCCCTTGAAAGAACCATCTAAGGGAGAGTTTGGTGGAGTCCTCCCTAAACCACCAATTGTAAATATACTAACCCTCTAACTTGTATTTATTATTTAATTGCATTTGTTTAATAGCATAAGTTCTTTTCATGAGCGCAAGTGAGGGAGGGTTACTAATGAGTTTTTGAATGAAGGAGAAAATTCCTAAGTGTGGGGATGCATTGAAAGAAAGGAGAAAAAGTCAACACTCGCAGCTAAAATCCGAGCGTCTCTCCGAAATCGGGCGCCCTGGCGAATACGGACGTCCAGGGAGAAACCGCACGTCGGTGTGTTGAGAAATTGAAAGTTTCTGGACTGATGAAGAATCCGAGCGTCCCATGGGAGAAGACGCCCGTCTGAGAGAATCCGGCCGGATTATTGGAAAGACGCTCGTCTTTTCCCCTGAGCATTTCAAGAAATTTCTCTGTCAAAGAATCCGTCCGTCTTCTCAAGAAGACGCCCGTCCCGACCCTGAAGAATCCGAGCGTCTTATGCTCGGGACGCTCGTCTTGAGGCGAGAAAAATTTTGGGATTTTACTCGTGGGCGAATCCGGGCGTATTACCTTAATCCGCCCGTCCCGTGAAAGGAGAATCCGAGCGTCTTAGCTTCGAAGCCGCTCGTCTCCCTGCCCGATTTTCGACCCGACTTTTCTCAATTAAATTACACCCCACCACCCATATAATGACACATCACTACTCCTTCCACTTACCCTATAAAAACCACCTCCTTATGACTCCCATACATATCCAATTCACTCTCATCACCCACAAAATTAAAAGTCCCCAATTTTCTAGGGTTTCCAATTCTCAATCAACAAGGAACAACCTTAGCAAATCTTCAAATCAAAATAACCCAACAAAAAGAAGCAAGAATGGCACCTAGAAGATCCTCCCTTCGAAGTGAAAGAAGACCAAGGATGGTGGGAAGTTCCTCTACCTCACATCTCAACACCATTAGAAGAGAGCATGTGGAGATTGTAGACCTCACAAGGCTCGATGATTTCTCGAATGTGGAATTCCTTGATGATGTGCAGCGATTGGTCTTCCATCGACTCTTAAGTAAGAATATTCTTCCCACTAAATTCCTTTGTCATGATACCTTAAGAAAACTTGGAATCTTTCACCAAGTGGAGGCTTTATTTGAGGTTTTTGGTCTTTCGGCTCTCTTTCGCATGTATGAACCCACCTATCGGTCTCTTGTGCTCGAATTCTTGAGTTGCTTAAAAATTACAACTTCAAACAAAGTGATTTGCATAGAGTTTAGGTTGGAAAATGTCTCTAGAACAATGACCCTTGTGGAATTTGCGAATGTGTTCGGGCTTGATGTTTCGCCTACCCGAACATCAAGACCCAAAAAGTATAGTGTCGCACCTTTGTGGAGGGCCATGACGGGCCGGGACTTCATTCTTACCAAGGAGTGTCTTGCTTTTCACATCCAAAACCCGATCTTGAGGCTCACATACCGATTTCTTTCGGGTACCCTCTTCGCCCGCCGAGATCCGGCTATTGTGAATCAATTGGACCTCATGTTCATGGAATCTTATCTAAACATTCAAGGAAGAGACGGGTATCATCTCAATGCACCTCTAGTTTTGCTAGAAAAGTGGGCAAAATTTCGAAATGGAGATGATGATGGGAAGAAGCATATAGTGAATGGTGGACTCATAACAAGACTTGCAAAGCACTTTAATCCTAGGTTCAATGAGAACAATGAGTACACTCCACTCTCGGGAGGAATGAGAATTAATGAAGACCTCCTTGTTGTCCAACACCATTGGATAACCCTTGAGGGGGTTGATAAAAGGATCAAATGGTTGACGAAGGGAAGCGATCCTATCTACCTTCCGATAGCCGACCTACCTCGAATTTCCCCAAGGAGAGGACGCTTGTCCCCAATACCCTCCTACCTCATTCAAAGTCAAGAAAGGCAAGCTCCACCCCCACAAGCTCCTCCACCACAACAACAAGAACAACAAACCCAAGGTGAAAAGATAAAGGTGCCTCCCTACCCCTTTCCCTACCAACCTTACAACCATCCGAATCCCTTCATCCTCCCCCGTGACGACTTTGTCACGGGAATTTTGCAAGACTTGCACTACCGTCAATATGAAACCAAGGTGGACAACTATTATGCTCTTTACCCCCAATACCACGACATGGTTCAAAAAGGACGGATAAGTGAAGAAGGAGCTTTTCCTTCATGGGCTCAAATGGAGTTGCTCTTTCCCAACTCGGAGAAGGCCAATGAAGGGCCAAACGGTCGCAAAGGGGAAGAAAGTGGCGACTCTTGTGGAGGTGATACGGTGAAGCTTGAGAGTGAAGAAGAAGATGAATTCATGGATCCAAGTTTAAGTGATGCTTCTAGGGATATTTGGGATACCGATATTGAAGGAGATGATGCCGATATCTAGGAGATTACTTCATCACTAGGTGGAGCGGGCAAGAGGCACCCACCTTAGTTCAAGTGAAGTTTTCTCAACTCTCCTCTTTATCTTTATTTTTCATGAAAAGAACTTTGTATCTTGTTTCTTTGTATTTTATTTAACTTTGACTATTTGTTGGAGGAGTCCTAGCAACACCAAAGGACTCACACCTCGGTTCCATTGAGGTGTTCTTTATTGTTCCCATTTTTGAAAATCCAAAATGACAATCTAGTTTCATGCATAGCATAGTGTGTGCATGAACTCCCCCATACTTTGACATTAGCAATAGTGTCTTATTTGGTTTGGGGAAGTTAATGCATACACAACGGGAGGTAATCTAAATTATCCTCTCCGTCATAACAAAAACCATGCATCATGTAGTATAGCTTAGTGTAGAATTGCATTTAGTATAGAAATCATGCATCATTTTTGCATAATTTCCATCATTTTGGCCATTGAGGACAATGCCCATATTAGTGTGGGGATGGGAATTCTAACACTTAACTTTTATTCAAAAACCATAAAAATTGAAAAAATTTCAAAAATCACAAAAATTTGAAAAATTGAAAAACCAAAAACAAGTTCATTTCCTTTGTATATATTGTCTTGTATATATTGTGTTTGTTTTATCCTTGTTCACTTTGATTGACTACGCCACATCCGAGACATGAGGATATTGAAGACCGCATGGTATGATCTTTCCAATCTCCTTTTTCCTCTTTATGTTAATGACTATGTGGCTTTATTTTGATTGATGCGGTAAAAACAATGTGAACTTAGGACTTGCATTTAGTTTATATGGCATATTAGTTGGTAGAATCATATGCATTAGGATGTTTATATGTTAGTTGCATCATGGCATGTAGTTACATGTTAGAAAATTTTGCGAAACCGTCTATTTGGGAAGCTTGACAAGTGTATATAGGCCCTAGTAGATGCTTTTTATTCTTAAGACTTTGCTTGTTAGAATACTTGTAAAACACCCTAGGATGTGTCATGCTAGTATCCTTTGACCCATGGTTTAAGGCCTAGTCAAGAGTACCTTGTGGTGTGATAACTCCTTGGCTACCGTTTATTCCAAGGTGACCCTTGAAACCATGCATACTTCTATCATTCATCCATGTTCTACCATACATTTTTGTCATCAAAGGGAATGGGCACAAAACAAAAAGAAATTGATTTGAGTTCAATGAAATGAAAAATGAAAGAAAGTTTGCAAAAGTGCATCAAATGAAAAGAGGAGCAAAATAGAACTCCTAAAGCTTCAAATACAAGGCACCCTCGTTACTAATTGGGGTGACTTTGAAAATGTTCAAAAAGAAATTCAAAAAGTTGTCAAGTATTGAAATGCCAAAAATCAAAAGAAATGGCAAAGAAAGTGTTCTCAAATGTCAAATGCCAATGAAATTGGGGGGAAAACAAAAATAAAAGCAAACTCCCAAAGTGAAACTCAAATATCTATCGATCCCTTTATCCATCGTATCCATTTTTTGTGCATGGTAGAGAGGGGACGACTCTTCTTCTTGTCTAGGCAAGAGGGGGAATTCCGCGATCCTCCAGTGTTTCTAACACCATAGGGAGTCTACTCTTGACAAAAGCATTTAACGATTGAGGACAAAGGTACCCTAGCTTGACACATTTTGGAGGTGATTTATTGGTATCCTTCTAGGCTTAGTAGTTTGAACAAATTGCATCTATGAAGGATTGTGTACCCTTGAATTGCTTCCCTTGTAGATAATTTCCGCCACTTAGATGAGGAAAGTGGCTATTCTTTTTGTAGATGCATCCATTATGTGTTTTTGTGTGCTTAATGTTTGGATGTGTCGCCATTTTGGCAAGACCCACCTTGCCTTGCAAGAAGGCATCCTACCTCATGGTTGTCTTGTTGTGAGTTGAAGGGGCGGAGTGAGACCCGCTAATTGTCTCATATCGGCTATTATTATTAGGTTAGGTTAGTATTGGTCCTAGTCTTTGTCACCTCTTTACTCGGGACGAGCAAAGGTTCGGTTTGGGGATATTTGATGTGACCATAATTGGCGCATATTTAGCCCCCGAATTACCATTGTTTCCATGCTTTTTAGTGCCTATTTGGGTCATTTCTTATCTTTAGTTCTTTGTTTTGCATATTCTTTGAGATTTTGATCCCTTGGTAGGAAAGGAGTAAGAATCTTGCATTTTCATGGCAAAACAAGGCTAAATTGATCATATTCAATGACCAAGCATCAAGGAGAGACAAGACTAGAAGGCCTTTGTACATAGCATAGTAGAAGAGCATAGTTGAGAAAAGGATCCTTGAGTCCCCAAGGAAATCCCCAAGGAATTCATGAAGAAAAGGGAAGAAAAGAAGAAGAAAAGATGCTGCTGGACAATCCGAACGGATTGTACACAATCCGTCCGTCCACCAAAGCCCAATCCGAGCGTCCCTCAAAGGAATCCGCTCGGATTCCCCCTCGCCAATCCGAGCGTCTTGCCCAAGGATCCGCTCGGATTCTCCAGCCCAGATCCGCCGTCCCGACTCCCATCCGCACGGATTTCAAGACAAAGACGTTTTCACTCTTCAAGCCACGATAAGAGAAGCCCTTCTCTCGGAGAATACCGGAGTCTCCTTGCTCAACTTAAAAAGTGTAATTACTAGTTTAGCCTTTAGTTAACCCTAATGCATCCTCCCTAATTTTCACTATAAATACCTCATTAGTCTAATTAGAGGAGCATGTTCTTCTTATCAATAATTAGTGTAGTTAATATTAATCAAATCTCTCTTCAATATTGTAATCAAATATTAATCAAGTTTTAATCCAAGTTCTAGTTCTTTAATCTCTCTCTTGTTCTTACTTTATTTTGGGTAATTGAAGATTATTTGGGTTATTATTGGGAGATTGACAACCTCTCAATCTAGGATTCAAGTACTTCTATTATTCTTGCTTTATTATTGGAATCATTAGTAGGTATAATCTCTTAATCCCTTTTTAATTATTGCTAATTACTTTCATTTATTCATCATGTTTTATTATGTTAGTATGATTGACAACCTTTCTAGCATGATCAATATGATAATGAGTGAGTAGTCTCTTAGCTAGGGTTTAATGGGTGATTAGGGGAAACCAACATGGGGAATGATTCATGCTTAAATTAATATGCTTTCATATCCTATTTGCTTGCTTGTTTTGATCTTAATACATGCACATGTTATATTTGATGAAATGCTAAGCCTATGAATCCTTGCATTTACTATCATCTTCTATCCTTTCAACTTGACTTGTAAGACATAACCCAACTCGAGTCTTGTTAGACCATGCATGTGTTGAGTAGGAAAGATTAAGTCGACTTGTAGGTGTTGTACAATCTAATCGATTCGGCTCCGGACCCAAACTTTCCTAGGATTGTAAGATATAACCCAACTCAATCCATCACAACAATAATTGCTTGCTTATAATTTGAGAACATGTTTGTATGATCATATCCCATGATTCCCCTATGAACCCATGACACCCTAGTGCCTTTAATCAATTGTTTACACCCCTTATTTTATTCATCTTGCTAGTTTATTTTCATTGCTATTTTAGTTTAGTAACCTTCTACATCAACCCAATTTGTGACACCCCTTAGACACTACTAGTTACAATAGAATTCTCATTTCAATACCCGTCCCTTGGGATCCGACCTTTACTTGCCTCTTTACTAATTGTAGAGTTGTTTGTGAAGTATAAATTGTGTTTTGTATCGACCATTGACCAACGACCACATATGCTTAATTTGTGAAACGAAATGGACTCGATCAGCAGACCTACCAGACCACATCTCAAATGGAGTTTTGAGATTCAGACTCGTGTGAGGTCTCCGATTTATCAGATAACATGTTGTACTAACTGCTTCTGCCCAGAATCTTCTTGTTAGTCCAACATTAGAGAGCATGCACCTTGCCCTCTCCAGAAGTGTCTGGTTCATTCGCTCTGCTACACCATTTTGCTGAGGTGTATCTCAGACTGTACGATGTCTAGCAATCCCTTCATTCTTGCAAAACTCGTCGAACTCAGAACAACAAAACTCTAGGCCATTATCAGTTCGCAGCCTCTTGACCTTCTTCCCAGTTTGATTCTCCATTAATGCCTTCCACTGCTTAAAGTGAGTGAAGGCTTCGTTTTTGTGCTTCATCAAATAAATCCAAGTCTTCCTGGAGTAATCATCAATAATCGACACAAAATATCTGGGCCTCCCAAAGACTCCACCTTAGAAGGACCCCAACAATCAGAATGGATGTAATCAAGTGTTCCCTTGGTCCTATGCACTGCTTTAGGAAACTTGCTGCGATGTAACTTCCCAAATACACAATGCTCACAGAAATCCAGATTCTTGACCTTGTGACCACACAGAAGATCTTCTTTTGACAGAGTCTGCATCCCCCTTTCACTCATATGACCAAGTCTCATATGCCACAACTTAGTCAAATCTTCTTTATCAACATCTGAGGATGCAATAGCAACAGAACCTGACAGAGTAGATCCCTGAAGATAATATAGAGTACCATGCTTGATACCCCTCAGAACCACATTCGAACCTTTGCAGACGTTCAGAACTCCACCTACACCTTGAAAGCTGAAACCCTTACTATCTAACGTGCTTAAGGAGATCAGATTCTTTGTCATCAGTGGAACATGTCTTAACTTCGTTCAATGTACAGAATTTTCCATCATGTGTCCTTACCCTGACTGACCCGATTCCAACTATCCTGCAAACATCACTGTTGACCATAGAAATAGTGCCTCCATCTACCTGTTCATAAGTTTTAAACCACTCTCTGCGCGGACATATATGGTAAGATGCTCCAGAATCTAGAATCTAGAATCTAGAATCCACACATCAGTGTGATGCGTGACCCTATCCATAACCAGAGCATATTCATCTTCCTCGGAATCTGCATTTGCTACACCAGCAGTAGCAGTACCAGACTTGTTCTGTTTATCTTTCTTGGGACAATCGAATTTCCAATGCCCCTTCCCTTTACGGTAGTTCTGGACATCGTAGGTTTAGGACCCTTAGAAACATAAGAACCATAATTACTAAGTACCAAAATATGAGAATTAGAAGAACCCGAATAAGAAGGCTTCTTATACTTTTTATTCCCCGAATTTCCCTGTCCGTAACCCCCACTGGCTGCAAACCCTGCAGCCTGATTGTCTGTACCTATACCAGCCGCCTTATGGCGCAGTTCTCTAGTATGAAGAGATGGCCTAACATCTTCTAGAGTAACAGTATCTTTACCCACAATAAAAGACTGTAGAAAATTCTCATACGATAACGGTAAAGAAACTAACAGAATTAATGCGGCATCCTCATCTTCTACCTTAACATCAATATTACGTAATTCTAGTAAAATTGTGTTTAACTGATCTAAATGATCTCGAAGAGGCATACCTTCCCGCATTTCTCGACTAAAAGACGCGTTGCTTGAAGCAACTTATTGGTCAAAGACTCGGTCATATAAAGACTCTCAAGCTTTTTCCACGCACCGGCGGCGGTAGTTTCCTCCGCGACTTCGGTGATGATATCATCAAGAAGACACAACATAATCGTTGAATGTGCCTTCTCCTCCGGATCGCCATCTCGGCGGTAGCTTGTGGCGATGGCAGCGATTGCGCCTTCCGTCTTCTTATCTCTCAGGCGACGCCACTTGTTGTGCGGAAGCGTGAATACCTCGTGTTGGGCCTCTGCTGCATCTGTGTCCACAACCCATAATAGTACGATATTGTCCGCTTTGGGCCAACCCCTCACGGATTTACTCTTGGGCTCTTTCCTAAAAGGCATCGTACTATTATATTTTGTAGACACTTATAAAGATGAGCTTTCATCTTTATTCTACCAATGTGGGACATGGGTTTGCACTCGAACAATTTTCCCCTCAAACCAAGGACCATCATCTCGACTCGGACCTTGACATCTATGGAGAACGCTCACACTTCTACAGCCCCAACTTCTAGACAACCGAATCATCACAACTTTTGATAACCTCCCCTTAGCCGACACAGCATGCTACCACGAGCCATGTCTTGCACCACATGTCACCGCCTGGTCAAGTGAGTGCCCTCACATGCTCCTGAACTAGCATGTCCTTGTGCCCTTCTTGGGAATTTGCTACACATGCATATCGAACATCCTTTGCATCCAATATACTCTGGACCGGGTCCGCCACTTAAGAAGTCCTAGAACACAAACGGTCTCTGGCATCCAACCTGGAAAGGACCTACTAGACCTGTGGCACCCAATCTGATAAGGGTCCACCTGATCAACAGTTCTAGTACAAAAATGGTCTTTGTCCCACAAGACCTATGACGTCTTTCATCCATTTAACCCTGGACCGGGCTTGCTCAAGGACTCACCCCGTGCTAGGAGTTCCATGTCTTACAGTGTACAACTTCAAGTCTTGGGCCTACTGATGCATCCTCGTGTCTAGCCCAAGTCGAACCTTGGGCTCTGATACCACTTGTTGTGCGGAAGCGTGAATACCTCGTGTTGGGCCTCTGTTGCATCTGTGTCCACAACCCATAATAGTACGATATTGTCCGCTTTGGGCCAACCCCTCACGGATTTACTCTTGGGCTCCTTCCCAAAAGGCCTCATACTATTATATTTTGTAGACACTTATAAAGATGAGCTTTCATCTTTATTCTACCAATGTAGGACATGGGTTTGCACCCTAACACTTACAAAGACAACATATGGTTGAAGACAAAGAACAAACGTTAAATAACAATTCAACCTGCTATAGTTTTAGCATAACATATTCAGCAATGTATGAAATAAAAGTCTACACTCAAAACGCCACAAAAAAAAGGGTCTATACAGTTCAACAATCTAATCCAGGAGACCTCCCATAATTAGTTGATTTGATCCTATATTCAAGGGCTAAGCCAGGATCCAAAATATGGGGTAGCAACAAATTTGTAATGCTCTTATTGCTTAGCATTATACCGTAACAAAACCGTATACCAATTTTCTCTTTGTCTCGGAGTAATCTTATAAGACCACAAGTCCACAATGATAATACTCCTATAATCCTATGTACAATACGTGTCCCATAGGCCATTTCCCTTCAATTTTCTTGTAAATTGTAATACTCCTATAGTCCTACTTCTATTACATGATTGCCTACTTGCCTTCTTTTTACGTGCTTCTATTAATGTTCCAACTTTTTTAATCCTATTTTCCTCCACAATTCCATAAATCAATGACACAAATTCTCATTTAAGATGAAAGTATACATCTTAAGTTATAGAGGGGTTAAATATTATCCATTTGTAGAGATAAGACAAACAAAATGTCTAAATATTAGCAAAAGACTTGTCTTATCTATTCAAGTTGTATGGTATTTGACCCATTTTAATCTTAAGACTGATATATTGCTTAAGAGAGACTTATCAAATCAATAATCATATGTACAGTATACTTCCAAATTTATTTGTTCAATCAATTATTCAATTATCTCTCTTCCTAACTTCATCTCTTCAACTCATCGAATTCTCTCAACCCCCAAAATCACAAATTACTATTAAATCATCGATTTTATAAATTGATTCAATTCATCACCCAACTATCCAAGCCTTCAATCTATTGGAAATTAACATATTTATCAATCATTTATGATCTTTCAACAATTACAAATTCCACTTAATTACCTAAATAACAACATTAATATGCGTTTAGAACAAAGATTTAATAATTACCTCAAACCAAAGGTAGCTCCGCTAACTGTCTTTAATGTCAGATTTGCGACTATCGATTCGACGGCGGAATCGAAAGGAAGAAAATGAAGAATTGGCGACTCTGCGCAAGTAATCAAAGTAGCGTTTTTTAGAAAAAAATACAATAAAGAATAGAGAATATGGGTTGAGTTTTACAGTAAGTTGCCTATTTAATAGTAATTTAGTATATATTTTTTCATATCGTTGAGTTTATTTAGGAAAGAGCACGATTTTTGGTATAGTTTAACTTCCCATTTAAGGAAATAATTGCGTAAATATATCATATAACTAAATAAATGGGGTAGCAAATTATTCTTTTATCAAATTTTTTTTTTTTTGGATGGGGTTGCATGAGCTACCCTTTGCTACACTATAGCTTCGCCCCTGCCTATATTTCGCAATGAGCTTCATGAATCTCATCACCAATCATATCCTTTACTAAAATGACATTCTAATGAACTACAAACCATAATGCACAATGGCGTAGCTACCTTAGGGCCAGACTGGGCCATGGCCCAGGTAGGTATATAATTAATTTTGTTAATAAGTAAGAGTAATTGTCGTAGTAGCCTAATGGTGAAGTTCTTAGCCTACTACCTTTGCAACCCAGGTTCGATTCCTCTTGTAAGCAACTTTCTTTTTTGTTAATTTTTTGTTCAACATTTTACACACATTCTTACTCGTTGGACTTTTGGCCGCTTATTCGTTGTTTGGGCCTTTAGTTTTTTTTTTTTGTATCTCTTTTATCTATTGTCATTTAACTAATGACCTAACAACAAACATGCTTATAATCTTTCATAATATTTAGTTGAATATTCAAAACGATGACAAAAATATATTTCAGCACACATTTATACTCGTTGTTTAAGCGTTTAATGCTAACTCTTTCATTGCATGTGTAGATTTTTTTTGTTTGGAAAATAAATATACGATGTTTTGCTTGAGAACATGTATGTGAACAACAATAAAAAATTTAAGAATTTTTTTTAAAGTTCGACCCCACCTATAATTCTATCCTGGCTACGTCCTTGATAATGCATATGATACATCATAAAAATAAGGATAGAAAAGGATTTGTATGATACCATGTCTTTCCTTCTACGTTAAATGCAATGTCATGGTAGACATCATCTCCCGCGGCTACAAAAAAATCAAAATCCAACCGCTACAAAAAGTCAAAATCCAACCCATAATTTCTTCAAAAAGAGTATAAGCAACCTATTAAGGCAGAGTGATGAATACTCTGTAATATATAACATAGGGAGCAAAGTTGCATATTTTATCATTATAACTCTTCCGACTACATGGACAAACTAATGCACAATCTTGAACAATCAACTCAAGCAAAGTTAGTTTATACTGTAGTAGAATATTACTAAGTTGATATAAATTAAACACATTAAACAACTCGAAATGTAATACCCAAGTAACCCACCAAAAATGTGTCAATAATAGTTCATACTCCGTATATTACTTCTTTAACTATCATAATCCCATAATTCCATTTAAAAAAAATCTATATGAGCAAATTTATTTGTCATATCTACTATGATCAATAGTGCATCAATTATTGAAGTGGGGCAAAATGGAGAATAAGTTAGTAGTGTACTACAAAATATATTGCGGTAAAGTCTTCACGGAGAAGGAGCTATTACCGCAACTCTAAGAAAGTTTACTTATACTCCCTCCATCCCGGTCAATTGTTGTCCTTTTGTTTTGGCACAAAGACCAAGGAAAGAGGAGAAGGCCAATAACTAAATGACAAGTGGAACAAATTGAATGGGAATGATCAAATTGTTCATCAAGTTCATTCTTAAAATAGAAAGGACAACAAATGACTGAGACACCCAAAAATGGAAAAGGACAACAAATGACCGGGACAGAGGGAGTATATGGTAGGGTGAGACTGCATTACAATTTATGCCAGTCTAATCAGATCTACTATGGGCTCATTACTGCAAAACCGGAGCTGTCACAATTTAGTTAGAACATAGTCGCAAAGTCGAAGTAAACTCATAGACGCTTTAAATAAGGATTAATTTTATTCATGTACATTATAGTATATCAATTTATACCGCCTTTTGTTGTCAAAAAAAAAAAATATATACCGCCTTTCCTAAATAAAGAAGAACCCCATCTTAAAGATAAATTTAGCAAACTAAAAGTCAGACCTCACATTGAAGATTATTACAGTACAATCGTACGATTAATGTTTTCACTCTTAACTTTCTTATTAATGTCCAATATTGCAGGCCGTTCATGTAAAGTTGTAGAAATAACATCAAAATTATATCCCATCATAAAAATTGTGGAAATTGAAACTCGTGATGAAAGTGTGCGTCAAACCGTGAAACACCATACTATCAAACTAAAACAAATTGAGGGAAACAGGTATGATGAATTGCGCACAATAAAAATTACTCGTAGATGGCAAAATTTCGGATGAATACAAAGACATGCAGTTTCAAATAGAAATAAATGTCTTATTAATCCGTCAAGACAAAAGCAATTTTACAATTAGTAGCTAATTATAGACTATTAATAAGAAAAACAAAAAATTACATACTTCTTTGATTGTATTGTAATCTATAACAATGTGAAGACTTCTAAGAATCTGGATTATGGGGGAGATAACATGAATGAAAGGAAATGAACAGCCAAATGATGTGAGATTGTGAGAAAAAGGAAGTTGACACGTGTATAGTAGAGTTTAGGTATACAAGTATAATACAAAAACCACTAAACATTCTAATGTACACGTGTCAATCCCTGGTGACTTCTCTTCCCGCCTAACTGCATTCCCTTACTCATCTAGAAAAACCTAAAAACTCCTTATTAAAAAAAATTACTACTCTGTTTTCTTTGGCCGCCATCTTTCTCAATCGTGCGATTACGAGTTATCTTCTTCGTCAGGCCAAACCTTTGTCACTCATTCTCTGCTATGCATTTATATACATTCAGTAGGCCTACGAAATCACCAACGATTTATATTAAAGTTCACAATCAAAGAGGTATGTAGTTTTCTGTCAATTTTTTAGGATCAGTATCTTTAAATTAATCGTTAATTATTAATTTTCTTATATTTTGGGAAGATTTTGTAGATTAATTGGTGTAGCATATTTAGTTAGGCTTTTACATATTGTGTATACAATGAATTTTAATATTTTTGGAGAATATACATCGTATGCTACTTTGGTTGAATTGTGAGATGTGAGAGTTAGTTTTAATAGAATATGCTTGTGAGAATAGGTAAGCATTGAGGTGTTGGGAGAAGAAATATTGATTGATAAATCGGTGAATTAAAGAGTAATCCTTGATGGCTTGACACCTCAGTTCATAGGATTAAGGTTATTTCATTAGTATGATCCTTCTGAACATTTTAAAGGGATTACGAACTAGAGTATGATTTAGTTGCATTCTTGTATAATGGACAATGATGGTCTACTATGTGATGTTGTAGAGTATGGGTGCTCCCCATTTTTGCTTCCAGTAGCTTTGTAGTCCAAAGACATTCAATACTGTATACGAGTAATTTTGTGTGAGGCTTCTTGATTGCTCTGCACGACTTACTTGGCTTTATATGTTAATTGGTCACTCATGGAGTCGTGGTATAAGTAAGCTGTCAAATTCTCATTTTATTATTGTTATTGGGATAGTAAATTTACAAAAAAGTTTTACAGGGGTAGAGTATAAAGGGATTAGATTTCACATTCATATGTAACTTCATTACATATGTCAGATGAGCATAATTTCAGGATATCTAACCAATTGCCATATCTTATGAGTCGTTATGACAGCCAACGTGAAGAGTCGAAATAACAAATCTCACAATTTGATATTTTTAACACCCTCAAATTTACGTTTAATTGTTTCAAGCATTAGCTCATTCCATGTCTCAATGGAACCCAACATACACCAATGCAAGCAATTTTGTGGTGGTGGCGACATTATTTGGATTTGTGCTCTGGTATGGACTTGGATGACCAGCATGTCGATACCCAAAAGCCTCGGTAATGTCTATCAGCTTCTTTTTCGATTGGTTTGTCTTCTTTTTACAGCGTGGTGAAAGCCCAACAACTGTCTCATGCATGATCTTAGTGTATTGACTCCATGAACTGACCAGGCAGAGGAGGTCTATTTTTCCATGTGCACGATCCACCAGTATCCCAGGCACCATTTTCATGATGCTCGGGTGAGGAATAAGATATAATAATGGTCCATCCCAAGTAAATCAGAGACGTGCCTAAAGCAGTCGGGGTTGGAGAGTGGGGACCCCGATTGGGTACCTAAAGATCTCCTCATGCAACAAGTTGTGAGGTAGGCCGATGCTTTGGTAAACCATTAGTCTACATTGCAAAAGGACAATTACATCAGACTTGGGTACTCATTCCATGAAGTTTTCATATGGTTTACCAAATGGATCTTGGTAATGCCCTCTGGAACATAGCTAATTTAGTGGACAGGCCATGCAGACCAAATCCGAACTACAAAGACTGTGTGTGATATGAAATAACCCCGTTGTACATGGGGTTAATTCCATTCGAGAAATTCTTGCATCCTCCGTGAGGACGTCCTCCCTACACCCAAAGGAGAATTTTATAATATTTATGATGTGACTCATATTTGAGCACATTTAGTCCGCGAATCAACCTCGTTCCTATGCTTTTTAATTAGCACATATTTGGGTCATTTATTATCTTTAATTTCCCATTTTGCATATTCTTTGAGGTTTTGTGTCCTTGGTAGGAGAGTATGGCTAACCTTGCATTTATGAGGCGAAATGGAGCTAAATGGATCGCATCAAATGACCAAGCATCAAAGAGAAGACCGACACTAGAGGCCTAAGTAGATAAATAAAGTGAAATGGGCAATGATGAAAGGATCCTTGCATCCCCAACACGATCCTTGCGGATTGTTAAGGAGCTAAAGAAGAAAACGACTCTACCCAGGGATCCGAGCGGCCCAAGAATGATCCGAGCGTGCCACACTGTAAGGATCCGACCAGCTTGATCCCAGGATGAGCGGACCGTGCAGCAAAGATCTGAGCGTCTCCTCCAGGATCCGAGCGGATCCCAAGTCAGAACAGCCCGTGCCACAGCACGAGGCGAGCGGATCGAGGCAGGACTAGCAAGGAGGATCCGCGCATTTCCCTCGGGAGTAGAATTTCCTCAAGTTTTCTTAGGGTTTTAATAGTCATTTAAGCCCTTAGTAACCCTAATCCTAACTTGTACCTAATCTTTTGTATAAATACCCCTTTGTACTACCACGATTAGCATCCAATTTTAATGAATTCTTAATCCAATCTTAATACTCTCTTAAATTAGTTTTAATTTAGTTGTAATACAATTTTCAATATTAATCACATCTTAATCTTTCTTTAATTTCTCTATTGTTCTTCCTTTTATTTGGGTAATTAGAAGATTATTTGGGTTTATTTGGAGGATTGACAACCTTCCATCAATCATCAAGTATTTCTATTATTCTTTGCTTTATTATTTTGGATCATCTCCATAGGTATAATTCCTTCTAAATCTTGTTTAATTATTGTTAATCACTTCCATTTATTCATCATGTTTTGCTTTGTTAGTATGATTCACAACCTTATTAGCATGTTAAACTTGATCATGAGTGAGTAGTTTCCTTAGCTAGGGTTAATGGGGAATTAGGGGAAACAAACATGAGTATTGATCTATGCTTAATCTAATATGTTTTCATAATTAATTTGCTTGCTTGTTGTGATTTCAACCTATGCACATGTTATGTTTGATGAAATGCAAGCCTATGAATCCTTGCATTTTTTACCCATCTCCTATCTTTTCAATGAGGCTTGTAAGACATAAACCAACTCGAGCCTCATTAGACCATGCATAGAGTTGAATAGGAAGGATTAAGTCGACTTGTAGGTGTTGTACAGTCTAGACGACTCGGCTCCGGGGCCCAACCCTTCTTAGGGATTGTAAGATATACACTAACTCGATCCCATCACAACAATAAGTGCTTGTATCTAATTGAGAACATGTTTGTATGATCAACTCCCATGAATCCCCTATGAACCCATGACACCCTATTGCCTTTAATCAGTTATTTACAACTCCCTTTTTAATTGCTTTGCTTTGCTTTCATTAATTTACTTTCATTTTGTTGATTATGTGACACGCCCATACTCCAAGTGCCTTACCAGGACCACTCAGGTATAGTAACGTCACCATCTCGGTTACCCGAGGCAATGATAATCATAAGACAATAAAGAAACGTACTTTAAAAGTAAATATAGTTTAAGTGATTACATGTCTCAAACCAAAACTGTTAAATGATATACAATCCAAACCAAAACTGTCTACTAGCAAAACTGAACAACTACAGACATCGTCTGACACAGCGGAAGACTCTTGTAATGCCAAGTGATGACTCATCCCAGCTAGCCCAAAAGCATCGTATCAAACCTGCTCAAAAACTGCTCACCATCCCCGAATGGATCACCACAGTTTTTAAAACAATTAAACGGGGTCAGTACTAATTACACAACACAAATCACAACAGAACAAATGCCAAACAGCTCAATCGTCACATCAACCACAGTCTCCATAATCAATCTCCACACCACTGAATACACACTAAAGTGTGTAGCCCTGCCAGAGTACCCATCGCAACGGATACTCCACACCGCCAGTGGGGGACCGCAACCGTCCCCACCTAAGCCCCGCTCATCTCCATCGAGCGATAAATCCATGTTCATTAATGTGCACATCCCTTCTGTGGCGGGTTCCACAGAAGGCGAATCAAGGGCGTGAAGCCACTCCCGCAAGTGACTCCACTCAGCCAGGGACGCACCCCGAAAACCACAGACAGATACAACAACAATCAACGATATTAATCAACAATACAACCAACAATATAACCAACAACCGTCACAACCACCAACAATATACTTTAACAATAATCACAATGAAACCACCAAACACATCATGTAGTTAATACCGAGTAGGGAAACCCTACCTGGAATGAAATCACAGAATCAGACGATCTAGCAGCTGTCTCAAAATCTCTCTTCTACGAACCCTCCTCCTATATACACATTCATACAATTACTACTACAACAATACAAATCATAAAAACCCCCAATTCCCAAATTAGGGTTTAACCAATATTAACCAATCGCTATAAAAATGATATGTGGAACTTACCCTTGACGCAAGGATCACAACGGCATAAAGAACAAAGAAAACCGACACTTCTAGCTCCGGGATTTGCTAATAATGCGAATGAATCGATCAACGTAACTTGCAATCTCTCCTTTTTGTGTTTTTAGGTTTGTAAAAGTGTTTAGGAAAAAGATGACGGAGTATTATATATTAATCCGCATTATTAACAAAACTCGTCAAATATCACCCGTAAGACCAACTTACTCGATCGAGTAAGTAACATACTCGATCGAGTGCCACTTACTCGATCGAGTGCCAAGCCTACTCGATCGAGTACCCTACAGGCAGACTACTATTTCGTATAAAAACATACTTACTTGACAGAGTAAGCCCCACTCGATAGAGTACCCAAAGACTCATAAAACCGTAGTATTACAGTCTTCCCTCCTTAAAAAGAACTTCGTCCCCGAAGTTCCAACCCATAAACAAAAATAAAACATACTAACTCGATCAAGACATAACAACGCAAATAAGAACTCAAAACAAAACTCCAACCCATCAAACATGGACTCCTAACACCAACTCCACCAACTATGTCTACCCCCACAACATGACTCACGATCTCATATCCACCACATTATAGCCTCTCTCGACACTAACTCCACACACTAGCAACTACCCTCCACAAACGCCGCTAGTTCCGTTTCACTAACATATTATCCAATAGAAAATCCAATATCAAGACACTCATAAACATCAAACGGAATGTTACATTCTACCACCCTTAAAAGGAACTTCGTCCTTGAAGTTTACTCACACTTATAAACATCATCATCCAACTGACAAAACTATGGAACTCATAATCATCATCATCCAACTGTCAACACTATCGAAATATTCTCCCCATCCTAGACATCACACTACTACAAGCACGGCCATGACCTTTTTAACAATATCAACCACAATACAAATCCATCCTTTATGCTACATCAACGCTCTACTTCCAATTATACTACAACATGCACAACCATCAAACTCTCTTTTATAGCATCCTACTCCTCTTAAGATAAATGTTACGTCCTCGTAACTCACTAATACTAAATCCTTAGCTATATCTTCTCATTATCCTCATCACCACCGCATGTCAAAGATAACCGCCTATAATCTAAACACTCACCATTCCTATATCCAAGGCTCTCTTACTGAACAGTTTTCATACCCCAATTCATTCGGCACGCCACCTAACCTATACCACAAAATCCGTAGCAATCACCATACCAACTCTTCATTATTACCACAAAACAACACACCTCTCTCTATATAAAGCACCTATCTCCTAAAGCATAACTCACGATCCACACTCATTACACACACTCACACTAGATCCTCAAGTTCTTTCTTTTATTACCACAAACTCATCCACAACTTACCATGATACTAAAGTCCGACACCCTATACTCACTGTCTCAACAAAAGATTATGGACACCTGCAACTTTCAGATCTGTACAACACATGTTCCACGAATCACTTGCCATCACTAAGTCAACCAATGCCTCCCCTAAAAGAACATCACAAGTACTCCAACAACCTCTCGCAACTGTTTCCCATCAACAAGATATCACTATACAATGACAACAACGAAAACATACACAACTCTCTTCCACATCATACTCTACCCTTACTCAACTGGTAAGAAACATCAATAAACAAAACAATCGTTTATATGTACAACCCGAAACTCACAGGAAGCAACATCAAACAAAACAACAATCTATGTATAACTGGTATGTACTTTCGAAACTCGAATCGTAATCATCCCGCCTACTCCACCACAACCGGTGACGGCATCGCAACACCGCCACCAACAGCCGCACCGCAGCGCGAAAATACCCGCATCACAACACGAAGTACCATGCCCGGATCACCACCCGGGGCACAACAACCACCTCGATAGACATCACAACCACATACAATTCCCGTAAAAACTGACTCAGTATAACTTTGCGGACAAGAAAACTTACTCAAAACCGCTTTACTAGATCACAACACAACATATTGGATGGAATAAACAGATAAGCACCTCATGAACATCATCCCCACCATTTCACGGAATACACATGTATTATCAATACGCATACAATTATAACTAGCCATGCCAGATCATTCAAATTATTACCTTTTTTAATATCATTCAATTAGGTTACCGTACTCAACACATAGAACATTCAGATAACAACTTTATAACTATCACACCATACCACTTCTCGTGAGGTCAGAACCTCACACAAACATTTATACACATCATAGACCCGTAATCACATCCAACTAGTTAATCCTGATCACGTAAGTTACCACTTGATAAAGGTTACCTCTTGCCCGAGCTTAACTCGTATGCCCCTTATAACATATTCTCCCATTCGCATACCATCACCTCCTGCCAAGTATAACCATACCATTAATATTCAACTACTAGCACCCGCCTCATATAACCACATCTTATACTTCCTCCCAAACGTACATATCAATCCGGCCTCTACAAAATCAACCTCTTTAGAATTGTTATCCTTCTTATCTATCATCACCCTTAACCACTAGTGACAGCACCATAATACCCCCACTGCTCGTATAACAAGCCTTTTATACTCATCTCTAAACTTCACGGTTTCTTTCCTATCTTTAGTTAACATCCCAAATAACGAACATCAAATCCATCAACAAAAATTACCTCAACACTATTCCCAATTCCGTCCTTAATTGCATTGTCACCCAACTCACCACTAAGATCTCATATCGTGTAAATTCTTTACCCGGCTTCTTACTTTCCTTAATTCCCCGAAACTCATGAGTAATCATATTGTCCTGAAACTCCTATATAACCATTTACTAACATCCTCATGATAGTATCATACATCTGGACGATTCCTGACTTCCAAATCACATAACTCCGATCGACATCTTTCCCAACTTACTTTTATCCTTCTTATCTCTTTACACTCAACAATACCAATTAATGATTCAACTCCTTATTCCTTCTACCTAACTCTTTAGTGCTCCGGTTACCTTCTCATTGCTCTAAAACTCAAATCCCATTATTTCATATCAGTATCATCTCACTCTTTCTTACTACGGATCTTCTCTTATCATGCTATCACTCACACTTATCACCAATCAGTCAAGACCATCTCATGCTATCACTCACACTGATCTCCAATCACCCTTTTTTTTTCTAGATTCCCAAAACTCATTTCATAACGTTACTTGCCCAAGCAATTACACATTAGTTTCACCCCTTAAAATTACAAATTCCCAAACTCACTCACTATCTGCAAATCAACATCGCGACATGTCTCCATTGAGTTCACTATATACCACTCTTCTTAATCCCTCTAAAACGGCCTTTCACTACATATATTCCTAACCCACACGATTCCTAACCATCTCCCTCCATAATTCTTTACACATCTCAAGTTGCCACTATCCACATCCTTCCTTTCAATCTTTTCATTCTCACGTTCCTTAGACTCACATCATCCCTTGCCCATATTCACTTACTTTTACATTACGCAACACACAATCATATCACTCATCTCATCTCACAAAACATGCTCCATGCCTTAATAAGTCTTACCAATCTTCCTTTTCTTTTCCACTACCTATCACAACCGCATATAACTCATGTCCTCCCCACCAAACTCATACTCACCACAGGTGCCACTCCTTACATCATAAGATTGGGTAACTTACGCATCAAGACCGACACACATGTAAATCAATGCATAAGGAATCAAAATAACAACTTTGAATTAAACATAATATGCAACGAAGTCAAAAGATAAGCATATGACCCAAAATAGGGGTCACTAGATCGAGTACAGGCCACTCGATCGAGTGAATGACTTACTCGATCGTGTAGGTGAAGGTCAGAAGCACGTAAAACAAATTACCAGGGCTACTCAATCGAGTAAAGTTTACTCGATCGAGTAACAAGAGGTGCACTCGATCGAGTGAGGGCCACTCGATCGAGTACCCTACGCATTTCTCAACACTGTCCAATTTTCGTAAAACGGTCATAACTCACTCGTTTCTTGGTCGTTTTGGGCGTGTAACCTATCGTTAGAATCGTAAAAGAACAAGCTATCACCTCCAATTGGAATCACATTAAAATCATTTATGCATCTCAAGTTATAACAGTTTTAAGACAACTTTGCTGTAATCGGACAAAATAACTATTTGATTTTTACTTCCAAGCAACTTAAACAACAACAAGGTAAACAAAACAACTCAATACTCATAAAACCAGTATCCCTAACCACATATTACTATCAACAAAAGCCAAGCAACATCATCCATCATGTACTACCCACATGCTTTTATTCTATAACTTTTCGTAAGACAAAACATACTCGTACGTTACAAATCCTATTTCCATGTTACTAATACAACAATATTACAAATACACTTCCTGACCTAAACATATTCATAATCACGAAATTCATATTCTCATGCAATTGCCACTCCATCTTTTCCAATCAATTCATCCATTTCAACCACGTTCTTCATATAACATATACATATGAACAATAGTGGACAAGTACATAAGCTTATTATACAACTTTACGCGAACACAATATACGTATACGACACAATATTCCTATTCACATGTTACTATTATGCCACATTATAAATCATCCATCCTGCAACATCATTATTCATCACATATTCTCATATATGAACTACTCCCCTTTTTGCACCACATCATTCATCATTCTCATATACCTTTCCAACAATTCCAAACAACATTGTAAACCAACTATCATGCAACATGCCTATTCACAACACTTTATCATTTACCACATTCCTCATTCCACCACAGTCATTGTGCAACATTTCTATACAACACATCATTCAACATACGCAATAGAACATTAGCAAACACATAGCGGTCCCATGACACCCCATAGTGACCGGTTCAAAATTGTAGGGCGAGTTCGCGACTTTAGGACGTCTCCTAAGTCTTTGCATTAGCTTCTACAACTTCTACCCCGGGTTCATTTTAATTGACTCCCTATGTTCATTAGGTTCATTGGTTACAGGTTTCAGGATCGTCGCTCTGATACCACTTTGTGACACCCATATACTCCAAGTGCCTTACCAGGACCACTCAGGTATAGGAACGTCACCATCTCGGTTACCCGAGGCAATGATAATCATAAGACAATAAAGAAACGTACTTTAAAAATAAATATAGTTTAAGTGATTACATGTCTCAAACCAAAACTGTTAAATGAAATACAATCCAAACCAAAACTGTCTACTAGCAAAACTGAACAACTACAGACATCGTCTGACACAGCGGAAGACTCTTCTAATGCCAAGTGATGACTCATCCCAGCTAGCCCAAAAGCTTCATATCAAACCTGCTCATCAACTGCTCACCATCTCCGAATGGATTACCACAGTTTTTAAAACAATTAAACGGGGTCAGTACTAATTACACAACACAAATCACAACAGAACAAATGCCAAACAGCTCAATCGTCACATCAACCCCAGTCTCCATAATCAATCTCCATACCACTGCCTACACACTAAAGTGTGTAGCCCTGTCAGAGTACCCATCGCAACGGATACTCCACACTGCCAGTGGGGGACCGCAGCCGTACCTGTAACACCCGCAAATTTCTCATTCTGACATTTAAAATTTATTTAACCGTTCGATTACTTTATTTCATATTTTTAAATTATTTAATTTAATTAACCTCCTTTTGAACATAAATTTTATAAAATTTACATTCTTACAAGCTTACTTATATAAAATAAATATTTCAGTCGGATAATGATAATTGTGACGATAATAATAGTTTTCCGTCTTAAGTTATAGACACATTTCCGTCTAGCAGGATCGTCGCATTTCTCTTATAAAGCTATTTCAATTCGGACCAACCCGATTAAACAACCCTCACTCTTACACTCTAACTTAATTATTATTATTATTATTATTATTATTATTATTATTATTATTATTATTATTATTATTATTATTATTATTATTATTATTATTATTATTATTATTATTATTATTATTATTATTATTATTATTATTATTATTATTAGTAGTAGTAGTAGTAGTAGTAGTAGTAGTAGTAGTAGTAGTAGTAATATTATTTATGTTTGTGTGGTCATGTATGCACCCGTCCCCACCCCCTCTTATCGCCTCATTTTCCTTCTTTCTTCTTCCCCTGCGAATAACAACAACAGCAACACCAATACTCTAACTCCATTGAAACCCGTCACTTCCAACCTCAGATCCCGCCTCCATTCTCAACCAAATTCGATAAATTATACACCAACGACTTCCTCTCCTCGTCCTCCTTCTTTGTATGCAAGAAAGAGTCCAGCTTTCATCTTGTTTCATTCGGCCGTCTTTCGAAGGATGCGGATTTTGGGTTGATTTATTCCATTTTGGGTTCGGAGTCATCCCCGGGCAGTTCCTGTGGCGTTTAGGAGAGCAAAAAAAGGTAACGGTGATAGGTTACTCGACATTATGTCAAGATTTCGTGTTTATATGTGGTAGTTTGTTACTAGTGGTATTAAAGTGTGAATCTTTGCATCTCTTTCTTGGACTGTTTTTGAATGTTTGAATGTGACGGAATACTACGAGATTTTCAACTTCAATTGCAGAAATTACATGACCTATAGTTAGTTGGCAGTGTATATGTTTGAATTGGAGATTTGTGTTCTTCTGTCTCAAAAGCTCTGTATATCTAGATGATGCTTTAATAACTATTAATCGTAAATGGTTTTCTGCGTCTTCAACCTTCTAACTGGGTTAATCTAAACCAACGTTTTGTTGTATGTTAGACTTTAGTATATTAGCTGTCTGAGTTCTTAAAATGGACCGTGTTGGCACGACTTTATTCGGTTTCATATACTGTTTTGGCTCGGGTTTCTAGGAAGGAAATTGGACTGTTGTGGGGATGGTATAATGCGAGATCTCTGGATTTGTTTTGGGCATGAAAATGGTGTCTTTCGGGACTGTTTTTGGGCGTAAGAATGGATGTTTTGACACGGTTTAAGTAGCCTTATGGGGTTGTTTTGGGTAGTCGGAATGAGGGATTGTATGGACCATTTTTGGACAGTCGAAAGTGATGGACATATGGGCTGTTGTCGCACAGTTTTTGGTGTCCCTGTGGTTAGTGTTGAATGCTGTGACGTGTGAGTTAATGAATTTCCGTCTCAAGTATGCTCATAAATCCGTATTGGTATAATATTAGTGTAATAAGTATATTTGTGATATGGGATAATAGTGGAATGATTTTTGTTGACAAAGATGACGGAGAAAGCTTATTTGAATCGACACCTGTTTGAAGTAGTAAGCAGTAAGGCGTTATTGTTAGGAATTGAATTGTTTACAATCCATGGGAATTGTTATACGTAGCAGGTGTGTTAACAAGCATAAGAGAGTTTAATTTATTAATTATGGGAAAGTCTGATTGTTAAGTATTGGCGATAACTATGTGTCCACTTTGGATTCATATTTAAGAACACTATTGACCTTGAGATACATTATGAGAATTGAAAATTTGTAAGCTGGATATCTTTTTGATAACTTTCGTATTGTGTTATTGTTGTCGTTCCTTTGTCCCTTGACTCGTGGGTGAGTAGCTTAGAGTTCTACTTTAAGTGTTGAGCACAGTTCATTATTGGACTTTTTGACAATATCGATATTGAAATTGAGATGAAAACTGTTTACTGGTATTGAGTTATGGGTGCTTTTGGCGCCAAGTTTGAGTTATTTGAATTATTTAAATCCCGTCTCATGCTTTATATAACTTAATTCGTTAAATATTGTTTATTTGTATATTTTCCTCACATGATTTATAATTGTGGAATGCATTATTTAATTATCTCAATTATATATAAAATGACGTGTTTTCAGTTTAATATGCGACTAAATTAATTAATGCCATGTTAGTAGTAAATGGTTTATCTTACATATGAGTCATTTATAATTGAATGCTTGTTTTGCTTATTATAAATGGTTCACTTCCGTTTGTTTAAATTTTTATTCAAGTGACAAATATTGAAGAAATGGGTTACTTATTCATATTCATGAATATAATTTTTGGCATGAAATGTCTTACTCGGATTATCATCGGCTCATTACATTATTAGTCTTTTTCCAAGTTGATTCGTATCGCTTGGTTGAGTCGTATTCTTATGATAATGCCTTTATGCTATACCGTATTGCTTGACTTATCTTTACGCCTCTTTCGGATTATCTCCTGCCGATTGTGGGTTTAGCTCATATCTTCCGCCTCTTTTGGATTGTCCTGCCGATTGTGGGTTCTCGATTTCCGATCTGTCTTCGAGTCTTGGATGCGGACCGTTCGCCGCATGTCGATCGGGAAGGCATCTTGTCCCGAGAGTCGGCGATTTAGACTAGGACTGAGTCTTGGGAGTACCATTGTCGTCCTACCAGGGGAATTATATATTTATATATGAGTAGTAAAGGTCTTGCTTGGTTATAGATATTGGTATTTGTCTTTCAAGGCAAGAGTTATGCCTTGTGTTGTTTTGTCTTGGTCCTATCGGATACTAGGGGTGAGCTATAAGCCCTCTAGTTGCGATATGATCGTCGGGATTGATGCTCCCATCCGTTCTTATGGTGAGATGCAAGCCATAAGTATGAATGTGACATTAGTAGCCACGTCCCGTGCAATGTTTGCTAAGTGGTTTTCCAAATAATGGCTACGTTTTCTATTCTTGTAATTTGCATTGATTGATCCCTTACTTAACTGCTTCACATGATTTGGATTCTAATCTCATATCTATATTGTATTTCCTTGAAATGCGTGCTTTTGTATAAATGACCATATTCCTGTCTTTCATATTATTTAATTGTTTCACATGATCAGTTGAATCTTTATTAAGCTAATGTTGGCCTATCTTGTTCCATCTCAATTATTTGCCATGTTTACATATAAACTTGATATTCTTATCTTTTGTATGTATCTTATATGACTTACCTGTTTTAGTTCCTTGTTATGTTCGTTTTGACATTTTGTGGTGGGAGAACTTGAGTTACTCCCCACCGACGTGGCGTTCATGTTTACATGAATGACAGGTATTAGTGATGCATTCATGGGGTGAAGACATGTGTGAGCTAGCGAGCACTTCGGCCTAGTAGTTGGTTTATTAGGATTGTTTGGACCTACCTTTTATTGTATTGTCATTTGAGAGATATATTTTCCCTCACCTCGACTATCATGTTTGTATAATTTAAACTTTCTTTCCGCATTCTTTATTTATGTTTTGGATTTTAATGAACCCGCGCTTTAAATTTTAAAAGTTTCAAAAAATTTCCTAATTTCCGCTTGAATTTATAAGTTATGTTTTACGCTTTATCGCGGGGTGTCACAGTTGGTATCAGAGCCTATGTTGCTCCCGACGCACACACGTGTACCCCAAATTTAAATTGAACTTGACCTTGAATAATGAATGAGAGATGGGTAGACTTAAGGACCTAAGGTGGTAGTCTGTAGTGTGTTTGCTCTTTGTTAGGTTCTAACGTGTTTGTTGATTATCATTTAATAATTGTTGTGCCCTTGGATCATGACCGTGAGCTTACCTACTTAAAGATCAAGATTTGGTGCCTATTGCCGGGGATTGAAGATTTGTTCAACCTTTGAAGAATGCTTCTACTTCCTCGAAGATATTTCTCATTCTGTGTATACCTTGTCTTATTCTTTACTTCTTGATGCTTATCTCCTCTTCTAAACTTTCTTTCCTTTCTCCTTTGAAGTTACTCTTGTACTTCCCAACTTGTCCTTTGTTCCTTGCTTATCTTCCCTTAACGCCTTTTTGATAGTTCTCTCTTTTGTGGAATGTTAATCTTGGTTGAATTATTTGGCTTTGTGGAGTTTGTTTGTAGTTGACCCATAACTCTTGGTTTTGAGAAGTTGTGATGTTGGAAGGACTTAGGTAGTGTGGTGAGACATACTTAGTGATTCTCATACCCTAGTTCTTTGGTAAAGTGAGTATAATTGATCAGTGGAATTATGTGTGTTAAGTGTGAGATGCCTATGATACTAAGACTATGGAACTTGGCCTTGTTGTGTATACTTGGAATTTGAGGATTTGGTAACTTGAGTTTTGTTTCTTGGGTTTTGACATGGAGTAGAGTTTATGATGAGGGCTTGGAAGGAAACACCTCTAGGACGTTGTTGGCCATTGGTGATGAAAGTGTTACTTGGAAATTTGAGTTGAACTCGAGGTTAGAATAGCCGGTATATTTTTGTGAGTGTTGTGATGATTACATAAGAACCATTTTAGGTATCCACTTTGCGGTAATGAGGTTAGTAGCCAGGGTTCTTGAGATGCGATTATAAGTTGGGATCGGTAGAGGTTGAGATGAGTTAGATGTTTTGGGTGGTTGTCTCGTGATTTGGAGAATGTCACCATCTATGCGTTAAGTTTTGAGAGTATAACAAGATCTTCTTAGGATGATAGAATATGCAAAGGAACTTTTGAATTTGGATTTTTGATTGCTGGTTTTACCATTTTGAGAAACCCATGGTTGACGCTAGTTGGATACGAGTACAGCTTTGTTGGAACTTTGACTTTGATCTTGTGGAAGTTGTTTGTAGATGTTTGAGGAAATCCTTGGGAGTGTTGTGGTTATAAGTTTTGTTGTTAGGAAGTTGTCGGAACCGTTTAGGATGATGTTGTTGTTTTGAGATTTGAGTACCTGGCGTTTCCTTCCTGTCTAATTCCCTTCTTCTTTTACCATAAGGGTTACTGTTCATACCTCCTTTTTTCGCTTCATCTTGGCACTTTTGATTAGTTAAGTATGAATTCTCTTAGCATACTTGTATCTATGATGTCTAAGTCACTTTTCATCTCGTACAATTTCTAAACATTTCAAGTTACCAGTTTGGATTCGTTGTTAAAAGTTTATGTTACTTTTGCAAAACCTTACCTATTTTAAAATTTTGTAAATGAAAATTTGATTTAGTTCCCTACTTGTTCTTTGAATATAAACTTATTTATCATGATTTTAGTTGCTAAACCTGTGATTTCTTTAAATTTTATCCAATTTCTGTTAACTTTGATCTATTTATGATTTCTTTGTCAAGGTTTAATATTATATTTTCAGGAATTTAACTCCTTTTTGAGTTTAAAAGTGAAACCTTTATTTCCATTTTGGCTTTTGCAAAAGAAAATTTGAATAGGTTACCTTTTCTTTTGATTTTAACGTTGATCGGATGTTAGAACTCGTTATTAGAGACGTTTAATAACTTGTTCTACGCTTGTCGGCGAATGATTTTTGTTTGTCTTTGACTTGGAAAGTTAGCGTTCTTGTGTGCACGACAAGAGCAATTTCGTTCCATGAATGAGACTTGTACTTTTGAAAACTCTTCATTAATGTTTCTGAAAGTATTTTGATTTTCGATTTATACAAATGGTTTGCCTTTTGACCTTATCATTGATTTGGAATGTGATGTTCTTGAATACGTAACGAGAACACTTTCGTTCCTTTGATGAGAAGCTCGTTCTGTCGAAAAATTTTATTTGAAACTTTTGAAAGAATTTTAATTCTTACTATTTGTAACCTTTTTAAATGCTTTGGTTACCGATTCCAAAATTCCAGTTTTATTTTATACTCCGTATAACCTTTCATTTCTACTTTCAAGTTTCGAGGACGAAACTTTTTAAAAGATGGGGTGATTGTAACACCCGCAAATTTCTCATTCTGACATTTAAAATTTATTTAACCGTTCGATTACTTTATTTCATATTTTTAAATTATTTAATTTAATTAACCTCCTTTTGAACATAAATTTTATAAAATTTACATTCTTACAAGCTTACTTATATAAAATAAATATTTCAGTCGGATAATGATAATTGTGACGATAATAATAGTTTTCCGTCTTAAGTTATAGACACATTTCCGTCTAGCAGGATCGTCGCATTTCTCTTATAAAGCTATTTCAATTCGGACCAACCCGATTCCGACAACCCTCACTCTTACACTCTAACTTAATTATTATTATTATTATTATTATTATTATTATTATTATTATTATTATTATTATTATTATTATTATTATTATTATTATTATTATTATTATTATTATTATTATTATTATTATTATTATTATTATTATTATTATTATTATTATTATTATTATTATTATTATTATTATTAGTAGTAGTAGTAGTAGTAGTAGTAATATTATTTATGTTTGTGTGGTCATGTATGCACCCGTCCCCACCCCCTCTTATCGCCTCATTTTCCTTCTTTCTTCTTCCCCTGCGAATAACAACAACAGCAACACCAATACTCTAACTCCATTGAAACCCGTCACTTCCAACCTCAGATCCCGCCTCCATTCTCAACCAAATTCGATAAATTTTACACCAACGACTTCCTCTCCTCGTCCTCCTTCTTTGTATGCAAGAAAGAGTCCAGCTTTCATCTTGTTTCATTCGGCCGTCTTTCGAAGGATGCGGATTTTGGGTTGATTTATTCCATTTTGGGTTTGAGTCATCCCCGAGCGATTTCGTGGCGTTTAGGAGAGCAAAAAAGGTAACGGTGATAGGTTACTCGACATTATGTCAAGATTTCGTGTTTATATGTGGTAGTTTGTTACTAGTGGTATTAAAGTGTGAATCTTTGCATCTCTTTCTTGGACTGTTTTTGAATGTTTGAATGTGACGGAATACTACGAGATTTTCAACTTCAATTGCAGAAATTACATGACCTATAGTTAGTTGGCAGTGTATATGTTTGAATTGGAGATTTGTGTTCTTCTGTCTCAAAAGCTCCGTATATCTAGATGATGCTTTAATAACTATTAATCGTAAATGGTTTTCTGCGTCTTCAACCTTCTAACTGGGTTAATCTAAACCAACGTTTTGTTGTATGTTAGACTTTAGTATATTAGCTGTCTGAGTTCTTAAAATGGACCGTGTTGGCACGACTTTATTCGGTTTCATATACTATTTTGGCTGTGGGTTTCTAGGAAGGAAATTGGACTGTTGTGGGGATGGTATAATGCAGATCTCGGGACTGTTTTGGGCATGAAAATGGTGTCTTTCGGGACTGTTTTTGGGCGTAAGAATGGATGTTTTGACACGGTTTAAGTAGCCTTATGGGGTTGTTTTGGGTAGTCGGAATGAGGGATTTTATGGACCATTTTTGGACAGTCGAAAGTGATGGACATATGGGATGTTGCCGCACAGTTTTTGGTGTCCCTGTGGTTAGTGTTGAATGTTGTGACGTGTGAGTTAATGAATTTCCGTCTCAAGTATGCTCATAAATCCGTATTGGTATAATATTAGTGTAATAAGTATATTTGTGAGATGGGATAATAGTGGAATGAATTTTGTTGACAAAGATGACGGAGAAAGCTTATTGGAATCGACACCTGTTTGAAGTAGTAAGCAATAAGGCGTTATTGTTAGGAATTGAATTGTTTACAATCCATGGGAATTGTTATACGTAGCAGGTGTGTTAACAAGCATAAGAGAGTTTAATTTATTAATTATGGGAAAGTCTGATTGTTAAGTGTTGGCGATAGCTATGTGTCCACTTTGGATTCATATTTAAGAACACTATTGACCTTGAGATACATTATGAGAATTGAAAATTTGTAAGCTGGATATCTTTTTGATAACTTTCGTATTGTGTTATTGTTGTCGTTCCTTTGTCCCTTGACTCGTGGGTGAGTAGCTTAGAGTTCTACTTTAAGTGTTGAGCACGGTTCATTATTGGACTTTTTGACAATATCGATATTGAAATTGAGATGAAAACTGTTTACTGGTATTGAGTTATGGGTGCTTTTGGCGCCAAGTTTGAGTTATTTGAATTATTTAAATCCCGTCTCATGCTTTATATAACTTAATTCGTTAAATATTGTTTATTTGTATATTTTCCTCACATGATTTATAATTGTGGAATGCATTATTTAATTATCTCAATTATATATAAAATGACGTGTTTTCGATTTAATATGCGACTAAATTAATTAATGCCATGTTAGTAGTAAATGGTTTATCTTACATATGAGTCATTTATAATTGAATGCTTGTTTTGCTTATTATAAATGATTCACTTCCGTTTGTTTAAATTTTTATTCAAGTGACAAATATTGAAGAAATGGGTTACTTATTCATATTCATGAATATAATTTTTGGCATGAAATGTCTTACTCGGATTATCATCGGCTCATTACATTATTAGTCTTTTTCCAAGTTGATTCGTATCGCTTGGTTGAGTCGTATTCTTATGATAATGCCTTTATGCTATACCGTATTGCTTGACTTATCTTTACGCCTCTTTCGGACGTCCCTGCCGATTGTGGGTTTAGCTCATATCTTCCGCCTCTTTGGTATCGCCGATTGTGGGTTCTCGATTTCCGATCTGTCTTCGAGTCTTGGATGCGGACCGTTCTGCCGCATGTCGAATCGGGAACTGCATCTTGTCCCGAGAGTCGGCGATTTAGACTAGGACTGAGTCTTGGGAGTACCATTGTCGTCCTACCAGGGGAATTATATATTTATATATGAGTAGTAAAGGTCTTGCTTGGTTATAGATATTGGTATTTGTCTTTCAAGGCAAGAGTTATGCCTTGTGTTGTTTTGTCTTGGTCCTATCGGATACTAGGGGTGAGCTATAAGCCCTCTAGTTGCGATATGATCGTCGGGATTGATGCTCCCATCCGTTCTTATGGTGAGATGCAAGCCATAAGTATGAATGTGACATTAGTAGCCACGTCCCGTGCAATGTTTGCTAAGTGGTTTTCCAAATAATGGCTACAGTTTCTATTCTTGTAATTTGCATTGGTTGATCCCTTACTTAACTGCTTCACATGATTCGGATTCTAATCTCATATCTATATTGTATTTCCTTGAAATGCGTGCTTTTGTATAAATGACCATATTCCTGTCTTTCATATTATTTAATTGTTTCACATGATCAGTTGAATCTTTATTAAGCTAATGTTGGCCTATCTTGTTTCATCTCAATTATTTGCCATGTTTACATATAAACTTGATATTCTTATCTTTTGTATGTATCTTATATGACTTACCTGTTTTAGTTCCTTGTTATGTTCGTTTTGACATTTTGTGGCTGGGAGAACCTTGAGTTACTCCCCACTGACTGTGGCGTTCATGTTTACATGAATGACAGGTATTAGTGATGCATTCATGGGGTGAAGACATGTGTGAGCTAGCGAGCACTTCGGCCTAGTAGTTGGTTTATTAGGATTGTTTGGACCTACCTTTTATTGTATTGTCATTTGAGGGATATATTTTCCCTCACCTCGACTATCACGTTTGTATAATTTAAACTTTCTTTCCGCATTCTTTATTTATGTTTTGGATTTTAATGAACCCGCGCTTTAAATTTTAAAAGTTTCAAAAAATTTCCTAATTTCCGCTTGAATTTATAAATTATGTTTTACGCTTTATCGCGGGGTGTCACAGTACCCACCTAAGCCCCGTTCATCTCCATCGAGCGATAAACCCATGTTCATTAATGTGCACATCCCTTCTGTGGCGGGTTCCACAGAAGGCGAATCAAGGGCGTGAAGCCACTCCCGCAAGTGACTCCACTCAGCCAGGGACGCACCCCGAAGACCACAGACAGATACAATAATAATCAACGATATTAATCAACAATACAACCAACAATATAACCAACAACCATCACAACCACCAACAATTTACTTTAACAATAATCACAATGAAACCACCAAACACGTCATGTAATTAATACTGAGTAGAGAAACCCTACCTGGAATGAAATCACAGAATCAGACGATCTAGCAGCTGTCTCAAAATCTCTCTTCTACGAACCCTCCTCATATATACACATTCATACAATTACTACTACAACAATACAAATCATAAAAACCCCCAATTCCCAAATTAGGGTTTAACCAACATTAACCAATCGCTATAAAAATGATATGTAGAATTTACCCTTGACGCAAGGATCACAACGGTATAAAGAACAACGGAAACCGACACTTCTAGCTCCGGGATTTGCTAATAATGCAAATGAATCGATCAACGTAACTTGCAATATCTCCTTTTTGTGTTTTTAGGTTTGTAAAAGTGTTTAGGAAAAAGATGACGGAGTATTATATATTAATCCGCATTATTAACAAAACCCGTCAAATATCACCCGTAAGACCAACTTACTCGATCGAGTAAGTAACATACTCGATCGAGTGCCACTTACTCGATCGAGTGCCAAGCCTACTCGATCGAGTACCCTACAGGCAGACTACTATTTCGTATAAAAACATACTTACTTGACAGAGTAAACCCCACTCGATAGAGTACCCAAAGACTCATAAAACCGTAGTATTACAGATTAGTTTAGATTACACATCACCTCAACCCAAATAGTGACACCCTAAGACATAGCTATTTACAATTGAGAATCCTACATCAATACCCGTCCCTTGGGATCCGACCTTTACTTACCTCTTTACTAAGAGTAGTTTGTGAAGTTATAAATATTATTTTGGTTGTAGCTTTTGACGACGAGTTTTAACCGGACCAATTTAATTCCCATGTTTGTGCTCCTTCTTTGTGTCTAGGGAGGACGTCGACGCAAGAATTTCTCAATTCATAAATAGGTGTTTCCATTTCAAGTTTAAGTCATTCCATTTAGATCACGGTTGATGAATGTTAGTAAGTCTTTGCTTAAGACGGTCTTAAGTTAAGACCTCTCACAATTCTCTTTTTATACTAACGTTATTTAAATCGGTTGTGAATACGTTTTAACTTAAAACCGTGTGAAACAAGAATTTGTGTAATTATGTCTTTAGTTAGAGTAATTATTTATTTGCATTTTTCACACAAGGAAAGACGTTGGACTACACTTCAATACCCCTTAATAAACTTCCACGTTGGTGACTCAATAAAGTGGTTATTATTATATACATTATTGAAATTATAAACGGGCAAAAGTCATTATTCTATTCAAAGATTTATTTATTAATCTTTCTAATTTTTATTCGCTAAAAACTTTTAATAAAACTATATATGTCCGTACATTTTTTACAATGAATATCCCAATATTTTGCTTATGTATGAAGTTGATTAGTACTCATGTTAGACCAAACATTATACGCATAATCATGTCTCAAACAAAACCAACAATCTAATACAAACGATTAAGTTAACTAATTTCCGAACACAATATATGTGGGTTTGGGGTGAACAACTTTAATTCATACAACTGTCTTATAAGCTCTTAAGGACAAAAAGTTAAATCTATTAAATTTTTGTATGAAATGCTTAAAGAGCTACAACTACAACTTAGTTATAATTTGATGATGCTACATTTGTTAAAATAAGGCTCATCATATTTAACTTTTTTTATGTGCAATGCGCGAGTTTCGTTGTAGTTTTACAATTTGAAGAAATTATTTTGTTCTCCCTCTAAATTAACATATTGTATAAATTTGATTAAAATACTTTTCTAAAAATAATAAAGTATAAACAATTTATTGAATCAGAAAGAGTATTACTTTTAGTTACTAATGTTTTATTTGAATTTGATAAGGTGAAGCATGTAAGCTAATTCCTATGAGTATCTAAACCCAACAATTCTTTGAACAATTATACCCTTGAAAATTATATTTTTCATGAAAATTATTAGAGACTTTTGCTTTGGTTTTTCTGTTCTGATTCCACAGTGGAAACTATGGTACCGCTGGTGGTATAAAACTTTTAAACACTTAAACCAATTGTTGGTTTGTCCATTATTAAAACTTACACTCTTTAGTTGGTATTAAATGATAAGTAAAATTGTGCAACCCGGCCAAATTATTCATTACTACTGTTTAGTGTTTTGTTCTACTATAGTGAAATTATTCAAAGTTCATAAAGTGTTTATAATGTATAAACATGTATGGGTGTATATATATATATATATATATATATATATATATATATATATATATATATATATATATATATATATATATATATATATATATATATATATATATATATATATATATATATATATATATATATATATATATATATATAATTTTTGAAATGTTGTAAGAATGAGAAATTATGAAAAACGCAAAAACCTGGTTATGTCTTAGTAACGGGTTTACACCGAAGAGCATGTAAGTGTAAGTGGAATGGACCGATGGGCTATTGCACCAGACACGAAAAACTAGGATTTTTTTACAATCAAAATATTATTGCAATGTGCATTTGAGGTACAAAGATGTAAAGGCCACACTATTTAGTTCTTACTCCTAATCTCCTATTATTAAAAACTGAATCTTTGATATATCAAATATGTTACAAATTACTTGTATTTAACATTGCTACATCAACTATATGTGACATCAAAAGTTCGTTTGGTACATGCATGCATAGATTTTGTTCCAAAAACTTATTATACTAAAATGTCTATGTAGACATTTAAAATTACAAAGTGTAATCTATTTCAGAGTTTTCTTTTTTCATTTCATCTTCAGCTTCTTCTATGCCATGATGCGTTCTATTCAGCGTCATTCATCTAATCGACATGTTTTGAGTCACCGACGACTCAATTTGTACCGAGTTGTTGCGGTAGCGACGTTGCCTCTATGGTAATGCTCATCTAGTGGAACAATGTAATTATTGAAAATCACCCAATTATGGCGTCTTTTCATCATTTAGAGTGTTGTGTCTTAGTTGACAGGATGGTGGCGATCGAGATGTGAATATGGATTTTTGGATTAACATTTTGATCTTAGTGAGATTATATTTATAGTTAAGATCTTGAGTGTTACAACTAATAATGATGGTACAAATGCCATCTTTAATGGAACTTTTTGCTTTCTCATGTTCAATGTGACTTTTTTTCGGTTTTGTTATCTTAGGCGTTTAAAAAGTTAAGTTTTTGTGCCCATTCAATTCTCGTATGCATTATTAACAAAGAGAGATAAAGAGCCAAGTAAAGGGAATATGGACATATACTCATACTACTGTAATAAATTTGGCCATTTAATTAAATATTAAACATATTATATTATTGAGGCTACAACATGGAGGCTTCTAAGAGATCTTCATATCGCCACATGTCACAATGTAGTGCTCAAGTTAGGCTTTTTATGTTATTATATAGATATAGAAATTAAAACAATTTTATGTTGTACCTACGAACACCACACTATCTACTATTATACAATTACTTTTTTATTATATATATTGATCTTATTGTTAGTTATTATATACATTATCCTATTAATACTCCAAATATATTGACTTATAAGTTTGAGCTTCTATATATCTCTAAATCTCTAATATTGTCAAAAAAAACTCAATGTTGTCGGACTCTTTACTCGCCAATAAACGATCCAATAAAGTTGGACTGACATTATGATCGTATTACGTTCTCCATTATTTGTGCATGAAAAACCAAGTAATGGATTAGTTAGAAAAATACTTCAGTTGCACACGATATATAAAAAATCAAGCATATACGAAGTCGATCGGTAACAGTTTAATATATGAAAAATCAAGTATGTCATGTATGCTTGAAAAGGAAGCTTTTGCATTCGTTTTAGATTTCTCATTAGTAATTGTAGTAGTTGGTAATTTGGTACGTTAATGAGTCTTACTGTCCTTGTATGAATTCCTATCATATACCGACTTAAACTAATATAATTAGACTTCTCTATCCTACTGACTTAAAATAATACTATAATTTAGGCGGGTTATAAAAATTAGACTCTTTAATATCGTTCAAAATATCGACTTAAATTTTAAAAAAAGTTTTTGAGACCTCAATTCACTACCGATACTTGATTTATACGTGCATGTTCATGGGTATCATAAGTGATAAGTGATAGGGAGAAACTAAATAATGCGTAAACTTATAATTATATCTACATCACAATAAGGAGTTAGACCTAAGGAATCCAAAATTGGGAAAAGTCTTATATGAATTTAGAATATCATCAATTTAGCTGAAATGCAAAGTGATTTTTTCCACCTTAACAACCCCGTGTATTCTAGTAGTATTTTACGACCTATCAATCATCGGAATTCGGAACCGAACAACTGCATCAGAAACTTCATAATTTATCTCGTCATAGTAGCCACCATTACCTATATGGAGAACAAAAAAAATAGAGTATTAGAGAATGAACTCACAAATAAACACCTTAAAAATTAGAAGGAACATAAACGGATCCCATAATGGCTCAATAACCTAGTTGACTATGCATGAACAAAGATACACAATACATACAAAATATATAAAATAAGCGAGAGGAAGGGAGCAGCAAGGAAATTAAAAGTTGTTGCGTGCATATACATGTCTATTATCATATTTATATACATGTGTTTTAGACTTCCATAGTTGGTAGAGGTTTGAGTTATCTTAGATTAGTATTATTTGTAGGTAACTGAATTAGCTTTAACATATTTTTATATAATATTTTAACAATTAAAATTATATACGTAATTTGTAAAAGCTGGACTCTCTGTAATCGCTGAAAAAAAACTTCCTTTATTAATATAGATAGATATAGATATAGAGAATTTTTTGGTTAATTGGGGTTAATTAGCAAAATAATTAGAGATTTGGGGTTGGTTTGAAACTATATTGGCCCAATGGGTCCACGTCATCGCGTTTTATTTTTTTTCCAATTTTTCTACAAAGCCGCTAACAAACTTGGCGGCTTTACCTATTGTTTAAATTCTTATTTCCCAATAACTGGGCAAGTTTAGCAAAAATTAGGAAGGGGTAAAGCCGCTGGGGAAGCTGACGGCTTTATCTGTTGTAGTAAGTTTAATTTTAGGTTAGCTGCTGGATTGAGGGGATTAACAAATTTCATTGAAAAAAAGAGGAAAACCTCTGGGAAAGTTGGCGGCTTTCCCAGTTTGCAATATAAAAAAACGTCAAGGGTGGAAGCCGCTGGGAAATTAAAGCTAGCGGCTATGTCTGTGGGTTAATATCCGTATACTACCCTTTAAATGTAGGATTATAACGCAAAATTTACATGTGATTATAGTCATAAAACGAAAAGCATGATGAAACGATAAAGATTAGAAATAACCTTCGGTCCTAGTGCAATAAGGCAATGAGAGATCAAATTAGACCTCCTCCTAAATGATGCACCCAAGATAGTCCGAGATATGCCCTTGTGCTAGATCGTACCCTCTAATTGCCTTTGCAATATTGAGAGGATAGTTTTTGTGAGTTTTGTTGGATGTGAGATCCGAGTTCTGAGAGGCACAATTCCCAAAACCCTAGTTTTGATTAGCAAATGATAAATTAGGTTAGACAAGAGGAGAAGCTCTCCTTTTGTCTTTGGATGGCTCGGCCAAACCGAGTGAGAGGGAGCCTCATGGGCTTTTTCATTTCCTCTTCATATAAACTCGTGGTCCGAATCCTAATTGCTAAATGTATATGACACGGTTTCATTATAAACTGTTATCGGTTATCGGAAATTAAGGCATCAACTAATAATACGGGTTAGTTGAATTATTAATACATGTCCGACAAAACAGTATTGTATAATTATATTCAATATACATTTAATTAAATATAAAACGCTTATATTTAATTTTACGAATTAATTGGTTAATTCGCCTTTAGCCCATGATATTTAATCCGTATTAAATATAATATCTCAACATCACATTTTGACTAATTATTAGTCAAATAACTCGAACTAACTGGTTAGTCAAATTTAGCATCTACATGATTTGTATTTTCATACCGTCACATCACTCAAACGTATCCTATAGGTGTGACTTTTAGGGACCAGTTGATCACCGCCATCGGTATGACAATAACGTCAAACTTATCTAGCAAGCCAACCGTTATTGATAAACGTGGATCAACTGATAATAATACCAAAAGTATGCCCTTTGATCCTATTTGAGATTTATAAGTCCTTGCACTAATCGTTAAGGACACCAACCCCAACAAGCTCCCACTTGTCCGTACAAGTGTATGTGCAATGACGTTATCCGCACTAACCGGAGGACACAAGCTCCAACAAACTCCCACTTGTCCGTACAAGTGTATGTGCGATAACCGATTCTCATATCCATTTAAAATTTCTCCCACTCAATGTAAAACAATTTGCAGATCTGGATCCACAAAGGTCGTATTTTACAATCGATCCGTATCTAGAGTGGTTTCCCCGACTAGAGAGTAACTTAACCGATAAAACGAATCCGTATCCGAGCATGGCCATGCATTTCGATTCTGACTCCTCGAGTGGCCCCGAGAAATATCTAGTACGATAAAGGCTGAATATTTCCTTCAACTCGACTCCTTCCGATCTAAGCACGGCATGAAATGACCCAGAAACAATCTACTTGGCCCCACATTACGGATGACCGTGAGAAAGAAACCAAAGTCACCCAAAAAATGCCTTAATCTCAAGAGACGGTCGATAGTCAAAAGAATCGACTCTTAGGATCACCATGGAAGTCCTATCCACGACAGGGCACCGAATGTTATAAAACATTTAGGACTCCACGTCGATGTCACAATTGTGTCCTACGAAATATCCGTATAAATCGCCTCCGTGATTGGTCAGTCAACTTGTTGACTTATGGCTAGTTGAACCCACCATCAACCAACGTCACAAAATAATTGCGAGAGTTAACAGCTCATGTGGGCAATTAAGGACTGAAAAATATAATGTTTGTTGAGTTCACTTTGTGGTGTTCAAAATTTGTCGTACAAATCCACATGAAAAACAAAATATATATAAAATATCAAAACGATGATGTCGTATAGAGTACAAAAAGGAATGAATCTAATCCATAAAAGAGTACTACAACTTAGGAACACGTTTAATTCCCATGGAATTAACGTGCCCTTCATGCTTATCTTGTCGTAATGCTTTAGTGAGAGGATCTGCTATGTTATCATCTGTAGCAATCTTTTCTATCACTACGTCCTTTTGCTCCACGTAATCCCGGATTAGATGAGCTTTCCGTTGTACATGTCTAGACTTGTTGCTAGACTTTGGCTCCTTAGCTTGGAAGATGGCACCACTATTGTCGCAATAGATGGTGATCGGGTCATTCGAACTAGGCACTCTGAGATAGCCCATGTAAGAATTGACGCATCCATATTGCTTCCTTTGTAGCTTCGTCGACGCGGCATAGTACTCGGACTCGTCGTAGAATCTCTGTAATGATTTGTTTGAACTCTTCGGTGATCTGCAGCGCCATTAAGAGTAAAAACGAATCGATCGAGATTTCGAGTCATCACGATCCGTTTGGAAGCTAGCATATGCGTAGAAGGTTGCGCATAGCTTTTGTTCGCCTCCATAAGTCAATGCCCAATCTTTAGTCCTCCGTAGGTACTTAAGAATGTTCTTGACAGCCAACCAATGTGGTTCACCTGGATGCTGTTGGAATCGACTTGTCATACTCAATGCATATGCCACGTCCGGACGTGTGCATATCATGGCATACATGATAGATCCTATTACCGAGGCATAAGGTATCCGTGCCATGCGCTCTTTTGCTTCCGGTGTGTCTCGGTGCCCGAGACTTGCTCAAATGCACCCCGGAGACATAAGAAGGAACCCCTTCTTGGAGTTAGTCATCTTTGAATCTCTCTAGGACTTTGTCTATGTAAGACTCTGATCGAGAGATAGCAACCGTCGTGATCTATCTCGATAGATACGGATGCCTAGAATTCTTTGTGCCTCTCCCAGATCTTTCATCCGGAAATGGTTTTTCAACCATACTTTCACCGAAGTTAAGAGAGGTATGTCATTCCCAATCAGAAGTATGTCGTCAACATACAATATTAGGAAGACAATCTTGCTCCCACTCGACTTGATATATAGACATGGTTCCTCGACCGATCGAGTAAATCCATTTTCTTTTATCACTTGGTCGAAGCGATGATTCCAACTCCTTGATGCTTGCTTAAGTCCATAAATGGAACGCTTAAGCTTGCACACTTTCTTAGGATGTCTTTGGATCGATGAAACCTTCGGGTTGTACCATGTACAACTCTTCCTCCAAAAAGCCGTTTAAGAAGGCGGTTTTCACGTCCATTTGCCAAATTTCATAGTCATGAAAAGCGGCAATCGCTAAGATAATCCGAATGGAACGCAGCATGACTACGGGTGCAAAAATCTCATCGTAGTGCAAACCTGGCACTTGGGTGAAACCTTTAGCAACTAGTCGTGCTTTATAGATATCTTGTTGACCTTCCACAGAATGCTTTATCTTGTAAAGCCATTTGCATTGAAGGGGACGAACCTTAGCAGGTAAGTCCACTAGATCCCACACGTTGTTTTCATACATGGAGTCCATCTCGGATTGCATGGCCTCAAGCCATAGCTTTGAGTCAGAACTGGTCATGGCACCTTTATAGGTTGCGGGTTCACTACTCGTTAAGAGTAGAATGTCATCTATGTCATGTTCCTCGACCGGACCAATGTATCATGCGGAGGAATAGAGACTCTTCCCGACCTCCTAGGTTCCTCGGGAATATTTACATGCATAGGGATTGAAGGAATAGGTTCCTCCAATAGTTGCTCGGTGATTGGTTCTGGAATCTCCGACAGGTCGAAGGTTCTATAACTCTTTGCATTCTCAAGAAATTCCTTCTCTAAGAATGTCGCACTAGCCGCAACAAAAACACGTTGTTCGGTTGGCGAATAGAAGTAATGACCAAGTGTTCCTTTAGGATAACCTATAAAGTATGTCTTGACCGATCGCGGGCCGAGCTTATCCTCGTGTCTCCACTTGACATAAGCCTCGCAGCCCCAAACCCGTATAAAGGACAAGTTAGGGACCGTTCCTTTCCATAGTTCATATGGAGTCTTGTCAATGACTTTAGACGGACTTGGTTAAGTATTAGAGCGGTGACAAAGAGCATAACCCCATAATGAATCGGGTAAAACCGTGTGACTCATCATGGATCGAACCATATCAAGTAGTGTTCGATTTCTCCGTTCGGACACACCATTCAATTGAGGTGTTCCAGGTGGAGTTAACTGTAGGGCAATCCCACAGTCTTTAAGGGGTTGATCAAACTCGTGAGAAAGATACTCGCCACCACGATCTGAACGCAGTGTTTTAATCTTTCTACCCAATAGGTTATGTACCCTATTTTGGTATTCTTTGAATTTCTCAAAGGATTCACTTTTGTGCTTCATTAAGTAGACATAGCCATATCTACTTAAATCATCCGTGAAAGTGATGAAATACCTATAACCTTCTCGTGCGGTGATTGACATAGGGCCACATACATCCGTGTGTATGAGTCCTAATAGGTCGCCAGCCGCGCATTCCAACACCTTTGAAGGAAATACGAGTCATCTTACCGATGAGACATGATTCACACGTGCCAAATGATTGAAAATCAAAGGCCGAGATAGCTCCATTTTTAATGAGTTTGTTTTACGCGTTCTCATTAATGTGTCCCATACGGCGGGTGCCATAGATACGTTTGATCTTTGTCACCAACCTTTAACTTTTTATTCATCACGTGTAATATTTCGGTCGCCTGGTCTAAAACATAAATTCCGTTCATGGAGACTGCCTTGCCATAAATCATATCGTGTAAAGAGAAAATGCAAGCATTATTTTCTATTACAAATGAAAAACCAAGTTTGTCAAGTGCGTAAACCGAAATAATGTTTTTCGAAAGACTAGGAACATAATAAAGTCATGTAATGACAACTCAAATCCGCTAGGAAGCCTGGATCACATATGTCCCCTTTGAGATAGCAGCCACTCTTGCTCCATTCCCAACACGCAGGTCCACCTCACCCTTTACGAGGGGTTCGATGTTTCGGAGCCCCCGCACATGATTACACAGATGAGAACCACAACCAGGATCAAGTACCCAAGTTCCGTAACTTGCGTGGTTAATCTCAATCATATGAATAAAAGTAGAAGAGAGAGAAGACATACCAACAGGTTTAACACGACCTGCCTTTAAGTCCTCATGATAAACAGGACATGTACGCCTCCAATGCCCAGTCTTGTGGCAATGATGGCACTCCATGTTTTCATTCTTGCTCTTTGTCGTGCCTGATGAGGTGCTCGACTCACCAGGCCCACTCTTACCCGAACCCGACTTCTTGAACTTCGGTTTACCTCTCGCTAGGTTTGCACGAGCTTTGCCCTTACCTTTCCCTTTGTTGGACACAACGAGAACATCTTGTTTCACGCTCCCACTGAGCTTCATGTCCTTCTCGGTGCATACGAGAAGGGAGTGTAGTTCATGTGGGGTTTTCTTCAAATCATTCATATAGTAATTCGCTCTAAATTGCGAAAAACCATCGTGGAGTGAATGAAGCATGCGGTCGATAACAATGTTCTCGCTAATGTTACAATCAAAGGTCTCCAGTTTCTCAACATTCTCAATCATCTTTGAGAATGTGTGGGCTAATGAGTTGGCTTTCTTTCGGGAGTCTCGCATCAAAGAAGCGAGTGGTATGCTCATAGGTCACGATTCTCGGTGCTTTCGAGAATTCCTTGGTGAGCGTGGTGAAAATCTTGTTTGCACCATGGGCTATGAAGCGTTTCTGCAAATTGGATTCCATTGCAAAAATGAGTACGTTTTTAATCGCACCCTCTTCCATACGTAAATCATTAAACTTGGTGATTTCAGCGACTCTAGCCGTGGGACTGGGTTTGCAGGGAGTGGCTCTAATAGATATTTGAGCTTCCGTGCGGCGGCAAGCATTCCGTAATGCCGCCTCCCGTCTCCGGTTGGATCCATCATTCTTGATCGAGTAGACCGATTCATCCGATTCATGAAGATCCGAAGCCGGGACTCACGGTCCAATGTGGCACTTGGCATTGGGTTATCGTGAGAACCGACCATTTGTTATTTGCGGTTAAAGAACGTGATCTACACTTTGAAAAAGAAAGGAAAAACAAAACGAAATAAGCAACTCATCGAGGTGATTTAAGTCTATTTTAAAATTCATTTTAACGTGTAGACTCAATGCACTTGCATAATTGATCTCCCTCAAGAATGATACAAGTGATCCCAAGACTCAATTTCTGTAAATTGATAAGCCAACTGTTTAGCTAATTCTTCTGGAAGAACTCTTGGTCGATAGATTTTCGTAAATCCTATCTATAGTCCACCATCGTCACAGGATCGTACGAGTGACAATAGTGTTGAGATAAAATAAGTCAATCGGTTCCAACTTACCCGACGTAGAAGGGGTCATATTATGCCTACCGACGAAGAAGGGACTCATTGGAGTTTGACCTATAAAGACCGTTCTCAATTTTGGTTTATACGAGGAAGATCCCATCAACTTAATTATAATTCATTTTTAAGTGAACGAATAACTAGCGTCTGCGTGAATGAATCAATTTAGGTGATGGCTTAAAAATCGTGTGACATGAGAATGTCAATGAAAACTAACTCGTGACCTCTATATGTGTCAGTTTTCATGCAATAATTAGGTGGTTTGGTTTTTAGGCGGAATATGATGCATACTATCGTTACAATAAAATAAATAAATGAATGCAATACGTAAATAAAAATTTCCTAGTGTGGCCTATCCTAGTAAAAAGAACAAAATACAACTTTGGAATCCACCGTTGGACCCGAAAAGCTTGTCTTGGTGTTCCATCTTGATCCATGTAGCGGGAGTGAGCATCCGGTCTCCATCTTTGGTCTTCTCAAAAATTACAATTAAAATTTACAAATATAAACCTATTTACATTCTAAATAAAAACTGTAATTAAAAGAAATAAAAATGGAGATACGAGATCTCAAAATACAACCAAGACCGTGTTCCATCATTACGGTAACACGTTCTACTAAGGCCACACTAAGTTACAACCGTTTGCAAAATTAAATAAATACGTAATAAAAGGCATTCAAAACATTCAAAATTAACGATAAATAAAATGCATCAACTAAATTAAATTTATTCGTGACATAATTCCGTAATTATGTTAAATTTATCCAAACCACCAAAGATAATTAAAATTATGTGACAAAACCGCTTCATCAACTTAATTTTAATTCGATATAATCCGTTACTTTAAATTGTTTTAAAGTAAATTAATTGTTCGTGGGTGAACCGTTTCACCATCAAGCGAGAGCATAAAAGAAAAATTTTATGCATTAAAGGGCCGAAAGGAAAAAGAAAAAAAACAGAAATTTTTTTTTTTTTTTCTCTACTGTACTGCTGAACGTGAACAGTAACAGTGCCCAAAAAAAAAAAAAAATATTTTTTTTTTTTTTAAATGCTTTAAAATACCGAGAGCATAAAAAAAAAAACAAAAAAAATATACGGCTCAAAATCGTGAGCAGCTAAAGATCAAAACAAAACGGTTTGATTAAACATAATTGCAATTTATTCTAATCCGGATTAAAACAAAATTACAATTGACATGTTCTTCACATATTGTTGTAATTATCGTTTAAAACAACAATTCGCAAAGAACGAATCGAAAACAAAACAGAAAATCGTCACAAAACAACCGTGTAAACTGGACACGGTTCCCAATGCACAAAACAGGCCGTGACATATAGAAATGTCGAGACCAACATGCCACACGGTTTTATCAAAGTTTTATACAAAAAAAATTATCGATTTGATAAAAACCAATTGCGATATCACCTAATCCGTATAGAAATGAAATAGCAATTGATAGATCTTTAACACATTATATTGAATATCGATTACAAAATAATATGCAAAGATCAAATCGACAACAAGAACAAAACATGGCACGAAAATCAAAACAGCCGTGCAAAAAAAATTGAAAACCGTGAGGGGAAAAAAAAATTCCAGCCGTGTGGAATTAGCTTCAAAAAAAATAATCGATCCATGTATACAAGACACGGATCCCAAGGCACAAAAACAACAAAAAAAAACGCAGCAATAAAAAAAAATTGCCGAGCCAAAAACTGATTGTGCCGTGAGGAAAAAAAATGCAGCCGAGACAAATTTTTAACCAAAGATTATCGATTCAAAAATCGTTTGATGAAAAACACATATAAAAATTTACGTGGCCTCGCTTTGATACCACTTGTGGGTTAATATCCGTATACTACCCTTTAAATGTAGGATTATAACGCAAAATTTACATGTGATTATAGTCATAAAACGAAAAGCATGATGAAACGATAAAGATTAGAAATAACCTTCGGTCCTAGTGCAATAAGGCAATGAGAGATAAAATTAGACCTCCTCCTAAATGATGCACCCAAGATAGTCCGAGATATGCCCTTGTGCTAGATCGTACCCTCTAATTGCCTTTGCAATATTGAGAGGATAGTTTTTGTGAGTTTTGTTGGATGTGAGATCCGAGTTCTGAGAGGCACAATTCCCAAAACCCTAGTTTTGATTAGCAAATGATAAATTAGGTTAGACAAGAGGAGAAGCTCTCCTTTTGTCTTTGGATGGCTCGGCCAAACCGAGTGAGAGGGAGCCTCATGGGCTTTTTCATTTCCTCTTCATATAAACTCGTGGTCCGAATCCTAATTGCTAAATGTATATGACACGGTTTCATTATAAACTGTTATCGGTTATCGGAAATTAAGGCATCAACTAATAATACGGGTTAGTTGAATTATTAATACATGTCCGACAAAACAGTATTGTATAATTATATTCAATATACATTTAATTAAATATAAAACGCTTATATTTAATTTTACGAATTAACTGGTTAATTCGCCTTTTGCCCATGATATTTAATCCGTATTAAATATAATATCTCAACATCACATTTTGACTAATTATTAGTCAAATAACTCAGACTAACTGGTTAGTCAAATTTGGCATCTACATGACTGTATTTTCATACCGTCACATCACTCAAACGTATCCTATAGGTGTGACTTTTAGGGACCAGTTGATCACCGCCATCAGTATGACAATAACGTCAAACTTATCTAGCAAGCCAACCGTTATTGATAAACGTGGATCAACTGATAATAATACCAAAAGTATGCCCTTTGATCCTATTTGAGATTTATAAGTCCTTGCACTAACTGTTAAGGACACCAACCCCAACAAGCTCCCACTTGTCCGTACAAGTGTATGTGCAATGACGTTATCCGCACTAACTGGAGGACACAAGCTCCAACAATGTCTGCTATATAGAAAAAAATGTTGAACACTCATCACTCTCCTCTCACCCGATAAAATTAAAAAAAATCCCAAATTGAAAGACAAACCCTAAGAACTCGAAAAACTCAATTTCTCATATAATTTCTACGAAATTTCTTTCAATCAATTACTCTCCATCAACCTAATTCATCTAAAGGAACTAATTATTCTATTTTGATTTAGCATTGTTGTTTAATTTGAGTTGAATTTGTGCTTAATTTATTACTTTCGTTTTAACTTAGTTTAGAACTTTACTTTTTCAAATTAGTAGTTTTCTTTGTCAAATTAATAGTTTACTATTAATTCCTTACAATGGAGATAAATAATTACCCATTAACTTGTTGGTGGAATGGTGAAATAGTGGTAAATGGTGAAGATATTAGTTATTAGGGTGGTTGTGAAAGCTTTGTTATTGTTAATAGTAATATTAGTCTTAATGAGCTCAAGAGTGAAATATATGAGTCTTTTTAGAGGTAGATAAAACAAAATATGAGCTTAATATCAAAATGAAATTCCCAAGTGTAAGAGGTTACAAAGTACTATCCTTGAGTAATGATCGTAGTTTGAAAGCTATGTGGGCAACTGTGTGTCAATCGAAAGTCGCATCGATGGTGAAATATAATGTTTATTTGTTGATGTGTTTAGGTCAAATGGAGCCGGGCCCAATAGATGATAGCGTTTTAAAATTGCAAGAGGAACATAGAAGCAAGGATATTTGGGAAGGAGAGATAATTAACGGTTCTACTTGCCCTCATTGTTTAAATTACTTGAATTACGAGTCATTGTTTAACATACTTGTATTAAAAAGGTATTTGTTTTTTTATTTGAAGGATACCGCGCCGCTAAAATGTAGAAATCATCTATATTCCAAATCCAAATTCACCATAGCCCCAGCCATCAAGAATTTCATTAGTGGAACCCAGTTTTATGGTATTCATAGGTTGACTTTTGTTGTTGTTCGTAATGATATTGTAACTGCATTAGTGGAGCGTTGGAGACAAGAAACCCACACTTTTAATTTACCGGTTGGAGAAACCACCGTCACCTTGCAAGATGTAAATATCTTGTTGGGTCTAAAGGTCGGTGTATTACCTATAACCGGTCAAAGTGATTACTTTTGGCCTCAGTTATTGGAGCAATACTTAGGTATTAGGCCACCTAATAGTGCATTTAAAAGTAATTCTTTGAAACTATCTTGGTTAAAAGACAATTTTCAAGGCCTACCACAAGGAGCAACCGAGCAACAACTTCATTCATATGTAAGAGCGTAGTTGTTTTATTTGATTGGTACCGTGCTCTTTCCGGATAAAAGTGGTAATAGAGACATAGAGTACAATTAATATACTTTCCCTTTTGACAAACTTGGAAAGATTGAATGAATATAGTTGGGGAGTGACACACTTGCTTGTTTGTATAGAAACTTGTGTTCGGCGCCTAAGAGAGGGGCTCAAGAAATTGGTGGTTGTCTTGTTCTATTACAATTTTGGTGTTGGGAACGTCTCTCTATTGGTCGACCTACCATCATGACATCAACAATAGCGATGGAAGCAAGTGTTGAATACCCTCTTCGCAAATGGTGGTGGGTGTTGACCCTCTTGGTTGTAGGCGGCTAAGGGTAGACCGCACATACAAGGATCACTTAATTGGATTAGTTGCATGTAAGCATGCACTTGATACCGTGACCGACACCATGTTCACTTGGGAACCCTACACTAGAGAGGTCCTTTCCCTTCTACCCTCCATTTGTACCGAAGAACCTTTTGAGTAGATTGTAAATGCACCACTCATTTGCTTTGAGGCCATTGAGTGACATTTTCCTAATAGGGTTGTTAGGCAATTTGGTTGGCATCCAACGGTGCCCCCTATGTGCAAGACATCCAAGAAGTTGCATAGCATTTATCGCCGGGGAAAGGTCACCGATTATGCGGAAATGCATAATTAAGCATTGAGAAGTGGAATAACCGCAAAACAAGAATGACTCCTTGTGATTTTCCATACAATGGTTACCTTGACTACAATGACGATTACCTAAAATGGTATCGTTCCATTGACAAGGTTATTTTCAGTCGTTTGCCTTAGTCAAAATAAATCCTAAACTACTACTAACAAGCTAGCTAGCGGTAAGTCAGGGTCAAATTCACAGGGAGGCTAGTTAATTTATCTAGTTTGTTTATATTTAGGGGTTATTTAATAGCAATACTCCAAACTATTGAGGGTCTTCTCAAATTACTTTAAACTTTCATTTAACTAGGAATATATCCAACTATTATACCCATTCGCTTTTAATAGAATTGCTTCCATGTTAACCTATAATAACAGGTAAACCTACGGCGGGACCCACTACTTCATCTTTTCCCACCCAATCTTACCTCCATTAATGTTCTTTATACCCAACTTTCCTCGGGTGGTCTAACTATCCCTTGTAATGAGGAAACATTCATCAATGTTTGCCAACAATCGAGTCGCGTGCTAGTGAGATGATGTAAGATTAAAGGGTTTGAGGAGCCATTAAGAAATTAGCTGCAATTTTGACATGAAAATGCTTCTCTTTTTCTGTTGGATTTTTAGGTTGTCATCCTGTATACAACATAATCCCATGTTCCATCAGTTACAATTTAAACTCCAACTTCATCTTCTTCATTATACAATACTACTTTCCTCTATTTTCTTCGTCTATTTTTTTTTCCAATTTAAATTGCCTCTCCCACCATTACAACCTATACACAACCTCCTAGATCCTATTACCATCCATACATCACCCTCTAAACCACAATCCACACCATCTATCCTCAACCACCTACCACCCATTTTTTTACAGCATTCTCAACCACTATTCATCACGGCCGCCCATATTTCGCCGTCATATTCAACCGTCAGCCACCATTCTTCACCTTCGTAGTTCACATGTACCCCATATTTCTCCGCAATATTCAACCTTTGTCTGCCTTCCTGCTGTTGGCCGTTGTGCAACACTTTCCTACCGTCGACCGTCGCGGCTGTGACCTTGTGCATCCCCCTACATTCCTGCCTCTTTGTCATCGTCACCACCAACAATTGATTTGAATTTTTAAAACCCTAAATCCCCAAATCAATTTTGGGGTAGATATTAATTTGTGGCTTGGGTTGGGAGGTGGGGTGTTTGTCATTAAGAACGTCGAGAGTTGGGCTTAGGCGGTCCGGTGATTTGCGCATAAGTGGTTATAGGTAGTGGTTGTTGTGATGATGTTGATTTACCGATGACAATGGTAGTGTATGTTAATGGGTGGGTTTGTAAGGATAATTATGTAGGTGACTTGTTAAACAAGTAGTCGGTTGCCCGAGTATAATTTGAGAAGAAGGGGTTAATACTATAGTTTATTTTGAGTTAAATTAAAGTTCGTAGTATTTTGAGAAGGGTGACAATAGCTTGGAGTATTTATGTTAAATAACCCTATATTTAGCTTGTCTTAAAGTAACCAATTTTTGGGGTTTTTTTTTAGTTGATTTCTATAAACTAATTGCAAGTGTAATAAAAGATGAATAACAATAATATTAAGAAGTCTAGGGATTCGGGTTCACTAGGTAGTCATACGGGGTAGGATTTAATTCATTGATAGAGCTGATTATGTTGTTTAAGGTTATATGATCGGTCGATTCAATATTCCCTTTAGATCTAATTTAACATGCAATCGCTATCATTAAATTATCTCTATTCAGTTATCGTAGCCTATGTTGATTTTAACCCAGTTGGTGAAAGTCTCAATTCGCTATACTAGTTAATTAATCCTGGCCAGTAATTAATCTACTAGATGAAGAACAATAACATGAACAACAACAACAAACAAGCAATTTTAACTATCAATTCATTAGTTTAATCCCCTTCTAACAACCTAGATTCCCCTTCACCGTATATTATAAGTTTAGCTACTCATACTAATTATGATAACAACAATAACGATATAAGAAAGCATAATTAAGAACATGATGAACAATAATAAAGATGAATAATGAATTAAACAATAATTGAGGAAAGATTAATAATAATACCGTAGTAATGAAGAACAAGCTTGGATCCGAACAATATTAATGAAACTAAACTAAACTAAAAGTATTTGAGAGAGTTTTAGAGTAACTATGCTGAACCTACGGAAATTAAGACGTAAAATAAACTAGGGTACGAGTTTAGGTATTTATAGTAAATCATAACCGACTTAAGGAAAATTGCGGAAATTATTGAAGTTGTAGGTTCCTCGATCGAGCCATTGGTGCACTTGATCGAGCATGCTAATTCCTCGATCGAGCCCGATTTTACTCGATCGAGGTACCACCCTTTTTAGCTCTTTTCTTTGTGTTTTCTTCTTATCTTCTCTTCCTTCATTCTTATGGATTCCCGTGCCATGCTTCGTGTATTCCTTCATGCCTACTCCGCGATGCCCATTTCATTCCTTTGCTTCTCAGATGCGTCATCTCTACATTAATCATCAAAAAGTGGAAGTATCAACGTTCTAACATAAAAGGCATGCAAATGATATAAACTAGCACGAAATCGTATCAAAAGCGATTAAGGGGAGGCATAAATATGTATATAATTATGACTCATCAAACTCCCCCAAACCATCTCTTTGCTTGTCCTCAAGCAAAGTATCACACAATACAAAAGGTAATCATACAAATGGCGAATAAACAACTCAGAGCTAATGTTAATGCACATACAAATCCCAAGCTATCCATATCTGTAACAAAGTAATGACTAAAGTGTACCAATAAAAAAAATTCAAAGGTACGGGAAATAGAAAACGCAGCTCAAGTCTCAAGTCACCATACTATAGACAAATGCCAAATACCTTTCGATCTTGCAAGACAAATTAGTCGGATTCTCGCGGATTTCACTCATGCACTCATAAGTACGTAAGGGTGAGTTATATGTGAAGATAGAAAGAAGTAGAAACACTCACTCGACTTATGAAACATGCATGCAATCTAATGTGATAGAGATTTCCCCAACTAATATGCAATCACCATATGTAGACGAGAGTACATGTATCAAGGACAATAAGGGTGGCAAATGGGTTAAAGGGATAGAAATGGTTTGTGTCAAAGCACGTTATGGATATGTGGAGCTAAGATGTAAGTCGCATCGCTAAACCAAAACCAAAACCAAATCTTGAAATAACAAATGAACCCAACTTAGAGAAATGATCTCAACTTTACAATATATGAGAGCTAACAAACTACTCTCCAAATATGCATTAGACTCTACGACCATCCTTTTGATCCTTGACAAAACCAAATGAAGCAATCTCTTTTCTTTTCTTCCAATTCTTTTTTTCGATTTTTCTTTCTTTTTTTCTTTTCTTTTACTTCATATTTTCTTTTTCTTTTGCCAACACAAGGATACAACACAATTGCTAAATAATTCTACTACACCCACAATAGACATTAATAGTCCCAATCCCAACCATAGTAGTAAAGTAGACATGATAAACAAGCAATTGCGACTGTCCCGATAAGGTAGGCAAATTCTTGGATTGTAGCTAATAAATGTAGGATATAGAATGGCTACAAGGGTAAACAAAAGGTAATGTATGGCTTATTTGAAAGGTAAGAATCGTCTATCCACATGTACTTAGTCAAATGAAAGCAATAAAAGTATCAAGAAACCAATTTCACACTTATGCAGTTTGATATTACATATTCCACAAGGAGAAACCACACTCAGGCCTAATTGACAATGAGACCAGTTTATTGATGTTACTGGCCTAGGAAGCTCTATAGTCCTCAGAATTTTAAGTAGTTTACCAACATAATTGTGTCAAATCTAATCAATATAAGGCATGTCAATACGGTTAAGACTTGAATTATGAGCTTTATTTTCAATGCTAACGGGTCAAAACAATGTACATGGACAACTAAACTGGGATTCAAATGCAAAAACAATGCAATTTAATATCATTGTTATTAAATTCACCAAGACTCGACTTAAAACAAAGGAAAAACATGTTTTTTGTATTTTGAAATTTTGAATTTTTTATGGATTTTTGATATAAAAGCACACAACAATAAGTAAAGGCACACAACATAAATAAAGACTCCTCCTCCAAACCTAAATGTCACAGTGTCCTCATTGTGACGCCTACAACATAGCAATCACACAATTTCCAGTAACCTAAAGGACACAACTAGCAAAAGGAATGGAAAAGTAATAGATAATACAATAAAAGAAGGTACAAGGGAAGAGAATACCGGGTAAGAGCGTAGAAATTTCCCCAAACCAGCTGCAAAACAGGGGAAAATAATCAACCGCACAATTCCTATCATCGTAAGGCCACGTTTAATACCCAAAACTGTGGTGACTCGATCGAGCCTCATGCCACTCGATCGAGGAACCATCCTGACGAGCACATATTCTGCATTAAAACAAATGCGCACACAAATCACAATCAATACAACTTAAAGCTCGTAATAATAAATTGAAAAGTAGCGCATGTGCTACACACAAGCATAAGTAGCACCAGTAAATAGTCCAAGTAAAGAATAAAAGCAATGAATAAAGTTTTGGCTCATCAAACTCAAAATCTAATATGAAATATGAGCAAGTACGTTCATCGATTTTTATGTCATCTTCTTGAGGAAGGAGATAGGGCACTTCATCCGTCATAGGAGCTTCATCAAAAACTTTGATTGGCTCCTCTTTGAAGATCTCAGCTTCCAAGGCATCCAACTCAGCTTCTATGTCAATACTCTCATCACAGCTGTAAACCATCTTAGGAGGAGGATCATCTCCATAAATCAGCTTCTCAATTTCATCCACTTCCTTGCTCCATGGATATGACACAGCAGCAGGGGCGTTATAGGGATTCCTGTCAAAACACAAAGCAAGGGAATCATCAAAAGTAGGATCAATAACTTGAAGCATATAACAAGGAGCTATGGGAAGGGGACGTTTTAAAGCATTATCAAGAACAAATCTAATAGTGTCATCCCCAACTCTCAGTGTCAGACTACCATCCCTAACATCTATGAGTGCTTCTGCAGTGTGAAGGAACGGTCTACCAAGAATGATGGGTACTTGAGAGTCCTCAGCCATATCCATAACAATAAAGTCAACTGGAATGAAATACTTCCCTACTCTAACGGGCACATCCTCTAAGACACCCATAAGCTTCTTTAAAGATCTATCGGCCATTTGTAAGGTCATATTAGTGATACGGAGTTGACCCATATTTAACTTTTTACAAATCGAATACGGCATAACACTAACACTAGCCCCTAAATCATAAAGGGCTTTATCAATAGCTACACTACCAATATGACAAGGAATAGAAAAACTCCATGGATCCTTAAGCTTTGGTGGTGAGTTAGCTTGTAATACGGCGTGACATTCATGAGTGAATGCTACTGTCTCGACTTCATTAAAAGACCGCTTCTTTGATAAGATCTCTCTCAAAAATTTAGCATACGCCGGCACTTGAGTTACCAAATCAGTAAATGGTACCGTCACTTGAAGCTTCTTCACTACCTCCATGAATCTCCCAAACTGTTGTTCAACTTTGGATTTCTGCAATCTTTGTGGAAAAGGTAGTTGAATTTTGATTGGCTCGGCTTCTTTTGCATTAGGAGACGGTTTGGAAGTATGAACGTCAGTTACAGGAGTGACTCGATCGAGTCCAGTAGTCACTCGATCGAGGAACCTACTTTTTTCCAATTCCGTAGCTGAAACACGCGAAAATTCACCTTTAGAGGGGGTTCCTCGATCGAGCCCAAGGTGTAATCGATCGAGTGGCTTGGTTCCTCGATCGAGCCTCGTCCTACTCAATCGAGTCACCTCGTCAGTCCTCTCTTTTTTGCTTTTCTCGCTTTTCTTCAAATCCCGTGTTTTACTTTCGTCAATTTCTTTTTCATCGTCACTTAGCTCCAAATTTCCCAATCCCTTAGGATGCATGTAGGGAACCTCATCTTCATTAATGGGCATGTCCGGACCTTGATAAGAAGTACCTCTCCTCAAAGAAATAGAGTTAACTTGCTCATGAGCTTGTTTACCTTGAGGAGGAAGACCGAACTGTTTTGATGGATTTTGAGCCGCCATTTGAGCAACTTGAGTATCCAACATCTTGTTGTGAGCCATGAGTTCGGAGATTTGAGCCATTTGCTTTTGTTGAATCATCAAAGTTTGTTGCAATAGAGCCTTCAACTCCGACATCTCATTACTTGGAGCTTGAGGAGGAGGTTGAATTTGTTGGAAACCTCCTTGATTTTGCCGAACGAAATTCCCTTATGGTTGGCTACCACAATTTGGAGGAATAATATAAGGAATTTCTTAAGGAGCTTGAGCATAGGCATTCTGACTCCTTTCAGGGAAGAAGTTAGAATATGGCGTACCTTGCTTGAAAGACTGGAAGGCATGAACTTGCTCAATGGTACTCATACATTTGGCCGCAGTGTGACCATCTATCCCGCATCTCTCGCAGGACACTTCTTGTTTAACTATGTGAACCATCTCCTGCTTACCCAAAGACTGAGTAGTCTTCAATTCGGCTATTTGAGCCGTTAGAGCCTCCAGTTGTACCGCAATTGCACTATCTGACCCACTTCCTCTCTTGCTTCCTCTGGGGTTACCATACTCAGCTGTGTGAGTAGCTATCTGATCAATTAACTTCCAAGCATTACCGTCAGTAGTGTTATCTTGGAATCTCCCATTAACAGCTGAATCAAGTAAGGTTCTATGATCATCATACAACCCGTTTTTAAAACTGGTTGCAAAGGAACCAAATCTCAAATCCATGGTGAGGGACGGACCACACGAGACGTTTGAACCGTATCCAAGGTTCATTAAAATCCTCAGTAGGACCTTGTTTAAAACTTGTGATCTGACTTCTAAGAGCATTGGTTTTCTGTGGTGGAAAATACCTCTTGTAGAATGCAAGAGCTAATGAAGTCCAATCTGTAACTGTGTCGGTCTCCATGTCTAAGTCCCTTAACCACTCAGCTGCATCATCTCTCAAAGAGAAAGGAAATAAAGTCTGCTTCACCTGATCTTGAGTCACCCCAGCTGCTAAAGGAATAGAACAACAATAAGTAACAAACTTCTCCATATGCTTTGCGGGGTCCTCTCCTGCTTTTCCTCCAAACAAATTCCTCTCTACTAGGCTTATGTATGAAGGCTTGATCTCAAAAGTTCCCTTATCAGCGGTAGGGAGCATGAAGCCTTTAGGAATAGAAGCAACTGTGGGTTCGAAGTGACTGGCTAATGTCGGCATCTTTGATGTTGTAGAAGTCACCGGTGCAAAAATAGGAGTGTCCTCTTCAAAGGACGAATCTTATGCGAAAGTATACCGCTCGTAGTCAAGTGTACTCAAGTCTTCCACCTGACTTGCTTCTTTTTGAAATTTTCGTCTGTACTGAAAAGTCTTTTCTGGCTCGGGATCAAAAGGTATAATCTCTAACATGTTAGACCTGGGCATACATGAAAACAACAAGAAAAGGTAAAACTGTCTCAAGGAACTGATGCTCCCTGAAACAAAGACAAACTAAATTAAAAACAAACAGAAAATTGTCGCCTCGCCGGCAACGGCGCGAAATTTGACAAGGTTATTTTCAGTCATTTTCCTTAGTCAAAATAAATCCTAAACTACTACTAACAAGATAGCTAGCGGTAAGTCAGGGTCGAATCCACAGGGTGGCTAGTTAATTTATCTAGTTTGTTTATATTTAGCTTGTCTTAAAGTAACCAATTTTTGGAGTTTTTTTTCGAGTTAATTTCTATAAACTAATTGCAAGTGTAATAAAAGATGAATAACAATAATATTAAGAAGTCTAGGGATTCGGGTTCACTAGGTAGTCATACGAGGTAGGATTTAATTCATTGATAGAGCTGATTATGTTGTTTAAGGTTATATGATTGGTCGATTCAATATTCCCTTTAGATCTAATTTAACATGCAATCGCTATCATTAAATTATCTCTATTCAGTTATCGTAGCCTATATTGATTTTAACCCAGTCGGTGAAAGTCTCAATTCGCTATACTAGTTAATTAATCCTGGCCAGTAATTAAACTACTAGATGAAGAACAATAACATGAACAACAACAAACAAGCAATTTTAACTATCAATTCATTAGTTTAATCCCCTTCTAACAACTTAGATTCCCCTTCACCCTATATGATAAGTTTAGCTACTCATACTAATTATAATAACAATAATAACGATATAAGAAAGCATAATTAAGAACATGATGAACAATAATAAAGATGAATAATGAATTAAACAATAATTGAGGAAAGATTAATAATAATACCGTAGTAATGAAGAACAAGCTTGGATCCGAACAATATTAATGAAACTAAACTAAACTAAAAGTATTTGAGAGAGTTTTAGAGTAACTATGCTAAACCTACGGAAATTAAGACGTAAAATAAAATAGGGTACGAGTTTAGGTATTTATAGTAAATCATAACCGACTTAAGGAAAATTGCGGAAATTATTGAAGTTGTAGGTTCCTCGATCGAGCCATTGGTGCACTCGATCGAGCATGCTAATTCCTCGATCGAGCCCAATTTTACTCGATCGAGGCACCATCCTTTTTAGCTCCTTTCTTCGTGTTTTCTTCTTATCTTCTCTTCCTTCATTCTTATGGATTCCCGTGCCATGCTTCGTGTATTCCTTCATGCCTACTCCGCGATGCCCATTTCATTCCTTTGCTTCTCAGATGCGTCATCTCTGCATTAATCATCAAAAAGTGGAAGTATCAACGTTCTAACATAAAAGACATTTAAATGATATAAACTAGCACGAAATCGTATCAAAAGCGATTAAGGGGAGGCATAAATATGTATATAATTATGACTCATCATCCATCACACGTCTAGTCATTAGTAACCTCGCCGCAGAACAACAAGGAAAACCAATATATGAGAAGAAACACAATTCCTATCCGAATGCGGCGGACAATATGATACTTGTAAGTATTTTCATTACGCGTCTAGTCATTACTACAATATGATAGTTGTTTAGTATTAGTTTAATTTCCTTGGTACTAATTTTTGAAAATATAAAACACTTGTAATTAACTTGTTCAATTTAGCAGACGGAAGGTCATGTTTACAACTATAACCACGCTACTACTATGCTTGGTAACATTCCGGAAGATGTGTCAATCACGCATATTCAAATGTTGCAAGAGATGCGGTCAATGTCACTTGATTGCTTGATACGCACGGGACAAGGGCATCTAATCCAACCCACTCCGACTGAACATCCAAGCCCTCCACACGAAGAGGCTCCGAGATATCATTTACGTCAATTGGACAGTAGACTTACTCCGATCCGTGAGAAGGACAGACCTACCGGTTCAAGTTCAAGATTAAGACCGAAGAGAGGTCGCTCGAGAATGGGCTAATGTGTCAAAATGTTAGAAGGAATTGCTTAATTTGTATGAACTTTGGTTCTTTATTTGTTGTATGAACTTTAGTTAATTTAGATGGAATTGTTGTATGAACTTTGTTCTTTATTTGGTTATGAATGACATTGGTGAACATTTCCGGATTTAAAGCACGTGTTTGGAGTGTGAGAATGGGCTGTGTGTATGGCATTTCTGAGATGAAAATGCCGTTTGTTGTTTGGTCTGGTGTATTGGCTTGCTGGCTGTGTTGTTTGCAACGTTGTTTTTTTTTTTTTTTTTTTTTTTTTGCCAAAACCGCCAGGTTTACCAGCGGCTTTACCCTTTAATGATGTGAAATCTGGGTAAGCCGCCAGGTTTCCCAGCGTCTTTCCTCTTTTTTTTTTTTTTTTTTTTTTTTTTTCTATGGCAATTCCCAAACCTCCAATCCAGTAGCTATCGTAAAATTGAACTTACAACAACTGGTAAAGCCGCCAGATTCCCGAGCGGCTTTACTCCTTACCAATTTCTGCTAAACTTCCTCAGTTATTGGGAATTAGGAATTTAAACAACAGTAAAGCCAGTTTGTTAGCGACTTTGTAGAAAAACTGGAAAAAATAAAAAGTGATGACATGGACCTATTGGACCGAAATAGTTTCAAACCAACTCCAAATCTCTAATTATTTTGCTAATTTACCCAAATTAACCAAAAAAAAAATTCAGATATAGATGTGGAAAACAAAACAAAGGTAAGACAACTAGACAAGTGAAAACTCTGTCAAAAAAAAAAAAAAAAAAAAAAAAAAAAAAAAAAAAAAAAAAAACTAGACAAGTGAAAAACCAAAATCACGGAAGTCAAGACTGTGAGTTTGCCGGAGAGAAGCGAAGTCGAAAAATTAAGCGGCAAATCTCAATATTTATGCCACAGATATTTAAATCCTTTCACTCTCTCAACATCATTCAAATCCAATACATTAAATTAGGGTTTCGCTACTCAATTGAGCAAATTTTCATCATCCCAATTCAACCAAATTCCATCTTTTCAATTAGCAAGACAAGATTTTGAGAGAGACCCACATAAATTAAGCAAATTTTCTAACATGGGTCGACCTCCGAGCAATGGCGCTCCGTCGTTTCGTTTTAGTCCAGTTGAGGTATCCTCCCTCTTTCAATTGCTTTGATACAATTGGTTTTCTGGGTTTTGAGTTTGTATTTTTAACGATCGTTTGATGTTGAATCATTCCTTTTTAGCATTCGTAAATGTGACTTTGTGTATAAATTGGTAGTTTGTAGTTAACTATTTTCCTGATTAATTATTTATTTATATGTTTGAATTTTGTGTTATTTGAAATGTTGAATTATTCCATTTCGTGTTTGTGATTATTTGCAAAATTTGTGATGGGTTGGTTGATTGTTTGGTGATCAGGATTGCTGGCATCGTATCGATTTACCCCATTCCCTGACATTTTACTTTTCATGTTTTTGGTGTTTTCTTTTATGAATATTGTTAGCCAATTACAATGCTACTGTCTCAGATTATACCTCATAAATTTCTCCCGGTTTCTTCTTTTCTTTTTCCTTTTCAGTCATGCCTGTTTATGGAACGGATTTTTTCGTGTTTTATTTGAACTGAAGGTCATGAGTTAAGATGGTCTCCTTTGTATTGTATTTTTCATTTGTTTTTGGTGTCCACGAATAATTCTCATCCCAACAAATTTGAATGGCAAAGGAAAACAGGCATGACTCAACTCGATACAAATGCATGTGATTGTTCTACTTAAAAAGTTTTATGCTGTTATACATTGCTTAATGATAATACTTGTAAAACAGGCATTCAGCTGCTTTAACTCTAATAACGCTAGATTTTATTAGCATACATAGGAAGCGACAACTTGGTTGTAAAGTATATCTTGAGTTATATGCTACTTATCTAGACCTCGCGCACACCTTAAGATACTTTCACTGCAGCACCCATTAGCTTTGAAGGATAAATTAATTTTCTTCAATTGTACTCTAGAATGAAACAAAGGCCATTCTACCATAGGTAACGTAAACTCATCATTAATGTAATAAAATATTTTTCTTAGTGAATGATGGACTTAACTTTTGATATTTTCGACTTCTTAGGGTATATCCTACATTCCTACATTTACTACGAATCTAAAATTTTTTGTGCTTGCTTATATGGTTGCATCCGTGATATAACTTCGTTTTTTATGGATTGGGATAGTAAGAATTTGGAAAGAAGTCAACAATGATAAATATATGCTCTGATCTCTTTTCCTTTTTTTTTAGGTTGCTCAAATGGAAGCCCTTTTGACAAAACACGAGGGCCAGGTGCCACCCCGAGATCTTCTTGTGGCTCTTGCCCAAAGATTCAGGTTTGTTTCTAGTATCAGATAGATAAGCTGTTGGACATACTTTTCAATTTTGACGGGTATTGAATTCACCTGAGCTAATTTGTGACTCTAGTAACTCACCAGACCGAGCTGGGAAGACAGTTGTACAAATGAAGCAGGTAATACGAGTCTTAACCTCTAAGCATCCTAATTTTTACCATCAGCAGAAACAGTGTTCACATTGATCCTATTTTTATTGGTAGGTTTGGAACTGGTTCCAAAATAGGAGGTATGCACTGAGGGCAAAATCGACAGAGTCACCTGGAAAGCCAAGTTCCTCACCTGTTACTCGAGATGATGTTACTCCTAGTAGAAATGTACCTTCTGTTCCCCGACAAATGGCTGTTTCTTCAGGTAGTTCCATTTTGAGCAAGCCTTGCTCAGCTTTTATTGTAGCTTTAAGATGTTAATGTTTCTGCAAAGTTTATTGTAAAATGCGGGATGCTTAATTTTTATGTACTTATTATTTACCTGTATATGTGGTTTAGTCTTCCAGTCTTCACACTTGAGAAAATACAAATTTACAAGTTTTTCCTGATTTCCTTTTAAAGTTTCGTGGTACTCATTATAAATAAGACTTCTACAAATTTAAGTAGATACTAGTGGATCACGTTGTGCCAAAATTGTAGAATTAAACTAAAAAAATTTGTAGCTATCTTCTTATGTTTAAAGTCAATTTTGAATTAGATTGCCGGTGAATGAATCTTGGAAATTTTGGCTTTAAAATAGTAATGATGAGTGTTTATCACTGCCTTTTACAACTGATGTGTTTCTGCAAGTTATTCTTGTAGTTTGATTGTGGTGTATGGTGTTAGATGTGAACTGATAAAAAAAAAGTGGAAACCTGAAATGCAAAAAGTTATGCAAATACATTGGGGAATGGAAATTGCCTTCAAATATGATATGAAATAGAATACCATAAGGTTAATTTATTAGTTTTTTTTTTTTTTTGTTTATGGAAATAAGATTTTGATCCTGATATTCTCGATATTAGTATAGTAGTGATCTTGAAGGAGATGTTTATTAATATTGGATGCCTAAATTTTCTCAGAAGCTAAGTTACCAGTCTCTTGCAAGTCAGCATATCTAGCGTGAGAGAATGGGATCTGATGGATTATCTTTAGATAATCTTCTTATATGCTTTAAGCTAACTTATGTAGCCTGGTCAAAGCCTCTAAGGATTAAACTAAACGAGGTTCAGATAAAGTTTCCTTGTAGAATGATAGGATGGATTTAGAAGTTACTTTCTCCTAAATATTGTTAATGGACATTGCCACTGATATTAGGGTCATATGAAGTATTCTATTCCCGGTTACAAGCATGCAATATATAACTTGCCATTAAGTCTGCAATATCGGGTGTGCTGATTATTCAGCACAGATCTTCTCTTTTGTGCTTGTCACGTTGTTTGTGCTTTTGGTGAAAGCTTTTGATCAATTGGGTTGTCATGTTTGAAAAATTTACTATTCACTTGAACATTTAAGAATTCAAAATATTTGAGGTAAATGTTTTTGGGGTTATATTTTGTGGCACACCTGGATGTGAAAGGGGAGAAGGAAGAGGAGGGGGTGGGATTAAGGCTCTGATGTTGTTGTTGTTGTAGTGGGAGTTCAACTCACCCCTCTCCTTGGGCCTTTGAATGATTTAAAAGTTAAGAAAGGGAGTAAATGTACTCTTACCCATTTAATAGTGGGCTTATAGAGTTATATTTGTCTCTAATTAGCGAACCTTTCAAATGACTTTCTCTTTCTCTCGCCCTGCCTTCACCCTTTACCCGTTAAATCCTTCTTCTCAAGGAAGTTTGTGGTTTCATCTACCTTCATATCAGAGAACATATATTGGTTTTCTGATCCGAAGTAAACCCACCATCGGTAACACTAGCATGGCAAAATTGAAGGTTGAAATTAGATCAGGTATGTCCGATCAGTATTTCAGTGGTTTCTTTTGGTCATATCTCCTTCGTAGAGATACAATCGTTGAAGTAGGATTGCGCGTTTCCTTCTTTCTCTTTAGTCTACCCTTGTCTTTTCATGTCTGATACTCAAGTTAGAATCGAGAACCCTCTTCGTTTGAAAACATGGTATGAAAGAAATGAAAGGAAATGAAGATCTTCCAGATTTTCTCATTGATGTTAAATCCACCTTAAATATGAATTGCATTTGATTGTAGAATTTTGAGATCTTCAAACTCTGCTGCTATCAATGTTTGACATGTATGAAATTTGGTAGATCCAAACTTTCCCTCTATCTCCATCTTAATTGCATGTTCTATTGTTTTTACATCGCCAGATTTTTCTTGGTTTAATCATTAGGAATGGTTTCTTCTGATAAGTGTCTTTCAAACATTTGTTCGCGTAAGTAGAGCTTTAATCTGTTTGCCATTGTGTTTATGGCTTGCATTTTCTGCTCCAAAATTGTTGACATATTCTAACTTTCGAATGTTGTGCTTAGTGTGACCAAGTGAGTTTTATTATTTATTTAGGTCCTCACGTGGTTAGAAATGTTTCTGAAGCTCCTATGATGGAATTTGAAGCTAAATCTGCCAGGGATGGTGCATGGTAAATAAATCTTGGAATTCAGTTTTTGCAATCCTCCCACTTTTGGTAAATTTATATTTCTTGTTCTTCAATATATTTTCATCCACTAATTTTTGCTGTTTTTTTGTCTTTCCTCTTCAGGTATGACGTTCAATTATTTCTTTCTCATAGATATCTGGACACCGCTAATCCTGTAAGTATTACTGTGGCTTGATACTTCTCCCTCGAGTTTGCCTCCTTTTCCTAAATGTCTGTTAAGTACTGATAATGCTCTAATAGTCAGATATCATTTGTTGCCTTCTCAAGAACCTTATTTAGTATGTGAAATATAGTACTATTTCTGTTCACTCAAATTGACAACATTGTTCATAATATATGTGGGAGATTTGGAAAACTATAGTGAATGCTAAAAAAATAACCCCTTAACTCATTGTGAGTTGTGACATGTTGTCTTGCTCTTCCGCCTCTTCTTCTTCTCAATTAACACCACACCAAGATTGACCTTTTGTGTTCCTTGCCATAAGAAAATGATCTGCTCTTTCCAATTTCGATTTCATCTGAATTGGTTAATGGGTATGATACTTTATTTCTACTCTTTTTTATGTGGCAACCACACAATGTAGTTGCTCTGAACTGAGACCTAAAAACTAAATAAGTTAAGTTGCTAGAGAGAGAGAGAGAGAGAGAGAGAGAGAGAGACTATTTTCTTGCTCCTCTCTTCTTCTTTTTTTTTTTTTTTTTTTTTTTACATAACGGTGTTCTCTTTTTATAAAACGAGTAACCCGGAAATAAGCACCCTTTTCCCTACATATCCTTCTGCCATGCTTGTTTGAAGCTTTTTGGTATGTAAAACATGATTTGTGAACTTTGTTTAAAGTTACCAGTGCTTTTAGGGTGTTAGGGTGTTGATTTCGCAGTACACATTTTACTCATCATAGTACAACTTTGACCAAATTGCCCTCATCATTTCCACTACCTCATTCTCCTCTCAATTGGTATTACATTGAATAAAAAAGAAACTGTATCTTCAAACAGTCAAACACCCCAACCAAACCATCTTCACCAATTATCCGGCAGACCGCTATACCACCACTGGCGCTCCTTCTCCGGCCACCAACCTTCTCTTGACGATTCAACTCCGACCGTCACCAGCAAAAACCATAACTAACCTGCAGTCCCTCAATTCATAACAACACAACCTTATTAACGAACCTACAGTCCACATCGCACACCATTCACCACCAACTTTTCCCCGCCCCGCTGTCTTCTACTTCTGTTGTAAGACGTCAGCCCACTACCACCCATCACCAAACAACCATTTTACAACCCTAAAGTCCCCAAATTCCCCAAATACCAAATAAAACAAAAACAACGTTATGTTTTTATTAATAATTGACAATTGATGAATGAAATATAAGATTAACATCTAATTACCCTTTATAATTGAAGAAATTTGATTAAATGTAAGGTTGTGTTGTTATGATTTGAGAGAATTTGGTATAGAATTTTTTCTAATTAAGGGTATGTAAATGGAAAAAATTGGGTAAAATGTACTGAAATGAAAAAAAGCGTAATGCGAAAATGAACTCCGTTCTTTTATCAGATCGAAGGGCATTATTTAGGTCATTCCCTTCAAACCTAGATCAATTTAGGAGTGAATTTTAGGATAGACATATTACAATAATTGTTGGCCTTAATTCTTTTGATGCTCCAGAAGATCCCAAAGAATGACAGACTGATGGTCTAATATGACAGCTGAGTGTGATGCTAATTTTGGACCCTGTCTTTATTCTTAACTAGCTTCGTATTACTAAACTATGATGTTTTTGTTGATAGCTTTCAGAGTTTCAGCCTGTTGTTGAACATGCCCTTGACAACTTTATCTTTTTGAGGATAATTTGGATCTCTGTTTATATTTGTCTTATTATAATCTTCCACACCATTTTTTGTCTGACCTCTATGATTTTGCAAATTCATGGGTTTCAGGAAGTTCTAGTTCGTTTTGCTGGATTTGGGCCAGAGGAAGACGAGTGGGTCAATATTCTGAAACATGTCAGACAACGATCTCTCCCATGTGAAGCATCAGAGTGTATTGTAGTGCTTCCTGGAGATCTTATACTCTGCTTTCAGGTTCTCAAGTTACTCATTCCGAAGTATTTGATTTTTAGATTATAGTAAAATGTCGTGAACTAGATTGAAAACATTTGTTTGCTGTATAGGAAACGTAAGATGTATTCCTCTTTAAAGTTTAGGCACATCTTTTCCCCATGCATTTCATTGGCACAAAACTCGAAAGTCAATAGATATTATCTGACATTTATTCTTCCACTTATTGTATTTATCCAGGAAGGTAAAGAGCAAGCTCTTTACTTTGACGCACATGTCCTCGATGCTCAAAGAAGAAGACATGATGTACGCGGCTGTCGTTGTAGGTTTCTGGTTCGCTATGATCATGATCAGTCTGAGGTACTGCTCCACCCCTGTTTTCATTCCAACTTATGTATTATCTTTACCAATTTCCAGCAGCAAGGTGATTGAATATTGAACAAGGTTCTCGGTGAAATGGCATAAATTCTAGATCTCATATCCCACCCTATAACTTTTGAGGAATCAAATCTCTATATTCCTGAAATGTATCTTTAATCTAGTGAAGGGATGTAATGCTGTAGTTGCTCATCAAATTGAAATGTAACTCTTGCTATTATCTCCGATTTGTGCAGACGATACTAGAGTAGTTGATTTGTCTGTCTTTTAGTTTTCCCCCTACAGAAATAGCCTCAATTGAAGAGGTGTAGACTACAGGTTACAACTTACTAGGGATTTTTTCCAGCTCCATATAGCAGATTTTATTTCATGTTTAAGTATGTGAGTATTCTGTCTGGCTGTCATTTGATAAAACTCCGTATAAGTTAAGAGATATGAAGTGATACCAACACATTTGAACACTATACAACTTCCTTCGTTTGGATATGAAGTAAAAACTGTTCCAGAAGTCCAGAAACTGTCATCGCTATTAAATTATATTATCTGTAATATATTATAACATCAATATTTAGTTGTGGTATATTTTTTACTAATTAATATCAACTCTTTAAGTTGAAAAAGTTAATATTTTTAATTTTCATTGATTTTTATAAATACACATTTTGTATATTTTTAGGTGAGCATAGTACACCTGACCCAAAACCTGAATAATGTGGGTTCATGAACATAAAAGTGGGCCAAGACAGATTTTGATAGATATAGTTACAATGTATTTTCTTTTAGCTTGACATTAACATTTTATTTCGCTTTTCATGTATGTGCTAGTTCTTTCTCTTGTTAATATACTCGGTATAGACTTGATTTCAAAAAAAAAAAAAAATTACTCCGTATAGATGTATAAGCTAGGCGACTGTGAAAGGACTCAAATACATTGGAAAACTATTCAACTTCAACCTTCTTTTGGAGAATGAATTAAAATTATGCATTGGTGCTTAGGTCTTAGGATGCTCACCTCCCCCTCACCCAATCAAAGGAGAAAAACATGCTTTCAGATCGTGTCCTGGAAAAATGTGGTGGTAACTTCTGATTGCAGGGTGAAAGTACTAACCCAGTAATACACACATTTATTTGGTACCTTAAACCTCATTATATGTTTTATTTGTAGGAGATTGTGCCACTTAGAAAAATATGTCGCAGACCAGAGGCAGATTACAGGCTGCAACAGCTGCATGCTGCAAATGAAGCAGCAGCAGTAGCATCAGCATCTACATCTGTGCCTATGAACCGTCCTACACCTGTGGCTGACCTTACTTCCACCTCCACTTCGGGGTTGACCATCCCAAATCCCCGTAATCCACCTATCACTGTTTCCCCATTGCCACCTGTCCCAATTGCCAGTGCTAGGCCATCTGTTCGACCTCCTGCCTCAACTCTTGCTCCGATCTCCGCTCCTGCTCCACCTCTAGTTCGGGTTACAGTTCCATCTCCAGTTGCAGCTCCAGCTCCAACCCTGTTTCCAACTTCAGTTCTGGCTCCATCTGGGACTGCTTCTTCAGTTCCATTTTCTCCAGGTCCCTTTTCTGTCTCTGCTCCGAATTCACGTCCAGTTAATGTTGTTGCTGAAACTCCTACTCTAGTTCCCGATCAAAAGAAGGCTGAGAGTTATAATCCAGCCCAAATCCCAGTACTTGGTCCAGAGAAGGTTGGGAGTGACAATCCGATGCAAATCCCAGTACCTAATCCTAATGAGGTTGAAAGTGACAACCCGGCATTAATCCCAGTTCCTGACCAGAATAAGCCTGAGAGTGATAATCCAGCCCAAAACCCAGTACCTGATTTGAAGAAGGTTGACAGTGACCATTCAACCCAAATCCCAGTTCCTGATCAGAAGAATGCTGAGACTAGCAATCCAGCCCAAATCCCAGCACCTGATGAAAAGAAGGCCGAGTGCGACAATCCAGGCCAAATCTCACCTCCTGAACAAATGGAGGTTGAGAGTGACATTCCATCCCAAGTCGCAGTACCTGATCAAAAGAATATTGAGAGCAACAATCCAGCCCAAACCCCAGTTCCTGAACAAATGGAGATTGACAGTGACAGTCCAGCTCTGGTACCTGATCAAAAGAATATTGAGAGTGACAGTCCAGCTCAAATGTCAGTTCCTGAACAAATGGAGGTCGAGAGTGGCAGGCCAGCCCAAATTCTGGTACCTGATCCAAAGAAGGTTGAGAGTGATAATGATAATCAAATCCAAATTCCAGTACCTTCTCCGAAGCAAGTCGAGATCGACAACCCAACCCAAATTCCGGTGCCTGTTCTGGAAAAGGTTGAGAGTGATGATCCAGCACAAGGTCCAGTACTTACGCCAGAGAAGGTTGAGATCGACAACCCAGCACAAAATCAAGTATCTCCTCAGGAAAAAGTTGAGAGTGAGAATCCAGCAGAAGTTCCAGTACCTGCTCCGAAGGTCAACATCGACAACCTGGCCCAAATTCCAGTACCTGCCCCGGAAATGATTGAGAGTGACGATCCATCACATGTTTCAGTACCCGAACCGGATAAGTCTGAGAGTGTCATTTTCGTTTCAGTAGCTGACTTGGACAAGGCAGAGAGTGACATTCCAGGTTCAGCACCTGACCCAAATAAGTTTCAAAGTCTCGATCTTGGAACATCAGACAGTCAATCTGGGGCCGAACCAGATGTTACGAACTCTGGTGTAGTAACCCAGTTTCAGGAGGCCAAGCTAGCAGAAAACAATGAACCAAAAACTGTCTCAACTACAGGAATCAATGTTTCTGAGGCACAGCTGAGTGAATAAGCTCATTACAGCACTAAAATCGGATCGACAGTTTCAGGGAACACTGACCCGACTGTGCCAACTGAGGAAATGAAGGAATGATTCAGGGACTTTAGTATTAGTGTCTTTCGGTTGTCTTAGATTTATTTTAATCCTCTTTAACTGACTTTTTTTTTTTTTGTTTTTGTTTTTGAAGCTCATTTTTGACGGCAACAGTACATACCATCAGTCTTCATAGTCATGTCAAGTATAGGATCCGCAGGCCCCCACATGCAGGCCCATTGCAAAGTATCAACTGTTTTTACTGGATAATTTATATTTTATATAGTTCTTGGTTTAGTTAGACATAGATCGCTGTCTTATCCTGCTATTAGTTTCTTAAAGAGTACATTGCAATAAACTTAACAATAGGTCTCCCTTGTGACGGGTCGGATCTTGCGACGGGTATTTTGTGAGTGGAGATGGGTAGAGGGGACAAGGTGGGCACCCACCCCATGTGCTCCTTCTCTCACCCTTATGGGTTTTTTGTGAGACAATATGGTACCTGTCACAAGTTTGTGACGGATACCCTCCGTCATAAGGGAGAATTTGTGTAAACTTAAAAACTCTCTCTCTATCTTCTAGAGAGAGCTTTTTCTCTCTTTTCTTGGAGAGCACGAGCTTTATGCTAAAATTCCATCATCATTACAAACCTATCAATTTACCCAATTAAATCATCTTCACCTGCAATAACTCTGCATATTCCTTTCTGCTGGGATTGGGGATTGTGGGGGTTCAAGAACAATTGATCTTCCCTAAGTAATTAATCATTATAGGATTAACGCTGCAGATTCCCCTTTTTCATTGATTGGGCTTAAGAACCCTAAGCAAGGTTCTTAATAGCATCAATTGGAATAATTACCTATTACGTGTAGCTTTTGTAGTAATATCTATAATCATTACCCTGCATTAATTTCTATTTGGGCGTTTTTCTTCAGTTGAAGGCTCGAGGTGATTTCACCCATTGGGGTGATTACTTTTTCCTGATTGGGTGATGGTTTACCTCCCCAATCTGGTGGTGTAGGGGGTGGAGTTTGGTTACTATTTAAGGTCCTTCAGGATGGGTAAATTCAAACCATCCAAATTTCTTCACTCTTTTAAATTAAATAAGTGTTCTGTTCACTTATCTTCTCTGTGTTCTCAATCAACATCAAAGAAACAAATGGAATTTGAAGGTCGGTTTGGTAGATATGGTCAGGGCGAGGTTAGGGAGGGTGATGTTGGACATCATCACGAAGGAATGGAAGGGAATGAAGATGTGCATCAGAATTTCTATCATCACCAAAATTTTCATCAACCTCACCCGAATGCGGAGTTTAACCCTATGAATCCACTGCATGTTAACTTATGGCGCTACCCGAGATCAGGAGGGGTCATTCATGTGGACCCGGCGGAGCTGGGGAGGTCGAGGGAATTCTGGGGAAACTGCTGCCTGGGCTTTTTAGTCGATTATCGACTTTTTGAAGACGATCTGATCAATGATGTTATTAGGAGGAAATGGGATACTAATGGAAGCATCACTGTGTTTATAATGGGAGAAATATATGTGCTGCATTGTGAAGAGACTGCTGATTTGGAGGGTCTCCTAGCTAGAAGCACCGTCACCATTGATGGGGCTTTGATGGTGCTAGCTCGGTGGTTTCCTGACACAGTGCCAAAGACTGTTCGTTTCCCGTATGCTGAGGTATGGGTTCGTATCTGTGGTCTGCCATTTGAATGTCTAAATATGCATGTTGCTTATGTGGTGGGCAAAATGCTAAGTCATCACTACCAAATTGAACCCTTTGGTCTTGTTCCACGACATGACTACCTACGACTGAGGGTATGCTTAAAGCTGAATGAACCACTCATGCCAGGCTTCTTCTTGGCCATGGATAGAGGGTACCTCCTTTGGGTCCAGTTCAAATATGAGGAGATTTATAAATATTGCATTAAATGTGGAAAAATTGGGCATAGGGGTGCGCAGTGTACTGAGAGTCTTATGACTGTTGTGACTAGCATAAATGGCATGATGGATAGGATTGTTGCAAATGGTTTTATGGTTTTTGAGGCTCATAGCAACCACACCATGTTCAACATGGATCTAAGGGCACTTCCAACTACCACTGAGACGATTACCTCTAGGCTCCACCTTGGAAATAGAAGGATGGGTTCTGATAATAATAGGAGGAATGTGAGGGAGAGAGTGGTTTTCTTTGACTTGGGTATTACCCCTGGGGGAAGAGTTCTACCTGGTATGAGGTTTGCTGTTACAGCACAACCTTTTGCGGGCCCGGTTTTATTCCAGGTGGGACCAGGGGCAGTGCACCTAGGAGAAGCAAGAGGAAGGGTTTTTAATAATGGGACTGGCAATGCAGGGGTGGGTGCAAGAGAGAGAGGGCAAAATGGGGATGTAGTGATGGGGGAAGCAAGCAGGAACCACCTTAATGGCACTGGGCAGAGGGTGATGGGAGATCAGAGGAACAATCATGGGAGAGGTAATGGGGAGGGAGGCTGGATTGATGAGAATGATAATGACCAAAACCAGGAGACCTACCATAGTGCAGGGGAAGAGTTTGAGGCACCCAGGGATAATGGTGGGGAGGCTGCTAGAAGGGGTAATGTTGGGAATGCTGCAGGAGGACAGTTCAACCCTGACATGCAGGTTAATGTACCTCATATAGAAGTAGGGGATGCATATGCTGGGTGGAAAACAATGCAATGCCAAGAGGAGGGCTTGATAGGGACAGGAGAATTCAAGGGGCAATTGCAAGCAGAGTAGAGAGTGACCTTGAATGGGCAAGAGCTACTGCGGATTTTCGTGGTCTTAACCAAACTTTTGATCCACCACCAGGTGGGATCCCAATCAGATACCACTATCCAGAGGAGGAACATCATGAAGAAGGAGGAGGAAGGGATAATGATCACAATGCAAGCATGAAAACTGATAACACGAATGTTATCATGATTAGCTCTGACTCTGAGGTGGACATTGAGGAGTTCCCTGAATTTACCACTCTAGTTGAGACAATTTTGGGTGGTAATGATGCCCTGGTCAGTTCTGAAAATGACGAAGCATCTAACATTAGGAATGATGGGTCAGGTGAATTGAATTCGAATGATGAAAGTTCTGAAGCTGTCAATACAGACCTGCAACTGAATTGTGCTCAAGTCTCAGGGTATGGAAAGGAAGCTTTGGGAGCAAAAGGGATAATGGGAGGCAATCGTGATGTGCTTGCCATTATTCCTGATGCTATTATGAGGAAAGATCTGGAACTGCAGATGGGTTCTTCATCACTAATGCCTCTTGAGGAGGTAGTGAAATGCAATCTGGAAACGATGGCTCATGATAAGGATCGGGATTCTGTTAAAGGGAAAGGAAAGCTGATGAAGAGCAACTCAGCTGGCGGGAAAGACCAATCTCAGAAAGATTTCTTTTTCCCTCAATTTGGGATTTCATCAAGGCTCATTGCTAACATGGATGAAGGAAGAGCAAGCAAATGTATTACTGAAGGGTTCATGGGATTGGCTAACTACCAGTCTGGTTCAGCAGAAACTGATGTTTTTTCTGAGGTCACTGCAGCAGCTAGGAAGAGGAAATGCTCAACTATGATCTCTGATGATCTGGTCCCTGAAGAAGCTGTGAGTTCGGTTGAACGGGCTAAGGGGTACCTTCTTCATTTAGCCAAAAAGAAGTGCCATGGAATTAGAAGCTGGAAAGAGAAGGAAATACAAGCCAGGGAGGGTTTTAGAATGATGATTCAAGATGAGGAAATGATTGACTCCTCTGATTCAGGTGATGATGATAAGGAGGGGGCTTTGCGGAGGTTGAGCCTAATCAATCTCCTCTTTCGCCATGTTAGGGCTAATTTGGAATTGTAGGGGTCTTAACAATACGCTCGCCCCTACAATTCCTAAACTTAGAGCGTTAATTAGTAGTAAGTATTATGAGTTTGTTTTTCTTATTGAAACTAAGTGTAATGCGTGTAATCTCTACCCGACGTTTAGGCCTTAATTTGGTTTTGGTGATTTTGTGGGTGTTGACGCCATTGGAAGTTCGGGTGGCTTGTGGGTAGGTTGGCGCAAGGAGGCTAGAATGAGCCATGTAGTGTCTTGTAATAACTTTATCGTTCTATTAGTGGAAAAATGTCATGGTCGTTTATGGTACCTTATTCTATTCTAGGGTGCACCGTGTGTTCAAATGCGACAAACGGTTTTGGAGGAGCTTGAACAGTGTATTGAATCATTGAATCACCCATACATAATCGTGGGGGACTTCAATCAAGTAGAATTTGGGGTTGATAAACAAAGCAAAAGTACAAGGACTATTCAAGGAGCTTACGAATTTAGCTTGTGGCGTATTAATAATGAATTGGTGGACATTCCTTTTAAAGGACCAAGATTTACGTGGTGTAACAATAGAAAAGGAGATAAGCGAGTCTATGAAAGAATAGACCGCGCAATGGGATCTAAGGATTGGTTAAGTATTTTTCCGAATACCGGAATTAAACACTATCCAATCCAAATATCGGATCACGCACCTTTTGAACTTGATTTACATCTTACACAAAATACCAATAAGAAACCGTACAAGATTGATGCTTGGGTGATGGAGGATGAGGAATGCATGGGCATAATACGGGCATCATGGTTGACATCGGTGGTAGGAACACCGGCTTACAGAGTTGCAAGGAAGTCGGCAATAACAAGACAAAATGTTAAAAGATGGGCTTTGGATAAGCGCCAGAGGTGGAACAAAAAGTGGGATGATTTCGATAAAGATCTAGAAAAAGGTATGGAGAGGGCTATTTCGACTGGCAATGATGAGGAGTATAGTAAATACAATGAGGAGGTGAAGGAATTCTCAAGAGCATCGGCTATCTTTTGGAAACAAAGAGAAAAGTTGAGATGGATGGTCGAGGGTGATACTTGCACGAAGTTCTTTTTCAATTGGGTTAAGGGGAGGGCAGGTAGAAATTTTATCATGGGTCTTAAAGAAGGAGATGGCACATGAGTTTTTGATTCAGAAAAGATAAAACAAAGGTTTCAAACAAACTTTGTGAAGCTTTTCAACCCGGAACGTAGTGAGCAAGACGTGCACCACTCGCGACAATTGGAGGAACTTCTTAATGAATGTGATATGAGGATCAAAAATGATGATGCGGACTGGTTACAACGACCTTTCACGCCTAAGGAGGTGCGATGCGCGGTATTCCAAATGGGACCGCTAAAATCACCTGGTCCAGATGGAATACCGGCTATTTTTTATCAGAAATGCTGGCCTCTGGTTAAAAAGGATGTCACAAAGGCAATCCTCTCTATTCTTAACTCAGGTGCGATTCTCAAAGAGCTGAATAGAACTTTCATCACTCTTATTCCTAAATGTGATAATCCAGAAGGAGTTCATGAGTATAGACCGATTAGTCTTTGTAATGTGATCATGCGAATTATTTCGCGATGCATCACAAATAGACTGGCAAAGGTGATGGGTTATTTGATAGGGGATTTCCAGAATGCCTTCCTTCCTGGAAGACAAATCTCGGATAATATATTACTTGCTCATGAAGCCATGCACAAAGTCAATTCACACTAAAAGGGTAAGACTGGACGTTTTGCTTTTAAGGCGGATATGAGTAAAGTTTATGATAGGGTAAATTGGAGCTTCCTGGAAGCAGTCCTGTCTAGAGTGGGTTTTCCGACAAGAGTGATAACTCTAATAATGAATTGCGTGACTACAGTGTCATATCAGATACTTTTCAATGGTGCTCCACTTCAATTATTCCAGCCAAAGTGTGGGCTTAGACAAGGAGACCCTCTCTCTCCTTACCTGTTTGTGCTATGTATGGAGGTGTTGTCAAAAAATGTTTTAAAGCTACAAAACAATGAAATTTTAAAAGGTATAACTTTAGCTCAAGGGGAAAGACAACTGACCCATTTATTCTTTGCGGACGATGCGGTGTTCTTTCTGCAAGATAAGGACGGATCAGTGAAGGCTTTTAACAAATTATTAAGAAATTACTGCAAGGAGCCAGGGCAAATTATCAATGAGGAGAAATCCGGGATTATTTTTTAGCCCTAGTACCAAAATTAGGAAGGCAAGGGAGTGTATGAGGACTCTGAAAATTAAAGGAAATAAAGGTATGGGAAAGTATTTGGGGCTCCCGACGGAGTTTCAAGGATAAAAAAAGGCGTTCTTCGAGGGCTTAATTCATCACGTGGTGAAGCGCATTTCGTCATGGAATGGAATCTTTCTATCTTCAGCTGGGAGGCTAACCCTCATTTCATCAGTTCTATCAAATCTATCAAATTACTGTGTATCGGTATTCAAGGTACCGGTAAGTGTGACATATAGAATTAACTCTCTTTTGTCACATTTTTGGTGGGCTGGATGTAAATCAGGAAAAACCATTCACTGGTGTAGTCATAGATTCCTTAGCCTCTCGAAACGCGAAGGTGGACTTGGCATAAGGAATATTGAATGCTTGAATGAAGTATTACTGGCTAAACATGGGTGGAGGATTGTCTCGGGCCAGGATTCTTATTTTAGCCGGATCTTTAGGAAGTTACTTTATAAAGAGGAATTAGTAGAGGGAGGTGTAATGAGATATACCCCTGGGTATTCATGGGGCTCAAGAAGTGTACAGCATGGTTTGAAACTGATACGAGAGCATATGGGATGGAAGCCGGGACCACTATCAAACCTAAATGTGTGGACTAGTAAATGGGTGGAAGGGGAGCTTGCAGAGGCAAGGAACGAGATTCTCTCAGTTGATATGGATAACATTAGAAATCTAAAGGTGAGAGACTTGTGTAATGAAGGGATTTCAGATGAGGGTGGAATATGGAAGAATGACATGATAAAGGAGTTGTTCTCGGATGAAACTGCTAGTAAAATTCTTGCAATGCCTCTTTGCCATTCTAGAAGGAAGGATACGGTTTTTTGGCCGTATAGTAGCAGTGGTGAGTATAACGTGAAAAGTGGATATGGAATTTTATTCTCAAAATTTATAGAACAAAAAGGGTCAGAGAAGGACAAAGAAAGAATAGGGGCGGAGGAGAAGACCTTCTGCAGAAGGAAGCTGTGAAAACTGCCGGGTCCTGCAATGTGGAAGATACTAATTTGGCGGATCATTACGGATACACTGCCTGTGGGAGTCAATTTTGAAAGGAGAAACATTCAAATTGAGATAAGGTGCAAATTATGTGGATATGAAGAGCGCAGTACTGAGACAATGGAACACCTTTTCAGGGATTGTGAAATTTCAAAGCGGCTTTGGGCATGCACGGAACTTGGTATTCGAGCATCACAATCACATAGTATGGATATTAGGAAATGGATAATGCAGTGGATAAACTACTTAGAGAAACTTGAGGAGGGTACTAGTCGCATCATACGCTTTATGGCTACATTATGGTGTATCTGGTGTGTAAGGAATAGGGTTGTGTTCAAGGGGGAGAGCTTTCACCCAATTCTTTTCCTAAACTCATGGATCCAGGAAGTACGAAAAGCGGATGAAGCAATGCTTGCTTGCAACAAGGATAAGGTGAAAAAGACCTAAGAGGCAGAGGAAATGGGTGATGAAAGGGGAAAGTGGATAAGGGGGAGTAAGCCTTTCTTCGCGATAGGTGCACAATACAATTGTGAGTGCACTAGAGTTATGGTTGATGCAGGATGGAAGTCAAAGGAAAAGGCAAGCGTAGGATGGGTGGCGTACACTGAAACAGGTCAATTAATGGTGGAGAAGTACAAGGCAATCAAAGTTTGAATCACCTATGACGGAAGCTTTAGGATTACGCGAAGTTATCCTTTGGGCTAAAGAGGAGGGGCGGTGGCATGTGGAAGTTTCGACTGACTGTCTACTTCTTATTGCTTTTTTTGCAGGTTCGGAGAAAGCTCATCACATGACTAAAGAGATACTTGAAGTTATTCTTGCTCTTAGTGGACATTTTCATTGTCTATCTTTTAGTTATATTCCGAGGTCAACCAATAAGGTGGCTCATAGCCTTGCTAAGAAGGCTATGACTAGTTAGTTAGGACCTTTGTCTTTACAGCTGTCAAAAAAAAAAAAAAAAAGTTTCTTAAAGAGTAAAGGGTAAGTTAAGGACCTCAACTTTGAATATTTTTCCAGTTAAGGACTCCAACTTTCAAACTTTACAGTTAAGGCACTGAGATCCTAATCTGTTAAAACTTCCGTTAGTTGATTGTTGGATGTGCTTCATTTATACCGAAACTAGCATAATGAATTTTGTAAGTCAACTAATTAAAGCAAAAAAGTTGGCATTATTTAATTCCCCAGAAACTTATATTGACAAATGACAATGCTTCTTTACTCTTTTGCTTAAAAGGTTAAGCTCATCATAGCTTCCAGAAATTGTGTCCCAAAACATCGACATTAGAGTATTATTGCTGAAATAATCTCATTTACGAGAAAAGAAAAGCAACAATGACATGCTTCATTTTATTTCCGAAGCAAAGTATTGACGCAATTTTCTCGAGACAAAAAAGCGACTAATGTAGTACTGTATAAACCAAACTATCTTATCTCCATCTTATTTCGTCAAGTGTTGGTGGGTTTTGTTCAGTTTTGGTTTAGGGGTGCAAAGCTAAAGTTTTTTATATGGACGGGAATGATGGAGGCTAAATTGGCTATGATCTTATAATAGCTATTTGGGGGCTATGTGAAAGCATCCTTGAAGGATTAACAATTACTCTAAATTTTAAAATGGGAAATTTGTATTAGCATGGTTAACGGAATTACTTTTTTTTTTTTTTTTTTTTTTTTTTTTTTTTTTTTTGAAAAGGAATGTGGTTATTTTATTGCATATCAAAAGCCGCTAACTCTAACAAAGTTTGCGGAAATTTCGTTACATAGATAACCTCTTCCCCTGACATAGAACATATTCTTGCTGCTAAATGCGCGACGGTATTACCTCCTTGCTTCACGTGAGAGACATTAGACAATTCAAAGCTATCAAGTTTGTATATGACATCTTCAGTAATTAAACCCCACGAACATCTAGATGGTCTTCGATTCCGCAACGCAGTGATAAGTTCTTGAGCATCACTTTCCAGTAAGACTTGATGCATACCCATTCTTCCTGCTACATTCAGGCCAAAGCGTGCAGCTGCTGCCTCTGCCATTTTCGGAGCCCAATTGGCGGTGATGCGCATACATGACACCGCGACGATGCTACCATGCTCATTTCTTCCTACCATCTCGAGACCAATTTCGCCATTTTCGAACACAGCTGCATCTGTATTTACCTTCACCCAATTTGTTGGAGGAGGGCACCAGTGATTTGAGGACGAGGGCGTCGAAATCAGGGGTCTAACATATACACATTTAGCATATTCTCTATAGTTCGTTACCATTCTAGAAAATCCATGTAAGATTTGTGGTGGAGACGGAAGTCCATCTTCAAATAGTCGCTTGTTACGAAGAGTCCATATTGCCCAAGCCAATGCTAGAAAGATAGCACCCGAATGTTGGTCAAGCCTGTGAATAACCCAACTAACCCTCTCGGCACACGATGTAGCAGGAGCCATTAGCACAATTTCCTTAAACTCAGATTGGTCCCAAATAATTTTAGCCCGTGGGCATTCAAAAATTGCATGAATACAATCTTCAAATGCATCACACTCCTGACATTTTCCATTATCTATTATGTGTCGGTGGTGCAAATTTCCTCTTACAGCAACAATGTTCGAACAAGCTCGCCACACAAACTTTTTCACATACGAACTTTACTCTTTCATATACACTTTGTCATAAATTTTCCCTCTAATACCCTTCTAATCTCAACTCTAATCAAATTAACTCTTATTTTTCCCATTAATCTAATCGTTCAAATTTCAACGATAGATTAATTCTCTAATTTAATTTATTTTGTTAACAATTGTTAATGTTAATTGTTAATGTTATTTACTGCAATTTTTTCTGTCGATTATTAAAAAGAATTTGTTTGTTAGCTATAATATTGAAAATAGGGTTTATAAGATAATTGTTATTGGGAGTGGTGGCTGGTGCGACCGTCGCAGATCGAGAAGAGGCTGCATGGTGGTGGGATGATGATGCGTGGTGGCTGGGTGGTTGTGCGTGAAATAGAGAATCTGTGTGTGGTGGTGCGGTGGTGGTGATAAAGAGATGACGATCGTTAATACCCACATCGCCAATAGTGAAATAAATTCTTCCATCATCAGATGAAACAACAAGAAATTGAAGTAAAATTGATTCTAATGAAGATACAGGTGATATAAAAACTACAAATTGCTTTTATGGACCACCAACTCTTCCCCTACTTTTGATAACATACGAGGCTTATGATTGATGAAATTTTTGTCCAATACGAATACATGAATCTTCATAGTTCAGTTCTAGCATATAGTATTTGCCTTTCATTGTCAAAAGACATCTCAATTACTAGATCATAAAGGGATGCATTTATACAAATAATCAACGGCTCCAAAGTGCGTGGTGGCCTGGTGCCCTGGCGGTCAGGTTGGCCTGAGCAAGAGAGGGAGGCTGGTGGGTGGGGTAGGGCGGAGCTGTGGAGGGAGGACGTGAGCGGGTGAGTTTTTGATCGGTTTGTGTCTGAGTTGTATTGGGTTAGAAAAAATGACAATGGTAAAATCGTAAAAATTGTATGTGAAAGAGTAAAGTTCATATGTGAAAAAGCACATAGTTATATAGAGTGATTTTAGTAAGTAATTGAAAAAAAATTGAAGACAAGAAATCGGCAAGAAAAAAAATTAGACAACATGGAGAATTGAAGAGGCCATGGGTGATTGAGTGGGCTAGAGAGAAGAGAAGAAGGGGAAGTAGAAAACTAGATATGGCACTATGACAGCATAACAATTAACAAAATTGGCGTAGAAGAGAAAGAAAGAAAATTTGACTCTAATTCCTCGTTTTCTCTCATATTTATTCATTTTTTTAATTTAATATTCTAATTCATTTGCACAAATTAATAAACATTTTCTGCCTAAAAAAAGTCTGAATATGGGTAGCCCCTGAGGACTCAACGGAGAGTTAATGGATTGGGGAGATGAGGTCCTTAACTGGAAACATTAATAGTATAGGTCTTTAACCGGAAAAAAAGATAGTTCGGATCCTTGTCTTACCCATAACTCGTTCTTAAATTTCATTTATATTATGTTCTATATTCTAAAATATGCGATCTTTGGCACTCCGTGCAAAAGGATACCTAAGCTCGACTCGGTACTTATTCGCTGCCCTTCAGAAACACGTTTTTATTGACCTTGCTAGTTTTCAGTTACTTGGTGTAATTAAGGGGGGTCGATCAGTCAAACCAGTCGCTTGAGAGTTGAGCCTTAGAGGTTGAATGAAAGTCTGAGTCTCGATTCTCGAGATGGACACAACAGCAAATGGAGTACTATATTTCAACTATATTTTTCCTTTGATTGTAAAGGGAGTCACAAGGGTAAATATATTACCATTATGACTTTACAACTATACTAGTATTATACCCGTGCAAAAAATGCACGGGTTTACTATTTAAAAATTAGAAAAAAAAAATATAAATAGTGTTATGTTCTTTTCAGTTTGAAAGCATATTTGATTTATACTAGTTGTTCCTCCGTGCGCGATGTGCGCGGAACTTCAAGGCCCATTTTCGTCTTTTTCAAACTATAATGCTTGAATATCATATGGAAAGGATTATTGTATAATATTTTCTTAAACAACAATTATCTTAAGTATAATTCAATGCGATATTAGAAAAGGAATGAGCTTTTGAGCGCTCCTAAATTTAAGATTCCCAAATAATAAAGAGTTTGCGTATGAACTCCAAATGCAGTGCAAGACAAAATGCAGTGCTTGCTCCTTTAAAAAACGCGTCATATCGATCGAGTGCTACACAAATGTATAACAAATTTCTCCCACTATAACAATCAATACCAATGACATGAAGTTTCTACTTAAGTTTGAAAAGATTTGTAGGAGAGCTTTTACAGTTATAACTCATAAGCATAAGCTCTGCTGCTCATATAGAGTCTAGATCTCAACTGCAAACGAAAGTGGCAGGGCATCAGAGATCACTACTTCTTTTTCAAGATTAAAAACAAAAAGTGATAGGTCTCTACTACAACGACAGCGGGGAGTTTGAAGGGGTGAGTTTGCTTTGCTGCTTGTTTGCTCTATTAGAAATGGAAAAAAAAATACCGAAATCTTTGGTCTTCAACTTCTCACCATAATAGCTATGAATATATCGGTGGTTGGCCATGGTCTAATACATGTTCCTATCAATAAAAAAACAAATATTCTTTAGAATGTGTTGGATAAATGTCGGGCTGTCAGTTTTAAATGTTTTATGGTGCAACAATAGAGATTAAGCTGCAACAACCGATATTTAGTGTCATGTATGCATCACCTCTCCAATGCTCTTATTAAAAGACATGAAACACAGTAGTAGATCACATACACTACCTTATAGTTGGAGCATCTTGTTAAAAAACATATTTTAAATATCACATATTTTGGTTTAAAGTTTTAGTCATAAAAACTTAAAGATCTTATGCATGCAAAACAAATACAAGAGTAAGGAGAAAAACGGTTCCTTACATTTGATATTTCGGATATTTGGGCACAAGTGAAGTCTCCTACCTCACTTGTTCTTGAGCTTTCCATATGTTAGGATGATCCTCCAAAGACTTCAAGTATAGAAGTCACTCCTCTTGATTGCACCCAAGATTATCCCTTATCTCTACTGTGCTAGATATTTGTTTAGTAGTTTACCTTAAAATTGATTACTAATACTCATATATTACACTAATAAAATTAGTAATGTGATTGAACAATTTTGAATCAAGATTTCTCAAGTTTTAGAGAAAGATGAAGGAGTAGAGAGAAAGATGCATGTGAATTTCTTGAACATGCATAAAGAGAATAAATTAGAGAACAAAAACAAAAGTCCCCTTAGTAAGTGGGAGGGTGTACCGGTTTTTGGGGAGTATATGGACCAATATATGGTCCTTCCCTTTTTCCTTTTATTCTTATCTAAATGTGTAGGTATGCTAGCTAGTAAGACTATGTATGATTACAAGTATTTTATCTCATAAAATAAATCAACCACAATCCACTACTACTACCTTCATTTCGGTCCATATATATAAAATGGACTACCATTTTATTTTGTCAAGTTGTCACTTGTCACACAATATGTCACATGTAGTATGATACATGTTATTAATTAATTTAATGCATATTTATCACATAAATATCATTTTATAAATCAATTAAATTACATACAACAAATTGACTAGTGATACTTGATCACATAAATAAAATGGTCATTTAATTATAATTCACAACATCTTGTAATTATAAATAACCATTCATTCTCATCTCTATTGTTTCACAAACAATAAATAATTTTAGTAATAAAATATTTCAATTACTAAAATAAATCTTAGTTAATCCCAGTATAATAAGATATAAATATTCTCTCTCTCACAAATTGAATTGTTCAATTTTAAGTAATTGATTAACTTGTATCGTCATACAATTAATCAACTTTACAGATTAGGACATCATCCTTTAGGTGTGACCTTAAGGGATCAAATGACCACCACCGTCCCACGACAATAACGTCAAACTCTAGCAAGCCAATCGTTATCGATTAATGTTGATCAGTTGACTATAAAATGAATCATCCCTTACGTATTCTTAAAAATGAGATTTAAACATGTGATCATCATGATCGACAATTGTGATCGCATTATTGTCGGGGACACTCCAACAATCTCCCACTTGTCCTCGACAAGTGTGCGTCACCAATTCTCTTGTCCTATTACTATCTCCCACTCAATGCAAGGTGTCTTTCGGGTCGTACTTGCAAGTGATCATATCGAGAGTGGTTTCCTCGATCTGGAGAATAACTGATTTGACCGGAATTATCTACCATAGATACCTTCCGAGCGTGGCCACGCATTTCCAGTTCATTACTCCTCGAGTGGCCCTGAGATATTGTTTTAACCCTGACAAGGGGGTGGACAATTCGTATCGCACTATTCCCTTCGACTAGCCACAACTATCATAACCCAAAATATGCCAATTTGACCCCATTTACGAAGGTCGTAGTAACATAAATCAAAGTTAATCTGAAACCGTGCCACCTTAGGCGAACAGTCTTTAGTCAAAAGAATTGACTCATTAGAATACTATAGTAGCTCTCGCCACGACCAGGCTTTATAAATTTTCCAGAACTCTATAAGCGGTCACTGCCCGACATAGTGTTCCTAACAGTCTGCCTATGTGATCGACTAGTCATCTCACATGACTCTATGGCACTTGAACTTGCCATCAATCGCATCACACTCTAGTCACTTCGAGACGTCACCTCATACAAGTGACCATGGGCAAATACCATGTTAATCCGGGTTCACTTTAACGGGGTTCAATATTGTCTCCACAACCCGTTTGGATGTAACAAAGTATAAAAAAGAGTTTTATAAAAACTCGAAAGACAAATGTGATTATCACATATGAATAGTCAATACCTGATTACTACTTCATATTCTTATAATCCAATTTGATTATGTATGTAGTTGTTCATCTGAATCCAATTGAAATGACATGACTCATCATGTTAAGCCTATGAGAAGGCTTTGGTTAGTAGGTTTTATCAACTTCTTGTACCTTACTCAACCTTACTACATACTCGTTTTCCTTTGTAATGTATACATTTGCATTACAAAAACTTTCTGAGTACGTGTCTAGATCCAATCTAGACATAAGCTCTATAGCCTTAGAATAGCTCCCACTGTTTTCACAGTGTGCGGATCCATTCTCTTGCACATCTCATGATTGCAAGTGTACTCAATTTCCGTTGTAAGCATCTCTCATTGTTCTTTATTGCCTAGAACGATTCTAACAAATCCATTTCTTAAATAACATAGCCATAATGGTTTCTTAACCATCTTTATGTGTTTTGAATATGGTTTTTGTCTGAAACCTTATGCAATCTCAACAGTTATTAGTGTAATCCCTTACACAAATTTGTGAATTGCATCAAAAACACTTAACTTTACATCCTTAATGCTTCCTCAAGCACTTAAGGATAATCTATATGGCTACTAGGTAACTATTACTTTAATTCGATTTGAAACAATTCATCATACTCAAAGTATATGAAGTGTTATACATCATTACTTATTTAATTGATCCGGCAGCGGAAGCAAATGGAATCAGTCAAATATGTTCAAGTCGATTGAATTAGTCATGAATCTTATCAACATAAGACTTCTTATTTGACGCTAATATCATGTGGATTTATCTCCATAAAACCGGATATTAAAGATGTATTATATTACTCCAAAAGTCTTAAATCATTTTCAATGATCAATATGTCATCCACATATAAGACTAATTTAAAATTTCCGTAACTCCCACTAAACTTCATGTATAAACATAACTTCTCAACCTATTGAGAAAAGTTTTATCACATGATCAAAATGTTGATTCCAACTCATTGATGTCCTACTTAAGACAATCTCTTAAGTTGCACATTATTTTAGGATTGCAAGAATCTACAAAACTCATGACATGTATTGAATACATTCCTTCTAATTGAAGAAGTGGGTTTTAGATTCACTCGCTATATATCATCATAATGAAATACAATCCCTAAGAAGATCTGAATAGTGCAAAACACTTTGCAACTAATCAAGCTTTGATATCTCTCTTTGATATCCAACAATTCCACTTGGAATTTATTTCGGATTTTCATGGCTCCAAGCCTTGTATTGAGTTGTGACTTAAACACTCTTATTTAAGTCATATGATCATTACTTTCCAGAAGTAACTTGAATCAAACAATTTCTTTGTAAGTTGCAAGCTCTTTACTTTCTTAAGAGTAACATGAATTCATTATTTTCAACAAGTGATGAATTTAACCTCCTAGGTTTCGAAGAAACAACGTTTTATACAGAACGTCTCATGTAGCCAAGAAAGACCAGTTTCTTGTGACATACAATTTTTTTTTGACACAATTCTTTTGTGGCTCTTGAATATTTTCTCTCACTCTGTCTTCTAGAAATAAACTTGTATTCTAGAAAGACAGCTTCACGAGCCACAAACCCGTTGTACTCGTGATTATTGTAAGGAAAAATGAGCATTTGTTTCTTGTGAAAACTTACAAGCATGGTACCCTACCATTTCATATCTCATATGAATTGTTTTAGATTTAGTGGAAAAATAATTTAGACAAAATGAGAAAATCCCCAAAAGGATCAAGTAACTCAAAGTAACTTGATTAAAGTCCAAACATATCGAATAGGGTTTGATTTCTTTATCCAACCACACATTATTCCATAATGCGTGTTAAGAGAGATTAACTTGTGATACTATATCACATTTCCTTTGGCTTATATCAAAGTCTTCACTTTGATAATCCCATCACGACTAAATCGTGATTCTTGGAATTCTTTAAACTTGTTCAAAGATTTCTCTATTTACCTTATTAAGTGAACACATTAGTGTCAACTTAAATCGTTGGTAAAAGAAAATGATCAACCTATTTTGGATCAATGATTTACAATCTCGATCTCCTTTTCAACCAAAAAGCACGAGACATCTTGCTTTGAATACAAGATACGCATATACCATAAGATTAACAATCTAATGGTTCCAAGAGTACTCGATAACTCGTTGCGTTCATCATTCCAGAATTTAAGGTTTAATCTTGGGTTATCAATTTGAGTCTTGCATCATCTCCATGATGTATCATTCTAGTTTGGTTTAGAATATATTCACCTTGATAATGGGCTAGCCATACATCAAATCGTGGTGTATAGGGTCACAAAAGTGAAACCTCTCTTGTATCTTAACAAGATTATATTCTTATTCAGAGTTTATGCACTTAATAGTCATAATTAAGGTACAACTATAAACCCAAAACTAGATTGATTACATAATGACTCTATCTCTCGACATTATTTGATGCTAGTCGTCATATTATAATCATCTTATGTATCAAATACAATGATGAAAACGTCCACTGGTTTCTAATATTGACGAAATAGTACTAGCAAGATTTATGTTAATCAAATAAACATTTAAAGAAGAAGGTCCAATTAGATGTCCCACAACTAACTTGCCGATTCTTCAATAATTTGGGGTAGTTTCCTTTCTAGCGTCCAACATTTAAGACAATGGAAACTTTATCGGTCGGGATTGATAGGTTTAGTATCGTTATTCTCAATAACTTTACTTTTAACATTACCTTGTATCAATTCCATTTTAATTTTACTTCTTTGAACCTCGTCCTTTTCTTAATGGTTAAGAGAATGCTCCCACTCATTTCAATGAGTCTTTGCTTAGAGAATCAAAAATGAACTTTATGAAGACTACTCTTCAATTCATTCGTTTAGTCTTAAAACTTTCATTGAAGTGGTTACGGTATTTTGGTCAATTTTGATTTTCAACAAATCTAGTTACCAAAATAATTTAGCGTTTCAAGGTACTTAACTCAATTAAGCATGTGAGAAACAATTCATTGTAAGTAGATATGTTAGTCAAGAATCAAAAAAACCCTTTTGATCATGAATAACTTTCATCTATACTCTTCACAAGAGATCCTTCCAATGGATAACACGAGGTTTTAGAAGAAAATTCAAATTTTTGTCTTTAGTTACGATGTTTTAATGGAGATTTGAAACGAAATGATATCGTATATAAATTGTGGTGAAGAAATAGAACGATGCGAACGATGCGACAACAGAATGATGAAAACTAACTTTTATCGTTACAATAATACTTGCAAACAAGTAAAACATTTATATAGTGACCTCTACCCAACTATGATAAATGATTCCAAGATCCAAATTCATATTAACTTGGGCACGCTTTGGCGATACAACCCTTATCAATATAACTCGGTGGATTAACTCTTTAATCGATTCTACTTTTAGAACTCTTGGTCGATAAAATTACATTAATATTTATCTTTAGCCCACAACACATCCGGCTATGGTCGAGAATACTTTTGTTAAGTTCAACCCAAATTTCGAATAAATGTGTCCATGATCCAAATTCACATTAACTTGGGCACGCTTTGGCGATACAACCCTCATCAACATGAATTCGGTGGATAGACATTTATCACCCACTTCCCCTACGTAACAAGGTTTGTACCCCGGTTTGGCCGAGCGCACTCCCTCACGAAATAGGTTTTCATGGTTTCTACTTTTTGGTAAGGCTAAGTCTCAATTGTTTATTTTAGCGAGAGGTCATGTCAATTTATTATCTATCACGTTTTAAGTGAACTAAAGCGGTGAACTACGATAATTGTAATTGACACGTTCGATAAACTCGATTTAAAATGCATGTTTAGTTATGGCGATTTAGCGTTGCATGCAACATATAAATAAAATGCAAAGCATAAAAATAAAATCTCAGTATGGCCTTCCTAAAATAGTAAATCTAATAAACTATTACAAATTCGGAAACCAACTCCATTGGTCCCTTGAACTTCGGTCTTGGCACGCATCTCGAGGTAACACTTTCTTTGAAGGACCGCCTTCTCGAATGGCACCGTCTTCAAGGAACTCCGGAATAATTAAATTACAAAACGAATTACATAATTTCCTATTATACATTTGTAATAAAAATAAAAATAAATCTATTAAGTTACAAAACGGTGATACGAGATCACAATAATTACAACCGAATCGATATTCCCATACATTTCGGGTAATACCAATTAAAAAACTAAGGCCATACTAAGTAAAAATACATAATTCAAAAATTACATAAAATTAAAATATGACAATCATAAATAAAATGCAGCATTATAATATGTATGAACATGCCAAATTCTATGCTAAATCGCCTTAAAGAGCCAATATCATATATTTTATCGGTTTTTATGGATTTGCGTGATTTAACTTGTTAAAATCACAATATTTACATAAATTCATATTTATGTACAAGTTAATTACCTAACCATCTTAGGACTCAAAACTTAGTCTCCACTAACATTTTGACAATAATTAAACTTGATTTCTTAATATTGTTCATAATGGACCCAAAAATACAATTTTATGCTATAAATTTCAAATTAAATTATAAAAATTTCAAATAATTTCAAAATTTGAAATTTAAATGCATGAACATCCTGGAAAAATACCATGACACTCATAATGTTCAAAACTTAGGTTAAAATTTTTGAAAATTTATCGAGAAAATCAATGTTGCGGTTTATCGGTTTTAACAAATATGACCATTAAAATATGAGAAAATTTATTTTCATCAACTTTTCACTTTTAGATCTAGAATATATGATAAAATGCAACATGTGACGTTTTTATTTAGTCATGAAGTATGTTTTAGCATTATAACTAATTATAGTCACTATTTATGTGATTTTTCATCAAAAATTCATACATCATGCAAAAAGACTTCACTATAGCCAAATATTTTACACACATCTTATAAAATTGCATGTGACAACATACTAAATTTTCATGACCAGATTCGAAATATAACTCATACTAACCTATTTACCCATTTAAATACGATTTTAACTTATAAAATTCATATTTCGAGCAAAACAACTTATTTTAACATGACAATTTACAGGCCATAAATAGATAATATATGTGAAAACATATCCAAAAACCACTGAAAAATTCGAAGTTTAGCTATTTTTCGTCCAAAAATGACATTTTTCTCATAAAAATCACATTTTAATGCCAATAATATATATAATGAGCAATAAAATCCATAAATCATCCCATATGACCTAAAATCCATTTAGGACCAGAAACTTTTAACATGCAAAATTATTTCGTGATTTATCAACATAAAATACAAATTTCAAGTTTTATTCGTTAATCGTATTATCTCGGAAAAACGATCCCGATCTTGCATGCAACAACCATAAAGCTCTGATACCACTTGTTAAAAAACATATTTTAAATATCACATATTTTGTTTTAAAGTTTTATTCATAAAAACTTAAAGATCTTATGCATGCAAAACAAATACAAGAGTAAGGAGAAAAACGGTTCCTTACATTTGATATTTCGGATATTTGCTCACAAGTAAAGTCTCCTACCTCACTTGTTCTTGAGCTTTCCATATGTTAGGATGATCCTCCAAAGACTTCAAGTATAGAAGCCACTCCTCTTGATTGCACCCAAGATTATCCCTTATCTCTACTAAATAATATGTGCTAGATATTTGTTTAGTAGTTTACCTTAAAATTGATTACTAATACTCATATATTACACTAATAAAATTAGTAATGTGATTGAATAATTTTGAATCAAGATTTCTCAAGTTTTAGAGAAAGATGAAGGTGTAGAGAGAAAGATGCATGTGAATTTCTTGAACATGCATAAAGAGAATAAATTAGAGAACAAAAACAAAAGTCCCCTTAGTAAGTGGGAGGGTGTACCGGTTTTTGGGGGAGTATATGGACCAATATATGGTCCTTCCCTTTTTTCTTTTGTTCTTATCTAAATGTGTAGGTATGCTAGCTAGTAAGACTAGGTATGATTACAAGTATTTTATCTCATAAAATAAATCAACCACAATCCACTACTACTACCTTCATTTCGGTCCATATATATAAAATGGACTACCATTTTATTTTGTCAGTTTGTCACTTGTCACACAATATGTCACATGTAGTATGATACATGCTATTAATTAATGTAATGCATATTTATCATATAAATATCATTTTATAAATTAATTAAATTACATACAACAAATTGACTAGTGATACTTGATCATATAAATAAAATGGGTCATTTAATTATAATGCACAACATCTTGTAATTATAAATAACCATTCATTCTCATCTCTATTGTTTCACAAACAATAAATAATTTTAGTAATAAAATATTTCAATTACTAAAATAAATCTTATTTAATCCCATTATAATAAGATATAAATATTCTCTCTCTCACAAATTGAATTGTTCAATTTTAAGGAATTGATTAACTTGTATCGTCATACAATTAATCAACTTTACAGATTAGGGCATCATCCTTTAGGTGTGACTTTAAGGGATCAACTGACCACCACCGTCCCACGACAGTAACGTCAAACTCTAGCAAGCCAATCGTTACTGATTAATGTTGATCAGTTGACTATAAAATGAATCATCCCTTATGTATTATTAAAAATGAGATTTAAACATGTGATCATCATGATCGACAATTGTGATCGCATTATTGTCGGGGACACTCCAACACATCTTTGGTAGTATTGTTGCTCTTTTTCCATCATGACTGCCAATTTGATGTTCCAGTATCCATTTGAGATTCACATGGTGGTACGTTATCTTCCAGCTGGGAAAGTATTCTAAACACATGCCAAAAGAAAAGGTGGAGACTATAGTGTAAATTCAGTAAATGGATTAATAAGCAATAAAAAGACGAACTCTCGCATGCCAAACTTGATCTGCTCTTCACTTTGGTCCATGAACTTTAATAGCCAGTTTTTTAGTCATATGCATCAAGCTTGATCTGCTCGAAAGTTACAAAATGTATAATTATACTGTCACAAAAGGCCGTAGAAACATTTTATGCCGTAGAGAAAAACAAAAATAGAAACGGAAACTGAAGGAGCCAATAAAAAAGGCACTGGCACATTGATGACTAGGTTTACAAGATCAAGAGCGAGCCAATGTTCTACACTATGCTGCAAATTCAAACTCCGGAAACCGTAGGACTTGATAAGGATTACAAACATCCATCCGTATTTTGTTTGGGTCGGGATTTCAATCCAACAATCCGAAGTGAAATTCAGACAAATCACACATTAACACTCTGAGGATATCTCTAGTTTCACTACAAGAGGCATCATATTTTGCTGTCTTTGTAACACCCCCACATACCAAGGTGTCTTGCCAAGGACCACCCTAGCCTGAGAAGCTGTTACTATCTCGGTTGCCCGAGGCTAGTATATCAAAAGTAACCATTCCAAAACATTTATTAAAGTATAAAGTTAAAACGATTACATTGTCTCAAAACAAATCCAAAAGAAAGTGTATATGAATCTCAATACAACTGAAACCAAAACAGCTAAACTCGTAACAACGGAAGCTAGACTCGAAGTGATGACACCCCATCTCGTCCCCGTAGCTAAAGACAACCATCACCTATCAATTTCTGCTCACCATCCCCGAATAGATAACCACATATTTATAAAACAACAACGGGGTCAGTTCATTACATAACTAAGACAAGCAAAATACAACAATATCGATAACAACTATTCCACAACCATACTCCATTCCCAATCATGTCTCATAACTGACTACACACTTAAGTGTGCAGTCCTGCCAGATCACTGCCGCAACAGATAATCCACACGGCCAATGAGGGATCGCAGTCTTACCCACCTAAGCCCCGCTCGTCGCATCGAGCAATAACCCATGTTCCATAATGTGAACATCCCCTCTTGTGGCGGGTTCCACAAGGGGCAAATCAAGGGCGTCAAGCCACTCCCGCAAGTGACTCCACTCTGCCTAGGACGCACCTCACAATCATAGTCAATCCATCATAACTCCAATACTCCAGAATACAATCAGCAACAATACTTATTATATCAATTAAATCACAACATCACATCTTAAATCAATTATGCAATCAACTGAGTAGGGAAACCCTACCTTAGCACAAATCCGATTACGAGTCAACAATGGAAGCTAGAATTGGTTTTCTACAAATTCTCCACCTAACAACAATCACAATAATCCAATCACAACATGCAAAACATCCCTTTCCCCAATTTCCAATAATAAGGTAAAACCCTAAAAGACAAGACTGACAAAAGGTATAAGACTAGTGACTTACCGACGCAATCGACGCAAGAGAGAAATGAACAAGGACTCACGAACAATCAACGATCTTAGGAGAGATTAGAGATTATTAGAGTTGGTAGAAATGTTTTAGGTTTTGGTAAAAGTGAAAAGTGAAACTATTAATCGTAATTTATATCTCTAATCATCTTTAATTAAACCGCGGAAATAATTCCCGTCAGACCGGATACTCGGTTGAGTATTGAGAATACTCGTCCGAGTATCCCTTACTCGGTCGAGTATTGTAGATACCTCATTTGTGCACCTCCCGCCAAACACCCGGTGATGATTGGGCCGCAGGTTTGGTACACGGAACGATTTATGGCAGTTCGTAAGTTTATCGTCAAGTGATAGCTCAAACACTTGTGTCAATCCCTTTGTCATCATCTAGGTGTCATTACGATCGTTTTGGCAGTAATTAGAGTACATTTGGAGTCCGGGTCAAAAACCGTCTTCATTTCCTAAAACCGTCAAATCCCGAGTCAAAAGCAATGTGCTTGTCTACCTAAGGTTAGGATGTCATAATATGTCATGGGTATATCTCATTTTGAGTCCCATGTCACTTCTTTGGGCTAAACTTAAAGTTTACATTACAAAACGTGCATTTCATTTAGCTAAAATAACAACCCGACCTTTAAGCCCGTTTTACGAGATCATAACGACTTTTTTGGGCCAGTCCTATTTCACAGAAAGTTCTAGATCTTTCTTTTAGATTTCCAATGCCACCAAAATCACCTTATTCCGAGTCTTGTAGAGAACGTTATGCCTAATATACGACAGGCTGTCAAACGCGCTTTCTTGCGCAGGAGGAAACCCTTGAGGAAAGGACGCAGTAAGTGCTGCGCCTCTTCCAAGGAACGCAGCACCTGCTGCGCCTTTTCTCCAGGCTTTATTTTTGTTCAAGTTTCCGTGTTTAACCTAAGTCGGTTGTTTCCGGATCTTTCTCTCCTTTCCTAAACCCTAATTCCGTGATTAGTATAAATAGGGACCTTCGTTCCTCATATTTCTCACGCGAGTGTCCGCCCTTCTCTTCTCCCCTTGCATTCTAAGACCACACTCTTGCTTTTTGGCGTCTACGTGCTTGAACTTTCGACCACGTAAGCTCGAATCCTTCTGAGTACCAGCCTCGTTTTGCATGACCGACCAATTTGACCAACTCCACATCAATCAACTTAATCAATCTTGTTTAATTTCCTCTTAGAGGGCACTTTCGTCGTACATTCGAGTCGAGCATCACTAAACGTTAACTTAGTCAATCTCGTTTCGTCAAACATGTAAGTCTGAGGGTGTAAATCCCATATTTTATCATTGTACTTTTATTTTTGTAATCATTATTGTAAGATTTACGTCGAAAATATATTCAAAACCGATTTACAAAACCTTTATTCAAACCTTTTTACGGTTTAACGGGAGACATATGTCGAGAAGGAACGCAGCAACTGCTGCGCCTCTTCGAAGGGACGCAGTACCTGCTGCGCCTCGTCCTGAGGCTGCCGCAAATCCTGCTTTCCTTCTTCTTCCTTCGTCTTTTGTTTAATTCGTCTGTTTCGTCTTTGCTTGTTCTTATTTTATTAGCATGATAATTTTGACATATGAATCGTTATTAATTTATCATCTTTTAATTCCCGACTTAAATCCCTCATAACTCATATTTGCGGGTTTTCGTCATTAAAATCAAATCCGGGTTTTAGAGATTCGATTCATCAATATCAAGTCTCTGAAATTCATCTTTTGTATATTTTCATCTGTTAATTATCGTCATCATCATCAAATTGTGGACACGGGGGGCCCACGGGGGCGCTTGGGAAAACAAGCGTTTGCAAACGCTTGTCCCAAGCGCCCCCGTGGGCCCGCGTCCACAGTTTGGCGACTCCGATGGGGATAATACACTTACGTGTAGCCAAGGGTGAAACTTGAACAAGGTTAGGGAATAGTTTGTATGAGACAGTTGTCGGTCTTCATAACTTGGTCTTGCTAGATCGTTTATTCGGCCTTCCTAGGCCCAACCCAACCCATTCGACCAATCGTCCCGTCTAGACAGTCCAAATTCTTATTTGGGCCTAAGGATGGATAGCGATTGACGTCAACCATACCATGGTACTTACTCCTGTTTGTATCAAGGACTTTCACTACTCGAGGAAATGGACTAGGAATCGGCCTTACTCCTGTTTGGTACGAGCCTCTCCACAGACCCCGGGTTTGATTGTTCGGTATGGCAACCCACCCTTTAAACCAAAACCCTTCTAAATGCACTCAGCATACCGTTATAATGCCTATATGTATGTATATACGTGATCACCATTTTGTAAACAAAACCATGACGAAATTTTGTAAAATAAAATCCTTTTCAAAATGTAATCATTTTCAAAACAGCGCAAAACAAAGCCGAAACTCTGTCCAAATGTCAAGTCAAACTTCGGGCCTCAAACCCATTTCAAAACCTGTGTAAAAAAAAAAACAAAAAAAAAAACCTTTTCAAAAAATCCATTTTGTAAGTTAAAAAATGTCCAATTTTCTGTAAGTGTAAAATCCAAACATCACTTTCTGTAAAATTCCATTTTCAAAGCTCAAGTCAATTATTAAATTTTCCATAAATAAAATCCTTTGTAAAACGAAAAAAAAAGGTCCAAAAAAAGAAAAGAAAAAAAAACCAAAATATTTTTCAAACCATGTAAATGTAAATATGTAAATTCAATTGGGCTAAGTTAGAGTCAAAATTCAAACCGACTATGTCCTAGTCGAAACTCCGTTGAGTCATGAACCTGTCTTTATTTACATTTTGGGTCTTTTCAAATTCAAGTCAAGTCCTAAGGCGTCACGCCGTCACTTTGGACCCCATACCCCAATTCAGTTAGGATCTAAATATTTTCGGCACCTCGAGTCACACGTTCCGAGGCTCAACACACGAGTCTCAATGGGCCTCATATTTGAGTCTAAACTACAGCAGTCTTCTTAACACCTATAAGCAAACCTCGAGTCTAGAATCAACATGTGTCATCAATCCCGTCAGTAAGGTCAATCATATGAGGGTCACTCCGTCAAAGTCAACACTCGAGTCTAAAATTACAGTCAAGCACCGTGAATTCAAACACGAGAAGTCGCTCACGACATTTCACGAATCCACAAGTCAAGTCTAGATTTGTCATCTTGTCCCTTCCTTTGTTTGTCGCCTTAGTATGCGTGATCCCATGTCGAAACAAGTTGTAATGCGCGTCATTTTATTCTCGGTAGGAATTCTGCGATTTCCAATGAAAGTGTTCAAGAACATTTGTCTGTCGTCGTCGAAGAACTAAGTATTGCAGTCATTAAGCTTCAGGCCACCGTCGAAGACTTGAGCGCTCGTGTCATCAATATAGAAAACCAAGTGGGCATAATGAAAACTTTACCATCTTCTCGCACCCCAAGGCCAGGTCATATCTTCGACACAACTCACCCACCTAAGAAGTTCAATGAAGACAAGGGAGTCAACCTCTTGGAAACTCCACCCAGAAGGTCGGGACGAGCTCATAGGGAATTCGTTGACCTCGGAACCACATATAAAGTAGCTCTACAAAGACTGGTTTCCCAAGGAAAACTTCATCCAATTGGTCCAACCCCGGACCCTGGAAAGATACTGCCTAGATGGAAGGGCAATTCATATTGTCAGTACCATCGGGGTAGGGGACACGATACGGAGGAATGCTTTTGTCTAAAGCATATTATTCAGTATATGATCGAGGATGGCAAGCTTCCAATGCCACCATTTGTTGAGCAATTTTGTAATACTACGGTTTTATGAGTCTCTGGGTACTCTATCGAGTGGGCCTTACTCTGTCGAGTAAGGGTGTTTTGAT